>NC_132938.1:9285833-10021666 GCF_034638445.1 Ciconia boyciana
CAGAGAAGCTGTGGATGCCCCATCCCTGGAAGTGTTCAAGGCCAGGTTAGATGAGGCTTTGAGCAACCTGTTCTAGTGGAAGGTGTCCCTGCCCACAGCAGGGAGGTTGGAACTAGATGGCCTTTGAGGGTCCCCTCCAACCCAAACCATTCTATGATTCTATGATTCTATAGTAATGGGCTTTACTCTGACAAGAGGATCACCATTTCTCCATGAGTAGAGCACTTTTGGTTAGGGTTTGGGTGTCTGTTGTTGCAATAGGAAGCAAAACAAATGACCCTGACCCAGGATCCCCTGTGGAGAGGCAAGCACTCCTGAGGGAGTTTGCATTGCCTCCATTGGCAGCTGGCAAACTGCAGGCACCCAGGTACCAAAGAGCTTCCCAAAATTGTCTCCAGCTCCTCCTGACTGCAGGCACGTGGGAGCTGCAGACCGGTGCCATGCACTCTGAGGAAACCGCAGAGCAGCATTTAAAGCTGCATCCCACCACCTCTTGTCACCTCCCAGCCGTGCGTGGGACAGGACTAATTCTGCAAACAGCAGGGGTGGATCGTGACAGCCTGTGGGACTGGCTTAGGCCCAACAGGCAGTGCAAATGCATGTTTGGCTCTACGGCTCTGTTACACATCAGTGAAGGAGCCTTCCGAGCCTGTAAAAGCAGCCACCGTTCCTGGTGTACATTGATGCAGGTCCCTCTTGTGCTGCTGCTGGAGGTCTCAGCAGAGACCGGGGAGTTTATTAAAAAAGGTGAGTAATTATGCAGAGCAGTTCACATATCCACCACACCATATGTGTACAGACTGTGACCTTTCTGGAGGTTTCTGCAGCACACCCTTCAGCAAGCTTGCCACAAACATAACAGGTAACCAGAGACCTGCACCGGGGAGCACTTGCTGATTGCATTGAGAGCTGCTAAACAGCTCTCTGACAATGAGCATTTAAAGAGCAGTTTCCTTTCCATCTTTCACTTTTCTTGCTTAATTTATTAGTGTGAGGTCATTTTGATTATTAACCCGAGCCCTTTGCTTTCTATGGGCAAGTGCTTCCACCCTCACGCTGCACGTTTACACGCTGCCTCTCTGAACATTTTATTACTCGATTTTCCTGTTTGATTTCCCAGGGTACTTCAGTTCCTGTTCTGAGATACAGCATGTTCAGAGAGTTAGTTAAAGACTCACAGATCTCCAAATCTTCAGGGATAGATTCTTTTCCTCCTTCTCAGTAGCTGACAGATGATTATTCTTCAGCAAATAAAATCTAAATTGTACGAGTCTGCCCTGCTGCAGAAGCAAGTTCTTTATAAGCACCTTGCTGTGATGAAAGGAAACAGAGGAAAAAGCAACAACCCCAGAGTGGGGCTATTTAGAATTAAAAATAGACTCCATGTGTCCATTTGCTAGAATTGCATGGCAAAATTTCATATCTGAAGGGGAGTTAAATGGCACAGAGGCCTGGTATTGGCCCGCTCCAAAGAGGTGAGTTATGTCCATAGCAAACTCTCAGGAGTGGCAGCTGTTTTCTGAACCAGTGCTAATGATGTGCCAAACCTGCCTCGTGCAAGACCCCACATGTGGATGTATATCAAGGGAAAAACGAGTCTGCACCCACCGAGGCTTAGCCAGGGTTAGACCTGCCAGGGCTGTGGAAATGGGCACCTGGCAGGTCTGCCAGAGTGTGCTGGTTTTGGCCGGGATAGAGTTAATTTTCTTTATAGTAGCTGGTATGGGGCTATGTTTTGGATTTGTGCTGAAAACAGTGTTGATAACACAGAGATGGTTTAGTTGTTGCTAAGTAGTGCTCATGCTAAATCAAGGACTTTTCAGCTTCCCATGCTCTGCCAGGTGCACAAGAAGCTGGGAGGGGACACGGCTGGGACAGCTGACCCCAACTGCCCAAAGGGCTATTTCATACCATATACCGTCATGCTCGGTATATACCGTCATATATACACCGTCATGCTCAGTATATAAAGCTGAGGAAGAAGAAGGAAGCGGGGGACGTTCGGACTGATGGCGTTGGTCTTCCCAAGTAACCGTTACGCGTGATGGAGCCCTGCTTTCCTGGAGATGGCTGAACACCTGCCTGCCCATGGGAAGGAGTGAATGAATTCTTTGCTTTGCTTTGCTTGCATGCGCAGCTTTTGCTTTCCCTATTAAACTGTCTTTATCTCAACCCACGAGTTTTCTCACTTTTACTCTTCTGATTCTCTCCCCCATCCCACCAGGGGGGAGTGAGCGAGTGGCTGCGTGGGGCTTAGTTGCCAGCTGGGGCTAAACCACAACACAGAGCATCAAGGCTGAGCTGAGTTTATCAGGCAGAAGATGGCTCACAGCAGGCATGAAGGGCTCTCCAGTTGCCTGACCTGCAAACTCCTGCCGTCCTCTGGTCCCTCTTTGTTAACGCCCTGACCACTCTGCAATGGCTATATAAAACTTCAAAAACATGCTATGTTTTTGTCTTAAAAATGCCATTCTGGAAACCTCTTTGGTTCACTTCTGCACAACATTATGGGGCAGCTCTGGCTCTCCTTAGGCCAACTTCTGCTCTGGTTAGCATTGGCATGGGCCAATTCCCACACCAAGGTCTGAGCTGATTCCACCAACATCAGCAGGGTTAATGCGGTTGTGCATAGACAGCTCAACCCAGCCCTATCACCTTTTCATCATAAAAAACATGGGGTTTAGTATACTGCAGATCTAGTTAGTGCTAGTGCAGTGGGCATGCAACAAGCATGGCCCTTTTGTCAGTATTGCCGCAGCACCGTGGGCTGGCCCAGCAGCTAACTGCTCTCCCCACCAGACAGCTCATACCTGTTCCTGAAATGCTGACCCAACCGAGGTTTCCAGTCACCTAAAATATCTGCAGATTTTGCTCCTTCTCAGTCCTAATGTAAAATAATAGATATGGTTGTGGGAAATACAAACACCCATCTTGCTGTGAAGGGGCTACCACTCAGGCTGGCTGGGAAAGAGTGACTGCTGGCAAGATAATCCCACAGGGCAGAAAGCCTTGGGGCTCTGACATTTGAGAGCTGTTGAAAGGTGTCTTTATTAGCTCTTCATTAGCTGCAGACTGTGAATGGACTGACCTCAGACAGCAATCCTCTGGCAGCCCATGGGTTTTAATCACCATATCAACTGATTAAGGAAATAACTGCCTAAAGCTAGCTTGCTATTAATCTTTGATTATATCTTCATAATTCAAAATCAATATTTCAGATCTTTTAAAAAAACCAATTGCTCCTTGGATATGGAGAACAGAAGTGGGGAAAATAATCTACTAACTTCTGGATTTTTCCCCCGCTGTATCTTCTCAGGTACTCTAAACAACACTCTTCATTTCACGCTGTGTCTCATTTGAACTTCATCAGGTTTGCATGGAAGCATCAAGTAGGAGTTGCTACTTCCCTTCCTTTTAGTCATTGCTTCAGAGAAAAAGGATTTGGTATATAGGCTTTACAAATCGACATTATCAACTGTTTTGACATAGTGCCAAATATCTTTATCCATCTCCTCTCCCTATTCAAGGCCCATGAATGGACTCAAATCCCAAATCCACAAAACCCAGTCTTTGACCCTCATGTTTTCCTGGGATTACTCAAGCTCTGAGTACCAAAGCACTCATGGCTATGCTTGACTTGGAGTAGAGGACACATTCATGTTTGCTGACTCTGGACTTCATATTTCCTGCTCATCCATCTTCCTACTGCTCTCTCAACATCTTCCTGGCCCCGAGGGATCACGCATTATAGGGGAATCAGTCAACAAAGATGAAGATTAGGGGCTGAAAGCTCTTGATCTCCAAACTTGGTAAAAGGAAGCCAAGCATTGTCATGGTGATCTTCTGAGGGATGCACAAGGAGATGCAGTGATTTCACCAGCACCATGTAAAACAATCCAGTGTCCATGCTCAGACTACAACTTTAGCCTTTTTGTTGTGGGATGTGGATGGTCACCTTGGCTCTTTGGCTGGTCACCTTGTCTGATGCTTGGGTCCTTCCACTCCTTTTCTCTGAAACTCTTCTCCGTACTTACCCCTGTGAGGAAAGGCTGAAAGACCAGACATCCTATCTCTGAGGAAAGCTTTTTTAATTTCTTTCAGGCCAGTCATAAGGTAATTAGAGCAGTGCAATTCAGATGATGCCAGCAACAATATGTGCTTCAGAGAGGTGCAGTCAGCCAGGCAGAGAGGGGTTACAGAGGTGTGAAATTCCTCCCTTCATGTGAAACAAGGGCCAAATGCCGACGGCTAGCCCTCATGGCACTTGTCATTGCTACACATGTCCTCTCACCACCGGCGCACACTTTTATGAGCCTCTGCCCAGGATCTGCCAAGGTGGCCATGCAGGAGAGCTAGCCACACCCCAGAGTGCTTTCTCAGCTCAAAACCTTTAGAGGAAGGTGCACTGAACCTCAGAGAAGTTGGATATAGAAAGCCCTGTTCTGGGAGGTGTTGTTCTGTAAAACAACAGATCTACCTGTTCTTAGCTAACTAAGCCCACTGTCTTGCTTTTGCCCTTTAGGAGAACAGTCTGTTCCCCCATACGCATGTATACTTCTATCCTTATCTTGGCTCCTCACCCATTCGCAGCCAGACTGCTGACAGCTCCCACCACCAGTGCCTCCTGTTTTGTGCCTGGATAGGGGACTTGCTCTTGAAGGCCCCCGGCTTTTGTCTGAATCTTGCTCGGCTTTTGGCTGCAGTAGCATCCTTCAGCAAGCAGTTCCACAAGTCAGCTATGCACTATATAATCACAGACACTTTCCGTATGTTGGTTGTGTGTTGCCTTCTATTTACATAGGTATTGGCTTTGTCTAGTTAGTCTGAGAAAGTGCTAGTTAAAGCACTCTTTTTTTCCTTTTTTTTAATCATTTATTGCTTGTGAAGGCCTGTGAGGCTTGTCTTGAAAACACTGCCAGCTCTGCAATAGCATTCAACACCTCCAGTAATTTTCATCACTTGTTTCTCCTCCTCATGCTGTCTTTTTTGGAGGTGAGGGCTGATCTGAAGCATGGGTGACGTGCCCCCAGGCAAAGCTGTGCTCTCTCCTGACCATGGTGCTTGCATGACAGCCAACCACCATGCCTGTCACGGTGCTGCCCACGGGCTCTTCTCTGGCGTGCTCTGTTTTGTTTCCAGCCCAGCAAAGGGCTAAGGACTGCATTTCTGTACTCCTGCTCCCCAGAGATCATTGCCTTGTCTTTCCCAGCAGTGCCTTTTATCTGCTCCCGTTCTGCACAATTACCTTGGCTGCGTGACATCTCCCAGGAGGTACTCCAGCCTCAGCAAACCTGAACAATGAGCTTAATATCAGCCCTGGGAGGAGCAAAGAGGTCCAAAGCTGCTCCTGTTGGAAAGTCCTGAAGGAGCAGTTTATATGAGCTCTTGCCCTGCTCTATCTGAAAGTTAAAAACTGCAGCAAGAAAATCTCACTGTTTGAGGCAATTACATTGCTCCTCTCCCCACCAGTCTCTGAGCACCTCTTAAATCACCTCTAATATGATATATCTTCACAACTCCCCTGCAAGATAAGGGTGATACCATCATCCTTGTTTTACAGATGGAGAGCCAGGGCACAGACAGAGCACTGTTGCCTAATCACTTTTCTTTTATTAGTGAGCTTACCTCCAGCGGTGCCTGGTTATGTCTTAGTCAGCGTTCAGCCCTTTGAACAGCTGCTCTTACATGAAGGCTCATGAAGGCCATAGAGTTGCCACAGAAGCAACAGACCAAGAAGTTTGGCTGGTTGCATCACTACGGTTCTTGCTGTACTAATGTAGGTGCAACTACAGCGACCCTGAACATGCAGGAACTGTACACTTGTCTAAAATCAGTCCATTTAAAACCAGACATTGGTTCACTTTATTCATGAGCAATTGCAATTAATATTGGTGAGAACAGGTTGTACACCTCGGGGAGACGATTTTATTTCATGCTTTACTCTGGCTCCTCTAATTAGTACTAAAAAGCACTTCTTTTGGTTGTGCACCCTCTGTTCCCCTGACAGGGAAATTCTTGCTACAGTTTCATATTTTCTGAAAATGCACACATTTTCAGAATGCATAGAAAATCTGCTTGTCATGTTATGGCATGTAACTTGACATCACATGGAAAATCATCTCTTCTGTTTACATTTCCATGGCATGACTTTACACTCGTATGAAGCCAGTGCTCTAACCCAGCCCTCCTGTCTCTTGAGCCTAGTTATTTCTGGTGCAGCTCATGCCAAACCTTGATCCAAGCAGCTGTGCCTGTCCTATGTTCACATACTACATCCATCAAAAAGTACAGATGGATCCTGAGCTGCTCTATTCCAGCCATGTACACAACACATTGGGCCACCCTTCTGCCTGAAGAAAAAACACCTAAAATCCAACTTTGACCAAAACAAAAACAGTATGTCCATCCCTCCTGTGCAGCCACCAGCTGGCTGCTGCTTTCCAGATGAAGATGCCCTCCACTGCATCGGTAGCACTCACTGCCTTGCAGCCATAGCCCGCACAAGGTGGGCTTCCGAGATGAAGTGAAGATCCATGTTGCATTTGCAGCATGTGTGCTAAAATCTGAAGAGCTATTGAGCACCGTGAGGCAGTAGACGGGCCATGCCTGCATGACAGACCACCAAATCTTTTCCTATTGCTCATTTTTCTTTCTTTCCTTTCTATTCCTTCTTATCTGCTGGTATATGACACCTGCAGGGGAATGTTGGCCTGAAGCCAGCAGGAAGAGGGAGCAGCTGAAAGTTGCTTGGCTGATTTCTCTATGGAGAGCTCTCAGCAAGTTTTACACAGACAATGAACAAAGTGCCGTTTCTTGCTTTAAAAGGGAAAAGAAGAGGGGGTGGGATAGCAGGGCTCTGCAGTGCAGATTTCCCCACAATCCCAACTTTATGGAAGGGTAACATAGATCAATCTTGAGTTCTCTTAATACGGGACAGAAAGCCAAAATTCAGTCATCAAACTGCACGGCAGGTGCTAAGAGCCACCCAGACCGACAGTGTCTCCTGTACTATAAACAAGTAAACTGTTTGATTTCAAGCTCCAGCTATTTTGCTCAGATACCCCTTGTTTACTAAGTGCTGAATGGCACTCAGCATTTACAGATGTAAAGCCCCTGACTGGGAAGGTCATTAAAATTGGCGGGAAGATTGGGTAAAATCTGAGAAAATCCACAGGGGAGCCCAGCTAATTAATTATGGTTTTGTAATGCACCTAAGAGAACAATGTCCAGACCTCTGAGCTGTTTGAAGGGCCTGTTTAAAAGCAAATTAAAGCAGAATATCTACTGTAAATGTACAATTGAGCTGTATGCTAAACACACAGGCAAACTTGTTTACCCTGCTCCTGAGCCCTCTTGAGCATGGTAGGTTTGAACATTTGAACACAAATGTCACTGGGTTAGGAGAGGCTGTGAGAAACGAAGCAGACAGCGGAGGAGAGAAAACATCCACTGGAAAAAAAAGTAGTGAAATACCACAGCAAATAATGAAAAATAAATAGAGGCAAAAAAGGGAAAAACAAAATATTTGAGATAGAACTGAGTCCACTCAACACCCTCTACAAAATTTGTAGCTCTGTGTCTGGAAAAATTATTTGTGAGGATTAATTGTTATGTTTTTGAAGAGAAGCTGCTGGCAGCCGCTGCCGGGCAGGCTGGGGCTCCCAATCCGAGGTGGACTGGCAAAGCCAGGGCAAGCTTTGGTGGTCTGCACCCATGGGCAGTCCCTGCCATGCCAGATCTGCATCTGCCACCTGGGGACCATCTGCCTGGAGTTCAGCGAGGGCTTAGCAACGACCCACCTCAGATTTGGGGAAAATGGTTGGACTCTGGTGAGCAACAAACCATCAGAGGGTTTCCAGCTACCACTACACCCAGCCCTTATTCAAAGTATTGCTGAACCATCCCAGTGAAGGAAGTATCTGCCTCCCATCTGCTCCCCACTGTCTGCAGAGGCATATTTTTTCCATAAGCACAGAAATTTGGCTTGAGTCAAAAAACTGCCTTTTGGAATGGGCCACAACCCCTGGGCTCCTGGAGCTCAGTCATTCCCCATGGCTGAGAGCTTGATTCCCCCATTGAATGTGGCTTTTTCATCTGAGAGCATAACCAAGATACCTTTGGCAACTCCAGTTAATTCAGGAGGGGGAAAAATATAGCTCTTTCTGCTGATAATGTCATTGCAATTTGTCATAACCTGCTAAAAACTCTCCAAAAGGTTATGGCACATGATGCAAGACAGGTGAAGCTGGCTCTTTGGAAAGCACACGTGCATACAAATTTGTAGTACCTGCCCTTTCTAAACTGCTCAGTGGACAGGGAGCAGTGGCCCTGGAGGACTTCACGAGGGCCCCTGCATTCCTGTGCAGGGCTCAGATGACACCAAGTGAAGAGAGAAACCATTATGTAACTTGGAAGATCGTATTATACAATAACTTAAAAACACACACAAAAAAAGATGTATCTGAGCCAACTGCTTCAGCGTGAAAGATGAGATTCGCAAGATTAGTAAGGCCTCCTATCTGCCAAATCTTGCTGAGCATTACACCATGCGATGAAGTTGGGCTAACCCTGTGTATTATTATGACTCAGCTTAGTGGGAGAGGTAGGGCAGGGCACGGCAAACTTTACTATCAGCATCTGCCTAGAAATTGAGCTATATTTACAACACCCGGGCTGATAAAATTTCTGTTGTGTTTGACTAACACCAAACATTGCAATACACAGGTTACGAGAAAGGGACTGGATTGGCAGCTAAATTGTTTAATTAAGATCAAATTACCAGAGGGCTAGCTCTGGTTCTCAAGATGTAACACGGAGATTATTAACAAGAAATGAGTTTTAATGTAAAAATAGCATCTGCCACCAGGTACCACACGTAGCAGCTGGTGAGAAAAAACCTAGTGTTTGTAACACTGAGCTTTCCCATCTACTGCCCATCACCAGCCTGGCATTGCTCCTGTGCTCGCCCAAGGGACAGCCGGGACAGGGCAAAGGACCAGAGAATTAGATGCTGTCCCCAACACCCACCTTGCTCCCATGATGGTCCTCTGCAAGGTGCTTGTCCCCTGTTCCGGTGTCAAAGGGGCCAGCCCTGGGAAGGGGTGCCCCTCTTGCTTGCCTCTGCCCTGGGAGGTCAGACCAGCCCTGCCTCTGCATGGGAATTGGCGTGGCAAGAAGGAAAGTCGCTTCATCCCTCCCCAGTAAAGGGGCCATTGAGTAAGTTGCTCCCATGCTGCATGTCCCCTCCCTGGAGAAGGACTAGCAGACCTAAGTGCAGGGTCATCTAACCCTGCAAGTCCCTCCGGGCTTCCCAGCAGTGACTTCTGTGCAGCAACAGCGACACATACCAGTTGCAAGCACAGGAATGAGCAGAGCCCAGTGCCTTGCAGCTTTGCATAATTTTTATTTTTTTCTGTGAAGGTGTGAGCCCTCATTGCTAAAATCCCTTCCCCTTTTGGACGCACTGAAAGGTTAAGTGGCCTTCCTGTGAGACAGCAGGACTTCTGGCATCTCTCTCCCACTTGGCAGCCCATATCCTTCAATTTTATTTACTTTTGCAATGTATTTCTTTCTGTTGAATGTGAATGAATTCGGCCAATGGATGGAGGAGTTACGAGGGAGGGTCAGACATGACTATGGGGTTTTTTTGAGCTTCATTTTCACAAGGAACCAGACTAAGATCCACCCACTAATGGAATATGCCCTGCTTCTGCTTATCTGGTGAGACACTCTTAGCTTCCTGGTGTATTAAGCTTCACTTAATGCAAACTCTGTCTGTGACCTAGTGTCACCTCTGCCTTTCCTTCACTGAAATCACCGCACACAAAGCCAGAGCATTTCAAAAGCGGGATCTAAACTTAGGGACTCAGACCTAGGGTCCCAAACTCTACCCGGTTTTGCCCGTAAGCGGCCCTGCAGCTCCGACCAAGGCCAACAGGACCTGCAAGTATATTAGGCACGTCGGGTTATGGCAGCGTTTCTTAATGAACTGTTGGTTCTTTTGAGACTTGAGTTTCTTCATCGTAACTCAGTGCTCAGGAGAGAGGGAAGAAACAGAAGTGTGTTGGTCTAACACTGAAACAACTAATTTATGTACTTACACTGTGACTTAAGAAAGTTCTGCTTTAAGTGAGTTCATTAAGTGGAGTCAGGATGTCTGACAGCTAGCAGAGGCTCTGCAAATAAGACAAGGCTGTTGGTAGTAAAAAGTAGGAATCCAGTTAAAAAATAGCTCCTCCAGTTACAAGACTGCTTGAAATATTGTGCTCTGGAAATGTTTGTGTTTTAAGCTGGTTTAGTGTACAGTATAAGTCATTGATTTTTTTTTCTTGGTTTTGTTGCTAAACCTATGAGGGGAAATGTTTTTTTCCGCTTGCTGGACAGCAGCCATGAATTAGTAATGACCGACCATGTTTCAAACGTGCGTGTGTATTTTAATCTGCATCGAAAGCCGTGTTTATCTTCTTTCTGGAAGCTAAAGGAAGTTTTAACGTCTGCGCTGCTAGCGAGGTGTAAACTGCTGCGGGAAGGAGGCGAGCCTGGCATGGGGCTGAGCGGCTGCCGCATGTGGATGTTCTGCATCCCAGCGCGGGGGTATCGGCTCAGCCTGCGCGGCTGACAGGCAGCTTTGTTCTGCATCAGGCTTCGTGACCTTGGCTCACCACTCAAATTAACTTCATCCTGTTGAGGTAGTTCCCCATCTCAGCACAATCCAGCTGTATCCCTTGTTTCTTGACGTTTTTAAGACAGAGATGCAGCATCTCCATGCTGATGGGCCATTGGCGAGCCTCTCATGTGGGCAGAGAGGAGGCCTCGGCCGCTGGAGGAAATCACTGACACTTCAAGCAACAAGCTTGTGCTCTACGGTGCTTCCTAACCAGCATCCTAGACTGATGTGTTACCTGAGAATAAAGGTGCTTATTTCAGAGTGATTGCTTTATGAATTTATTGTAGCTGAGTCTGCAGCGGTTATGTTTGTTCCTTTATGGAGGCAATTTTCTTTGTCCAGGGGAAACTGGGACAGAGAAGGAGGATCATATAGGGGCTGAAGTGCTAATTTGAGATTTGAGATTTGAGATTTAACTCCTTCCACAGAGTTCCTTGGACAAACGGCAATGTCTCCTACTCCTGCCATTTCCAAAAGGAATGTGGAAATGTAATCAAATTTGCCTTCTGGAGTAGTGAGCAAAACACTCACAAAAAAAGCTACGGTAATGGGGCTACATAAGTACCTCTGAGAGAGATCCAGATGGATGTGCATGAAGAGATTAAGTTCCTGATCTTCATCTTCCTTATACAAATGTAAATTGGGAGGAACCCTGCTAACGCAAACGGAGTATGAGAGAGAAGTGGGCTCCCGTGATTTACAGTGGAAAGGCCCTTCAATGAAGTCTATTTTTCCTAATTCCCCTCTGTTCAATTACACCAGCCACTTTTCCTGGTGACCAGACAAGCAGAAATAGTCAACTCAGCCCTTCTGCTGTTATTCCTTCTGCTCTAACTCTGCCATAAATACTTTAGGGCCACTAGGGAGGGCAGTAATAGCAGTGGCATCTTCAAGGCTGCTCTGCAAGTTTCATTTGTACAGAATGTACTATTGGTAATGAATAATTCTTTAAAGACAAAAAAAGAAGTCAAAACTTTCAAAAAACTTCTGGGCTTTAAAAGTGTAATGAAATGATCACTTTTTTGGCTACATCAGCTTCACAGTACTTCTCTATTTGGGTGGAACAGGATAATCTCTGAAAGCCACACCCAAGTAATTCCAGTATTTCTGCTAATGTGTGTACACTTTGCTTCTGCAACCTGAACTAGCATGTTCCCAGCTACCTCAGGTATTTCTGCATGGCACTTCATGGAATAAATGCATCCCAGTTGCCCCTGGACCAATGCCCTGTCTTATGACAGTCATTTATACCTACTAAAAGCATTTCCTTTTCCTCCCACCTCAGTTTTGCTCTGGTCCTGCTGGAGCTGACACTCTGGATGATGGATGGATAAAGCAAAAGATAAAGGCACTGTGGAAGAAAAGAGGTTAAAAAGAGGCCTCCAAGATTCCATGGAAACATATGGGAAGAAAGAGATAGGAGCATATAGATGGAGTGAAGAGGGATTAGGATGTTTGAGGGAGTCCTTGAAGTTGATTAAACATGAAGATGGCCCAGAGAGACCTTGAACAGTAAAATGGGGAGAAGCAAGGAAATCTGAGACGTCAAAGGGTGCAGCCTTCTAGTGATACTAGCAAAAGAAGCATCTTAAGGGAAAACAAAGTGAGTTTCACAGCACCTTGCAATCTCCAGCTAGTGTGAGAACGGATTTGAACTGATTTCTTCAACTGAAAGTGCAGTATTGTGGAGATCATGCTCTTGTCCTATGTTTGTACAAAAACTAATGAGCACCAGAGATGTGGGCAGGACTGCATAGAGTCATACAGCTCTATCATGTTTAAGAAAATACTGGACATGGTAAGCTATCAACGACAAGTCTTTCTGTTCCCTAAAGCGTCTCAACTGACTTCATCTGCCATCTCTTGGATGAACCTTTCTGGGGTCTCTCTGGGACCAGAAGAGGAAGAGTGACTCCAGTGCTTACTTGGGCTGGGGACAGCTAAATCACACAGACTTTCACTGCTAGGTAAGACCAAACTAGTGTGGTCCTCTTTACTCCACGCACACAAAGTGTGGAAGACCACAGCTCTCAGATAACCAGAGAGAGAGTCTTGATAACAATAGAGGTTTTTAAGGTTCTTGTGGCCTTCAGCAGCTCTGTGTTTGAAGGAACTGAAGCCAGAGAAAATCCCTGTCCTTCCCGAGAATGATGTAAATTGAAACTTCACAGTAGCACTGAATGGACATATTGATTGAGGTTGACCCTTCAGGTAGGATTAGTGGATTTTGAGATTTGGATATCGCTGTTTCACAGATGTGGGCACATAGACATTGACTTTGGTGAAGCCAGGCTAACACACAGCGATCTGGACGTCTGTATTTCTCCTTTCACATTGTTCGGGTGCATAAGTTGGTCCAGGTGAACAGAGCATGGCATAAAGTGGTTTCCAGACCATGCCATGCCATCAGGTCATTCTGTGCAAACAAACATGGCCCTTGGGGTCTTTGCGGACAGCCTGGCACCAGTCTTGAGCTCTGGGAGCCTGGTGTGGAGATGTGTTGTGGTCTGACTCAGGAGAGAAATGAGGGCAATGGCCTTCAGCTAGTATTAAGCGGACAGCGGCTTGCACCATAAAACCCACCACAAATATTTTATTACAGCCTGGTAAAAAAGACAAGTTTCAGCTTATGCAGAAGCTGGGATTTCATTGAACTGAAAACTGAAATACACCTCAGATCATGACAGTGCTTCACAGTTCCCACAAGCTGTCATTACTTTGCACATAGCTCTGTAAGCTGCATGATCTGGATATTTTTGATGTTCTTCATCTTTCCATTTCTAAGTGCTTACCATTTTGTGGGCTAAAGCTGAGCCAAACATATACATAGAACAACATGCTCTTCTCTCACAGAGTTTTTGGCTTCCTACTTCGATTGATTAGCACATGGATGTCTTCGGGGCACCAAGTGAAAAAGTAGACGTGCTTGTCTATGCTGCCAAAAGGCCCAGTTCATCTGTGATAAAACTCCAGGGGGAAAAAAACCAAAACAACCAACAATCAAACAATGGACTTGTAACACGGCTGGATTTGACTCAGGCTTTCAGTGTTCAGTGTTAGTCTCTCAAAAAGCTAACATTGATTCAGAGTATCTATTGCAGCGCCAAAAGCTAAACCACACAGTGGGGGAGGGCAAAGGGAGAGGTGGAAGCGTTTTGCAAATGGAAGACTGTGTGCATTATTCGGGCTTTAACATTGCTTGCATTCATGGAGCAATACCCTTCAGTTTGGGAAAGCATCACAAGCACAGCTCCTGTTTGGCAGGATGAATGAAAGGCATCTTACAGAAACTGTATGTGAGACCATTAGCCTGACGTCGGACACACTGCAAAAGCTCCACTGATAAACCACACCTCTTGAAGGAGACTGGTATCCTTACATCACTGACACAGGCAAAGCCCTCAAACTTGGGCGAATAAGGCCTTGTCTACTGGCTGCTCTCCTCGCCAGTACTTTCCACTGTTGCTACCCAAGGGACACAAATGCAGGGAATATCTTGCAAAAAAAAAAAGAATGATTCTGTCTCATCATTTAAAAGGTAATTTCATGAGTTTGGGTGTGGGTTTTGGAATTCGTGCACTGGCAGAAACAAAATCCCAGTCATTACATTGCAGTTCTCATCAGTACCTCTTTGACTGTTTCTACAATGGAGGGCTGTAGTGTGGACCCTCATTTTCTAGAAGGATGTATAGCAAGGCATGGAGGAGAAAGGCAAGTCAGTCAAGGCTGTGGAGCAGGCCAAGAGGAGACCCAAGGTTAAAACCATGTCTCTAGATTCATAGCCTTACCCATGGACAACACAGTCTCTCCAGAGCATGTTTTATGCTTCTACAGATGGACTAAAATTAGTCAACAGTGTGTTGAAGATTCCTTTGACCGCCTGTAACCTTGTTGAACTCAACTCCAATGTTGTTCTGAAGAAAAAACATGGCAGATCTTCAACATCACGAAACCCTGAATAGTCACAGCCTGTGAGTACCCAGTCAGTTGCCACAAAACTGACTGATATTGGTTCGCTGGTGGAGAAGTAGCCATTTTCAGACAAGTTGTTTTAGCTAACGGCTTCAACTCTTCTAAACATTTAAATACAGAAACTGGTTACGACCTTATATTTTATTGCTTTGTGGGTTTATTTGTGTGTCTTAAAGTCTCTTCCTGAAGCATTTTGGATCAGTAGCCCTTCGAAACACAGACTTGCCAAGCCCATCTTTGGATAAACCTCATCACTTTTAGAGCAGTTGTGTGGGTGTGTTTGGAAGCAGTCCAAAGCAAATCCCAACTGAATTGCATAAGTCTGGTGTAAAACAAAAATATACGGGGTGGGAAGATTTTGAGGCATTTGGGTAAAGGACAGGAGGGGGGAAGAGTGAATGAGAGAAAGCATGTTAACCGTAAATATGATGTGATCGTAAGTCGTGTGAGAAGCTAAACTGAATGCTATGCACACGAAAAAGAAAACTGTTTCTTTAATAGTAAAATAGGCTTGAAAGTTCAGGCTTCCCCACTCTTAGAGGATAATTGGTTATTGTACGTTGGAAGGGACATCAGGAGATCTCTAGTCCAACCTCATGATCAAAGCAGGGCCAGATATGAGGTACTTCGTCCTGCTCTCCCCTTCTTACATCTTTATGACTAATGTCTTTGAATGACACTTTCTTGACAGTCCCCCTCCCCGTGGTTGCAACAGTGAAGAGGAGGAGAATGAATAGGAAGGCATTAGTGATCAAAAAGACTTAGGGACTTTATTTCTCCTTCTCAAAGACAAGATGAAGTAAAACATGAAATCATTCTTTTGGCTGACACAGTTTAAAAAAAATCAGCGTCAGTCATATCGAGTTGGGACGTCATCAGTACAAGCCCAATGAGGTGTTCTCATGGGACGCCAGTTAGAGGAGAGCACTTATCTGAGTGGTGTACTAGTTATTCTACACTTGTGATGGCCTTGCCCTCACACGCTCCTCCCACCACACCTTGAGTTAGCCAGACACGCTGAGAACAGGAGAGCAAATGACATTTGACACTTTCTTTCCTTACCCATCCTGATAAGAAAGATCACGGTTTGTAATCACGGTTTGTACCAGGGAAGTTTGCATCTCCCCCCTGCCTGACTGCCTCGAATGTTCCTCAGCTTAAATACACATCAACACAATCTGAGAAACCCAAGATAGGGAGGAAAGCATGTAAGTTCCAGCTGGGCTAAGGGACACTAACAGATGTACAGTACAAATTATTTCTTAGCACCCTTGCTGTGATTGCTAATTCTGTCCAAGATTTCTAGGCCGGTATGAAGGGATAATTATTCACATAACCATGAGGATTCTGGGCTGAATACACCAGAACTGTAGTGCCTCTGTGTCCCAAACGCATGCCTGTTTGATGATCTAAGCAGCGGCCGGGTTGTTAGTCAAACTACAACTTCGAAAATATTCACACACCCCCTCGCGTTCCCAAGGATTTTTTTTTCAAAAGTGCTTGGATGGTATTTTTAAGTCCTTAAAAAGATGTGATATTCAGAAGCAACTTGACGCTTTCTGAAAATTGGGCTAGTAGGGCAAGAAAATCTCCTAGATTCTGCACCCAGGCATTAAACTATGTCAAACTTCTGATCACGTAGGAAAGCTTCTAAGGACCACGAAGTGTTTGAGTGGTATTTGACAATAACCCACAAACACAGAAGAGCAATGCTTGAGGCATTAACACACTTTGTACGAGGAGGTTTTTCAGCTAGGATGGGAGTAGCAGGGCTCTCACAAAAATGAATATTTGGAAAAAACTTACATTATAAAAATGACTGGTTCTGGAAAGACTGCCTGAACATCAGAAAAGGCCAAGAATTTTAGAGTTATTTTGTAGCTTTTGTTGCTATCACAGTCCTACATGATTTTTGAAAAGTCCATGAAAGATACCTAATTCTCATTAGTTTCAGTGTAAATTAGATATCTAAGAAGCACCTATTTCACCTTTTAGGTGCCTAAATGCCTTTAACAGCCTAGCACTTCAAAATTAGACTGGAAAGGCTGTGAACTGAATTTCAGGTATCCAGCTGTTATTCTACTACCATACCAAATATACCAGTCTGCATTCTGCAGAAGATTGAAGCTTGGAAAACAAAACAGAAGTAATAAAATGTCAACAGTGCTTGGAAAGCATTATAACTTAAATTTTCAAAATTAGGTAGCCATTAGGGAAAACTTCTTGGTGCAGGGTTCCTGCTAGGAAACAAGTAGAGTTTTCCACCCTGGAAAACACAAACTGTTCTTCAATGGATTATCAAAAAGTCAGCAGGAGATAATGATATTGATGCAATTTCATGTCAGTCAATTCGTTATTGTTGCTGCCCTAAACAGAACAATTATTTTCATGTTATGCTTGTTGTTAGCTAATAACTGTGGTGACAGATGTCTAGATGTAACGCAGTGCTCAGGTGGTTTCCAGGCAAAGTGATTTGGAGAGCTGTCAGCAGAGCATTTCTTGTGGAGGTACTAAACATAACAATTCATTTACATTATTCTACATCATATTGTTCCAGTGGTTTGGGGGGTTTTCCTTAGTGTTGTTGTTGCAAATAATTAGTGTTTCTCTGATTCTTGTTTGAGGACAATAACAGGAAGTACCTCGTTTCCTTCAGAGGAGTAACTCTAATTGCCTGTAACACACTATGATTCCCGTCTCGCTTTGATTAGAGTCTCTACAAGCCCCAAGTCATCCAGGTTGAACATAGACATGACTTCTTTACATACAGCCAAACATGGTGGCACTACCACCACCCAACTCTTGACACTTCACTTCCAGCATTGAGTGTCCTCAGCCCCGCTGCCTTCATTGCATGGACCAAATGGAGACCAAACCCATCCTCACACAAGGACCTCACAGCAAAGTCATTTAACTTCTCTGTGCCCCACCTCAACACCTAGTAAAATGGAGGTGGTAGCACTCCTTTGCATATATTGGACACTTTCTACTATGTGCAATATCACTTAACATGGTAGGAGCCTTTTTTTCCTATGCTACTCATAGAAGTGGAGGGAACTCAACATCACTCAGCTTTCACCAGGATATTTCTCTTCCTCATCAGTGCTCATATTTATACATTTTCATGTAATCAAGACTGAGAAATTAATGTCTTATGAGTCAAAAATTCCAAGCCACAGCATTCAAACTGGGACAGATCGTCACTGCTTAATTCTCTTTATAACGATTCTCCAGTTATCCATAGGAGGACTACGTTACCCTTTAATAAAAGCTGTTAAGTCATTCCCCCAAGTCTGACCACAGTTGTCTTCTGTAAAAGGAAGTGGAAGAAGCGTGAGAATTTGAGTGTGAAAAGACCAACAAATTTACATTTCTAGGCTTCTACTTCAGGTTCCTCTTTTGATGTTGACTTCCCCTCTGAAAGCTGAAAGGACTGGTTTGTCTTTAGTCTCTGGTACAGTTTTGCTTAAATTAGAGGTGATTTATTTGGGGGGTTTTGATGTGGCTTGCTTTCTATGATCTGGGCTGAGTCTTCAAAATTCACTTTCTTTAGATATTTAACTGAAATTCAAAGGCCTTTCTGTTTAAAAGGGAGAAATTACAGAGGTGGAAGAGGGGTAAAGTTTTACATAGTGCACCTCACATCATTATCCTCCTTCCCTACTCTCCATCCCTTTACAAAATGGCATTTGCTTATTGTGCTCTTGCCAAGACTGTTCCTCATTCCTGTCACACATTCCTTAATTTCATATAAATACCAGGAAAAATACTGCAGACCTTGCATGGGCAAACCTCCCATTGAAACCAATGGAAATGTTACCTGAGTAAGGTTCTGAGAGCTTGGCCTCCACTAGTAACTCAAAAGAAAGGAAAAAAGTCACTGAGAAATGAAAACACTCTGTGTTCTTACTTATAAAAGAGGAGGTAGGAGGTAGAGGAAGGTTGAGGTAGGGTTTGGGGAGGAGTTATATTTAGGAAAAAAACTAAGTTTGGCATTGCTGCCAATATGAGCACATGGAGTTTCAATTTGTGGTTTGTCTTTATGCAGTACATTTTGAAATTGGAATTTAAAACAAAATATACATCTCTGTGTCTGACTGTGTATATAACAATTTGTCATTTCTTGGCGGGAACTTGAAACTATTTTTAGTGTTCAGAAATAGTCTTCTCTCCCTTTCCTTCACCTTCCTCCCCCAATCCCACTTCCAAATTACTCTTTAATCAACCTTACAAGATTGTTAGAACTTTCCAAAGTCTTGAAGTAAGGAAAATAGTGACAGGAAATTAATAATTATTGAGGAATGGGACTGTATTTTCATTTCCTGGCCCCTTTGGAGTTAAATGTTGAGTTAGAGCCATTTGTCAAAAAGTTGAGCAGAACAGTTACCTGCAGATTCATTTTAATGAACTCCATTCAAGAACAATGCTCTCTGAAAAAATATATATCATTAGGAGAATCAGGAAATCCTCCTAAAGCCAGAGCACTTGTGTGTGCTTTATGCCAGTGGTTTAATGAGAATAAAATCCCTCCCATGGGAGAGGTCTGGCAGTGGAGTTGGTCGGTCGCTCTTCAAAACCACAGGTTTTGTTAGCAGGGACATCAGCATGGAGTCCTTCGACCATCCGTAAGCTGCACCGTATGCTGAACCCCAGGCATGGGAGAGCCATCAAGTGTCTGACCTGGATTACCTAACGATGGCATTGTGACCCCTAATGATGGCATTGTGACTCCTTCAAGCTCACCTCCATCATTTCCTGACCCACCTTCACACCTCAGCTTACAGCAGCAGTTGTCTCTGAGCTTGGACCAGGATGAAGGTGGCCACAACCTACCAGGCCACTGCCTCTCCTCTCCATCCCCCTCCGTGCCATAATCACCAAAGTGCCTGAGCTAAATCATCTTTCTGCTCCCTCAGCTTGGTCTTGATACATTCTGCTGAGCCCAGGTGTCTGAAAACATACAAAAGGCAGCACTGAGTCAGGGCAATGTTCTTCCTTACCCACTATCCTGTCACCCTAATAGTGGCTAAAAATGGATGCCTAGGGAAGCATATAAAGACCAAATAAAAAAATAATTGTGTCTCCCTGCAAGTTCCTCGAGCTCTAGAACTTTGTGGCCTACAGATTTCGTAAGCCACTGGCTGCTGTCCTTGCAGTTAATATTTGGTTGTTTTTGCCTCTACAATCTGGTCTAGTCACTTTTTAAAGCTTTGTAGACTTTTAGCCTCCACAACATCCTGTGGCAAAGAGATCCACAGCTTAACTCAGTGTTGTATGAGGAAATGCCTCCTCCTCTTGGTTTCAAACCTGCTGCCTACTAGTTTCATGGCTGACTTCCTTAAATATTGTGTTAGAAAAGACAGTGAGCTGTCATTTCCTAATTGCCTTCTCCACATCTCTCTCAATTTTATAAATCAGAGCTGTTTATTCCATCCTTGTATGGGTGCCATACCATACCTTGGAAGCTTCTTTATACTTTTTCTAGCTCTACATTAGGTAAGACAAGGTTTTTAGGTAACTGTAATTAATATTTTTAATTAGACTTACTTCTATAGCTAGAAATACTAAACTGGCTCTTGGATCACAACACTTCTTTGCTGCTTTTTTTTTTAGATCTGGAGAGGGTTTGTGTGCTAATAGTGTGTTGATTTTTTTTTTATTATTCTAGCTGGTCTAATTAAGAGATGTCCATCTACAGGCCTTGTTTTTCTACATCCACTTGCAACTACAGTAGACGTTTCACCATGCATTTTTTAAGATGGAGAATCTGGAACAGCATACACTATTCAAGATGTGTTGCACCATAGATTTACAAAGTAGCATAAGAACGTTTTCTTTTGTGTTCTCTATTCCTCTCCAAATAGCTCTTAAATTCAAACAAAGGGGGTTTTTTTTCACTGCTACTGAACATCAAGTTGCTTTTTATAGAACTGCCTGCCATCCTTCCAAGATCTCTTTCCTAGAGGGTAATAACTAAGAGCACATCTGAAGAGCATATCATTATGTATGTTAATTGATTGAGGGGGTTTTTTTCTTAGGTGCATTACCTCTGATTTATCAACGTGGAATTCCATCTGGCATTTTTTCATCAGTATTGTGGAGCTGATTTATTGGCTCTGCAAATCTTCGTAGTGAGCTTTCATTTTTACCCTGAGTGGTCCTGTCTAGGCTGGTGAGCAAGCTTTGTACTTTCACTAGGCATCGAGGTCATTTATATATATGTTGCACAGCTCAAGCACAAGCAGAGATTACTTTGAAAGCCCACTGGCAAATATTCAGGAACTGACCATTATTTCCTACTCATTGTCTCCTATCTTTTAGCCAGGTATGTATATTAAGGTCTTACCTATCTCACAGCAGGTCTTCTAACAGGCTTTGGTGAGGGACTTTGCTGATTGCATTTAAGAAATCCAGTTAGACTTCGTTGAATCAGTTCTCCCTTGTCTACGTGCTCACCGACTCCTTAAAACAACACTAGTGGGTTTATCTTCCTGTCACAAAAGCTGGTTGGATTATTCCTCCATAAATGAATAAATGTTATTTATGCACGTGTCATTATCTTATTCTTTATTATAAGCTGTACCAACTTGCTTGGCACACATTTCTAACTTGTGTGTTTCTGCTTGGAGAATTTTGTTAAAAATTGGCATCACCTTCTCAACTTTTCATTTCTCTAATACAAAGGCAGGTTTAAATGAGAGATCACACACCACAGCCAGGAGAGCCGTTATTTCAAACTTGCCTTTCTTTAGAACCCTTTGGTGAACAGTATGTGATGCTGCCAATTTGTTTCTCCTCATATTTCTTAACTTGTTCTATTTTTGACACTTGAAGTTGATGCAGCCAAAGTATACATTAAGGCTTCATGGTGAATAAAAATGGAAAATAAAAAGTAATTTCTATTTTACACTGTTACCTTTTCTCACTGCTACTTTCACACCGTCACTGTCTACTGGTCTGCATAATCTCTGCAAGGCATTCATAATATAGTTAGGTAATTAATTATTATTAAATTTTTATGCCTTTTTTAAGTTGATCACAAACTCCATTTTAGATTTGTCTTTTTGCATCTCCATATTTAATTTACTGGAGATTGTTCTCTTCTTTTTTCCTCATTTGAACACAGCTTCACTTTTTTTAGGAATACGCCTTCTTTATTCTAACAGCCTCCCTTATTCTGTTGATTAGCTATCCTGTATTTTGTTTGTTTCTTTGGTGTCTATACACTTCATTTTGATAGGTAGTATGCATTTAATCTGAGCCATCAGTAAGAAGGAATCCACAATTCTTTCATCTTCAAATAATCTTTTTGCTAGCTGGTGTTTCATGCCTCAAATAAACTGGAACAAGCATGTCCCTCACCAATTGTCTCCTAGCCAATGCAGCTTTTGTAATTCTTTTCTTAACTTGTCAGTCTATCTTTACATTTTTGTTGCTTTTATTTGAGTTCCTTCAGCTACTCAGCTACTTGTGAGGACTTGTATTCCTGATGAATCTTATGTTGACATTTAGCTCTGCTTCTGACAAATCCTCTGAAATCCAGGTAAGGTCTCAGCAGGTTTGAATAGACATCTACTCAGAGATGTCAATCACCAGGATGGCTCAGGTCCATGCACTCCTGTTTGTGCCTCCAGACAGTACCACGATGCCACATCACCACATAAATGAATCTAAGAGAACATCTGAATCCATTCCTTTTCCAAATGCCATGTAAAGAGATGTTCAGGCAAGGGCGATATGGCCCAAGGTTGAAACTGGAGCAAGATTCAGCAGTATTTGGTGCCAGAAAAAAAAAAAAAATCATTTGTTTCTCTGTTTTTCCTGAGTCCCTTTGTCTGTATCTCTCCACTCAATAAGTATTCAATTATATCTTTGAAAGTAGAGCAATTTCAACAGGAAGGATTGAAGAGGAAAGGATGATGGTCACCTAATACACAGATGATCTAGGCTTAACACCTTGACCTGAATTAGGCAGACTGAAGGCCTGGGTCTCTGTCATTGCAAGTGAGGTCTTTGACCGCTTTTGTGCTATTGGCAGTGCTGGAACATGATGGGGAGACAGGCACTGGTCTCATCATTCAGTCAGAAATTTCATCCCCAACCTGGTGAAAAGCGTAGCTGGAACTTACATTGGAAAGTTTCAAATCTGACAAACTGGCATTTTTAAATGGAAAAAAAAAATTATATCAAAAGCATCCTAGCTAGCAATCTTGTTATCAAGTGACTTGGGAAGGTGGATACATTTCCCAAGGGTTTTGAAGAAATTACTTATAAGATTTTTCAGCCTGGTTTATTCTTAATGTCAGTGAACCTTGTAGCTTTAAAATAGGACAACCCTGCAATGTGATGAATTTCACCCTGCAATGTTCACAAACATAGGTCAACAGGAGGCTAAATGGATTCATAGGGTTTGGCAACTGAGATGGAAACTCTGAAGATTACTGACAGGCTAACATCATAATATCAAGAAATTACTCTTTTGAGTATCCATGGAAAGTGTACAGCAAACTCCTGGAAAATAAACTTTAATGTGAAGCAGCCATCTGTCCAAAGTCTGGATTTATGTTTCAGCTGAGCTTTACTAAGTGTTTTAGGAGACAAACTCTGATGTGAAAGTTTAGGTTCCTTCAACAGGTGTTAGCTGTGTTGAGTGAAGATACTCAGATCTGTTGTGTTGGATGAAGCATAGGAGCTGTGAGATGGAAAGTGATGGCCACTAGGAGATAACAAGTTTCAGAAAGGATTGGAAATACAGATGTGGACATCTGGTTTTCATACTCATTACTAAAATTGTATGTTTACTACACTTTAGCACAGATGTTAATCAACCTACATATTTGTAAAACAAGCTGTCTGGTCATTTTGCAGTGTCTCGCACAATTGGTAGAAATGGACTGTGTGTTTTATTATTTTATAAAACCTTTCTAAACCAATGGTCTGTACCAGAAGCAGGGCATTATTTGTGTTGTGAATAAGATGTATCCAGTAGTCCTTTCTCAAAAAAAAGGGAAGAGAGAAGATATTTCAGGGATCTCCATTTTTCAGTACCAGTTCTGAGATTTAAGAACTTGCTGAGCATTTGGGAGTGCCAAAAAAGTCATTCATATTTTTAAAATCTTCAGTGAAGGCCATTGCCTCACAGTTTGAATCATGTAACATGGATGGATTATCCTCATGCTATGAAAATAGAACTTCATGGCTGTTTATTAATTAAAATATTTCTCCTCCATGATTCCTCTTCACCATCAGAGCTGCTTTTGAAAATCTTTACTTTATAACAAGCCTCCTTGGCAGAAAGTGTAGTGTCACATGATATTTCTACCTGAGAAAGGGTCAAATTAGCAGTGGTTTTCAGGAAAAAAAATTCTTTATGCACTAGATATGTGCACACGTATTTGCAAACATCACTGGGAGCAAAGTCAGCACCCATGCAGGTTAGGGTGCAGACTGGAGGTGGAAGGATTCTCCTCTGCAAAGGAGAGCTGGTGGTGTGGGACAGACTCAAGATCCCACAAGTTCATATGCTAGGTCTTTTTCTCTAACAGCTCCAATCATTAAGTATTATTTACTCTCTTCAGTGAATTCTCACCTTAGCGGTTGGTTTGGGGAGAAGGCCGGGATTAAATAATAGAAACGTTGCTGAACAGTGTATGAAGTTGTGCTCCTGCCTGCCCTCACACTGCCAGACAACATTTCATACCCTTTCTAACAGTTTTCAGTTTTGTACCCCTCAGATTAGTTCTTTAGTTCCTAAACCCATAGCTCTTGAGAACAATGAATGCATTTACTTTTCTTATGGATATGAAAAAAATTGTTAGCATATATTTTATACTTTGATACAAAAGATACTTTGACCTAAAAGGTACCCAGGTTCAACTTCTAAGCATCTGATCTGGCAAGCTGAGTTTGCTCAGAAGCGATGTGGCAGCAGTAATTTATAGGCTGAGGGAATGGGAGAGGATCTTCCCATCCAGTACAACCTAGATATTGCTTGGTGCTGTGTCAGTCTTGATTTTACAACATTGCTTCCGTCATAAACACATCTGTATATCCCTGTTGGATCACTTTGCTTTAGTGCTCATTTAAAATGAATATAGTTTTGTAGTGTTTGAGAAATCACAGTGAAAAAGCAAAACCCATAAAATTAAGCATAACTGAAGTGTTCGTTAAAACAAAACTGAAGCCAACCTGGCACACTTGCATTTTATTGAGCCCTGGTGCTGGAATAATTCCTTCCAGGAGAAAACCAAAAAAAGTCTGAACCTCAAGAGGGAAAACAATTCAGTCCAGATTAAGGGTACTTCAGACAGTACCAGAAGAAAAACTCCACATGAAGGGAGTTGTTTTAAGCAACAAGGGCTTTAAGGTTATTTCCACGGAGATTCAGGGCCGTCACTTTCTATGATGAAATGTTATTCCTGTTCAATATGCCAACTTTTTCAATCTTATATGCCTGAAGTCAAGCCTTTTCATAGGAGCCTGTGTTCCCAACACCTCCAAGACCCAGAACTGCTTTCATGTAGGAACCGAAATCCAGACTTTTAGGTGTCAGCATACCTGTTTGTAAAGGAAGGCATATGTTTATAACACTGTTGTTTTCCTTGTTATGGAGGAAACTTATTGTTAATACCAGAGGGCCAAACTTTATAAAGTGAATTTTGTGCAAGAATTCAGAAAGACCACATCAGCTTTCTGACAGGAAGGACCTAAAGAAAGGAATTAGCAGGATCGGATGTGGTGCTTTCTGACAGACGGCCAAACCTAAGAGGTCAAAATAAGAAGCCAGTGCAAAAATAGATTTATGCTTAAATTGAAATGCACATAATTCCCATTTCTATCACTGCGCCCTGGATTAAGCAACTATTGTATGATAGTTTATAAATCCAAAAGCCCTGGGCTCAACAAGCCACCCATTTCACCATAAATGAGGCCATGTTCAACAATGGTGCAGTGGCAGCATTTCTAGTGGTATTATCCCCACTTTCTTCCCCAAAGGGACAGGGACCTACATGAACTTGTCCAGTGATGCACATCCCAGGCCCTGCTTTGGAGCACCATGCAGCCACGCCATCGCAGGCAGCCACCCCAGCTAAGTCTCACTGCAGATTTCCCTCTCTCTTGACCCCATTCACCACCTTGCCCAGTTTTTAAGAACAAGGCAATATTCTTCAGCCTGGAAGGGAATTGTTCCCGTTGCATAAGATGGACTGTCAGAAGTGCACAGGATCCCTTTTCCTGTGCGTATGAGGCTTTGCTCATGCAGACCACATAACCACAGCGATAAGTACCTGCTTCCTGAGGCGGGTGAGCAAATGTCTTGCAAGAACAGTGTAAGAACCCACATTTGAAAATTCAGCCTGAAAGTGCTGACCTGTGCTGAAAATAACCTCGACAGATTGCAGAGGGAGATTCGTTGTTTTGTCACAGCATCTCATGGCCTTAACTATTCAGCTGGCAAATATTCAGCTGGCAAATATTCAGCTGGCAAGTAAGCTTCTCCTTCCAATCTGTCCCTTATTGCCTGGGTGGGGACAGTGTCTCAGAGTGAAGCCCCTTGTTCCAAGTGCCTCATGTTTAACCTGATCCTGTCTTTCCAGGTCAGGCATCTCCAGAAGTAAATATCCTACAATGGAAGATATTTAACAACGCTTTTGGTGAAGGATGATCCAGAAGACTTTCCAGCTCTGTGCCAAAGAACTGCTTTATCAGGGCCAACAATTTTCTACACTTGTTTCACCAGCGTCTTTTAGACATGTTTAGTGAGCTGTTAGCACCAAAACATCATTCCTTATTCAGTTCTGCCCCTCACTATTGCTAGAAGGCACCATAGAGGGGGACCACTGTTCAGCTCTCCTCCTTTGAAGAGCAGAGGGCAACACTGAATCAGAAGTTGATCCACATGAGGACAGGGAGCTGAACAAGGCACCTGGAAGTGCATCTGTGTTATCCCAGGGGACATCAGGTTTCTATCTACCCACAACGGACTTTTCATCTCTTTTCTTTTCACACCAGCTGTGGGAAGCAGCAAAGTGGTTGGTGACTACACATGGGACAGCTTTACCAGGTAAGAAGATGCCACTAGGACTTGTAAGCTGTATGGTGGCACTGGAAGTAATTAACACCATCTTCACTCATGCTGTCTGCCCACGCCCGGGGTCCAAGCGCCCAGGCTGCATGCTGCACGTCCCCTGGGGCTCCCCGTCCATGGGCAGGGAGTAAGGCACAGAGCCTGCAAAGCCTCCACTCTGCTCCCTCATCCCAAAAGGTCACCATTCCTCTCCCATGAGCCAGAGCAGGAGGAAAATAAGAGGGCACAAATTGCTGCTGAAATGGGGCAAACAGAGGCATGGGTACACTGCTTCTGAGGTAATTGCTGAGGTGGCATGGCTTTGGCAAGACGTCAAAACGCACAGCTGGCTAATATAGACCCCTCTTTTCTCCAGAGCCACCTCAGAAACAGCTATTGATTCTTAAGGCAGTAATATTCATCTGGCATCTCATTCATTCCAAGTTAATTGCTTAAATGGGTGGAAAAGGAAATTTGTGAAACGAAATGTGCTGCTGCATCAGGCATAAAGGAAACTTCGTCCCTATTAAGCTGGAAATGCTTCCCAAAGACAACACATAGGCTTTACTGTGCCGAGGCACTTAAGTTCAATTCTTCAGTGGGGCCACTGTTTAAAGAGAGCATTACTAACTCGGTCACAGCAAGCTTCTGTACTTCAACTTCCCAGTCACTCAGTTTACTCTTCAGGATGGTTTCCCCTACAGTTTAAAAATATGACCTTGGAAAGAATCACTAAATAAGTAAATACCTGAGCCTAGCAGGGTTTTCTTCCTAGATCCAAACCCTGGCACAGGTTGAAGCCTTGCAACTATGTCCTATCTACTAAGGAGACTTCTGTTGGTATTAAGTGGCATATTGTTTAGAGAAATAACACATTTTCGTTAGGGAAGGAGAAAACATTCCAAATAAGCTGCTGGTCAAACACACATTTTTATGCGTGTCAGCAGCTTGGGAAGAAGAAGGAGAGGGGAGCAGTTTCATTTTAAGTGTTTCTCTGAAGAAAAGTTCCAGTTTACATTACCATGAATTTCTCTTTCAGAGTGCTTCTCATTTTCAGGATGCAGTTTTGAGCTTCCTTCTCACAGCAGACTTTTTTCACAATCTATATAGCAGTGCTCCTTTAAGAATTGGCTGATTCACCTCTCTAAATAAAGCTACTTTCGTACCTGCATTAATTCCTTGCATTTGCCATTACTACCATATAAAATGCCTTTTCTGCAGAGATAATAGCACTGCAGCTATTTATTTAATTATTGAAAGCAGTTGGCATCTTTTAAAGAGGCTCTTTTAATGTTTTTATTCATTATTGGTTTTTAATGCCATTTCCATTTGTGACCCCTGCTGTACTGGCTCACTGTTAGGTAAGTCTAGAGAAGTTTCTTTTCCCTGAATGTAAGGCATGAGGAAGGTCTGAGCGGTGTCTAAGGGATTGGCCCAGGATGCCATCTCGGGGTCTGCTGCCATTAGCTTCCTGTGCCTGTGAGCAATTTTCTCCAGAAAAAAGCATTCAAAGGAGATTTTAATCCTCTATCGAGTGTTTTTTCTTCAACTCTGGTTCGGCTGTGTGACGAGCCATTCTCTCCTTGCACCTTAGCTACCCACAGTCTCAAGGAGACAACGCAACCAACAAATGCCAAAACAGAGACCTATTCCCATGCTCCCATGGTCCTCAAGGCTCTCCAGCTCGGTGGCAGCAGGGTAAGCCATGCATTGCCATCTCCTGTGGGTTCCCAATCCAGAGACCCTGTTCCCAGGTCTTGGCTCAGGGACGCAATGTGGTCTGAGAGTTCACCTTTTTGCTGGAGAACATCTCCAACTGCAAGTGCCTGTTCATCTTAAGTTTTCAAGTTTTCTCCAAGGAGCCTGAAAAAGACTTTTTTTTTTCTGAGGAGAATGCCATATTGTTGTGTTTGGGCTTTTGTTTAAGGGGTGAGGTGCAAACTACTGTGCAGTCAAAGTCTGCAGATGACTTACTTGCAACGATGGTAGGGCTGATCCAACAAGGGTATGGTTGAGTGGCGAGTTCAAGAGTTAAAAGTTTCAGGCAGTCAGAAACGGTAGGTGAATGAGAAAAAGAGGAGGAACTGCAAAGAGCTAAAAGGAACTGTCAGAATTTGAAATGGAGCAAGGTGAATCTGGAAGAATGGGGCTGAGAAAAAAGTCAGGAATTTCTTGAAAGTGGCAGAACAAGCTTGTTGCAGTTTGGTGCAAGTCTGTAGCTGTGAATTCACTAGCCTTCCTTCAGGCATCGGCAAAACAGGCAAAAACTCTTTAAACTCAGTATTCTCTCATATCCTGCCTAAAGGAACATTTTATCTGCTTTCTCAGTACTAAAACACTTCACTTTACTACTCTGGAAGGAGATAGCTGCAGTGAGGTAGACAATGACAGCAATATTTGATGCTCAAGCAATGGGAACACCATTGCCTTGCTGGGTGACTGGCTTCACCAAGACTGAGGAAAAGGAAGTTTAACCTGGATCTTTGCACTTTAAGCCCATCGTTTTTCTATCAGGCATGGACACAGACAACAAATCATTCCCTCCCTCTCCACGTCAGCAGCTTCCTTATTTCTGGAGAAATTCTCCCATCCAGTTCAGTGGGTTTCCAACTTCAGTACTGCTCCCAGGATTTGGCCCCCTGAGGACTGCTGCTTTACTTTCTGCATAACAATACAAAGCTAAAAGTTTCCGTAAGGGTGTCTTATAATGAAAATAAGGAGGCTGACAAAAACTAAAGGCATTAATACTCACTCCCACTCACATGCCACCTCTCCTCATCCTTTTGGCTCTTGTTTTACACTTGTTAGTACAGTGTATGGGTTAGAAGCAACTTCTCTCTTGCTCTTTTTAAGGGCACTGTTTTTAAACTTTTTTTACATAGGAGATTTCAGCAAAACAGCCCCCACAAACATTAAGGAGGTATGTCTGAAGAACAATGAATTTCATCTGCGGGAGGTGGAAATGAGTCACAAGGGAGAGGCACCTGTAAGAAAAAAGCCCCTAAGAAGAAAGACTTTAAAGCTGCACCTTTGAATATAAAAAACCCTTTGTCTTTCAAGCCAAAACACTGCTGCCCAGAGGAGGTGTCATACAAGGTGTATAGCATCAATGTTACCTACTGATGTAGAAATTCAAGGTAGCCACCATCAGTACACGTCTGTCATATCTGCTCTAAAGTAGATCGGCTGAGTGAAAAATGAGCCTTACCTGTGACACAGTTCAACGCCGTAACGGCAGGAGGCTGTGCCCAGAATTGTAAGGTTTAATGCAGCATTTCACAATCTCAGATCATTTTTAAGTGAAGCTTATGAGAGAGAAAGGCTGATAGATATTTACTCAGTAGTTTGTTTGTGATTTGGCTGAGGATATGCCTCCAGAAATCTGTGACCGGTGCTCTGCACTCTTGTACATCAATGCACTGAGTGTTGTAAATGGTTATCAAGTAACCTCCGTTTCAGAGGAAGGGTGTACAAGTTCAACAAAACATTGGTGTCCAAAGGAGCCTGTGGTGAAGGAGCCCTCTAAAGAGCTATTAATCGAGCTAAAAAGAAAACCTTGTGAGAACACTTCAGCTTTCATAAGTTTTCTTCCCCTGGGGAGATGTGTAAGGAGGGGGCTGAAAGATATAGCAACACACTCATATTTGCCTGTTTGTTTGCCTTGGTGTCAGTTATCTGGTACTTGATAAATGCAGGAATTGTATTCACTGAACCACTAGGATGATGAAATTTTACTTTCTTCATCTGCTGTGTTTCTGGCAAGAGATAAAGAATAACTAAAATGAAGTTATTTATTAGGAAAATCAATGATTGAACCCTGGAATTTCAGAGCTGTGCTCAGGTTTATCTGACCTCTCTCAAAGAGGAGAGCACTCACTGCCTTCAGATTTTAGGCTTAGGTCAAATACCAAATTCCTGAATAAATGTGCAAACCCTCCCAAAGTCCTGTGTTTGTTATATCGAGGCTTTCTTGCAAGTTTTCCAGTGCATCTGCCTTCCAGAGAGATTAGAAATGGTGCTAGAACAACTCATTTCTGGAATCCAGGACAAACTGGGAGTCTCACAAATCACTCTAGTCCAGGTTTAGTTCCAGAAATAAGGGAAGAGTACTGCAGAGCACTCACTCAGTTATTCTGCTATTGTTTCCTCTATGAGAAAAATAGTCATTAATGTATCTGGACAAACTTGCTTTGCTTCATTTCCAGCCTAAATGAACTGAGCTCTCAGTTCAGTTTCAGTATACAACAGCAAAAATGAGAAAAGAGCCCAACGATACACTAATAGATTCCAGAAATGCTGTACAATGTCAATAAAGAAGTCACTGAGCCATTTCCAAAAATGTGAAGTATTTGCAAGATATGATGAAGTGAAATAAATTGTTCCTTTTATGGGTCATAAAAGAAGCCCTATGAAATGTAGAAAGAATTCCAATGATTATCTTATCAGAAAAAAAATAATAATTGATTTGTATTCCAGTTAAATTTTAGCAATTCATTAGAAAGATTGTTTCACCTATAAACTAAATAGCTTGATTTGTAGCATGTCATTTCCACTGACAGCAAATTTCAGTCTAACAGAAAATCCTCTTTTGCTAACTGGTTTCATGGTCTTTCACGGAAATATTCCACAAATGCTCATGGTTCTGCAAACCCAAAGTGAAAGCCATTTTCTCAGAAAATATAAGGAAGAAGTCTGATAAAATTAGTAAAAGACTAATAGGTCTAATAAGAGACATCTAATTAATAGTAATTGAAAAGTCACCTTGGGATTAGATGTGTGCGAAAACTGTTTTTCCTACATGCTAAAGGAGGAATTGAGGTGTCCAAAGTCACCTCCAGGACAGGCAGCAGCAAACTGGCAGGAATCTGAATTTTGGACAAAGGTTCCTCCAGGGACACCTGGACAGTACATAGGCTCTAATTTCCTCTTGTGGAGTTGAGCCTCTGGTGGTTTTTTTCTGTAGCTATAAAATGGAGGTACCTACTGTATTTTCCTTTCTTACCAGAACATTGAGAGACTGACTCAGATTAAAACTTTTAAAAGGAAAGGAACTGGGGTCGTGGAAGTGTCTGAGATGTTACTTTTCATTGCAGCATCAAGAATGATATCTGCTTGATCGTCTGGTAGCTAAGGGGATTGATTTCTATGCAACTGCTAAGAAAAGAATTTGAGAATGTTAGATTTCCATTTCTCATTACCTTGTTTCCGTTCTCACAGGGTACTGGCTGATTTGAGATATAGGCTAAGTTTTTGGATTTACAGAAGAAGATTAGGTATCACTAACTATGGATATCACTATTTATTCAGCTTGTCAAGATGGACTTTTTTATTGCCTAGAAGGGAGTGTCTGCTATTTCCTTTTTCCTGAGAAAAATGGGAGTTAAGACATATATCTGGAAGCAGCCTATAGTTATGACACATGAGATCACAGATCTCTGACCACACCAGAGATGTCAAAGAGCATTTAAACACCTTAAACATTGTGGTGGGCTTGGTCACACTGTCCTACCAAGGTCATTTTAGGCTGTTTCCGGTAACTGAATCCAGTTCTCCAGAATCTGAGTACTACCACTGTGATAGTAGCTTCCTTTGTTGCTATGTTTTATCTTCACCAACCATGAGTGAATGCCAAGCACCTGATGAGAGTTAGCAATTAGTGTCTAAGAGGACATTACCTATAGAGTCCGAAATGTAGAATCTCTTGTTGCATTGGCTCATCCATACACCTAATTTGGTTTTCATTTCCACCAACCTCGGCTTGAGACCCCTTGCTATGTAACTGATAGAAAGGCACAAACACCTTTGTAAGTGTGATTTCTGGGGAATAAACTCCTCAGTTAACAGCTTGATCTCCAAAGAAGAATTTGGTAAAAGAAAAAAGTTATTCTGAAAAGTGCCACTGTTTATAATGTCCCTGGAGATCATTATCACTCCAGAATGGCTGCAGACCTCACAGTGGCTGGAGAATATGGGAAATCTTGTGTTTTATCATGAAATGGTTTTTTAATACACTTTAAAAAAAAAAAAACCTCTGCTGAAATTCCTGCACATTCAAAGGCAAAATGTAAACGTCCCCCTAGAGAACAGTCTACTGGATGATTGCGGAAGAGGAGAAAATTAAATTCAGGTGAATATATAATAAAAAACAACTACTTGCATGTAGCTACATTATTATAATTCATGTGGGCATCGCTAAACCCTTGCTGAATTCTTAGAGATGACAAAACTAATTTGTGGCAGTGGCATTAATGTTGAAATGTCACACTTGAGCACAGTGTTTTTTCATTCTCCAAACTTTCATTCTCTTCCTCAGTTTTCTGAAAGACTTTTCCACCTCTGCTCTCTCTGCTGATCACCAGCGACACTGTGGGGTTTTCTAAGGTTTTTTTTCAGCTTTTATTTGTTACTTCCTTTTTTTTAAGGGAAAAAAACCTCTGCCATTAGAGAACAGTTACAGATCCACTTTTGTCTCTGGGGCTGTTTCCGCACCTAAAGCTCTTGGGTCAGGACTGACTCCACCAGTGGACACTGGCACCTTGATGCCTAATGGCCTTCATAGTTGCATAGCTTCATAGCTGTGCCTCTGGGAGCAGAGTAAGGATGGGCATCAGCAGGAAGAGTGTGTCCCTACATGAGGTATCAGTGCCAACCAGGATGGCCTTGGGGTGTATTGCCCATCAAGGAGGCCCTCTACTCAGCTATCTGTAGGGCACACGTGCACAGGTCCTGAACCGGCTGAGGCAGTCCTGCGCTCAGAGGTTCCTAAAAGAAACCCAGCAGGAAAGCCTGGATGTTTGCATCCTCACCATTAAATAAGTAGCCCTGATAACAGGGTGGGAAAACCCCCTCCACCTCATGGATTAACACTTCATCATTACAATTCACAGAATCTAACAGCCTCTTATTATTTTCACAATTGTTACTGATATCATTCTGGCTCTTTTTTCCCCCCTTTTCATGCTCAGTGAGGAAATGGTTTCTTTGGGAGGAAAATTCTGAGCTGCTATTAAAAGATATCCTCAACACTTCTCTTGACACATTGTGCAGGAAACAAGGACAACCTGGTAATAGTTTGAAGGGCAACTGGTATAGAATTATTAAAAAACTTTTTTTTTGTCAGAAACATGTAGGATCAGATAAAATCTTGTTAAATTTCTAACTTCACGGGAGGAGGCTGAGATATTCCCCACTGCATGGGAGAGAAGTCACTGGGGACGGGGAGACGTGAGTTGAAGACAAGAACTTGAATCTGGACTTTCTTGTACCCTGGTGGTACCTGAACCACAAGCCAGACAGGCAAGGTGGGAAATCCTCTTTCTTGCTCATGTTTCAAAAGACATTTGTTATGGTGCAGGAAGAAACACCTCAGAACTAGTACAGGTTTTGTGAAATGGGGCTGGCATCCTGCCCCAGAGGACTTCCCTCCCGCTGAGCACCTTCTGCTACCCCTGCATGCAAAAAGCTCTCCTCTCCCAGTAGGAATGGGCAGTGAGGGTGTGGGACCACCAGTCTCACACCAGCTCCACATCACGCAACAGTGGGATTTGAACCTGGGTTTCCCATTGTGTAGGCAATGACTCTAATCACTGCCATTTCACATTGATTTTGTGAACTCACCCTCTGACTTCATTAGAAATGCCCCAAAACTAAATAAGCTAATTTGCTAAGTATTCTCAAAAATCAGGTTTGTGTTGTCTTGAAAAAATTATCTTCCTATTTTGGGGTATAAGTAAGTCTAAAAACAATCAATTCTTTATCCTCTTCTATCTAAGTACCTCAGAATCTACAGTGTAGTTATCCCCTCATGTGCAGAGAGGTTGTAAGTGTATTTTTGATTCCACTCGTAGATGAACAACCATGGCACAGAGCAGAGAAGCGATTTGCCTAGGGCCATACAGATACTTTGTGGAGGAGCAGGGACTTGAACCAGCTTTCCCACATTCCTTCTCTGGTTCAGTAAGAAACCAAGATGATTTTAGTCAGTAGACATTACAGTGTTCTTCGTCTGACCATGGTCTCACATTTCACAGTGTGGCAGTCAGGTACAGTATTTTCTGCAAGTTTGTTTAACTTTGCTAGTGTTCCCATTTACCAGCTTTCCTACAGACGTGCTCAGTATTTCCCTCAGAAAATTTTGACTGGGTAGAAAAAAAAGGGATTTTTACCATTTGTCAAAGATCTCCAGGTTTTGGTGTAGCATGGTCAGATTGGCACTTGTGATGGTAGTGCACACTTCATGCAAGTCATAGGCAAGTGGCCTTTCTGCAAATCTGCTATGTTTCTTCCTCACCAAGTAAGTTGCTGACACATATATAAATCCTTTTTTTCTTCTAGGGTTTCCTATTTAGAAATATGCAAGACCTGCTCTGTCCTTTTCTAGGCTATAGGAATTATGAGTTACTTTTTGCCATCTCCAAAATATCTCCACTGGGAAAATCCAGAAGCTCCTTACATCTTGTAAAGTTTTGGTGTAAGCAATACTCTAAATTGCAGAGGTTATGCTTACTTAAAAATGCTACCAATTTCTACAGTGAAGCTCAGTGTTTCTCAAACATAACAGGAAGAACAGAAAAAAAAATGAGATGATTCATTATTTCTATATCTTTACCACATTGGTAAATTCTAAAACAGTGCACAAGAGAGAAGAAGAAGTTTTGAGGGATTCTAGGGACCATTCTCATTTCTGGATGTGCAAAACAAATCACTGTAAAACTAATTTGATTTCTCTTCACATCACTGTTTGTGGTAATTCCAGTCTGAAGTTAACACCTGTATGTCAGCAGAGATGGTGGGCATATATGTGAGGTGGAAGACAGAACAGCAGTAACACTGTCCATCTCTTTATTAATTATCTGATAAAAGATTGCTGGTGAAAAAAATACATGCTACCCTGTCCTGACATTCAATGCCCTGTTGTGTATAAGGCTTCTTGGTTCCAAATATTTTTAGAACTGTTCCTGGTATTTTCCTACTTAAATCTCATATACATCATACCTCACAAGCTTCCCCCTGTGCTCAGCTCTCCTAGATGGCAGAATTTTTAAGGACGCTGGTTTATAAAACACAACTGGCATCTATATCCCTTATAGGAAATAATACTCAGGAGAGAGACTTCTGCGGTGGTCATGCAGGAATAGCAGAATTTAGATTCACTGACTGTTGCTTGAAAACTGCAGCATTCCCTCCATAAAATATAACGATATATAGTGCTCATCTTACGAGCGAGATGTTTTATACCAACACGTATATCTCTATGTGAAATACAAAATTATTAGTCATTTCAACACTCATGCAAATTACCAAACATATCTCCAAAATGGGCACCGTGTAGCCAGTGCCAGTGTGAGGTCTCTGCTCCACTGCCTCAGTGAGCCTGGTCCAGAAGCTGGTGGATGTTATCACCTCATCGACGCATCAAACGTGGGGCCTCGCTTGTGTTTCTAACCACAAGTGACTTCATGTCTCTGTGCCTCTGAGAAATTCCATGCCAGAGTGCTGGACTCCTTTGGAAACGGTGTTGTGACTTCCCAGGGAGAAGCACCCACGGAGGGTTAAGGAAGGTTTCTGGGCAGAAGCCAAGCTAATTCCTGCTCTCATTTCCACCAGAATAAACCCAAAACTGTGTGACAGAAGCAGAGAAGCACATAGGCGCCTTAAACCCAACGTAACTGAGCCCCTTCTGCGTCTGCATGCAGCAGCACCTTCCCTGTGGACATGGGCACATACCGCCTGGGAAGGATTTGGCCCAGAGCTCGTGGAGTTTGTCCTCATTCCCCCTCTAGACGAGCTCTCCTTGTAATTCCAAAAACGTAGCTCAGTAGCTCAGCACAGCTTGGCTGATGACGAGAGGACGCAGAGCAACTTTGGAAACACAAACTGGCACAGGGAGAGAGTCTTTTTGGCTTCGAAAGGACAGCGCACACGTTCAGAGCCAGAATGTGTAAAGACTTTTGTTCACAAACAGAAATCCCTTGTGCTGACAGGCTCCGAACAAGGCTGACGCTCTTGTGAATGCAATATGAAAGTTGCCTTGTATTGGGATTAGCCGAGCGAACAGTTTGCAGCAAACAATTGACTCGGAAAACTTAGTGGTAGAAGGATGGTCCTCCAATATTAAAAAAAATAACAAAATCAACTGTGAATGCTCTGCTGTTTTGAGTTTGTTCTCTCTTTAAAATCACCCAGCAAATAGTTCAGGAGAACACACCACACTTCAGCCCAAGGGTGGCTCATGGTCTGTTTGTTCCAAATATTCATTATTCAAGCTGTGATACTCCGTCTATAGGGTGACCCATATCCGTGGCTGCTGTCTGTTTGCACCCCTGGAGCAATGAACTGATCCTTGCAGCAGCTCTGTGAAGTGCGGAACTTGCTTCCTCCACCTTACCCATAGTGAACTGAGGTTAATAGGGTCAGACCCTCGGAACCAAGCCACACAGGGAGCCTACAGCCAAATTGGTCTTGCTGTGTTTCAGCGAGCATCATGATGTCAGAGCCACATCTTTTTCTGGCAAAATTGTTATCTTCCTGATACAGGCTTCTTCACTATCAGGCAAGAAAATGAAGTGTCCACACAGACACTGTCTCCTGGATTCATCTCTCCCACCTGAGAAGGGATGGGCTGTCCTCTGGACAAGCTGCTGTTTCCATAAACTATAGATGGAGCATAAACAGGCCAAGCAACTCTCCAACTCTCTTACATGCCTTCAAGATTGCTGTGGAAGGAAGAGGTTGAAGCCAGATTGTGCTGAAGTTTCTGTTTCTGATCAAAGTCCTATATTTTACAAACTACTTTTTTTTTCTAATTTCTTCTCAAATTAATTTCAGACCATTTTCAGAAAACGAATGACTCAAATGTCACTTTTCTCTGTGAACTTTCATATGTTCCAGCTTCTCCAGAGCAAGTATTCTGCGAAAAGGTCACAAACACAGACATAATAAAATCCCTAGATCATTTCCAACACTTTCCCCTCACTTCAGGCAGATGTGGAGCTCAGTGCTGCACCACTGCTGTTTATTTCACTGCAATGGTTTAGTTCCTATGCCCTGTCTTTGTTAATTATCTTGAATGGAGCTAATTATTACTGGATGAGTTCATTTATGTAATATAAATGACTAACCCTCAGAACTGAAGAAGAGTGAGCCAAGCCCCAAAATTAATGGGTTAAAAATTATGAGATTCAAAAAAATAGTAATTAGTCTTTGGATCTTTTTTTGTTTGCTGACAGCTGAGCCCCACAGTACTCAATTTAAAGCTTTCTGCAGTGATGAGAAACTTCTTGTTGTCTAAAAGATAAGTGCCTTACTGCCTTGCATGGCTCGTGCTGGGAAAGCATCAGCATTTGCAAAAGCCCCAGTGCAATGTGGGGACCTGGGAGGGCTGCCCTGGCCAAGCAAGAAGCAAAGCAGTACTCAGGGGAGGACCTCAATGCCAAGGAAAGCAGTAGGTTCACATGATACAAGTCCATTTGAGAGTAGTTTGGGACTAACACCCTTGCATGGTGCCCCTTGCATGGGTCAAGCCCTGTGTACGCTACCATCGACTGGCTGGGACTGAGTATTTAGTGGCTTTGCTTTTGTATTTCTTGCACACCAGTCACCAGACTGTGAGTCTTCACACCTCACCCCCTGGCCCACCAGGCTGTGACCATTGAGGAGCCCCAGGGTGAGAGAATGGAAGCAGTTTTGTGGGAACTTCAAGACCAACGGCAACCCTGTGAGATCCAAGCCTGAGCCCAGGTGGGGAACCTCTAGGTCTTTAAAAGGACAGTTTTACCTGCCCTTTTTTCTGCCACAGCAATGTGAAGTAGCATGCTCTTCTCCACTTTCAGGACATGCCTCCAAACATGTCTTTTTCTCCCTTTTCCACACCTATCAAGTTACTTTTTTTCCCTCTTCTTCATTTCTTTACTCACTCACTATCTCAGCTTGCATGAGGGACTCTACACAAAATCATCTGAGGGTGAAGAGGAAGGACCCTGCCACTGAATATGTGGTTAAGACTCACAGGCACAAGCATTTTCCAGCAGCACTGAAAGGATTAATTGAAATGTTGAGCCAGAGCAGTAATTATTTTACCAAACAGTGAAATGCTATTCAGCCCTCCCTTCTTACCTGCTACTGATGCAATCAAGGCCAAACGGAGCCAGGATATAAAATTACTGCTGCAGTTCACCAATACTCTGCATTTTAAAAGCAATTAAAAGAGAGAGGTGCCCCTGATTACTGTGTAAGAAAGAGGGTTTTCATTAAACAAATGGGTGTAATGCTTGCTCTAAAGCCCTACTACTGCTTCCCAGCAAAACAAAACATACAGGACTGGACTCACTTCTGAATTTCCAGAATGAATCCATTCACTTGAGTAGAGTTACTCCAGATTTACTCTGTGAGATCAGAATCAGACCTGTGCAATGAAAGACATTAGAGGTGCTTTTTCTTTGCTTTGCTTTGCTTTACTTTCCTGTGAGCATATTTTTATCTCGTCCTATTTGCAGTTCAAATACAGGGAAAACAATAAAAGTCTCAAAGAAGAAACTAAACTGGGGTGGAGAGCAGGAAGTGAAAATATTCCAGTCTTCATGTTTATTCTTGCCATAGGAGTAAATAGGGCTTGGTTCAATGCACAGCTCTGTCACAGCACGTTGTGTTTGCTTCTCCTTAGGCCGGTGAAGCTCCACTGACTGCCGTGAAATCACCACTACAGTGAGCAAATAGAAACTGGCTGATGCTCAGAGTGGACAGCAGCTATCTCCTTCCAGCTTTTAGAAACTGGAACTGCTGAATTATCTGCTTTCTCAGACCTGCACAGAGTGATCATCACCGTTATGCTAACAGCGAAGGGCCCTGCACTTTTATCACTATGAATCTGCCCCATCAAATCCACGGGGGCAATGCACTTTTCCCCCACCTGCATTTGCACGCTCTGCTTTACCAACCATCTCCATACATTTTTATTCTTTAATCCACTTGGAACTTTCCAAAAAACTCAACCACCTTTGCTGAAATTTTCCATGTTTCATTTGTGACCAAAGTTGAGTTTGGATTTTTTAAAAAGCCAGAGGAAAATTCCATTGGCTGCTTGTGAACTGAAATGAAGTGCCAAAACAAAGAAACATTTCCCCCTATTTGAGAGGGCTTCTAGACACATCTCATTAGGGCGTGCAACACCAACCAGTCAACGTAAGGGAGCTGCACACAGACCTTAGGAAGGTCTCACCCCACCATGCAATAGGCAATAAATAGCTACACCTGGACTTGCACAAGCAACAGCAGCTTGGAAACCATATGATGCAGCAGGTTTCTTTACATATCCAACCCAAACTCTATTGAAATCTGCAGGCATCCTTCCACTGATCTAACAACAACTCAACTGGACCTGAACACCAGCAATAACATGGTAAAATGTAGGCCTGCTGTCTGGGTGTTGTCTGTTTCTGGCTAGCTGGATACCTACTAGCCCAACGAGGCTGTGAGCTCCCTGCATACCCCTCTGCCTTATATCCACCTTTTTTTCCCTAAGCAAGCCTTTTTCCTAACAGCCGTCCTGGTTCTAGCCTGAATTGCCAAAAATGACCCTCTGTTTCTGAACAGAAGAGATGGCCAGTAATCTACCTTTCCCAGCCAGCACAGAACTAGTTAGTCCCTTTCCAGAAAAATAAAACCCTGGGGTAAGAAGGTCTTTATAGAGATTTTCATTGAAGGAGGAGGGGGAACTATTCCATCACTGAAGGGATCTTGAAAGTTTGGTCTTTTTTTGCTATGAATGAAAGTGAAGCTGCAGAGATCTCCCAGATCTAATAACAGAAAGCTCTCCCGAATGCAGCTACCTTCATAATGCAGCTACCTTTGCTTTGGAAAGTGTGAGGCAGACCAACCTTTCCTGCTATTTCCTTTTAATTTTTTTTTCTTTCATTGCCTTTTCTCTTTCTTTCTGCCCATTGCGATCTTATCCCTAAGCTTTTTTTTTAATGCTTCCTCTCCGTACTAGTGCCACAGTGGTATCTGACTTACTGGGTACAGAGTAATGTTGTTCAGCCCTCAGAAGGAGCTCTCTGGGGTAGGACTGGAACATGTTAGGGAAGTTTGTTATGGCCTCTGTCTTGGCTGACACACTGGGATTGAACTAGGTGCCTCCAGAGCTAAAAGCCCAGGTTGTTGCAGGCTGAGGTTCAGAGCCAGGCTGCGTAGCTGGGAGCCGTAACAACTCCTATCCTCTGCGGATTAGCACAGAGGGGGACTTGTGAGTGGTCCGTGTAATATCTGTTCAGGAGGTAAACAGAGGATTTTAGTCTCCTGGGCTGTCAAACCAGCTCCTTTGACAAGCTCTAAATTCATTTAAAGCCATGTAATTTGAACATGCTGTGGGGTCCAAGTCTACTTCACCTTTGATACTGCGTCAATAGGCCCATTAAGATTTAGCCAAGTTTTGCGTGGTTTGTTCGTAAACAGTCACCGCGACGTCTCCTTTGGAGAGATAAGCACTCCTCTGCCAGAGCACAATAGGGGCTGCTCACACGGTGTGAATCCATGAGTTTAAAATCATTAGGGGGGGGGAAAGTGCAAAAACAAATCATGCTCAAAAGACATTATTAAACTTTAGCAACTTTGCCATCTTGTGTATATTTTCCCAGATAGAGACCTTGTATGCTGAGCTACGACTTTGTCAGCACTTGAATCATAAACACAGTCTTCTAGGGCTTTTATAAATCAGACATAAAATTTTACCATAGGATGTAACTTTGCACACAACTCCTCAGCTAAGAAAGAAGCACTTTCTTCTTTTTAAGGATAGGAAATTTAAAAATCATGTAGATACCTCTAAGTGCAAGGATGTTGCAGGACAGTTTAGATTTTCTATCTTATTGAACAGAAAATTCCATGCAGAGAAACATCACGTTGCACTGACATTTGATCAGACCTTTTTTTTTTTTTTTTTTTTTTTTTTTTGGTAAAGCCATTGCAGTATCAAAGCTCTAGTGGTTCAAAAATGCAGTATCAGCCCTCAGATCATTCTCACAGTTCCTCTCTGACCCAGCATCAGATACCACTTTCCAATCATATGAACTAGAGGTAGTCTTCCATAATGCACTGAGTATAAGTCTCAAAGAGGATGATTTGGCAAATCTGTTCCAAACTTCAAGAAAAAGCACAAGCTGGACACCCTCACCTAATAATATCTGCAACAAAACTATCTTTTTGATTTGAACCATATCAACTGCTTCAAACACAACATCGATGCTTACCTTAAAGATTGCAGAATCCTTAAGATTCTCCTGTGGCATCTCTGGGTAGGAACCCAAATTATTGCCACATGTAGGAAAATTCAGGCAAGGGGAGAGAAATCAGGAAGCTAAGTAGTCCACAGATGCTGACTGAAGCCACAGGGGAACATATGGTTGCAAAGGAACAGCATTCAGGTGAGTTGTTATTTTCAAACCTCTTAAAAGAGAGCATGGTTAAGAAAAGACTTTGCTGAGAAATTGCACAGATAAGAATTCACTGTTGATCTTCCTTGTTGTCCCCAATGTGATAGAGTAGGACACCAAGAGAACATGCACACAACTGGGCAGGGTGAGAGCACACAAGAGTACTGAAGGCAGTGAAACCACAGAGCCCCAAGCCTCCGAGGAGGGACATGGACTCATGCTCTTCTGTGCGTGCCTACAGCCCCTTGGTTAGGGTAATGATCTGGCAGTCTGGGCATGGCTGTCTTAATGCACAGGCAGCCAAAGCAAAGCCTTCTTGCAGCAGACTGTTCCTTGTCCAAAGAGGGTTGGCCAGGTTGTGTTACAGCTATCTGCTATCACTGGTAATATTTGCTTTGTCAGTTTTGTGCCTTACATCATCTGTATAGCATGTAACAAGTCTGCAGTAGTGGGTTAACCCTCTCTGTTTTTGCTCATATTATCCTTTCAAGGGCTGTGCTTGCAGTAGGCTGAGTACAGAGTTGTTTGGGTATTGATACTTCCCCACCCTGAAGGCCAAGGAAAGGCCTTCTGATTGCTGTGGGGCCAAATCCCCCACGGTTTTTGTAAGAAGAAAGCCTATAAAAACAACAGGGAGGCAGCCCTGAGCCCCTCGTGGGCTGGCTTCAGTACTCCTCCTTGAGACCCTCTTCAAGCCAAATCCCACTTTTCTAGTCCACCCTTAATTCCCTGAGCCTTCACGGCTTTCCGAGTCCCTCATCACTCCGTTCTCCCTCAGGTTTTCTGACTGCTCCTGCACACAAACCTCCTTGATCGCTCCCCGGTGTTTTAGCTCAGCAGTATCCTTTTGCAGTGTGAGCCAGACGAGACGAATGCCATCATCACAGCTGGAAAGGAGACAACGTCGCCCTGCAAAGCAAGCAGCCATCTCAGCACCCAAGCTGCTGGTTGCAAGTCTTAAGGAGTGTCGAGGTGTGTCTCGGCTCCACTTCAGCACATTTGCAGGCCTTGCTTAGCCCCTTGGTGTTGCTTTAATGTTTTTTTGTATGCCTGATGCTCTGCCCATTGCCTAAGCTTCCTCCTCTTCAATGCAGGGCTCTCAGGTTTTCAGCCTTCCATGTGGAAAGGACTATTCATCTTACACTGAGTGAGACTTCGGGGAAAGTGAATGAACAGAAGAGAGCACTTAGAGCCGAGAAGTTGAAAGGCTCCTTACACAAAACACAAAAGAGCTTTTCTTCTCATCAGTGTTTTCAGGAGACAAAAGAAAACACATTTTCTGAAGTGTTCCTTGGAGATATTTTGTTTTGAAGTGGTTAAAGAATTTCGAATGTGAGATAAGGGGGAGACACTGGCATGGAGCAAGGATAACAGCTTGTTCCTCTGAGGGCTGGGATTAAATTGCAGGGAATGCTGGCACTCAGCCCAAGCTCAGCTTCCCCGGCCCCAATACTTGCTTAAAAAGGTAGAACTTGAAACATGTGCTTTGCACTCTCTTCTTATCATCGCCCTCCCGGCTTCAACCATTGTTCATGTGCTCTGGCATTCACACCGCCTGCATCTAGGTTTTGCTCAAGACAGCGTTGATAAGCTAGATGATGAATGTGGAAAACTCCTCCCTGAGAGGGTTTGATTGGGGCTGTTTGAAATCACTGGCAAAGGACTCTCCTGTTGTTTTTTGTTCATCTATGCCCAGCATTGGGGCAGTCCCATTTTGCAGAAGGCTGCATGATGCGAAGCGGAGATGCTCCGCTGGCAGGTGACTCATTATCAGGTTGACAGTGCTTATTGCTGGTTTATGTCAGCTCTTGTTTTGACATGACACAACTCAAGGTCTGTTCCATGTGCAGTTCCCACTCTCTCCTCTTACCTGCTTGCTCTTTTTTTCAGCAGCAAAGACTTGCTTGCAGACATTGGAAGCTTAACATTATTTCAGCCAGAAACTCTGTGCACATCATTCACAAAGTCCTCCCCCCTCAGTTTGCAGGCGTTGCTGACAGATACAAGATGTTTCACCTGTCTAACCCTCAACACACGTTCTCACAGCGGATGGGTGAGTGGGCATTTTCATGTACTCGAAGTCAGCATGGAGTCGCAGATTAGCCAGGTCTGTGAATCAGAAAATATTGCGAGGCCCTTTTTGTGTGCTGACAGAGAGTGTCAAGACCTGTGTTTGCCTACATCCATTTATCATGGCTTGGTATGTTCAAAAATGTTGTTGTTCTTCATTAACTCTTTCATCTGTAAAAGGCCAGGATCTTCATGCTGTCTTTGCTGCCGCATTCCTGGGTCTCCCAGGTTAATTGATTAATGAAGTGGAGCTGCTGATATCTGTGGAAGAGAGGGCATCTTGATTTAATGTAGATACCATAATGATGGTCACCAGAGGCCTGAGGTAAACACAGGGCCCTGGTATGCAAAAAGAAAGAGGCAGTGCCTCTTATGTGCTAAATAGCAAGGCAGAGTAGCATTTTACCGTTTTAAAGTAAGGAAGGAGGTTGGAGTTGATGGAAATGAGGGCAGGAAATACATAGTGACTTGTCTAAGATCATACAAGGCAGCAGTGGGACATCTAAGAACCCAGATCTCAGCCATGTGTCTTAGCCACAAAGAAATCAACTTGCAATTTTAGGTAGATATGTCTTGTTAGGTATGTGAGCTATGTGTAGACTGCCGGCTTACTCGTTCTTTCCTGGTAAGAAATGATGAACAGTCATGTCTCTAATCAGGCAGAACGCAGGGATGCACACTGAGCCGTAAAGCTCCCCGACTGGCTGCTAAACCCAGCCGCTGTAAGCAGGTAAACTTTGTGCTGCTCCCTATCTCGTTCTCCAAGAGCAATTTTGGCATGCCCTAGCCTGTCTGGGTTACAAGTGATTCTACGTTCATAACTCTGCTTTGTCCCATCATAAGGACAGGTCCCAAATCCAGCATATGTAAGCACAAGCAGTATTACTGCATGGGTTAGATTTCCCCTGAGGATAAAAGAGAGACATAAAGCCCACTTCCCAGTTAGGATGCCAGAATGTACTGGGACTGGACTGGGGAAACAGATGCCCTGTAAAAAACAGAAGTGTCAGTTTGAACCTTGATCTTCCTGTGGCTTGGAAGGAGGCTGCTGTGGGTTTTGGGTTGGGTCAGTTTCATTTGTTTTAGGATTTTTGGAGACAAATTATGGATTTTAGCCTCTGTATCTTGAGTAGTTGTATCATAGAGTTTGGCCAGTGTTGTCTCTGACATATTGTGCACATGCAGCTTTATTTAAGTAACAGCTGGGATATATGCACATATGTCATCTATCAAAGATTGGAGAGGGAAACGCATGAGCTGGTGCATTTTTGTATACTTGCTGTCATCACATTCATGTAAAAAGAATTAAGGCTCAAAGAAAAAAAACTTGTTGCTACATCTGACCATGGAAATCTTCTTCCTTTAACCTTATGCCCTGCATGGTTGAGCAACTGTACAGAAAAGTTTAAGTGGTAGTACAGAGATCAAAAGAACTCCATCCATTATAAATTATTTGAGTCTCTTGCACTTCAAAAAAAAAACCACAGTCAGGTTCTGTTTGTGTTCTTGTCAGTTGTTGTTGTTTTAACCTGTTAGTATTTGTTTCTTTAACTTCTTATTTTGATGCTGATTGTGTCCCTCATCCAAAGCCTAAGAAAATCATTAAAACAGGGAGTGTAAGCTCTGTGGAGCTAGGACCCTTCATTTGTCTCTCATAGAGTGGTGGGTAGCTGCTCAAGTACATAAATAAAAGTTAGTGATTTGGGACCCTTTTATGGATGGGCAAACCTTAAGCGACCAAAGTCCCTAGGGAAAATGGTGTGTATCTATTAGGGCTTTGTAGAAGGTATCAGAATTCCACTTCGCTGAGTATTATGGGTGATACGGGTGTGATAGGGGTGATGGGAGGACCTGGGGAGGTCAGAGCACACCTTTGTGGGATGGATGAAATTCCACTTGAAGCGAGATGGTGTCTGGCTTTGAAATGCATTGTTTTGGTAAAATCACCTCTCAACAGAAGCACAAGATCCAAATACTGGTTACAACTTTCTTTAGCTCCTCTCAGAGGCAGCTGGACTTTGAAACACTGAATCTAGGTTTGGATACCCTTTGTTGTTCATGCCACATTAGAGAAATCAGCGAGGCGTAAGGAAAAGACATGAAAATGGTATTTATCTTCTGCATATCTCATCTACAGATCTACAGATTGTCTTTCCCCATCCTCAGAGTACAAAAGCTGACATTTTAGAAAAGACCCAAAGCTGATCTAACCGAGTATCTTGACTATGACAGTAGCCAGTGGCAAATACTTGAGATAACTGCATTAAATCATGACTGCAGGCAAAATTGAAATAATCTTCTTTCTCAGAATACCCATCCTGCACTGAAATAGTTAAGGAATTACTTCAGCTCTGAACCAAAAGGTGTACTAGCCCTTCAAATGTACATGCTTTATGATGTGTAACTTACACCTGGGTATCCTTGTTATTGCTAGGAATATACTTTTTTGAATATGGCTAAGCAGCTCCCTGCAGCAGTGAGTGCCTCATGCCTTCATGTGTGGTACCAGGAGATGGTGATTCCTTTTGTACTTATGCCAGTTCCTCTGAAAGCCACAGTGCTTTTGTGTTGTGAGTTTGGAGAAACACCTTAGGATGTCTCCCAGCAACTTATTTCTACCACATTTTCTGGTATTTACCTCCTTTCTTACTTGATACAACAACCGCTTACATGGGCCCCTCCAGCTTGAGGAGCTTTGCCCCTGGGAACATTCCTCCCAGCAGCAAAGGCTCATATGCATCTCAGCTAACTTCAAGCATCTCAGCAAACTGACCTAAGGAGATACCCCCAGAGGCCAACTGAGATGTCATGATCATGACCCTGGAAGTGCCATGCTTTCTCTCTGGCTGGAGGGAAAGTTGAGGTTCCCAGCACCAAGTGTCTCGAGTCAGGGGGGGATCAAGACATGTCTTTCATGTGTTTGCTTACAACCACCCCTACCTGCAGTCCATCTGCATGTCCTCGTCTGGCCCTTGTCTTGACTTAGTGGAAACACCATGTCTAACCACATTCTGAGAGCAGGGACCTTTCAAAAGGTGGCAGGACTTACAAACATACAGTAAACCAGTTACAGATTGCATTCAGATTTGGTTTTAAAATGCTACAAAGCTCAGCAAGTAATACCAGCTGAGTTTTGCGTTCACAACCTTCTTGTGTCCTGAAATACAGCAAGTGCCAGATCATGTCTTTCCCTTTCTGAGCAGCTGGGTGGAAGGAGAGCTGTCATGCTGTTCCCCATTAACACTACCACCAGTCTGCTCCTCACACCCAGACTTTCTCACAGAAATCCAATGCCTTGCATGAGCTGTAGGTGGATTCCTAAGACCTAAATTTCCCTGGAAGCATTTTCATTACTCATAAACAACATTTTCCACAGGCCTATCTGTAACTCACTCTCTGAAAAGACTTGACATGGATGCCACGTATCTCCACAGGCTTGCTCCTGTCCCAAGCTTGTTTCCAGTAATCTGCTGCAAATAGCATCATTTCACTTGCATGCAAGACTCTTCAGCCAAAACCTTAATCTGAACTCTGTGCACTTGTTCTGAAGAGCTTCCCCCTCCCTTTCAGCATGTTGATTTTAATCTCCTCTAAGGACAATGCTGTTAAAACCATATGGACTGATTTTGCCATCACCAGCACTGTTCCAGCCTTTATCCTACTGTGAAATGCTGCCACATCAGGAGAGTGGTGTTTTACTGTCACCCTGCTTGCACCAGCTGACAACACTGGACAGGCAACAGTCCCATGGTTCGTCTTTAACTTAATCTGTGGCTGTCAAAATTACTGGATACTATCAAAAGACAGGAAGAAAAGAAAGGAAAATCTTACTTCCACAGGGCTATGGTCAACTGAGTGTTGAAACTGGCATAGTTGAAATGAGACAGTCAGAGCGAGGCAGCATATAAGTAGGAATTAAGAAAAACAAGGATGACCTGTGGGGATAACCCAGGTCTGCTGTGTGTTCAGCAGTCCAGGCTGCAAGGCAAAGCTCCTCATAACATTAGGAGAGCACGAGATGAGCCCAGACCTGGGGCTCAGGGCACCAGAGCAGGCTGAGCTCTGCTCTGCTCTCCCAATGGAAATGATGCCATGGGCAGGGATGTGATCCGTATTTCTGGCTCTGCCTCTCTTTGTAGTTAATGTGAGACACGGTAGACGAATGCATTTCGAGGAAGAACCACTCTGGTTTCTAGCTGAGGTCACCTCTTGCATGCCTTGACTTTGCTGGAGAAAGCGAGGTCCATAGCGTGAAACACTTTGAGACACGGGCCATATAAAACCACGTATGTATGGCTATATATCATCTTCCGCACCACACACAGACCTCAGCATGCTGTGAGCAGTTTCATACCTGTACCCACCCTCCAAAAGGTGCTTCCTCATGGCTTTTTATGTTTTAGCAAAATGTCTGGGCAAATAGTGAGCAATGATTTCCTTCAATTGTTGCCGCCATCCTCCACCACCCTCAAAATTATTCATTCTAAAGGAAATTTAAAAAAGCTTTTGTTTGAGAATTCCCTCCCTCTAATTGAGTGCATTGTACAGAGATCAAAGCACTGTTTTTCATGGGTCTTGGTAGGCAGGAGTTTTTCTGAACAGACTCCAAGCTTTTGGTGTAGAATGGGTCAAAATGACCTTTGCTTTCCCCCTTCCCACATTCATATATTACTGACTGCTAATTCACATTAGCTGCCATGGTCTACACTTAGTTTCTAGATCAATTATTCTTACAGTCTTATAGTTTTCACACAGAGTCGAAGAGTAAACAGTGCTCCTAAACTGCACACATTTGAATCTTAGGGTTTTGCTCTAGGAGGGAGAATATCCCTCTCAAAGTCTTTTTGATGGATACATTTCATCTCTACCAGCTTTCCACTTATGGGACCAGAGTGGAGGGAAGTGGAAGGAAAAATGAACCCATGGCAAGCTGCCACCAAAGAGATACAGATTTCATGTGTGGGTGAGTTTCCTGATGCAGTAGTCTCATAGGTGGGGAAAGCAAATAATAGCTCATTTTATACCCCTGAACACAAAACTCAAATGTCAAACTTCAGCAGAAACATTTGTCACAATGAGGAACATGGACTGTTAAAGACCTAAAAAAAAAACCCAAGTAAATTTTATACATCACCCTTGGGGAAAACCTCCTCCCACACACGAGTGTCAGATGCTCGTCTTGGCTTGACTGTTGCCTGAAATGCTAAATCACTAAAAGGGGAAAGGAGACGGGCACCTTAGCATGGATGGTTTCAAAGTTTTGTGTAGCTAATGACCTTTGGAAGGAGCCATTCATCACTTGCAGGAAGTCCTGCATTTAGGAGGGCCAACGGGTTATCAGAGGAAAGCAGCGGTGGGATGGCTCCAGAGAGAAGTACTTAATGGAAAGGGACAAAAAAGAAGAGCAGAGGAAGATAATGTGAGGGTTTACTCGTAAACAGATGCATTTCTCTGCTGCCAAATTAGCAACCTTACTAATGAGGGTTTAGAAAGTCTCTTGCCAAATAACTAATATTACAGTGTGTGAAAAAGCTCAGGTTTTCTAAATGCATGCCTCTCAATCTCAAGCCAAAACCAGCTGAATGCTTCCTCATTTAATACTCAGTAAAAAGTTTTATTTAAATGTAGTATAATGCGTTCAGTGTTTCTATTACACTGAAATGCAATTTGTATCATTTAAATCCTGAAAATACCATCACTTTGCAGGTTTGTTCAAACTACCAAATACATCATATTGCCCAGCGCTGCTATATTGGGGAGTACTTTGAGGAGAGCCAGTAGTCCAAAACAGTATTCATGTTACAGTAGTTACCCAGTCTCAGACAACTTTTTTTCCCTAATTTTTGAAGTCTGCAACAATCCATCTGGAATTTTACATCCATGATCTTCTGGAAGAACGGGCCTTTCTTTCTGGAAAGTTTGAAGTAAAAATGGACAAAGCGCCTTTGAGACCTGGAGGTTCAACAAATGAGGTGTTTTCATTCTTGGAAAAGTTGCCCAGTTTGTGTTTATTTTGGCTCATCTGATCGTATATGGCTAGAGCTACGGACAACCAGGGAGGATCAATGCTTTTCACCAGCTCTTAGTAATGTTGTTTAGAGACAAGGACTGGAGGCCTGGCCCAACAGACGCAATTAAAAACATGGGCCAACATGCTTGAGTTTAAAGCTGAAAATCTTAACATGGAAGATCACCGAGTCCAAGAAGCAACTAAATTATATTCGCCTAAATGGACGAGGTTCCTCATATGGTACTCTGCAGTGACTTGAAAAGGAGGAGGACTGTCAAACTCAAATTAAACGCAACACAATTTTTCCACTGGTTCGCTTAGACCTTACTCCCTTGGAGAACTGTCTCCCGAGGCTGCGGGAGATGTCCTGCTGGGCAGCAGCTCTTCCCTTAGTGCCATCTCCCCCTCCCAGCAGTGCAGTTAATGTTCTGCCTCCGCTGCGGATCCCCAGCTACACCCACAACCCACCTTGGTTTTCTTTGACTTTATACCTATTTTCTTCACCTCATGACTCATTGGGGTCAAATCACTTTTGACTTTTTTAGCAACTGGAAGTCCATTTCCCCCCCCAACCACCCATTTGTGACTATTCTAGCATTACATATTTGCAAAGATGCAACCGGGCTGAGGAAGTCTCTGAACCACAAACTGTTGAATCTTGTCGTACACTTACCCTTTTCCTATGCTCTTTCTTAGGCATCTGCTACTGGCCAAGGTTCGGAAACAGGATAGTGGGCTATCGGGGTCTTTATACAATCATTCTTACATTCTTGTGCTCTTATAATGCATCATTTATGCTATGCTATAATAACTGTAAATCCATGTGAGTGATGAGGCTGTATTATTTTCAGGAAAAAGGATGTTTCTTCTTCTAGGTGGAGCACTGATCCATGTGTGTTTATAAGCTATTCTTTCTGTCTGATCCACAAAGGAAGTGAATTTGAGACTGTCTACTCAACAACGGGTGTGACTGCAGTCATGATAGCTCAATCTAGGCAGGCTGTTAACAACAGCACTGACAATATGGTGATGCTGGCTTTAGCAATGGCACTGTAAGTAAATAGCACGGTCCCAGGAGAGTTCATATGCTGTCACCAAAGCTCTTGCTGTGGGGTCTTTGCTGCTACTGCAATTTACTCCAAACACATACCATCTGATTCAATTTTCTCCTGGAAAGCTAAGTCTGTCTGTAAAGATTCCTGCTTTCCCAGGCATCATACCCAGTGTGAGCCCAAACTAAGGGCATCCCAATGGCCAAAGCTGTTCTACACTTCTACACACAACTTGGTGTCTGGAGCGTAACCTTAACTCAACCTACAGACATTGGAAAGACGAAAGTCCTGCTGAAACCACGTGGCTTCACTTCCACAGGACTGCAACAGTCAGCCCTGAATTTTGAAAAGCCCTATGTCCTTTGCGATGCAAAGATGTTCTGGAGGAGTCACAGGAGGCTGAACCAAGCCCTTACCCTTCCTTGCCCTGCTCTACCAGTAGAGTTAGACAAAAGTTCGTTGTGTCATATTGCTCAAACTATTAAAGACTAGCATGAAATGACACATGGCAAACATCCCCTCCAGCCAAGAGATTACCAACATGTAATCATGTGAGATTTACATAACGATAGGACAAGAAAGCAGATATTTTTCTTTTCTAATGAAAAATATGCGTATGCATCTACGCTAACAAAGTTTGCCTGACCTTGGCCAATCTGCTTCCGTAAATATCATGCGAAGTGCCCCCTAGGAAGAGTTCAGGACACTGAAGAGTTTGGAAATTGCCTAGGATAAATGATAAATAAAACAGCCTGCCCTCCAAATTAAAAGCCAAGCTGATGGAGGAGTACAGTTCCCAAATGTGACACTCCACGATCACAAGGTCGCCTGTGTTCAGTTGTACGCACATGAGTGCTGGTGAAATAGCAAAGCGAGTTTACGAGGAGGAAAAAAATAATTTCAGGCCCTGGATGGGAGGGTAGATGGGAGAGGAGCTGCATAGTCAAGGCCTGTGTCACTTGATCTGCAGCCTTCTAGGCAATGTAACTATTCTTTTCAATTTACCGCATAAGCTGACTGGATAAAGAAGCTGTTTCTCCACAGCGCGAGGGTACTCTCTGTCTCTGGAAAGTCTCAGTCACTTGGAAACAGAAGTGGCAAATGCTGGCAGTGTTAGCATAGTCATTTTTCCATCACCCATGCTGAAAGTTGTTTTCTGTCTCCAATCTCTTTGACATGAATGGTCTGATTTTGAAAAAAGAAAGTGTGTACACAAAGGAAACCACTGAATGCAATAGCAAGAAAACATGTTTAAGGTGCTCACTTGAGGGTTGTCATAACCTGGGTACTTTCAGCGTTCATAAGTTGCCCACTCCGTAGTTGAAAAATCATATATAAAGCCCTTCAAAATCGTGAGATCATCTTAAAAAATCATGAGACGGTTGAAAAATTAGCAACAGATTTTTACTAATTTGAATTCTAGAGATTAAAGTATCATGGCTCATATTCTCAGCCTCTTCTTTGCAACAGCTGCTTGTATTTTTGTTTTCATTAAAAGGTGAATTCTTGTGTAGTTGCCCATAGGAAAACACTCATAAAATATTCATAGAGGCTAGTGATTTTGGTTTAGTCAGATGCTTACCCAGATACATGCAGACAAAAATGTCATGGTCTTACTAGAGGTCTCACAATGTTCTGTGTTTTTGCTAAAGGTTCACCGGCAAGAATAAAGAGATGTGTACAAAAATTCAGCTTTCAGTTAAAAAAATAATAAAGAACTTCTAGGTATTAACATTACAGAGAAATATTCATATGTGTGAAGGTGAGAGTCAGATGGTAATTCAGATCTTAAAGGCATGACTTTTACAGTGAGATGTCACAATTTCCAAGCAAGTCTCTTGGATATGAAGGCCCAGCTCAGGGGTTAGACCATGGGGTTGGGATGTTAGTGGTATTGCAAAACACTCAGATGAGCTGGGGAAAATCTGGTCTGGAGTTAGGTGCAGAGGCAGGACATCGGTTTATACATGTGCCTCATTACAGGAGAGCGTGTATAAACACAGACGTGTCTGTGCATATTAAAAAAACCCCTGTGTGTTAACAGCAGCAAGTTCTGGGAGCATTGAGAAGTGAGTCCATCCCCAATTGCTTACACCACTGCAATGCTGTAATGCAATGGTGCTCCCGGCTTGCAAACCTGGGACGCAACAGCAGCAATCAAGAAATGCACGACCTGGATTCATCTCAAGCAGCTGTGAAGCCTCAATCCTAAAGCTGCCATGTAAACAGCAGCACGTGGAGTGAGATCCCAGCAGGACTGGGGCTGCAGCAAACTCCCCTTCCTACAAAGGGAAGGGTCCTCAAGCCCCAGCAGGTGGGATTCAATCCCGAATGAAACAGTCTGGACTCAAAGTGGTCCTCTCAAGTAAAAAGTTTGGCTGTTCATTGTGTCACCCTCATAGCCATCCTGCTCTTGGAGAAGGATCAATGTTTTACATCTTTGAGCCTTGCTGTTTGGAAGGTGACTGTAGGAAGCCAAGTTCTGGTGCTTTCAGAGCATCCAGAGGCACCCAGACAAAATCACCTCTCATACATGCCCCACAGCTGACCCCCAAGCCCAGGTCTTAAAAGAAGAGCTCACACTAAAGTGGCAATAATAAACCAAAGGCTAGCACATGAAAGTTGAGATTTTGTGATGTATATAAAACACCCACAATGAATACTGCAAGATCTCTGAAATCTGTTTCCTTTTACCACTCTTATAAGCCACTAACCAGGTTTAAACCTGCAGCCTTTCACTTCCTCCACTGCAAGTTCCTGCTCCTTGAGTTACGGTGCAGGTAGCATCTGTCCCCAGTGTCCCCACCAGTGCAGGACAACACAGGCATATATGCTTACACAATTACTTGCAGGATGCAATATGGTACCAAGCCCTGTGATTCGGGATATGCTTCCCTATATCAGTGAGCAACCTGCGGACAGCCGGAGCGATACCTTTTCTTGGTGTGTCTGCACAGGGGAAACAGGCGCCTCAAACACAAGCTGAAGAATTAGCTCTTCTGCCACAATTGCAGAGAGATTCCTCAGTCTGTATGCAGCATGAATATGGGTATGTAGCCCAACACCAAAAGAAAAGTCCAGCACCAGGCTCCTGAGGCAGCAAATTCAGCCCGTGCTTTCTGAAGTGGATGAGTCTGGCTATGGAGGGTCAGACCTTTGTTCAGCTCCTACTTCTGCCCACAAGGACCTCGAGCTAACTATCTGTTAACTTAGGTGTCATACGGGTGAATGATGGGCAGCTCCTCCACAGGGCAGAGGCATGAGGTCATGGCTCTTAATACGGCTATGAACAACACATCGATATTCACTCCAGGCTGCAGAAGTGCTGGGAATTGTACTATCTTTGAGCTGGTACATGAGCACATTCCTCCCAGCTACAGCATGGCTGTGAAGCCTCTTCAAACACAGGCTGGAGCTCCCTGCGAGGCCACAGGCCCACCAGCAGCAAGGCCAGATCCTGCTGCTGAGGAGGAATGCAGTCAACAGCTCTGGGATCGAGCAGCCTGAATCCATTTTCCCAGATTTTTATTCGGGGGATGTTTTTTTTATCCAGCTCACTCATTCGCATTTGCTGCTTTGCTATTTCATCTCGTAAGAGCTTGCTAAGCAATTCTTCAGGGCTGTGAGCATTGGCAGGGTGCAGCCTTCCACCAGACAGTTACTGGGACTTTTCTCCAGCTCTGCAGAGTAAGTCGCTCCAGCACCCTCCTCCCCTCTTTTCTCTCTCCCTGTGCACAGAGACATTTGTGAGACAAAAGGATAAAAGCCCTCCTGTGAACTGCTGGGCGAGTGCTGACACTTCTTGCCATGCAATTGATAGGACTGAGTTTATAAAAATAAAACTCCACAATAAAGAGCTCAGGAGATTGTTAAACTAGAAAAGAGCCATTTGCTCAGCTGGGGAACTCTTCTGGAAATCACCCCTCCAAGGGATTTCACCCCGGTTTCCTTCTGTTGAGCCAAATCACTTTTATTTTGATCAAAGCATGACTTCCAGAAAGGCGTTTAGTATTGATTTGAAAATGTCTTGCTTCCCCTCCATAGTTTGTGCTAAGGGTTAATCAGCCTTGCTGTTTTAATTATTTTTTACATGCTTTATTTCCCCTGTGAATTTGACTGCCCTTAACTTCCAGGCTGAGCTTCTTCTTACTGGTTCTGGTGTGCTGATCTCTGGTTGAATTTGAAAAGCCCTTGTAGTGCCCGGTATCTCTGGAATGTACTTGGACACTTCATCAAGTCAACTCGTCCTTCAGTCTTCCTTTTGTCCTGTTTATCTGGGGCATAGGAGGAAAATCGGGCATACGTGACTACTCCAGGGAAATCACAGGTAGCTGGAGCTGTGTCCAGCTCTGGAGGCATTACCCCAGCACGTCACAAGCATTCTTTGCAAGCCAGGAGATCCTGAGGACCATCCTGGTGAGGGCTCCTTTCTTCAGTGCCTCCCTTGGGAACCTGTTCCTGCCCCAGAGAGCATGTAGGTGGTGTTACAGGGAGACGAAGTGACATGATGGCACAGAGGGAGGACCATGAGCCCAGCACAGTAACCAAAGCACTCTACCAGAAACTTGACATTTATTTGTTTTCATGACTTCATTCCCCTTCACATGGCCAATCAATTTTGCATTGGCACCTTTAGCCTCAAGCTCTGTTGTCTTCAGTTTCTTGTCCTTTATCTCTGATTCGTAGATTACAAACTCCGGGGAGAAGGATCACAGTCTCACTATGTCTACATGGCACCAGAGGAATCCCCTGTGCAATGTGGCACAGTTGTGTTCCCAGCATGAGTCATGCTACTTATCGGTGGGCATGGGCCTCCAGCCCTTCTCCAGTGCATAGTTCTTCACATGAGTCTGCTTCCTGGCTTGTCCAGCAACTTTCTGTGCAAGCTGAAGTAAGGGTCCGTGCCTCAGTTTCCCCAACCGGTGATAGTATTTATGTGAGGTTATTGGTGTTATTCATGGAGGCACACACTCTCATGATGGGAGTAGGACCAGAGGTCTGGTGAAGAGATGCTCTAGGTGGTAGTGCTGAGATATGAAATTGCTCTGGTTGCCAGCAATCTCTCTTTTTATTCTCTTGCCCGTGATATGAAATTGCTCTGGTTGCCAGCAATCCCTCTTTTTATTCTCTTGCCCGTGAACTGGCTGGTTCCTTAGATTTCACAGGGACAGAAACAGACTTCACCAGTAGCAAAAAAAGGTACTTTTAGCTGCATAGGCAGAAAGTTCCCATTTTGCAGCCTATCAGCAACTGAACTTCACACCCTTTCACTCTGAAATGGACCTAGGATTTCTTCCCTCAATTTTTCTTGCCTCAAAATCCAGGTTGGTTTGTTGAAATAAGAAGTAAACATAATGACTTTAATGGGATGAGCTTGCGGGACTGTTGGCTGACTGAGGCCACCCAGCTAGAGTTCAGCGTGAGACAGTCTGCACCTTATAAGGCCAAGAGATTAAGGCATTTAAAACAAAAAAATAAAGGATCTGAACATGTTATTTAAATCATGGTGCAGGCATTTTTTTTTTAATTCCTTTTTTTTCCCTTCTGGTTCATGACAAAACCTGAAATATGCAAGTGAATATAACATCTAACATTTGTTAAACCCAGACTGAAGGCCAGCCAGATAGCACTGAAAACAAACTGTGAATATTTTAAATGGAGTGAGATATACATGACGGAGTAAATAAAGGGCACATACCACATGAGAAAAATTGGACAAAGTTCAAATGCTATTCATCTTGGAGAAAGGCTTTTGAGCAGAGCAGTGCAGCTTGGAAACACTTGCATGTGCTTTAGGGTCCATTATGGTCAGCCAGCCTCGGGGGCAAGGGGACTTGCATCCTTAAAAAGAAAAAGGAAAAAAAAAATTGGCATTCCAGGTGTTGCATGCTGTTAGGTAATCATGACTCTGAAGAGCTAGGAAAAGAGAATAGGGGTTGTATTAGGCAATAGATGGAAGTGATTCAACATGTCAAGAGTTCAATGCTACTTCTAGGTCTTAAGTGCTAATAAAATAAGCTCCTAAACTGCTGAAGGCACATGTCCAGCCCCGAATGCTTTCCAGTTCCTTAGCAGCTATTATTTTTTTGGTCTGATATAGCATTTTTAACTCTACTTCCCCAAGCCCAGAGATAGTCCCAAGTTTTGCTTGTTTTGTCTTTCTCTGGGTGATTTTTTAGTTGACACCACTTTGGAAATTGAAACTATTGAACTGACATTCCTGCTGTGCATAATGCCACTTTTCCAATGTTTAAAAACATGTCTCACTTTACTTGTGGATTCGGTGGAAATCCCAGCTATAAAATATATTGGATATAATTTACACATAAATCAGGTGTTTGCTCTGTGCAAGCAATAGGCCCAACTCTATGACTGGAGAGAAGTTGCTCACAAGAAAAAAAATGATCCTTCACACACATGGAAAAGGATCTGAGAACAAAATTAATATTTTTGGAAATCTTAGGACTGGGCTTTGGTGCTGTCAAATAGAAGTGGTAGCTCAACACCCCGGTACCACTGACGGAAATGTTGAAGCTCTCAGTAGAGTTGAAACAAGCTGTCTTGGGAAGTTTGCAAGGAAGTTTGTTCTTGTGAGAGCTGGAGACATCCTCAAAGGTCAGCAGGAGAGCTAACACAACTCTACCCGGGAACTCCTGCTCCTGAGCCATCCTCACAGCCCCTTCCCCAAAACCTGGTGCATCAGCCTTCTCCCTCAGCCAAAAACTGACAGCTCTTGGCAGCCCGGCTCAGCGTGGCTGTTGGTTTTAATCACATTGCTTAATTTCTGTTTTCACTTTATGCTCATGTGTCTGTTGCCCGTGAACTCTGCATTTTAATAGCAGCACGTCAAAAGAGCTGTTTAGATGCACTTTGGTGTATGAGCAGGGAACGCTCATTTGTCGTCTTCCACAATATCAGGCATCTCTGGCCTGTTTGGCTATCTCCACGGGACCTGTTTGCAAGGGTGGAAGGCGACAATATTTTTCCAAAGACTCTTCTCTCAATCAAATGACAGGGGTCTTTGTGCTACCTCACGGGAGTCCCTCTCACCCCACACTGCCCTTGGAATAAAAAAGCAGAGAAGCACACTGTTTAAATATGCATATAAAGCTCTGCTGCACAATAGATAAACTGCCATCAGCTTTCTATTTAGTGCGAGGGAAAAACAGTAGAGATTTTTAATTGATAATTCAGAAAGACACCCCTTTGAATGGTGTTAATAATTACATCTGCCTATTCTGAGCTCTTCATCTACGCAGGGGTAATAGAGCCTTGTCCCTCAGGGACTGGAGCCCAGCTGAGAAGGCGGGACACCAAGCAAAGGAGTTGTAATTTGTATTTTGTCAACAAAAGCTGCTTAATCCTCCAGAAAGGCATCATTCAGAGAGGCAAGCCTTTGTCCCAGGGTTTTCAGAGTGGAGGGGGAGGATGGGGAGGGAGGGAGAGAGGGAGAAAAGGGAATTACTGGCCACATGTAATTTATGGTTGAAAAGGTTCATTTATAGCTATCCTACTGTTGTATGCTTAGCTTAGCTGACCCTACTAGCTTCTCATTCTCTCATCAAGTTTGCCTTTTGTGGCTATACGAATGGTAATGATTTGACAAGAGGTTGGTCATGGTTGTTAAGAGTCATCTAGCGTGATCAGAACTGACGTCTCAAATTGATATTCATGTTTAAATACATTTCACCAGCATGAAATTCGGGGTCCCTGCAATAATCATCTAGGAGCAGGCAGTCATGATGCAGTACTATGCATATATGTATTTATTAGCCACGTTTCAGTTTGTTTTCAGTAAGTTTCAGATGACACAAAAGGTCTTTAACATCTGGTAGAAATGATTAAGTGTATATGAGGAATAAATGAATAACAAAAAGATCAAAACCGGAGTCTCAGAGCTGAAGCCCTCTGAGCTCTGGTGATCCAAACATACCGTCTGGTTTTGCTTTCAGGTCAGATCCAAGCCAGAAGACAACTATTTCTCCTACTGTAGCTTGGGTACAGCAAGAACCCCTGAAACATGAAGCAAGAAGCCCTGTAACTGCAGCAGCTGCATGACATTTATGCCACATCAGGCTGGCATCTCATGGGAACAGACCCCAAAGCGGCATTACCCTGTTCCCCCATCTGAATTCCAGCCTGGACAGCCCACGCCGGTTCCCAGCCCAGAAATAAGACAGAGCAGTCGTATACCTTCATGGCAGGTATATCAGCAGGCTGGCCATAGGCTAACAACAGAGCTGGATGTAGCCACAGCTCTGTCTGATGTGCTCACCCTGAACCTTTGCAAGGTGTGATTCCCCATGCGTGGAGTCAGGCTCATGCTGAGACTGGTGCAGCAAGGATCCTCCACCCCAGGAGGCTTGCTCTGAAAGGTGGAAAATAGCCCACAAGTGATTACCACAAGTGATCTGCAAAAAAACTGGGCTGAAGCCAATGAAACTTCTGCCATCCTCAACTTAAAGCCAAGGGCCCAAGTGCTCTGCTGTAGTACCAGTTCGAAAAAGCTGTTTAGATGCACTTTGGTATATGTAGATCATTATCTATCCACCGATGGGTGCCTAGCCAGGCTGGTGTTAGTAACATGTCGTTTTTTGCAATGGGCTCCTCCTGGCTTCAAGTCAGAGAAATGGCTATAGGATAAAGGCTGAAAAAGGAAGAACCTCCTTCTTCAGTACAGGACAAAAAAGATGTTGGTAGAAAGGGAGGTCCATATAGGCATGGGACAGTAGTGAAAATAACATACAACAGGATTTGATTGCAAAGCACAGCCTGGCCAGCAAAGTGTTTACTCTCCTCCGTTCTCAGGAGGAAAGCAACCTGTTCTCCAGGAGTTCAGAACAGGGTGTATAGAGCTCTGGCTTAATGATTGTTCAGGCATCTCATTATTGGAAATGTGATGCCAAACTGCACATCTAAACACACCCAGATCTGAGGACACTTGAAATCCAAACTTGCAGCTTGATCTGCATTTTGTCACTCGGCTCTGGGTCTGTGACCAACCCAAAAGCCTCATTCTAATATATATCAACTTCACAGCATGAAAATTGGTTATTCCAAGCTGGGTTGGCACATATATCAGCCAGGCTCTAGAACTGGATCTGAACTTGACACTTTTGATCCATCCTTATATGTTTTCCTTCCCTCCAGCTTTCTCCTTTCTTCCTTCTTCCCTCCCATCCTGCCCATCTTCTCTTCATCTTTCTAAATGAAATTGCACACCCTATCCCATTTCTAGATTATGGCCTTTTTTTAACTTCGGAAGCTAATTATCATAGAAACTCTAAGTAATATGAAGTCACCAGCCTAAGTTCAAGAATAGTTTGAGGGTTTCCATTCTCTAAAAGAATTTCATTTTAAAGGATGAACAAAAGCAGCAAGGGCATTTCTGGGACAAAAAGAAAAGGCACTTTACAAACCAAATCAATAAGTGTTCCTGCAACAGCCTAATCATTAATTGATTCATATGGCATTTTATCAGTGCGCCCGTTCAACAGGACACTCACTAATCCAGCAGTTATTCTCCTCTGTATAGTACATACCATGGATGATTTTTTCACTTGAAGGCATTGTTCAGGAGATCGATGGGACTAAGCAACTGTCATACCACTCTTATTGCACCCCCTTGATTGGACCCCTCACCCTCAAAACCTCAATAAGGTTTTACCTAGCTTGCAGATCTGTAACCCCAGTGCTTCTTTACGTCCTGATAGCTTCCAAGTCTGTAAGCATGTTAGAGTGCTTTTTCATCTCGCTTTTTAGCAAATGGAGAGTTTAAGGCCATTACCACATCTCTATATTCCGTCTAGCTTTTTCTCAAGTTTCACTGCAGATCTGAGTTTCATAAATGCAAACAGGGACAAATAATAGTATGTGCATATCGACAGGGCAAAAAATCATTTCTGGGGTGAACGCACTGAAGGCAAATACTAATGTAAAATCATTACCCAGGTAATGAATTTTTCCCTTCTGCATTATCCCTGCTAATATGTACAGTAAATGTCTCTGAGTAAATGTCTCTTAGCAAATGTGTCTTAGCGATGGCTTGTCGTGCACCTGTAACTGTGTTTTAACACAGCAGCTTCCTTGCCCATGCCCTTCTAACTACCTTTGATCTTGCATTTGAACCATTAGGGCTAGGTTATTACCTGGTTACTAATCGGGTCTGAGTAATTTCTCCATGGCATTACCTAAGTTAACAACTGAATCATAGGGGTGGGGGGAAGAGAGCATGGTGCATCATGTAACCAGGGTGGATGCCTGGGACGCTTTTGGGTGGCTGAAGTACATATGGTGTTGGCTTATGGTACGGTATTGACAGATATTGATGTATGCTTGCGTTAATATGCTGCAGTCGCAGTACCAGGGGTTACTTGTCTATTTAGAGGCGTCACGCTTTGTTTAGTCCCTTTGGTCGTTTGGTAACTATTTGCATTACCTTTCTTTGCCTTTATTATTACTGTAGGGGGACCAGCATGTTCTTAACTGTAAGAAAGAGTTGGACAGGTACTTAAGAAACCAGAAAAACAGGATAGGAACAATGTCTTGAGAGAAAAGTACTGCTTTTACAGAGCCACCAGTGCCACGTTAGAGGAGCTGCTGAGAACAGGACCAAGACCTCCTCCTAGTTATTTCCATCTGTATCGCTGTATCTCCATGCAGTACGAGAGGTTTTCCTGGTCTGTAAATAAAACCAGAACCAGAGACCTTTTTTTTTCCCCCTCTCATCATTCACAAGATGACGACCGAACATCAGATCACTTAAAAACCCATTAAGCAAAAGCCTTTTGCTCAGGCGGGAACAGAATCAGCTTGACCAAAACACTCTGCTCTGCGCCTCCGTTTGTGGGAGGGTGACTCCAAATAACACTTGGGGTTTACTCACAAAACAAAAACAGTGTGTTTCTGTTGAGCCAAAGCCTCTTTAAGGATTTCACATGCAGCAGACTAGCTTCAGCCAGAGAGACTGTGCCAGACTGCTGAATTCACTTAAACTTTTCAGTTTGTCTAAATCAAAAGGGAAAAAAAGGCACTTTCCGCAAGGAAATTAAATAGCTCTGCTAATTTACCCCTACCCCGTGTTCCTTAGGCAGTGTGTTGAAGGGAAGCCTTTGCCCATGTTTTCAATTTTGGTCATGGGAAAGGTAGGAGGAAGAGAGAGCTAAATTCGGTTTAACCTTTCATAGCCTACCAAATGCTGTCTGCTCATTGCTAACAGCTGAGGTGGTCCCTTTCCAGACTTACAGGGTCTTGTCTTATGTAGCTTTTCTGGTTTTTGCTACCTTTCAGGGAAGAAAAAATCATATCGTCATCAAGAAATAAGGTTTAGGGCCATTCCCAGTTCTGCTATGTGCTTCTTATATTAACCAGAAAAATCATTTCACTGCTACCACACATTTCATTATCTGTTCATACCTTGCTGGCTGAAATTTTCTCACTGGTTATTTCTCTTCCTGAGAAATTATTTTCCTCAGAAGCAGCATTTTCCCAACAAACTGCCAGCATTGTTATAATTTTCCACCTTTTTTCCTTCCACCCTCACTTGTTACAAAATATTTGCATTGACAGGTGAAGGTGGGACTAGCAGGGACCTCCCGGGGCTCTGAATTCTTTCCCCTGCTCTCAGGACGTGCCATCCGTGCCAGAAACTGCCCAAGCACCGTACAAGCTAAGCCCAGCCCTCGCTCCCTCCGCTGCTGCTGGAAGCCTGCTTCAGAGCTGCACTGCTCAGGTGGCTGGAAAACATCTTCTAATTTCCTGACTATGTTTATTAGTGACCAGTTTATATCCATTTGTTCTTGTGCCAACCCTGCCTTTTGCTTTAATAGCTCTTTTCCCTCCTTCGTATTTACTTCCTTGATGTATTTATAGACAGCAATCATGTTCCCTTCATTTTGCTAGGCTTAACAAGCCAATCTCTTTTACTCCTCTCTCATAAAACAGGCTTTCCAGGGCCTGATTGTGCTCCATCCTAGTTGCTTTTCTGTGCACCTGTTCCTGTTTGAATTCATCTTTCCTGATAAAGTCAAAACAGTTTAAAGTCACTGAAATATCCCACTGACTGAAGGGCTGGGTTCGATTATTTTTGCAGCTAGAAGCATTATAACAGACCTCAATATTCTTTTATAAGAGCTATGAACAAAGGCTACCCATTTTTTTAGATTCAGGTATAATCTAATTAGTACTTGAAGGACGACACCTAATAAAGCGGCTGTTCTGACTACCCAGGAGACATGTGGCCATGATTGGCATGAAGCAGATGCTTGCTCTGCCTGCGACATCGCTCCATTCAGTGCTGGGGAAGAATCTATTTATTTAACTCCGCCAGTTAACCTTTATTTTTTAAGGTTTGCCATATCATCCATCAAATTGGGAGGATTGCTTTTCACAGGTGCAAATGAGTCATCACATGTTTTCCAGCTTGGAAAACATTTAGAAAATTAGAGGCTAGAACTTAAAAAAAAAAAAGGAGAGAGAGAAGAAAGTCTCACGGCCCTTGCCGGGATGTGGCTGTCCTGCAAGAAGCAGAGACGGGTTTTCTTCCACCACAGGTTTTGTGTTGGTTTCTGAGATCCTTGTCAGCAAACGTCAGCAGGTCTAAAGCTGAGCCCGTCCTGCAATGAAACAGTTATCCCAGCCTTAAAGGCAGGATTAGCTACCCAAAGTGGAGCAGGGAGCCCCTCTGCACTTTTTAACACCTCATGAAGAGATCTGGCTGCCAACAAAAGGAAAATCCTAATGTGTAAAAAATGCATAATAATAAGGACTTTGGCTGAGTGGAATTCCATCACGGATCAGATGAAATTGCCTTGTGCAACTTGCTGAGGGCTTCATGCTATGCTAAATGACCTTTGTACCATGTAAAATGGGCACTGCTGCAGGATGCGGGGAGAACCAGGGGCTGGGCTGCTCTTTTCTTTCCCCCCCCCATGGAGTTCAAGCTTGTCAAGAATACAACAAAAACGAAAGGGAGAAAGAGGGAGAAGAAACGTCCCATTGAATTTTTCATGAATGATTTTTGTCAGAGGAGAAGGAACATCTGTGTTTATGAAGGGTCCAGGGAGGGGACACAGTGAAAGCAGGATGCGACCGTCTGGTCCTGGGTACCCAAGGACACGTGCAATGCCCCACGCAAATGGTAAAATCCAACCTGTGCTGCAATTTTTAAGGCTACAGCTGAAAAACGCCCTGCTTTTGCCCTCTGCTTTGCCTGCCCGAGGCTACCCGCTTTGCACTTGTGAAGGGGCAGTGATTCCTGGGGGGGTTTGGGGCTGAGGTTTCAGTGGGTGCTGATGCTCAGCACCCTAAAAATCAGGCCCTTGCTGCCTCAAAATGATGAAAAATCCATGAGTGCCCCATTTGTTGGTGTGTCCAAGAAGGGCTGTTGGGTGACCAGGCAGGGTCATGTCCCTGACCCATGATCATCACCCAAGGCTGTTCATGGGTGCCTGCAGAACCGGGGAAGAGCTTTTCTTTCTCCTTTTTTGCTGCGGTTTCCTCACCTTCCTCAGAGGCACCTGAGAGTGACAAGAGCTGGGAAGGGGAGGCAGGGAAGGCCATAGGGGCTGGTCCTCCTGGAGGTGTTAAACACTCCTCAGACGATGATTGTCCTGGATCACACACTCGGGGCTACACTTGGCACCAGATCTGGGATCAGGAATCAGTCCCCACCGGCTCAGACTGGCAGGAGCCATGCGGCTCTTTCTTTTTGTTTGCAGTAACGTAAGGGCTGTGACCCTTTTTGTAGAGTCGAGGGGGAATTTTACTTAACGATTTCTCTCCTGTGTCATGACCGAAGATGCTCTTGAGCTCTACTGCATCTTACAATGCAGCTTTGAGTCTTTGACTGTAAGTCTGAAGATTGTTGTAGGGAGCAGGGCAGCATTTTTTGTCCCATGGAGGTGAAGACGTGGAATAGATACTCAGTGGCAGCTTCGGGACTGGACATGTGTTGCAGAGCTGCCTGTGGTGGAGGAAAACTGAGCTCAGCATCAACGTGCTTATTGTCAGTTCTGCCTCCATCCTGTTTACTCCACTAAGGACTGGGACGGATGTGCTAGGAGCTGTGCAAACACAATGCAAAAGCTTACGCCTGCCTACCCAGAAATATTGCACAGAGAGTGCCGCTAACAAGTAAACACAGGGATGCTCCCTTAATAAAAGAAAAAAAAATAAATGGACACCTAAAATTGATGAGAAGAATCCAAGTTATCTCAACAGCCATGTTGTACATGTCTACAGAAGCAGGATATGGACATCTGTTGTCATACACCCAGTGGCTTTGTATTTGATCTGGCTATGCATCAAGTTTCAAACTTCCCAAGAGCTCACCATTCAAACCATGGTCAGATTTCAAAATAAGTGGTTTTCACCAGAGCTCACCAGGTCAGCAACCCCTGAAAGTTTGCCCAGGATGGTGACAAAGGGCTCTGAAAGAAGCAAGCTGACGGCAGGTACAGAGCACCCGAAAATCAGCCCTTGAATTGTCAAGACTTGCATTTCTGATGTTGCCTTCTGCTCCCAAATAATCCCATACTGTCCCACGTATCCCGAAGGGTGAACAAGCCTGAACAGGCAGAGATGAGTATCTGCTCAATGGCTTTAGATACCTAAATTGCTTCAGTCTCCTGACAGCTCTCCATGACGCTTTGCAGCTCTTTAAATAAAGATGCCCCAAGTAGAGGGGGCATAAAAAACTCGCAGTACAGACAGTGTTCCTGAAGGTCAAATGGCACAAGGAAAACACAGCCAGAGAGGAGAGACGGAGCTGGGCTCCTGGGTTCTTTTTCTACCCACTCCAGTGCTGTTTTACATGACTTGAAGCTGTTTATTCACTCTACCTCCAAATCTCTTTTCACCTATCTGTGGAATTCATACCGACCTGCCAAGAATTTTTCATGAGTTAATTTGGTCTGGGAACGTTGGAAGAACTGTTACTGAAATGCAAAGGGGATTTTTTTTAATATTATTATTTTTATTAAACCTTGTTCCTCACCCTACCTCTCCCTCCACCCACTGCCCATGGCCAGAAGGTAACTCTGCACCTTCTGAGAGCATTACAGAGCAAGTGCTTCCACAAATCTCCATGAACTTTCCTCCTGAATGGCTGGTATCAGATACTGTCAGAGACCTGATCCATCTGGAGATAACAGAAGTAATTTATCCTTTGCAGCAGTTCATGTTCTTGCCCAGACATCCTCAGTGCTGAAGCAGGGTAGAGTCTCTCTCTTGGAGGACAAGCAGGAGAAGTTGCCCCTGATGCCTCATTTTCCAGTGGTAGCGGCAACATTTGATGCTGGTGATGTCCGATGCCCCTTCCCTAGCTGAGCCAGCCACTGAACGGACACAGGGAGCACGTGTGTTGGCCTCGCAGATCTTCCTCCCATGCTGGCATCCCCTTGGAGAGGTTTTGCTCTTGATACAGAGTTGGATCTCTGGGCAAATGCTAAGGGGGATGGAGGTCCCCTATGCCCCATCAGCGTTGTTCATGGTTGCACACCCACCATACTCAATGTGGTAGCACCAGGGTGGCTGAGCAAGGTCCCTCCAGCTCCCTGATCCTGAACAGTGGGCCTCATACCTCTCAGGAAGGACCGTTCCCCAGGGCCATTACTGGACATGCAGCCCCATTATGAATTTTTTTGCCAGCACATTGCAAGCATTGCACTGTGCCCCACAGCGCAGAGTTAGTGGTGCTCTTCCAGACCCCACAACTCCACAGACATGGCACGTTTACCCGCACGCACTGCACAGGGCAATTCTGCACGGCACCTTCCCCCCATACCAACCAGTCCCCGCACAGCAACCCCTTTCTTCTTCAGTTCAAAGTGCTCTGGCACTTCATCTGGAAAATCCTTTAAATCTACATTACCTCTGCCTTATTTAATCTTTTCGGGAGCGCTGACATCCAGTGCATGAAAAAGAGATTTTAGGCTGAAAGGAAAGCTGCCCCTGACCACTTCTTGGGGCTAAGTTACAAACTGAATTGGAAACTGAAGGTGAAAAGAATATGTTACCTTTTAAGTGTCACATTTTCCTCTGCAAAAATGCCTTTTAACTGAGCTGTTGCAGAAGGAGTAGAAATAGCATCAGGCCACAGCCTTAGATTTTACACGGTGCTTTGAATGCTCCTAAACAGGTGCCTTTGGTATCTGGCTTTGGTTTTGCAGAAATGGGGGCCACCGGCCACATATTCAGAATTTGGAAATCCCTCAGATTGGGAAGGTTTATATCTCTGTGCTGAAGTGCTGAACTGCAAATGCCCATTGCTTACAAAACTTCACAGCACAAACCAGATTCATCCTCAGAATCAGCAGCACAGGAACAGCCCTGGGCACACTGCAAATATCAGAAAGAAAAGCAGAGAGGAATTTATAGGCAGCGCCAATGTAGCTGAACATCATAATTCATTATACCTGGAAACCAAATCACAATGCCACTTGGAGCTTACCTGGTTTTAACTTGAGGTGTTGCAAGACTTTGTGTGTCTGAGTTTAAGGATATGCAGCGATCTGTTGTACAAACAGCCCCTCCATGCTGCAGGACCCAGGGCAGACAAAGTGCTCACATGATCCTGGCTGGATCCCCATTCGCAGAACCATTTTAGGACACAGTCAGTGAGGACACATCCTGGAGCACATCACCTCTCCAGCAGGCACAGCTGCCTCCTGCTAATTATTGACCAGAATCTATTTGGGGTCACTATACCCCCAAAGTACCTCCCTGCATCAAAACATCTATTTACCTAGGGTGGAAAAAGCATCAGCCGGCCCTCTGCAGATCCCAGCAGGCCTGTCCATCCACCTGTCCTGGTGGATGTAGGGTTTGTAGGTGCCAGTGACAGAGTGGAGATGGGCAAAGGTGCTGGGACAGGACGGGGAGATGCACTGACTCGTTGTGCAGGTCAAAAGCAGATGGAGGGAGAGGAAAGGCTTGCTGAAAGCAACTCTCCAAGGCTGTTTCTTCCCTGTGTATCTCACAAATACCATCATCTTCAACCTCTTTGCTGAAGCTGCCCCTTCAGCCTGCACCCACAGCTGCACCAGGGCTGCCTGACCAGGCTCACACCTTTGGGGCCACCAGCCCATGCGGAAGCTCCTACACGGCAGCTGTCTCCTGGGCCCCTTACGCAGGCCACCCTGTCCTCATGGTTCTGAATTTATCTTCTGACAAACTTCTGTGTCTGTTCCCTTTTCTTTTTTTCTCCCAGGACACATCCATTTTGACAGAACTTAACTTTAGTAGGAATTTTGCCCAATTAAGAAAAAGAAAGCCACAATTTCCCTATAGAAAAGATAATCACTGTTGTTTGTGAGTGAACAGACTGTAGGATGCTGATAAGAGCAGTGTAACAGAATAAAATACTATTTATATATCAGACAGGCTGACAAATGCTGATTAAAATGTCTCCGTTCACAATCAAATGGCAAATATAGAGACATATTTTGTTATCTGTTAAGGAGCTTTCATAGCAGTCGAGGCCAGAAAACCTTTTATATTGTACAGTATCCAGTAATGTGAGTGCTCTTTACAGAAACAGGCACAAGCCTTTGTTGCAGGAGATTTTGGCTCAGTTCTTCCCTCTGACAGTGACTTGATTTAAGAGGTCCTACTATGCCTCAATTCAGTTGCTTATGCATGGGCATCTAGTGCCATTGGACATGGCTTTCAGTGTTCCTCCAGCCTCCAGAAGGACTCAAGTGGCCCAAACCCTTCTGTTTGATGGGTTGGTCACCTTCAGGTGTTTGAGATACTCCCAGTCTTGTCCAGAGGCAACAGATAACCAGACCAAGGTGGTCAGATCGGACTCTTAATCTGCCCTTGCATCAGGTTGCAGTCTACAAAACTTGAAATACCTTTTCCTCCTTGTTTTTTAAAACAGCCTGCAAGATCTGGGCATGGGATCTACAGCAGGGCTCTCTCCTAAGTGGGCACCATTATGTCCTTCTGTAATACACCTACTGAAAGCAACTTCCAGGAGAGCTCTTTCCCAGTGCACTGATTAAAGGTTTATTGATCTTCCTTGGGAGGCTGGTGAACTCCCCATGTGTGTACCTCCTCTGCATGCTGTGAGCCCACTGACTACCAAAACAAAATACAAACAATCGAGAGCAAATTGCTTTTTATTTATGCAACAAAGCTAATAGGCGTGCAGGGCAGAGGCAAAGGAAGCTCCATCTCCAGCTGCTGAAGACCTCCCCATGAGCATCAGGCAGAGCCTGCCCTGCCCGCAGCTTGGTGGGGCTTCATCCTGATCCAGCAGTCCCAGGTAAAGTGCTGAGGTCCGATCGGTGGAAGGAAAGAGGGTGAAGCAGGGCTTGTGTTTGCACCAGAGTGCCGCAGCTTGCGCCCTACTAGCCTGCGTGTTATGACAAGTGGTGGATGTGTGAGCGAAAACTCAGGAGCAAATACCCCTCCTGAACAGATGCAGACAGCCAGGAGCTGCAAACGTGCGTCTGCTACCAAACCAGCGGGGCTTGGCTGCAGCTGGAGGCAGGGCCGTAAGGGAGGGCTGTGTGTGAGCAGCTCCATCAGAGCAGCCCCAGGACAAGCTCTGGTTCAGACAGCTCTGACTCACCCGTCCTTCCAGCTTTGTCCTGGAGCAGGAGTGGAGAGCAAGCCAGCACCAGCCCCAAAATGATGGTGTGTGTTCCCCCACGGCAGCTGTGCGGGGATGAGAGCAAGGGGAGCTGGAACCATGTCACCGCTTGCTGCTCGCTGTCCTTTCCATCCCACCTCTCGCGTAGAGAGGACGAGCACAGGAAGTCCTGCTCACCTCTAGACCCATAGCCCACGACACTTAACGGGGTGCTGGGTGGCAGCAGACCAAGACCAAGAGACTGACAGCACAAAAAGACAGTGGCAAATCAGGGAGCTGAACAAAGACCCCTTGGGGCAATTCACCCCGTGGCAGGAGACATTCCTTCTCCTCTATAAGGGAAAGCACTCCAGTTGAACACCTATTTTTCCAGTGTTTATGCACGCCTGAGTTTGCCTCTCATCACCCTCAGTGCCTACCTCTCCCAGGGCACCCCAAATGTGCAATTCATACCTGGAGCTGCCCGAGGGGCGACAGGCTTGGCTCTGACACCGGGCAGACAGGTGAGCGCTGCCGGTACCACAGCTCCTCCGGGGGAATGACTACCTGATTTATCTCCAGCCAAATCCTCCCTGATGTAAATTGTAGAAGCTCTCTTGGCAGGGAGCCCCATCCCCTTATATAAGCTGAAATATTGCCCTTTGAGATTTATCCATTACTGCCAGACTGCTGTGTTCAGCAAGGGCCCCAGAAGAGGAGAGGACAGTTGTGTTCGTACCTTTTTTGTCTGTGCAAGGTAAATATTATTGCGGCAGAGAGCCCAGCGCCGCTTGGACAGAGATGTCTCCGCTCTGTTGTGCTAAGACACTGGCTCAAATACTAGGAATTTAATTTGACCCTGTAAATATCTTTCGCAGTTAAATGTTTGATCTTGGGCAGGGGGGAAGGCTCTCTCTGGGGACTGAAATTTATATACACACACACAGAAAAAGATTTCTTGAGAAAAATTGAAAGCAGCAAATCACTGTGCATATGGGAAATGGGTTTTCAGTAAACTGTAATCCCATACCCCTTGCGTCCTTCCTCCCCTACTTCCCACCCACAGAGATACATGCACACATGGCTCACACCCCAACACCTCTGGTTCCCGCTAGAGCCGAGCAGACGCCTGGCCCCCGCCCGGCTGCTCTCCCCCACAACCAGCATCTCTCCAGTCATTTGTGCCCCTGTTTACTGGAAGGATCTGCTCCCCATCCCCACGCTCCCACAGCGATTAGATTGTGCTGTTGAACCAGTTGTGTTTGGAGAGCTACGTGTTTAAACCGTCGGAGAGATGACAAGCCCAGAGGAGGAAGGCGGCTATTCCCTCTGCAGAGCTCCGATAAGGCTAAGGGTCTGGTTAATAGACCTGGAGGGGCTGACAGGGTCTGCTGAGTTTTGAAGTGCTCCTTACTTAGCTGCAGATTGCAGAAGAGAGCAAAACTGGTGCCCAAGCAGTGTAAACCCAGAGATGGCGACAGGTACCCTGGAATTACACCAGCTGAGACATCACTTCCATCATTTAATTTCACTTGAGCTGCCACTTGAACTTAAAGACATTTCCTTGCACTGAAGTTTAGTAAGTGCCCTGTGGCTCTTATCATTCCTGAATCCACTGTCAGGCACTGGCACAAGGGGAACTGGTGCAGAGAGGCTCTCGGGTGGGATCTTACAGCAGAGCTGGGTCAGGTCTTCCTGACTCATTGGCAATTCACAGCCCTGAGCAGCAGCATCCGCTGAGAACTGTTGTCCTGGAGAGGACACCTCCTCCCTTTCTATCCTTGTCCTCCCGATCTCTTTTGGAAAGATCCATCTCAGCTCCCCCTGCCCAACCCAATGCTTCGAGCTCAGCTCCGCTCTGCCGTTCCCGCAGTGCCGAGGCAAACCGCTGCCTCTCCAAGGGGAAGCCAGCTCAGATGTGCTTTCCTCCAGTTGCAAGGGCAGCGGGGAAGCGAATCGCTGGCTGTCACGGCACAAATTGCTGTGCCCCTTCCCGGTGCTTCCTCCATTTGATACTTCTCGTTTCAGACGCCTCTGCCACCTGGCTGCAGGGAAGAGCCTCACCTGAACCCCGAAAAAGCAAAACTGGGGTTTGAAGCATGAGATCCTGGACTAGGTAAACCCCAACTTATAGTAAGGCAGCCCCCCGTCCCCTTCAGCGTACTGTCGTGTTTCCCAAAGGCTGAGGACCATTGTTGGAGAACAATGCAGCATTTTTATAAAAGACGAGAGCACAGTTAATAAGTTCACTAACTGAGAAAAACACAGCCTTTTAATATCTCTCTTTGTGACTCATAGTGTGAGAGCCAGCTGTTACTACTGGAGTGAAATTCCTTGCTGATTAGTCTTTTAAAGGGCTTCCCAGATAATTAAATAATGATTTCTCTCCCCATTCATTCTAAGTGACAGGAGAGCCTGGCAAACCCACTAAGCATGGAAGGGCAGCATGTTTTCCCAAGCCTTATAAGAGCTTAGCTATTCTGTGGCTAATCCGGCGCTTAAACCCAGCCGCAGATCCTCGCGCCAAGGGACAGGCTGTCCCACCTTCATGGTGCTCCAGGGGTCACTTGGGTTTTGCTGCCCGAAACATTGAAACAAGGCTTTAGGCCAGGGCTGTGTTTTCAAATATGAAAATATGACAGGAAGAATGGCCTCACCTGGGCAAACAAATGAAATTTTTTTTGCATGAGCTTCCAAAGAAACCAAGTTTGTCCTGGGGTTTGCAGGAGCTCAGCAACACCGAAGATTAATTAATCCCTCTCTGTCCTTCCTGGGCTGTGTTCGGGGACACAACTAGAAAGAACGAGTGATCGATATGGAGGCCATTTGGGGGTATTTCTGGGATAATCTGGTCTTCAGCACATCTGATGTTTCCACTACATTTCCAAGTCACGGCATGATACACAGTGATTTGCTCAGGCAAGCATTTCAACCATACGATCGTGTGGCCTCACTGGGTACAGGTCTGTTGGTCTGATGGAGTTATTCTGGGTTCCCACCAAAGCATAAAAGCCGAAGGAGAACCCATGTATTCACCAGGTGTGACACCACAGTACAGCTGATCAACGCAGGATTCAGAAGCAGGCGTGCCTGCACTTGAGTAACTGCATCCTCACTTAGTTTCACTTGTTTGGCTTTTAGAGAGGCTACTTATCTCATAGCTTACTAAAACAGCAGGACATTTCAGGACTCAATAACCTCTGGAAAAATTAAGGTCAGAAATTTGTTATTTTCACCACCAACAGAAAAAAGACTTAACACATATTTTACCAAAGAACAAGACTGGTTTGTAGCTTCAGTTATGCTGAAACATTTTTCCAGTGAGCAGATGCTTTTATTTAATTGAAAACCAATCAGAAATATCATCTGAGACAGAAAATCATTGACAAACTATATAAATATGTGAAAATGAGCTTGTGAGGTTTGCCCATTCCTAATTGAGAATCTGTTCCCATGGTTAATTGAGAATCTGTTTAGGGGCAAGACAGGGGTGGGATAGATAGAAGGGAGAAAATGTTTAAGAAGCAAGTGCTCGATCAGCAACATACTGTAATGACAGTCTAGCAAAAAAAAAGGTATGAATTTTATTTTTTTAACTAAGAGCCATCTGTCCATCTTGGCAAGAAGAAAAGATGCACCATTAGCAAAAGAGTCTGAAGAAGTTGTTCCAACCTAAGTGCAACCCACAAGGCATGTTCAGGCACTTGGAAATGTTATGGATTTGTAATGTCCCCACAATACCAGCACTGTTATAACCACTGAATTGACAGGTAAACTGAGGTAGAAGGTGGTGAGGGGACACTACTGTAGGACAAAATCAGTCAGTGGTAGAGGCAGAAGTGCTTCTCCTCTCTTTGCTCTGATGCTGAAGGAAGCATCACCCAGCTATAGTGTAACCCGGAGATGGACTGAGCTCTCTGATGGCAGGAGATTTTGGATGAACTGTCCCCAAACCTGCAGCCATGAAAGCAATGGGCATTGCAAACCTTTCCATGAAAGCCTGGCTGGGGGAGGATTCTCCTATAGAAAACTTGCATTTAAATAGCATTGAGCAGTTAGCCTGACAAAAGGCAGGAAATTCAAAGCAAAGTGTGACACTCTGTCTTTAACTTACATTTTTATGCCTTTTATTCCTTTCTTCCCCACAGTGCAAATCAAGGACAGGGGGTCAAATTGATCCCTTCGGGAACTCCCTGCATTCAGTGGTGTTCCACCAGAAATGTTTGGTGGCCCAAATCATCAGACTAAACAACTTTTCCTGGGAATAGGAAGCTTAGGCACGATTTTCTGATTCACAGTGCAGAAGACCTCCGTAGCCCCCCTTGTCCCGGGGAACGCAGTGCTGCCCAGCAGCGTGGGTCCCAGTCCCTTGCCCCTGGAGAAAAGGTTTGTGATACAGAGGTGCTGGGAGCCAGGAAGCAACAAGGGATGCTTTGTAAACCGATAATGTTCCCTTTGATCTGAGAAGAGTGAAGGAAGGCAGAACCTTTTTCTGATAACCCGTGGAAAGAGAGCAGTGCAGAGCATGAAGGCTGAGCTTCAGCAGCGGCTGGAAGAAAGAGGGACCTCTTGCTAAAAGATAAAATGCTTCAAAAGCCCAAAGCTGAGTTTCTTGGGCAGGAGATAGCTTCTCTACCGTCATCTTTAATTCAACAAGATATGGGTTTTTACATCTGTTGAAACCATTAAAAAAATGCTAAAAAACCCCAGCAAAACTAGCCTGAATTCAGGGAATTATAGGGTCCCAAGCATCGGGAAGAAGTTCAAACTTAAGGTCAAAATGCTACCACCCCTAATGCTTTTTTATTAGCTGTGTCCTTAGAAAAAAAATTACCTCTTAAGCATCACTACGTCATTTGCCACATGAAAGGTCCCTGTTGGTCTGTCTGTGCAGCTTCTAAGGACTCTCAGAGGAGGCATGATGGAAGACTCTCCTGCCCTTCTCACCGGAGCAGCTTAGGATGCTCTTGCCCTCAGCTCCCTGTCCCTGCGGCACAGCCCTGACTCCCACGAGCTGAAGGGAAGGGACAGTGTGAGCACTCATTATTCTGCTCCTGTGTAAAGGCAGCCACAGACCACCTTTCCTGATGGATCAGGAGGAAACTGAACCTTGCTGGCAGGTTTGTTGGGTGGCAGAACCAGCAGCGGATGCAGTAACCAATACCTGGGAATTAAGGCTGGCTTTTAAGCTCTCTGCTGTTTGCTGATGTTCCCATGCCCTTAGAGTCCTCTGTGGGCAGAGTTAAAAACCAGGTTGAGATGAGCCATTGCTTTACTCACGTGGGGCTGAAATGGGACAACTAGTTTCCCCCCATGGCCTTAAACATACACAAGAGCCTCCTTCTTCAGGGAGCTGTGCCAGGAATCACAGGGCAGGTGTTGTGGTGTGGAAGTGGGGCAAAAGCAGGGGTCATAAGGGTAAATATGTCCAGAACATTAGGGGCAAATTTAGGGACTTTGAGAGAGAGGCTGGGGTTGCAATACCTTTTCATTCCCCACAGCCATGAGGAAAAAATGAGATAACTGTAGACTGTCCCAGCCTGTGATCAGGCAGCACAGTGAATAACACATCAGAAAAACCCCGCTATGCTGTGAAATGTGCACTGTGATGAAGTCTGTCCAGTCTCAGCCACTGGACCAAATTCTTGTGGCAGATACATGGAACAACCTCATTGCTCTGAGCACACAGTGCCATCGGGCGATGCTGCAAGGTCTCCCGGTTGTGCTGTTCTTGTGCACTGAAAAGTGGATTTTACCAGCAGAAATCAGCTCACTAGAGAAGCATGGATTTAGCAATAGCAGTTTTGCTGCCATAAGTGCGATGCGCAGCCCTCCCCGCACAGGCTTGGCCCCTGCACTGAAAGAACAACTATCAGTTAACCGAAGAGGCTTTCACACCAGCAGGAGAAACCCTCGAAAGGAATTGCATTGCTTTTTTGAAGAGAGCCTCCGGGTGAATAATTATCCTAGGTTGAATCTTGTCCTTCCCAATCTTGACGGTCCCTTTTTAACTGCACCGGGAAGGGAGCAGCAGTGCCACAATGAAGCTGTTCATGTTTTCAGGGGGAGCTGCATGTCCAGATAACTCCCCTTCTGTTCACCCACCAAGCACAGCCCTGGCATTGTGGCTGACACTAAAAGACTGATTTTTGGTGCCTTCGACTGCTCGTAGCAAGTCCCCAGCAATCTCAGCTGGTAGCGTATTGATAAAGTAATGAAACCCTGGACACGAGGAACAGTATTTTCTTCAGCCTGGCAATCTGGGGCGGGTTGGGGTTTGGTTTTGTCTTTTTTTATCTACTAGGAAAAAAAATGATAATCAAATCTCTCTGCCACTCTTAATTAGCAAAGGGAAAAAGCAGTGCAAGAAATAATTAGCAGGGGCAACTTTCTTTTAATATGAGACTGCAGTCAGCCACCCCAGGCGATCCAAACACATCTGATCGTGCAGGGGCATTCAAAGTCAGCTACAAAAGCAGAAGAACTCCTCCACATCCAAATGTTACTGTCCCCCTTATATTGCACTATAAAACCGGGGTGTCAAAAAGGCTAGAGATTTTACACTTAGTGTCAGTGTTTTATAGTCATTAGACTAATTATGTTGGTGTTTTTACCACCTTTATTCTACTAATTGGCCTAAAAGCCAAACAGGGACATCATTACTTTACACAAACAAGCAATTATTGGGCTATAAACACACCCTGGTTTGTGTTCCCTGGGTGAGGAGGGAGCTCCTAATGCTCTCTCTGTGGTGTCTGCCACAATAACAGGCATTACAGATGCACTTGACTTTAGCTCTGCTTACAAAGAGGCCTCAAAGCTGCTGATACACGAGAGAAACTGGATATTTGTTACCTCCCTACAAACAGATTAAGGAAAATGGCATAACTCCAGGTTCAGCCCATGCATCGCTCTTTCAGTGCCAGGGTAGCTTGGCTTCATTTTTGGTTGGGATTCGTCGTGTATTTGCTTTCCTAGAAAGGGACGGCTCGGTGAATGTGGCCAGAATAATTTGTTTATGAGACACCCATGAGAAATGTTTTATTTCCAAGAAATTTGGTCTCCTTGCAGGCTACTGGGTGAAACATTAGCTACGACTTTCCAAGACTTGTCATTGCCTAGAGCCCTGCAAAATACATCTGCTTTGTCCGAAAGGGCAGCGTCTTCCCAGGTTATGCTCCCTGGCAGTTCCTCACCAGCTATTGCTCTCCCAGCTGGGCTGGTTCAGTAAATGCTTCCAAAAAACAGCGACTGCACTTCATTCCTCCTTGCATTCCTGGGAAGGCCATATCTGCTGGCTACAGTATTTTGTTCTGAGGCTTGATGCACTTCATGCATGTAAGCACTGCCTGCATTTGAAATTAGACTTATTGGAGAGCAAACAGTTGCACGGGGTTAGAAGGGCTGGGTTATGTGTCACCTGGCAGCAGGACTACTGGGGCTCAGAGACCTGGGCTCTTCGTCAACCACAGCACAGTTTTTCAGTACTGTAACTCCTCATCGAAACCCTATCACACCTACTTCCAGTGCCCATGTGTGCAAGGGGTGTTTCAGAGAGGAATGAAAAAAACAAATGTGAAATCCACCCCAATATTACCATACTGGCAATATCAGCAGTATCTTGGTCTAATACTTTATTTTGTTTTACCTCCAGGGAGATAGCCCCTCTTCAGGTGAAGTTATAAACTTGAATTTATCTTCAAGTAGACCAAAAGTTGACCGTTCATTGTCTTAAAGAGGCCATAGTGACTTTCTGTAAGCACTGAGATATAAGGGAAAGATTAGTTCGGAAGGGGGAGGTTTATCTCAGGCAAAGCAGGGAATGACCTTGCATATCCCAAAATTCCCTCCCCAGTTTCCCCCAGGTGTGATAGTTCCCAATTCTGATATTAAATTGAAATGCAGCATTGTTATGAACCATTAAATAATAGATGTGCTTCCTACAAGGGAGATCTGCTTTTTAACATCGGCTGAAACAATCTGTGTGATTAGTCTGAGTTCTGATGCTGAAAAAGTCTGTGTTTTGCCTAAATAAAGTGCTTGGGACTGAGGCCTTTTTAGGTTGCTGAAGGGCTTTGAAATCCTCGTGTCCTTACCGTGTCACTGGTTTTTTAAGCCCTTTCCCTGAAGACTTCATCAAGGACTCTCAGTTCAAAACTGATGACACAATATGGTCCATTAGAGTTAAATTACATATGAAGTAAAAGTCAAATGCTCAGTATTTTGCAACTGTTTTCTGCAGCAGACTCTGGCTGCTGTATTTACTGAACACATCAGATCTTTGACTCTACAGTTTCTTAAACAAGCCAAGTTTTTGTTTTGTTTTGTTTATGTTCCATAAATCCATTTAAACTGAGCTATCGTGGTTATTTTTAAGCTATCTCTCAAATGTTTCTACGGGACTTCTGTAATATCCAACAGAGCTGGCTCCTCTCCTTTGGAAATAAGAAACTGCGGCTTCAGTGAGAAACGCTGTCTGAACAATGTCTTCTTTAAAGAGCCCCCAGAAGCACTGCATTTCCAACTCTAAAGGGAATTTGCATGTGTTTCAGCATCAAAGGTTGATACGACCCTATCACCTAGGGACTGTCATGTTATCTAAGCGCCCGCATATCAGGAGCAGGATAACATTGTGTGGTTCACAGCTGCTGCAGAAAGTACATATTTTCTGAATTAACCTAGCCTCAGATTTATATAAACTATCCCTGATAACATCTGCCCAGGACCCTGCTTTGAAAATGTGCAGAGATCCTACCCCGGCGGGCTCGCTTCTGCAGCTGGGAGCCTGCAGAATAAAAACCAAACCAGAACACCTCTCTCCCTGGAAAAGCCACGCTTGGTTGCGTGATGCCCGCCCCAAGAAACAGTGCAAAAAACGTTTGGCGGCGAAGGTAGAACAATGAAGATGTCAAGCAGCTTCTTGGGAGCGAGCCTTGTGTCTTGTCATGCTTGGACATGAGCGGGGACAAAAATGTCTTTATTACCCGGGATGGTAACCTTGCAGTGCACTGCCTGCTTGATCCTATAACTTTCCCATTAGAAGAGGGCGCCCGCAATCCTAATGAGGCACAATAAGTAGATTATGGGACTCCTTTTGTTTTGCTAAACAGCGGCTTTTTCTGCAGGGAGTATCACAAAGGTGTGCGGGGCCCTGGTGCGTGGGGCCGCTGAGACTGATACGCCGATTTGTTCGGCAGGGCCGGGGAGGAGAATTGCAGAGGACAGCAGTAACGGGCAGCAGAGCCATGGGGGGCGGGTGCCAGAGCTGCCTAAATTAGACTCATCAGTATAGAGGCTCTGCCCATTGTATCTGGGCTATAAAGCTGTCAGAGAGGAGCCCGTTTCAATGTTCCCGCAGTCCTACCCTGGCGCTTCCTCCGCTCTCAGCAGAGAGCTAAGCCCCGGCATCTTTTGTTTGCATGAGAAACCACTGGCATCTTACATTTAGAAGGACTTTTAAGGCTCTGCTATGAAAAATAACTTCGTCTCGAAAATGCAGGGGATTTTGTTGTTGTTGGGTTTCTTTTAATTGCATGCAATCCAGCTAGTGAATTTGTGTGCTCCTCTGAGAAGTTATTTTTACAGAGAGATCAGTGGTCATTTAAGATGCAAAGGAGAGCACAGCTTTTTACCAGGCGACAATCTTTCCACCTTGCATATTCATTTCGATGCCTAGAGGAGGAGACTGCTCCAGGGGAAAAAAGCAGGGATGGATGCCTGCCTCTGTGAAGGGGCTGGATCTGGTGGAAAGATAAGAGGGGATAGCAAGTGGGCCCACCACCCCCGAAATGGGCTTCTTAGCAATGTTCCTGTAACCGTTCCTGTGCTGGATGGATGCGGAGAAGGTATTACGAGTGGTCAAATCAACTTGCAGGCTGAGATGCAGCGTGCAAAATCGCATTCTTGTTTTCTGTTGGTTTCAGTTAGGCCGCCCAACCTTTGAGGATTGAGGTTGTGGAGTTGCAGGTCAAATGAGGACCCTGTAGCGTGGCTGTTGATGTGAAAGGCGAAAGGCTGCATAGCCAAGCAGGAAGTTTCATCACAGCCCACTCAGATGTTACTTGGCTGCTTGTCATCACTCTGGTTGAACTGGAGATATATGGAGAAGAGTTGCTCCTCTTCTACTTTGACCTCTCCATGTCAATCTGGCAACAGACAGAGAGAAAATATAAATCTTGGGAAAACAAGTAAAGGTAGCTGGGGTTTTGGATCTCTGGGAAGCTCCGCTTTGTGTTACAAAGGCACTCCTGGTGCACCTTCAAGGGGGCAAGGTTGCCCTCGTCTCTGGACCTACCTGCCCACAAGGACAGGCTGTGCACATCTGTGCAAATCCTCATTTCACCACCAAAGTACCTGAGAGTCTGGACATGAGGCATATGCAAGGATTTTCTCAAACCAGAAGTTCTTTGATGGATCTGGAATTATTTGCTGGGGAGTTTCCCTGCCAGCCCTTGGTATGGAATTGCATCTGAAATACTGTTTTCCTGTGGATTTAGTAGGTTCTGAATTTTGTAATCCCCCAGAACCAGTGCAAGTGTTTCTACTGAACTGGGACAGCAAGAGGGAGAGGAGGCTATTCAGTTTGTCACTGCACGCTCCTTCTTGAGTATGATTACTACTTACTATTTTAATGCTGGTATTAACCCATCACAGATTGAGATACCACTACGTAAACCGCTGTATGAGGACAGATGGACATTGGAAAGCTAGCTCCTTTCCCAGAAAAGGATGACCCAAGTCACCAATAGCCAAACATGAAACCAAATAACCAACTATGCCACCCTCTCCAAGAGCAGACTTTTTCGTATCTAGCCATTTCTCACAACCCAGGAAACAAGATTCAGTTACGTGGTCACATCAGTCAACACTTGAATCAGTGGCTGGGATCTTCTCAGTCAGCTGAGATAATGTATAGAATAAATGTAATGGAACTGATTAAAGTTATACCAAAAATGATGCACACAGAGAAGGATTTTAGATGTCAGATATTTTGAATCTTCTCTGTATTTGCAAAAAAACAAAGCAATACTTTAATACCTGATCCAAGCAGCTAGTAATGTTTTTTACCAACACTGAGACATGTTACAGGTGTGTTGTTGGGACCTCCCAGTCCTACATTCATTTGCTGCAGTCTTGGTTTGGACCCAAGCTGTAATGATTGACTGAAAAAACCCTTCCGGATGCACCTTTTCCTTAGACTGTATCAATGAAGTTTAGAGGGCTTTTCCAAAAGATTTGCTGTTTGATCTCCCAAATCCCTGGTTGGTTTTACTTTTTTCCTCTCCATTGCTGCCCCCTCCTTGCTCCGCACTGCGAAAGGGCTCTGGGAGCTGCCTCCTTCCAGTGCTTGGATGAGGACGCTGCCTGCAGTCACGGCAAAGCCTCTGCATCTTGGCAAACACACTGCAGAGCATTACAGTACAGGCAACGGTATTTTTACAACCTCTCTTTCCATGGAATCAAAAAAACGCCATTGCAGCCTGATTTCTGAGAAACCAGGGAAGACCTGTGCAATGCTGGGCTGCGGGATGGACTGGAGAGGGGTGCCCAATACCATCAGCATGAGCAAAGGCACCTGCATTACCCCGCTCTCAGGGCTGTACATCCTTTACAAACCACTCCCGAGAGCCCAGCCTGGACCCCTTGGGGACAGCAACAGTTGTTGGGAAGCAGCTGGGGATGTTGCAGCACCAGCATCTTCCAACATACAAAATGCAACCTCAAGCTGCCCAGTCGCACCCTGGATTTCTCCATGGAGCATCTAGGGATGTGTTTAGATAAAAGATATTGTTGAAAATAAATCTTGCTTTACAACCGTTTTCTTCCTTGGCAATGGGTGGGCCATTGGAAAAGGGACTGTTAGAAAACAACTCTGAATCTGTATGGTTGGCCTAGGCATAAAACGATTGTCCAAAATAGAGCATAAAACTTGTTAACAAGCAAGGCACACTATCAGATTCAATGGCAACAGGAGCAGGCAAAAAAATATGAAAACCTGCTCCAGGCACTCTGAATGCAGCCCTTATGAACTAGGCCATTCCAGAGATGTCGTTTTATTTCTTTCCCTTTTTTTTTAAGGGCTTTGTTTTATTTTTAGCAGCAATCCTGTTTTTTTCCTTTTTCTGATATTTTTCTGTAAATAATAATTGGTTCCTTTGTGGCAGCATTTCCACGTTGGCAGTGGCGTGTAGTGCTTTCTTGGAGGTGGCAAGAAAAAAGGGAGTGATTTGTTTCAATGGGTTATTGTTGAGTGAATGCAAATATCTGCAGCCACTGGAGCAAATAGGAGCAGGGGATTAGGCGCAGGAAGCTGGCTGAGTGGCATAGGCCATCTGTCCCGGTCCTGAGAAAAGAGAAATCTCGTTTGCAGTGTATGTTAATTAGTTAGCTGATTGGCTCAGCTGTCACCTTTGCAGAGTGAAAGCGCATGGGCACAATTAAATTCATGTCCATATATGTTTATCAAAGCACATATTTTTAGACGGCCTTGGTTTTTAGGTGTAGTTTCGTCTTCTCAGGGACCAAGAGGATTCTTTGCTATTGTGTCCACAAATGGAGGGGAGGAAAAAAGGAAGAAAGAAAAAAGAAAGAAGAAGAAAGAGAATACCTTAATTAAGACATGATCTGGATTGTTTGCTGAAGCGTCTCTGGTCGCATTCTTTAATGCACTTGAAGTTACCCATTTGCATCAATAGGCGTTAGCTGAATTTATTTCCATTCAAATGTATTCCCTTGATGTTTCTACAGAAGGTGGTAGGTTTGGAAATACATGTATGGCAAGTTTGGGCTCCTACGGTGCCCCCATTCAAACACAATGTCAATATCCTACACTTAAAAGGGACCCGTTAGTTAAAGTAAAACACTCCCTGGGTTGGGGTGGGTTTTGTTTTTGTTTTCATTACATTGACATCTCCAAGGCAGCATCCCCAGTAACTTTCCTTGGGAAGAAGTTGTCTGCTTGCAAGCCCCAAGGAGTTATTTCCCATGGTGTCATTTCAATTATTTTTGATTTATTTGTTTACTGTCTTCCAGTCCTTGTCAATGCACAATGGGCCACATCTCCCCCTCCACAGGCACACAGGGCCCTGCCTGCAGGGTTTCGGGACGCTGCAGAGCGCCGAAGGAGCCACGAGCATCTGCCCAGCCACTCGCACACTTTAGGGGCTTACGCAGAGAGGGCAGGCGAGGGGAGAGGGCAGGTCGGGGGTGAGGGATCCTCCCCGGTCGGGGACACTGGCGTTGACCTTCACGCAGAGGCATGAAAGAGCTGCAGAGGCTGCCAGTGTCGCGCTGGAGGAGCAGCTGGGGAGCTGCTCTCCTGAGGCTGCTTTGCAGCAATGGAAGATTTTTTTCCTTACTGGCCTCGAAGGAGAAACCTGTCACCCAGCCCACTTGGCTCAGGCAGGTCCTGGGGAGAGGAGCTGCCTTGAAACGCTCCAGCCCAGCGCCATCAGGCTGCATTCGCAGCCCCAGATCCCCAGAACAAAACCCGTCCTGTCCTTCCCATCCTCTGGCAGGGTCTGGCCACAGCTTCCCAGGCTACAAAATCAGCCAAGGGCCACGTCTTCATGCCCTGGGGAGATGACCCCCTGTGTCTGCCTGCAGGGACTCCCCAGAAGCCAACAAGTTGATTCACAGGGCAGAGAGGGAAAATAAAATGCCAGGAACTGCCTTTATTGCAAAAAACAAGAGCAAATGCATTCAAAGCTCCAATGGCCAGAAGCAGAGGAGGAGATGTTTATATCCAAAAATTGCAGTTCCTAGTTGTGAGCCACGTAGAAGGAATACACATCTCTATGCTAAGGGCTCACATCCTGCCCAGGGAGAACGAATTCTGTGTGCAGCCTGGGGTGAGGAGGAGCAGGGGTATGGGGGTATCACAGAATCACAGAATCATAGAATAGTTTGGGTTGGAAGGGACCTTTACAGGTCATCCAGTCCAACCCCCTGCAATGAGCAGGGACATCTTCAACTAGATCAGGTTGCTCAGAGCCCCATCCAACCTGACCTTGAATGTTTCCAGGGATGGGGCATCTACCACCTCTCTGGGCAACCTGTTCCAGTCCCTCACCACCCTCATCGTAAAAAATTTCTTCCTTAAATCTAGTCTGAATCTACCCTCTTTTAGTTTAAAACCATTATCCCTTGTTCTATTGCAACAGGCCCTACTAAAAAGTCTGTCCCTGTCTTTCTTATAAGCCCCCTTTAAGTATTAAAAGGCTGCAATAAGATCTTCCTGGAGCCTTCTCTTTTCCAGGCTGAACAACCCCAACTCTTTCAGCCTGTCCTCATAGGAGAGGTGTTCCATCCCTCTATCTGCATCCACATGGTGACAGGGCTGCTTCCAGCTGATGGGCCATTTTAAAACCCAGCGTGTTGGAATGCTCATCTCTGCAGAGAAGAGAGATCTCCTGTGTGCACACAAATTGATAAAACATGTAGTAACCTCCAGGAAAACATACGTAATACCTTCTTGTCCTGTTTCATAGGGCTCACACCCTTTACCTGCTGAGCGTTTCTTTCCTTCCTTCCTTCCTTTCCTTCCTTCCTTCCTTCTTTCCTTCCTTCCTTCTTTCCTTCCTTCCTTCCTTCCTTCCTTCCTTTTCCTCCTTCTCCTTTTTTTTTTTACCTGGGGCACAGACCTCCAGCCACACGGAACCTCTCTGTTCCACTGGAAAGGTGAAAGCTGGGTTGGGTGAAACCACTCTCAGTAGGAGATGCTGAGTTCCACCAGGAGAGACACCTAAGCAATGTCACCAGCATGGCCTTTGATGGGTGAGATGATGGGCTGTCTTGGAAGCATGCTCAGCCCCTGGCAGAGTAAATTAAACACACACACACATCTAGCCATACTACTCTTCTACATGATCCATGGGTCCTGGCCAACTAAGATATTTCCTAATACCTTTCATTGGCATCGCACTCTTAGGGGTTGTGTGTGTAAATGTATGCCTTCTTCCTTTTTAAGACAAAGCACTAAATCAGCTATACTTATAGAGGATCAGCAGATGGCCAGCAAGCTGTGAAAAAAAATTATATTTGTCAGGATTATAAATCTGAAAGGGGAGTTTAAGCAAAACTCCACAGCACTTGATGTGATTAATTTCTGGAATTATATTTTTGTCTCTGCAAAATTATCCCAGGCCTTCAGTGCATAGAGGGTGCAAGGAGTTACATGGGTGCCGTAAAAGCAGCATCTAAGTGCTCCTGGGGCATCCTCGCAGCCCCCAGTGGAGGCACGGCGCTGCTGTCCTCACGAAACAGAGGGAGAAGGACTGGGCTGCCCGAGGCTGTGCTGAGGAACCTGCAGCAAAGAGGGAAACCAAAGATGGGTCAGAATTTAGGTTCAGCATGAGATGGGAGACATGGGATGGGCACAACCCTTTCCATGCACCCTACGCCAGGTGTTCATGGCTGGAGCGGTGCATCCATGCTGACTCCACAGTATTTCACTCACTAGCTCTTCTGGAGATTAGTGAATGTCCCAAGCCCTTGCAGGGGCTTCAGGGAAGCCTGGAAGGAGCCCCAAAATAAGCATAAAGAGAAAAGCTGGTGAGGGTCAGGAGGGCAGAGACAACCTGGGACCACAGTCCATCAGTGGGAGCCCTGGAGGAGTGAGCAGATGTGCTCCCAGCATGGTCCCAGAAATGGCACAGCTAATGCAAGATCAGAGTTACCCCTTTTTTCTTTAACCACTTTGCAAAATGTATCCAGAGATTCATGTCATGGCACTGCAGTGTTTTCTCTCATGTCCTACCAGTTTTACTCCCTTCCACTACTGGAGACATAGGGTCTGACTAAACAGGGCTTAAAAATGCCTATAATGTGTTAGCAAAGATTGTCGAAAGTCCTAATTAAGACAGGTAAAAGCTGTGTATTAACATCAGCTGATCAGAGCAACGCCTGGGATTTTCCCCTCAGTAACACAGCAGATGTGAAAATATAACTTGTCCCCCCTACAGGAGGCTTTAGGATGCATTAGCCGAAATGTTTTTAAAATACACTTTTCCTTCTAATTTAAATCAGCTTGCTGCATCAAGTTACTTTGGGGTCATAGTTTTTACAGGCAGAGGGTCCAAGACGCTGTTTTACGAAGGGATTTAACTCATAGCAGAGCATGGGATGATGAATCTGTTCGGCCGTTGGAGGTGGGAGAGCACTGCTGTGCCGGGGAGATGCGCCGTGCTGGGGAGATGTGCTGTGCCAGCAAGCGCTGAGCACCCGCTGGTCCTTCCTCGCAATAACTCCCTTTCCACCAAGGACGAAGAGTAAGTGAACGTACAAAAAAAGCCAGTCCTCCATGGTCATTACTCTTAATTACACGATTACTCGATTCAGTACTACCACAAAATTATCATGATTTGCCACTGCCTTACGTAGAGGTTTATACCAGCACAAATTGAGTGCTAAGTGGGTGTAAATCAATACCAACCCCTGAGTAGAGATTCCTGGCGTGGCAGTGTTTTACATTCCATTTCTGTAGCAGTAAAGGATACCATACAACAGTGGAAAATTGGCTCCTCACTCCCTAATTTTACCTGCGAGACCTCTAAGACGGGGAGCAGCCCCCGCTTGCCAGATCATTCCTAGCAGTGAAACTTCTATACCCACACATTATTTTCCTTGCAAATCCTTGTTACTTCACTTTTTTAATCCTCAGCCCTCACATTTCCAACAGTAAGTGATAGCTCTGCATCTCCCAGGTCGTTTGTCTCCCACAGGGGTTGGCAATGCTCTGTGTTTCATTTAAGAGCCCTCTTGTAACAGCCAGAGTTTTCCTCTGAAAAAATAAATAAAGCTCCTCTCCCCACCCCTTGGAGAAAAACCCTCCCCAAAACCCAGCGAGAATCAAAGCTGAACCATCCGGGAAAGCTTATTTCTTAAAAAGGACCAGTGAAGTTATTTTGGAAGACAACTGCCAGAGGTACTGCAAGAACATTGATATCCAAGCTGTCATAATATTTGACCCTCAGAAAATAGGAACATCCATCCCTTGGGTAAACTGGCTGCAGTAATATTAAACAAGGAGAGGGAAAGAAAACACTTGTTGTCTTTCAGAAGAGGGACGCGGGGCTGCAGCAGCGCTCCTCGGCCGAGCGTGCAGGCAATGCGGAGATCAAAAGCTGGGCTTCAAGCGCTTCCAGTCAGGAGCCTTTCATCTGCAGCTCTGCAAGCGTTTAGAGATGAAAGTCCTAGAGTTTCACTGGGAGTGACGAAAAACATTCCTTAGGACCTCGTTTGAAAGCGTGGCTGTCTGCAGAACGGATTTATATTTGGGGTCTGTGCTCTTTTTCTTTTTTTTCCCCGTCCCTAGGACTTCAATTATACACGTTGGGCCAAATGCAGAGGTAGACCAGCGGCAAGCAAAGGAGATGCTGGTGGGATGCAGGGTCTGCTCCACCGGCTGCGGGTGGCAATCCCAGCCCCTTCAACCAGACGTGTGCAGGTAGGGTGGTCTTACTCCCCCCAGGAAGAGGGTCTGGGATTTAATCTTCTCCCTCCATTGCAGCTCTACAGAGACGTGTGGCTGTCTCCAGGAAAGCAGCCGGGGAAGGAGGCAATCAGACTGCAGCTGCCGTGGAAAGCATCGGGTATGCAACTATTCAGCGAATTCTCGCAAATGATGGTTCTGTTCTCAGAAATCAGGATCACTCAGCATACGCTGCACAAACAGGGGAAAAAAAAAAAGGCAGGGGGGGATAAATTCATGGGATAATTTATTCACGATGAATAATTCAACCAGCAGAAGTGACTACTCCAAAGATCAGGTCAAAAGTTGAGTGCTTGAATAAATGAATTGCCCTTTCACAAATATAAAAAGCAGAAATCTCAATATTTATCATTTGCAGACACACAAATATTCCAGAACAACATTTTCTAATGAAGTGGGGAGGCGTGTTAATAATAAATTCTATTGATAACGAGAGTTAGGAAAGCAAATAATAACTGACTGGAACAAGTTTATATATGAAAAGTGACTTTTCAAACAAACTGTCAACAGTGGGCTGCATTGTAAGACTATTAGGAAATAGGAACTCTGTAAATAACTTGCCTACCCCAGCAACTACTGAACCTACTGCCAGTAAATAAGCATTACCTTGGAGCACAAACCAAGCTGTCGCAAGCTTGGAGACATATGGTGAAAGTGCAAGCAGAGAGGTTCGAGATCCACAGCTGAGACCAGATGTGCAGTCGATCAAGGTGAAAAACAGGAACCATCGGAGACCTCTCCTGGTGTTGTGCCCCTAGAGGAGTCGCATCCCCTCCCTGGCTGGGTGTGAGATGGGTTTTTTAGCTGCTGCTGCCCAAGGACTCTAATGTGCAGCCTGGGCAGTGTCCCTCCACAGCTGTGTGGGTCCCTACCACGGGGCGACCTGAGACAGCTACCTCCAACCCAACCAGCATGGCCACCACATCCTTTTCACCATGATCAGCCACATCTAGGCTGCTTCTGGCTGGGGCAAACACATGTGAAACGCTCAGCTGTAACGTGCCTGCCCCATCCGCGGCCTCTCTGCAGAAAGCTGCCCATGGAGGCTTGTTGTGCTTTCTTGGAAGGACGCTGTCCACAGTTCCTCCAGGATTTAATCCCACAGGGGTCCAGACTGGCATCCCTAGATGCTGTCGTAACATGAGTAGATGCTGAGGTCCCCCTGCATGCTCTCAGAGAGTCTGTCCTTGTGGCATTTCATTATCGGCCCACCTGCTATGCGATTGTGGCAAACCTGCTCGTTTCCAGTAATTACAGGGTCAGATCGATGTAGAAGTAGGAGCCAATCTGGCCTCATCAACTCATTTCACCCAAGTTACTGTCGGTCATGCTTGCTCATGGCTGATCTAAGCCATGGCAGAAATTCATCGGTCCTGGGGAGTCCTCTGCCACCTTGCTGGCAGCAGTAACTGAACTTCAGCCAAACCAAGGGGAATTTGGTTCAGTGCAGTTTGGACTGATCAAAATTAGGGTGCAGGTCCTGCAGGCTGGCTTAATCCATTCTTGAAGTCATGCCTTGAGATCACATTTGGAAAGATGAAGGCACTGGGTGGAGTGTGAAATTCAGTTTTTCCTTATACTGTGCATAGCTGTAGCGAGCACAGCTCTCGGCAAAGATCAGTCTCTGGCACACGGGGCACAGGAAAAATTACTTGAGGCACCAACAGCCCAAAAAGGGGGAAGGAGATTGGTGCGAGACAGAGGCATGGCCAGTTGGGGTTGGAGCTGAGGTGCTGTTCTCCTTTTGCAATGGAGGTGTAGACTAAAAACCTCCCAATACTGCCTTCCTACAATGTCCTTCATCTGCCCCAAAGATCTCTTCCAACCAACCCTGAAAACCAGCTTGGTGTTACTGAACTACAAAGAACTGTGGAACACCGCTCAGATGGTTTGACAATGCAGCCAGGGTTTATGGCGTGGAGCAGGACAGAGAAGCAGCTCTGCTGGGAAGGGGAGCCTGGGAAGGCCGGTGTGCTGAGCATCGCTTCGGTCTGCCACGAAGCCCTGCCTGCTGTGACCAGCCATGGGCCACACGGCAACTTGGTGGCCAAGGCAGGACTCTCACGCTGCTGCTTTGGAGTGCCCATCCTCTCACTGCAACTGCAGCACAGCCTCTTTGTCCGACTGCAGACGCAGATTGCAAGAAAGATGGCTTGATTGGATTTTTAAAAATTTTATTTTATTTCTGGAGAAAAAAAAAGAAAAGGCTGTTTTCAACTTGGCAACAGGAATAACAAACACACAAGTATGAGAGCTGATGGCCTTAATTTGCAGTTACTTTTCTACAGCTTCATCTCAACAAGGATTCTGGACACAGGGGAGGCAAATAGTGCTCCTGCCCTATAAAAGAGGTACAGGGGGGAAGAATGTGGTCCAGTAATTACAGAAATGGTCTGGAGTCAGAAGGACTCCACTATGAGCAATTAAAAGGAAAATTAACCATAAGAAAAGTTTTCTTTTGGTTTTATAGCTAAATCCACAAATAGAAGAAATACTGTACAGTCGAACTCCAACAAACAAGCATGCCTGATTTTAATGAGCCAAATGAAGGGCTTGTTTTATGGGATATGTAATATAATAGTCCCATGGTAAGGGAGCCTATTTCTCCACTGCTCTGCACTGCATGCAGTTATTCCAAGTGGTGCGAAGTGGGTGTAAAATGCTACCGAAACCAAATTTCTTCCTTGTATCCTCCTGTGGTCATATTCTACACCCCTTGCATGTATGTGTGCACCACTGTTCTGCATGAGAATCAGCAGATTAAAGAAAAAGGACTAGTACTGTGGTTAGGAAAGGAGGGGAGGGAAGGAGAAAGGTTCTGGGTTCACCCTCTTGCCACAAACTTCCTGCATGATCCTGGTTGAGTCACTTAATTTTGGCCAAAGGTGGGATGGTAGGGCTCTGGCAGAGGTCCGGAGGTCCAAACTGCCGGTGAAGGTGGGATGCATGGGGCTGGCAGACTGTGAAGCACCCATGCTGTGGCTGAGCCATGCATCTTCCCACTTGCTGCCCCTTAAATGCCTCTGTGGAGCTGTAACTGCTCTCAGGGATGAAATACCATTCCCTGTCCTCACGGTCATGTGTGCCTACAGCCATCACAGCAGTCAAATACCCCTACAACAGGGGTGCACCAGAGTTTGTAGCCAAACTTTGCTGTTATTGTGGCAGAAGATACTGTTGTCTATGAATACAGAAATGAAAAGTGGAAATCTGGCAGCAACAAGGACTCGGCCTCAAAATTTCCCTGGGGGAGCTGCAGATGGTTGGGGTCTCCCTGTATGCCAGCGAGGACCACAGACGTCTCCGTTTTCCATGCATGTGAGGGGCGCACAGCACCGTCGCACACCACACAACCTCATCCCTCCCCATCACACACACCCCTGCGTTCACGGAGCTCGCTCTCACACCAGGGTCAAAAAAACCTAACTGTGCTTATACCCCACCACCACTCTTTGCCCCACAGACTAATCTGTTCTTACCTGCCCAAACTTACTGAAATAAAGAGGCAAGTTGGTGTTTATAAATGCAAAAGAAAATATATGACTTGTTTGCCAGGGAAAAGGTCTTAAGGCTATATAGCAAAAATTATTTCCAGTTGACTTCTTCCACCCCATCAGTTTCAAAGAACCAATTTGTTGGCTACTTTGTTGCTTTATTCAAAGAAAAAAAAAATCTCCTTTTTTTTTATTATTCTCCCTCTCATATTTCATGTCATTCTTCTGCAAGAACAGAGCAGGGGCAATAACAGGACAGAGAAGAGAGAAAGGTCTGACCAGCAGCTGGGTATGAGTGAAAGCAGTAATTTTCAAAGCTGGCTTTCGTCTCACAGCCCGTATGATGTGAGACAGTGATCTCACCGAGGGTCATGCTCATTCTCCTTCTCCCTCTCCTCTTCTTTCTTCTTTCCTCTTCCACCAATTTTGGGTGTTGCCAGGAGAAGCTGCCCTGTTTAGAGACATACAATCCAGGGTTGCACCCCTCAGTGCATAACACATGGTGAAGCTTGCTGTGATGAGCATCCTGGAGTGCACTTTCCAAAGTGGTGACATCCCAGGGCCTTTTACCCAAAAGATGCATTTGGCCACACAGCAAGGCCAAATGGCCACTATCAGCTCCAAGCAGATTGCACCGCAGGGTCTGAGGGCCACAAGGCTGGTGGAAATGGGTTAAACATAATTACCACAACCTCACTTGTCCTACATCTGCCATCAGCAGCATGCTTCTTGCAATTTATATTGAACCACAAATACCTCCCACCTGTGTCTGGGGCCATGGCTGGTATTGATGAAGCACATGTTGTGCCGGCTTGCAAACCACGTGGCACCTTCTGCCAAGCAGCAGCTGGCTCTGCTGGAATAGCCTGTCTTCTGCAAATGGCCAACAAAACTCAACGTGTAAATGCATCGCACCAACAAACCTGCTGGAGTTGCTACTCCTCAAGAACTTCTCAGTGACAGCAAGCAACGATCTCACCAACTGCATCACCCTTCCTACATCGCTCACTTTGAGCTAGTGACCAAGTCGCCTTCGCCACCAGGTTTGCTGGAGGATTGGACTGCTGAAGAGGGGGACGGGAAGGCAACATCAATTTGGCACTCACCTCCCAGAGCGGGGAAAAACTCTCTCAATGTAATCACTGCAACAGAAGTTTTAAGGGCAGGGCTACCTGCTGCCCATGTCCTGGGCTGACAGAAGATCCATCCCAGAGCTACCTAGCTGCTCTTCCCTCCCTCATCCGTATCACAGCAGCATCCAGAACTGGTTCTCACAGGTAGCACAGAGCATTTTTTTTTTATTCTTATTTGTTTTTCTTTTTACTAACAGCAAATACACCAGAAATCAAAGATTTTGGAAGATGAAATTCCTTGCAAATTCAGGGTGATCTGAGCTAATAGTTTCAGCCAGAGGGGAAAAAAAAATGAAAGAAAGAGAAAAGAGTAGGAGGGGAATTCTGAAAAAATTTCGAAACACATTGTTTCAACATCTTCTAAACAAAATGGGTTGAGTTTTTTCTGAAATACCAAAATGTTTCATTTCAACATTTTCACATTCATGTGTCAAAACAGCCTTTTTGTATTACAAATGAATATAAATTAAAAGAAAACAAGGTTAAATGAAAAGGTTAATAAATACAATAAAACATTTTGGGTTTGGATTGAAGAAACTATTCGGGGTTGACCCTACAGGAATCTTTTCCTTTTTTTTTTTCCAGTTTGCCAAGAAAATGCAAATAATATGTTTTGATTTGACCTGAAGCCATTTATTTATCATTCTTGGAGCCCGAAATGCCATTATTTACCTAGATCAACTCATTGGCTCCCTGGCACTCTTTCCTTGGGGAAATTAGGAAGATGAAGGGGATGAAGAGAGACCACATTGAGTTGGCTGTGAGGAGGGTTGCTATGGGGTCTGGGCTTGTTGATCCCAGTCAGGGTGGTTAGGTGCTGTGCTACCTACAGTGCCCTCAGGACACGAACCAGATGTGGGGAGAGGTGAGATCTCTTATTAGACTAAAGTAAAAGATCTAATAAAAGATCTTATCTGCACCCACAAGACTTACCTTGCCTGGAGGATCTGCTAAAGCACAGCTCTGTCCCAAAGGGCACCGTAGCATCCTGACCGATAGATTTTAGGGTTTTTGGAAAGAAAATCAGGAGGGCCAGATTATATGGTCTGCCTACTCTTTGGGAGAACAGGGAGCAAAAAACCATCCCTGTCCAGACATGTGGGAGATGTCTGACAGGCACAGGGACGATGTGGAGGCCCCAGAAATGGGACTGGCCCCAGGTTGCACTCCTCGCTGTGCCATGCCAGGGGCTCCTGCTTACATGCTATTCATTTTGGTTGCGTAATGCTGAGCTGTAAGACCTCATCAGCTGCTACTCATTACACAGGCACAGCCCTTCTCGAATAGAAACCATAGCAGAAAATAGATCTCGGGATGTAAAAACTGACATCTTGAATTCATAAGCGGAGCGACAGCATTCTTGTTTAGAGTCTGAGGGTGGCCTGTTCTGAACTTGCCTTTTTTTATACCAGATGAGTCTAACCTCAGAGCCAGGATGACTCCAGCGAGTATCATTACCCTAAAGCAAAGAAAAGAACATGACTCAAGTCTAGCAATGCTAGAGTCACTACAAAGCGCCCAAGCAAGGGACGCCAAGTCTGATCCTGCCACCCGTCCAGACCCATTGTCTCTCTGATGATCTCCTCGGTCCCAACAACAGCAACAACAATGGGTGTGATTCTGGGCTGCAGTCAGACTGCTTTGCTCACACATGATTTCCTTACTGGGGAAGTGCCTTGGAAAACCCAGCCACTAGAAAGGAACAGGAAAATAAACCAAGAAACCACCCTCCTCCACCTACCCCACTACCAAACCAGTTTCACTTCTGAAAGCAGGAAGGATTTGTCCCACGGCATGCTCCCCTCTCTGTTAACACCACGTTAAAGGAAGGCACGGTCTGAAGTGGTTTTCCAAAGAGCAGACCTAAAGACACAAGACCTTTTGAAACTCCAGCATCTCTTGGTGAGGCTGTGACAAAATGCCAGCCCCACCACAGGAGTTGCATCTTCCTTGCTGCTCTGCTTTAACCCTGATAAAGGAGAGAAATAATTTGTCCACAGGTAGGTAGATGCCCAGCCACAGCTTTCAGAGCATACTTGGCATGCAGAAAGGCTGCAGGAATCAACACCCATCACCTCCCTCACCCAGAGCCATGTAAAGGAGAGGGGCAAGATCGACTATTTTCATTAAGCAATGGAGGGGCTGTGGGAAGGACTCATTGACTTCTCAAAGTCTTTTACAACCCAAAGTTTTTACAGTTTCATATACCTGTTTCATTAAGATGTGGGTTTGGGGAGATTGGGGTTTTATGCCAGATCTCCTTTATGAGCCCAGGCAGAACATCTAACTTCTCCCCACCTTTCCAAAACCATGATAATGCATATTGACAGATCCATTCATGTTAGTGAGATACTTAGATAATGGTGCTGGAGACCTTGAAGTATCTGGCTGGCCAGCAAGTACGAAAAATTTGCAGGAGTAACCTCAGACAGCATGAATGTGTCTCAAATATACCTCATCACTGTCCCTAACCTGCCCATATCCAATCTTCATCAGTGCATCCACTGAAAACAGTAAGGTCTTCTCCTGCAGCTCCTTTTGCAGCACCTCATGTTCTCTCTGCACCGTGCTGGCATCACCCTCTCACAGACTCTTTCCGAGGCAGCTGGCAGTGCAAGTCCCTTTCTCACCTACTCAGTGGGAGGGAAGAAATCAAATATACAAGATAAAAACATGCCCTACGCAGCAGCCTGGCTTAAGCATGCTGTCACCAGGTTCTGTCTATTTATTCTTTGTCAGCTCTTTCTACTTGCTCCATCTTTCCTCACATATTTCAAATCTGCATCCAATTCAAGTATTACATCCATTTATTTTCTTAGTACTTTTATTCCCCTGAACCGTGTTTTTATGGTGGGTAGCCATCGCTGCAAGCACAGTGCTGAAATAAGGCACTTATTGGCTGCAGCTCCGGGGATTTTAACCGGATATCTGCCTTTGTTTAAATTAAGTAAATCAGGATGTTTCCTAAACACCGTAAGGACAGAAGTTTAGACTTCTACTGAATCAACTTTTTGACCTAAAGCCAGCAATGTTTCAGTCAAGGACATTCCCTGGATGTATCCAAGGAGTCTGAAAATCCCCTTCATCAGGTCCCAGGAGCTCTGCGACTCACCATGTTGGGGACACCAGTCCTGCTCCCTTTGGAGGGGATGCTTACCCCTATAAAGTGACTACTTGAAGACAAACTTGTAGTCACTGAAAATGGAGTGAGATACATCCCACCCTTCAAATGCATTTTTTTATATGACTAGTTTATATACTTAGAGACATACTTATCCATACTCCCTGATGAAAACAAACCTGCAGCCATGATGGGGTACGGCTTTAGACGTTGCTATAGACAGAGCTTCGATAGGGGGTTTGACAGAGCCATGGGCTGATGGATGTTGTGTTCCTGAGTATCTTTTCCTACAGAAATGTTTTACCTTCAGTTTTTATTAGGTGAGGAGTTTCCAAAGTGCTCAAAGCTGGACATGATAGTGAACTCGAAGTAAAACAGAGATTTCAGCACCATTTCTTACACTGATATCTTTCTGGAAGACCAGAAGTTAAGCATACAACTTCCATAAGCAAGAACAAATGGTAGATGGACAAATCTTCCAAGCGGATCCATGGCCTCTGAAGGCTGGAGAGTCCCAAAAGCCTTCAAAGGATCTGTGCATCCTGGGACTTGCATTTTATTTTCTTCTGAAGACAGCAAACCATGGTGGCCTAGATGTAGTCCATGGGCACCCAAATGAACTGGAAAGTACCAGTGTACCCAAAGGAAACAGGCTGCTGCAAATATCGATTGCTGGGGGAAGAGGGAGGGTGAGTAATTCCTATCAGAAATTGGTCCAATTGTTGGAAATGCTTACAAACGCTAAATGCACAATAAACTATGGTGGTTCCCAGCACTGAGATGCTTTGAGCCAGCAGAGGTTTTGCTGTCCTTCAGCCACAGGCCACCGACAAAGAAAATAGAAACTGCTGATGAAATTAATCATTGTCTTAATTAAACAACTGAGGAAAAGCTTTGTGATCAAATATCCACCTTCCTTTTGTTAAGAAAAGCTAACACATTTGCAACACAGGGTTTAGAGAACAATGTCTCAAGGTCAGATTTAGATTGCTTGAACTGATTCCCATTTAAGGTTTTAAGGTGCTTGACTCGATTGTTTCGATGTGAGAGAGCTTCACCCTCAAACCATTACCTAGGCTTTACTCTTCCAGCCTCTTTCTCTAAAGTCAGCTGATCTATTTAAGGAAAGAGATGCTTCTCTCTATGACTGATGCTGGTAAAATATGACCAGCAGTACTGACTGTGGCATATATGCAGAGGTCACTGGCTTTGAAGGCCTTGTTAAATACACTTTATTTGTCTCAGCTAATGCCAATGTGGTGATTCACCCTGTTTCTCTATGCCAGCAAAATGAATGAGCATCATTAATGTTTTATATCAAGGTGCAGACTGCGTAGTTAAATGCCTTCACATAGGCACTGACATCACACGAGGATGTTTTCCTTCACCTCTCCTGCTTGGCATTGCCCAGGACTTCAGCAGGAGAAAAAGCGTACATAGATGCAACACAGGCCTTACATGGCACAGCAGCAGTACCCTACATCACTTAGATTTTACTAGCAGTGCAGGTTTTTAGATGAAAGATGTACTGACACATAAGCAGAGCTCAAAATGTTGTCCAGATCAGCAAAAATGGAGGTTAACTAATAAGCTATTAAAAAAGCAAACCTAACGAGAAGCTAGGTAATGCCTAACTTGTTGTGATATTAGAAAGCAAAGGAATCTGAGTGAGGCAATTTACATATCTTGGCAGCAATGTGCAGCTCAGTAGGAATGTCTGGAAGGAAATCACATCTGCAGTCAGCACAGCAGTATCAACCAAGATTTGGGCCTCAAAAATCTACAGCTTAAAGTTCCATCACTCAGGCTCCAGTTCATATGTTATCCCTATGTTAACAAATGGGTAGAAAACCAGAAAAACTTTCTGAAGGTCCAGAGAGCCAGCCAAATGGCTTTGGATGCAAACCCCTTGGGAAGAATGATGTATCTGATTAAATGAATTTATTGCAGAAAGTGCAGAACTTGATCAAAGGCTCCTCTATAGTGGAGATAACCTGCAGACATACCTTCAAGCAGCTTTAAACATTGCGTCAACAGCAGTCTAACCCAACAGCACCGTGGAGTAACTACCCATGTACTTACCCTGTTCTTTGGGTGGGTTTTGCCACTATTTTGAACCTGCACCTGCTGCTAAAGATATATGGTTTGGATCAATCTGCTCTGTGTTATGGCCACAACAGTGGTGGCAGAGTGGACTTGGAGAGTTCATCAGATCTGAGTCTCCAGCATCACCCAGTAAGGGAGAGGCACACAGCAGATATGTGCTAAAAATGAAAGCAGAGCATCCGCAGAGGCCACCCTGCCACCAGCCAACTAGAAGAAAACACAGATGGGGACGTCTGCAAGCCACCCATCAAAGAAAGCTGGGAGGGAACATTTATGGGGTTTAAGCAACTCAGAGGACATGCAAAGAGCAACTCAAGCTAGACAGGGATGACCAAGAAGTTGCCTTAAGTGCCTGATAGTGAGGGAAGCATCTAAATCCAGACTCTTCAAAGTCTTGTAAGTGGGTAAGCAGAAGCACTGAAGACAAAAGGAGATAATTCATTTTTCAGCTTGTTTCCACTACTGTCCTTCAGTGCTTTCAGAGCTAAATCTAAGTGACTGAAGCTCAGCTGGGTAAACACAAACCAAACCAAAAACCAGCCTGCTTTTTGAAAACATCACCACTAGCTGCTCTTTTGCAACTAGTTTGACACCCAAGCCTGCGCTGTGAGAGTTTAAAACCTTCTGGACCCCAAGGACCTGTGTGCATGGATGCAGCCACGCTCCCAGCTGCTCGAGCAACCTGCCTGGTCCTGCTCACCATAGCCTTGATGTGGACACGGCCAGAGCTGGGAGCAAAGGGCTTCCCCAGCACTGCTCTGCGTGATGGCCCTCGAGCAAATGCGCTTTCAAGGGCAAATGTTTTATCTTTTCTTTCACCTCTTTAATCTTATCAGCACTGCCTAAACCTGGTCTAACAGGCCATCCAAGGGACAGCGATTGCCTCAGGGGTGGACACACAACTGGAGAGAGACTGCCAAGTATGCAGATGGTTGTTATCTGCAACAGCATTGCTGTGCAACAGGCTGCACCGGGACTCTCTGGCCATCTCCTAAGGAAAGGCAGAGCATGCCCCAAAAGCGTGGTGTTCCTGTCCTTCAGCCTTTTGAATTTGGCCACTGCAGGGGGTGCCTTTGATCAGAGCATCACCAAAGCCTCACCAGATTAAACTCCACTGGGCAGATCCTCAGCTGTGGTAAATCAGCACGGCTGCCCTGGCATCGATGGAGTTATGGTGTAACCACCCTGCGGAGGATCCAGCCCTGTCTTTCATCCAGCTCAAGCTTCAGTGATAAACACAGCTAGTTTCAAACGCCTTTGTCCATCTTCCTGGAAGAATGCTGATTGTGAAATGGGAATTTGCAATGCTAAACAAAATCCTGAGGAAGGGCTGCAGAGAAAAATAATCGCAAACAATGAAGACAAAACCCTCTCCTAGCTTAGAAAATTCACAGCAACCCAAGGAAGTCATAGCAGGGAGGCAGAGACCAACGGTATCTGAACCCTCGTCTCCACTTCATGAAGAAGATCTGTGGGCAAAGGGCACCTGATGCTGCAGAGGCGATTGCTGGCTGCTTTGCGAGACCCTGAAGCATCAAACACCCATGCCGGCTCCAGCCCAGGACGGAGGTGTTGCACCGTAGCGGTTTGATGCCTGCACTGTTTTCTCCTCACATTTGCACTGACTCGACACAATCCTTGCCTTTCTGCTAAGCTCTGGTACTCCCTCGGCACGTTGCACCACCGAGGTATAGCATTGCATTGGTGGGTGGAAATTATCCCCTGTAAGGCATATGTAAGCAGAGACCCTCACTCCATCTGCCCACTCAGCTTCTCCCTGTTTTCTTGCACCTTCTCTCATTTCTGAGAAACTCGCCCTCGGCTCAGTTCCTCTGCCTGCAACGTCTTTCATTTGGAATTAAAAATAGAGTTGGTGCAGGCAATTTCTAAACTCATTGTGAATATGAAAAGATGAGAAGTGAAAACCTAATTTTCCACCAATTCTGGCCCAAATTGCCTGGAGCTCACTTCTTGTATTTTCTGCCTGAATGAAAGGGCCATACACACAGTTTTGAGGATGAGAAGAGTTAGCTTTCATCACTTATTCACAGAGCTGCAGTCCTCAGGCTTTCCCTTTAAGGTTTTAGCATGCTCAAGAAGTAAAAATAATAATACAGACCAAGGTGGGAAACACAGAAAATGGCAAGTACCAAAGCAAGTACCCAAAAAGTAACACCAGGTGATTTTGGCAAGGCAAGACCTTCCCTTTTTAGAGGCCACCTGCTTCTTCTGCAGACCCCAGCATGGATCTCCCACACCTCTTATGCCGGATCCTCTCTCAGAACAGTCCTCAAGATGTCCCTGTGCTCCCCACTGCCATGGGGCAGGGGATGCCCACCAGCATTTTTTTTCCTCAACCAATATCATGTCTTCTAACTTGGATTTGCCTGTGGTGACCCATGGTGGCAGAGCACAGCCAGCTCCCAAAATACAGTGGCTTTATTTAAATAAAGATAAGTCTGCAGGTGTGACAATGGCACAACCTTTTTATTCCCTTTCATGTGGGTCATTGCAAACACCAGGTGAGGTTGAGGCATTTCAGATACAGGCTGGGAAAAAGACTGACTGCAACAGAATAAAAGGGGGTGGAATAAGGACAAGTGATTATTGCACACAATAACCAAAGGAAAAATAACATTTTTCAGTCTTCCTCCATCAAGTACCTTTGATAGGGAAACAGTTAAAGTCCAAACCTTTCTCTTTTTATTCCCGAATAAGTGGCACAGTCTCCTGGCAGAACGAATTTCACCCTGAAAATTTCACTGACCCCATTCAGTTAAATTCACAGATCTTTTAAAGTTTCCCAACACCATCAAGCAAAAAAATAAACACTCATGATGTTAAAAGCACTGCAAGAGACTGTTGGATTTGGAGAATTTTCCGTATTCACTCTCAGGCCCGAGCATATGGTTAGCATTTCGGCATCCGCCGGCAGCCAGGGACCGGCTGGGGGTGGGCTTGCCCCGGCTCTGCTCAACGGGCACTGGCCATCGCTGAGGCTCCCCAGATGCAAACAACAAGGTAGCTGTTTCTCAAAGAACACGAAAACCCTTCGACTGCCTGCAAAACACACAGTCTGACACCAGCACGAGATCGCTAAATGAAACAGCCTCCTCAATTTGACGTTGATCGGAAAGGGAAGCCACAAACCTGGAAGAAAAGGAGAGGCAAGAGCAAGGAATCCAGATGGCAAATTATTATTTGTTGTCTTTTAGACCAGTGCTGGACTGAAATAATGGCCTTAAGCTGCTGTTTACAACTAGATGAGCTATTGGTGATGTGGCCATGCTGTTTGCTTAGTGTAATTCATGTATTTACAGCAGTTGCCTGTACAGGTTCCCAGAGCAGGGTGGGCTCAGGGCAGCATCCAGGCAGCTTTCCTCCTGGACGTGGCAGAGCAGGTACACCCAGCCGCAGGGACAGCCCTCCATGGATGGAAATGGTGCTCCAGCGTTTAAGTATCCCCAAGTAAAACACCATTGCCTTTAGGTATATCCCGTGTTTTCACTTCCAGGTAGACTTTTCTTTTGCTTTTAGCTGGGTGGTTCATTATGATAAGCCACAACATCTTATTTTAAGTTGTGTGTATTACCAGTTTGACACAGTACACTAATATTTATTTTTTAAATCATTCCATGAAATGCTTTACTGATACAATTGAAATGGATATTAACTTAATGATTGGCCTTATCAGGACCAATATTCACCAGGTTTCTTAAATCTGTCCAAGCCTGCTTACAAAAGGAGTATTTTGCAAAGCTGCAGTGAGGTAGAAGCAAATATAATATGTTTCACACATTATAAGAGACCGAGAGGACTAGAATTTAAAGTTAGCATGAGTCCATTTCCTAAAACCAAACTCACGAATGCTCTCCTCATTTCTTTGAACACAATATTCCTCCTGCAAAATGATCCATAACCAGCCGTTTGCCAGACTTCAGACCTTCCAGTAATGCTTACAATTTCCTCAAAAGTCAACATATATTTTCAAGTGGTTGAGTCGGGCCACAGGTAATTTATTGGCTGAAATCAAAATACAAAGTGAGGCATTTTGAAAGCTAATGTGTAACACTGGATGAAATCCATAGTGCCACAATGTGTTTTAGATAACAGTAATATTTATGACCAACAATTGTCACCATTTGTTGTGTTTATGCCGCAGTTACTGTGTTATGTCATACACTTCTGCGTAGTCAAAATCAGTGTTTCCATTTTAGAACCGTCTCACAGCATACTGCAAAAAAAAAAAGGAATGAAATTTAAGTAGCATACTTTAGTCATCTAGCATGTTTCTCCATCAACCTTATCTTTCTTATCTTTAAAGAAAACTATAATTGGATAATCTTTACTTAATGTAAACTTCCAAAAGCTGGAAGCCATTTCAAGATTACACAGATTAACTGTTGGCTACCTGTGAGAACATGCTTCAACATTTCTGTGAATTCAGGGTGGATAAAATCAAGTGTTTCCAGTGTTTATGAAACTATTTTGGCAAAGAAGTGACTGGAAATTTGTCACACTGCCTTCAAGAAAAAATGATAACTTTTCTGTAGTGTCCTTGTCTTTCTTATTACCCCATAAGCCAGTCAGTTGGCTGGAAGCAAATAGTGGTTTTAATTTTCTGTTGGTTTGCAGAGTGCTGTCTGGCTCCCAGGTTAACTTCAGCACTGTCAGCTGCAAAAAGGAATATATTTTCAAGGTTCAGATGGTTTGATTTTGATATACTTTTTACATGTACAGATATTCCTTGCTGTCTAGCTGCACAGCTGTCTGCAGAGAAACCAGCCTGACAGTGGATTATCCCCCTTCCACTGTGTAGTAAGATACAAACTACTACAAATATTTTCATATTTCTATGGTTTGAGGCATCAACAGCCACAGAGAAAATATGCCCTTTTCAACCAAGTTCCTACTTGTGTTCTCAATTGAATGAGGAGCTAATATATTCCTGGCAATACGCAACCCTTTTGTCTTACCATGGCGTATGATTAATACTACGCCTGAATTTTGGAGAAGGACACAAATTTGCTGTCACAATCAGGTGACTTGTATGAACCAGAGTGGATACCGCAGCCGCCTGCTTGCTGCAGTTTCTGAAGTGCCCAGCTTTGTACACTTTTCCTCCCAGAAAATGAGGCTTGCTCTCCAGTGCTAGGCTAGAGAGATTCGTAAGATCTGCACTGTTTGCACACTGTCTCCCGTGAGCCCACCATGAGCAATTAAGAAGCAATTAAGAAGCAATTTCTGGGTAAACTACATTAAGCCTTTTGGCAATTATTGCTGTTTTCCCGATTCATTTAAACTCTTTTCTCCCCTTGTTGCATCGAGTTCGGAAACTAATGATTAAGAGCAGTAACTTGATTTTGTCCATTAATGTTAGTTCCCAGTTACTGTCGTAGTTACACTCCACATAGAGATATCACTAAATAATTGAAAACCCCAAAATAATATTTAGGTTCAGCCTTGGAGCAAACCTCTGTCCCCCTTAACTAGCAGGTCCACAGATTCCAGACACTATAGAGACTGAAGTAGACAGTCTGTATAAATATATGGCCAAAAAAAAATCTGATTTAGTTACAGAAGAATAAGTATATAGTAGTTTCCAACCGGTTTCACTGTAGTCTGTGGGTCTCTGGGGTACACTGGCTTCTTCTGAATGGTCTACAAAACTTAACAAGAAAAATAAGCCTATTGTCAGTAGGCTTCAATTTAACTATACAAGAGGCTGAAGCTCTGCTGGAAAATGTGGATGTCTGCAAACGAAAAAGATTGAAAACCACTGACTGAAAACCACTGGCTATTCTGGCTGCATTTTTTTAAGGAAGACTGGAGTTACACTGTAATAAATGCCTTCAGAAGTATCTATTTACCTCTCACTAGTACTGAAGACATATTTGAGTGAGATTTGCAAAGAAATTGCGATATTTCAGATTTAAAGGTGATGCACAAATGTGAAATAGCGCTGTGCGTGAAATGGAGGGCGCAGACCCTGACCTCAGGCAAGATGGTGGTTTGGAGAAATGAAGCCTTCAGCCATCGTGAGTCTCCCACCTTCTCCCACTTCCAGCTCTTCCAGCCAGTGCCTGTGGGCCAAGGGGGATGCTGTTTCTCTTTACACCGCCACAGCCTTGAAGCCCCCCTCCACCCACAGAAAGCAACACTGCAGGCTGCTAAAATGGGGTGAAAACTCCCCCCTTTCAGCAGCTGAGCATCCAGGATCCCTCCATTATTACTGTAGAGAGACAGGGACGATCAGAAGCAGCTTAAGTTCAAAAAGTCATATTTTGGAGGCACCTAGCTCTCTCCATTGACCATAGGGACAGCCCAGGTCCATCAGGTTCCTAACTCAGGTGCTTTGCTAACTTCACTTAAGTTATGTGGGTTTTTCAACCTAAGTAGCCATGGATGACAAAGTGTTGCAGAGGCAGGAGATGTTCCAATAGGATGGGGAGTTTCCAGAGTCATGCAGTTAATGGCAAATCTGGGGGTAAACCTTGGGTCTCCTCCATAATAAAAACCTTTGACCGGTCAGTGAATCTTTTACAAGGTGCTCAAGATCAGCGGTACCTGGCATCCAGTGTTTTCAAATGTTTATTAATGATTCATCTGATCTACTGACCTAAAGCAAAATTAGCTGTGAAAAGCGTGGCAAAGCCATGCAGGCCTTGCAGGGCCGATTCTCAAAAACACAGCTGTCCCCAGCACTTTTCCAGTCACATTTTAAATGACTCGGGGGTTTCTTTCAGAACAGATAGAGCTGACCTGTGTTAAAAGTGCATGCAAAAAAACTGGAGCAAAATGCAACAGAGGAGGGGGAACATCACTAAGTTCTGGAAAAATGCATTGTGAGCAATTTCTTCATATAAAAGTATAATGAAGAAGAGAATTTCTGTCCCAGGAAGAGCTCCCAGCATTGAGTTCACTTCTCTTCTAAGAAACCTGCAGCATGTTTGTCCAGTTTAGGATGAAAGCGCTCTCATTTTTTCAAAATATTCATTTGCCTATCTCCCCCGGTGCCACCAGGACCACCACCTGCTCCCGCCCACCGCAGCATCCCAGCTCGGCAGGCGCTGGCAAGGCTGTTTGCACATTGCAAACTGCACTATAACTTGAGTAATCAATTCCCTCCCTAGGAAAGAGGCTGCTAGAGCATCGCAGTGTTCCTGGAATGTTTGGAAATACTTGTCAAAACATGACTCCGGTTTCATTGTTAGTTCTATTAACATTCAAACATTTCCCTTGTTGATTAAAGGCATTGGCTCCATGCAACATCTTAAAGTCAATACCTACCTGCCTCCTATCCAATTTCTTATGTAACTGCTGCTTTCCACACCACAAATGTTTTTCTCTTAATGATGAATGAAATGATTTATGCCACTATTACTACGCAGAGGCCTTTCAGGGCTGATGGAGGCCAAACCTCCCTGACCACAGGTTGCATTCTTCATGATGTTTGATCTGGACATCCAGCACACTGTGTGAGGGGAATCGCGTTTCTGCAAAAGCACAAGATCCCTGAGGTAGTTATCATTTTATTATGACAGAGCTGGACATGGTCCCACAAACAAGCTGTGGACCAGGAGTTGGTATTTGGGAAGGCAGTTTACCTTCCTGGGCTTTGGAGTGACCGATTGTACCATAGGGATAATAACACTTAACTATCCCCTACAGAGTTATCTCTGTTTATAAAGTATCCTGAGACCCTCGATTGCTTTTCCACTGCAAAGCTGCTGGACGTGCACATCAGATGTGGAATGCGTGTGCATGTTGCTTCTTATTTCAAAGGCCAGTAAAACCTATAGAGCCACCCAATTCTGTAACACATCCTGTATATTTAATACACCGATACGTGTCTGATCCACCCACCCTATCTCTGCAGCGGAATACACCCAGAGTGGAGCTTGCACCATGCTCTTCGGAAAAATAGAACTACCACAGGGATTGCAAGGAGATAGACATACAAATCAGGCTCTAGATGTGGCTGGGCTGGAGTCAGATGCAGCACTGTGTCAGCACTGTTTTGCAGGAGCACACAGGCTGTATTAAAACAGAATTAAGAATGGCTGATTTGTCCCTGTATTCGAGCCTTCCCCTGAAGTAAGGCAACGTGCCACTGAGAAAGAGCTTGCCTAAAAGTCGTAGTAATAATGCCCTAATATGACTAAAACTCTGCTGTCCCTAATCAATGAAAGCCCTCAGCTTGTATTTCTTTTAGGATGTGGCTGTTTATTCTGAAAGCTCCCATGCTGCTCACTTCACATCCCATTCCCAACCTTGGAGTGGGGCAGAGCAGGGGAAAAGCCCCTGCAGAAAGCAGGGTCGGGATGTGGCCACCAGGCCACACAGCAGGGCCAGGACTCGGGGAAGAGCCTGGCATGTGACATCTCTGAAGGGCTGGAGACGAGGGGTGTTTCCGTACCCTAAATCTGCAGGTGGGCAGCTGGTGTGGACGGGCAGCAGTAGGCAGCTGGTGCTCTTTGGTGGTGTCTGGTCGCATCCAGGAGAGAAGACTTTAAGTACGGCCATTGGGCTCCCAGAAGCTCATCTTGGCAACGTGTGGTTTCTCCTCACAGGCATCAGCCTGCACGGGTGGCTGGGGGATTAAACAGGTTGTGGCTTCATTTCAAACCCCCCCCAAAGCAAGGCGTCCTGCTACGCCCATAAGTGCAATGCTCCAGCCTGGTTGCTTGAAGTGTCCTACATGGCGACAGCACAAATAGGTCTGGCAGGCAGAAGTGACCTCTGTCTTTTCCTCTCCAGGCTCCAGAGCATTGTCTTGGTTTACTCCAAGGACAGGGAACACCCAGCTTGTGCTGGTGGTCAGTGGCACCTCCGAGAGCCACTCGTGACCCCAGCGCAGTCTCCCGGCAGGTCTGATTTTAAATCTTTGCTTCTCACACCCTCCACAGGCTCTCTCCAGGTTGTTTTTTTTTTTCCTCCACTTTCTCCAATCATCTGCTTTGCTCTCCAGGCTGCCAGCACCTCCCCGTATGCAGCTCTTGCAGAAGAGACTCGGTATGTCTCTCCAGCTCCCTCATTCCTTCTTATTTCACTTCAAATCAAACAACTTGCCCCTTGCAGAGCCCTCTATTCCTCATCTGTCCATGCTGTTCGCTGGAAAACAAATCCCACAGGACGAGGGTGTGTTGCAACCAGCTCGCAGAGGGTGCAGGCACAGAGAGAGCCTTCACAGGGTGGCTTAACCTCTCGCAGTGTTTACCCTGACAGTCAGAGCCCTTAATCTTAGCAACAACGACTATGGGCTTGAAATTCAATAAACCTGCCTGGAATTGCAGTCCTTTGGGCTGGCTAGCTAATAAAAAACGGTTTAGCCATTCCAATGCACCTTATTGATATAAATGGATAGTGACATGAGCTCTGGAAAACGTACCCCAGTGTCTGTGTCCACTGATGCTATTTAACCCTTGGATGCGAAGGGGCGGGCAGCTGGGGCTTCTACTCACGCACACTGACACTGATCTCTGAACCAGCGTTTCAGTTCAGCCTGCTGAGCTCGTAAGAGTCCGTCGGGCTGAAGGAACAGCTCGTTACAGCACTGCGGGGCTGCAACACTCAGCCTGGCTCACAAGTTGGCTAACAAGCCCCGGTTCTGATAAGAAATATTTGTCGATATTTATTGTGTGTACCTAACCCGATACTATTCAGAGACTCATGTGACCGCATCTCTGATCAAACTTGCCCAGCGTATTAAAACTTGCACTGAAGTTTCTCCTACTTCATCGCTTTGCTCCAACTCCGTATTGATTCAGGAATCGCTTTCTGCCAGATAAGGAAGCAAGTTCTGCGAGGATCCACTGACAGGGATGTATGGGGGTACCAGTCCCCAGCACCGTTTTTGTAAGATCCGTATTAAGCCCAGCACGGCGTTAGCTCAGGGTGGTCCCTGTGCTCTGCTCTCTGCTTTGCTAAATACGACAGCTCAGATGTGCAGGCGAGTGGCTTGCAACGCTGCAGGGGAGAGATTGCAGGGGGAAAGGAAGCAGCTCATGCCACCGCGTCCCATCTCATCACACACTCTCCTCCAGCAGTGTCCCCAAAGGTGACTCACGAGGAGCCTCGGTTGCAAGGGCTTTCGGACAGGCGTCTCACAGCCTGTCCCGTCCCCAGCTTCCGGACAGAGAGGCAGAAGGGTCTGCTCAAAGCATTCACGCCTGGAGCCAATTTTGCTGAGAGTAACCTGTGTTTAACCTATTTTGAGACTATCAACAGGTTGCACTTTGAGAGAGAGAGATTAGCAGCCTCCCTCCCAGGCAGGGCTTTGGAGAGGCATGAAGGCAGAGATGGGTTTTAGCCATGCCAACACCCCCAGGGCCTGCAAAGCCCCCCAAATCTCTTGCCAGGACAGCTGCTCTCAGTGGCCAAGCCCCCGTGGGGTCCGGGCAGATGGAGGTGCCATGGGAGCGTGACGGTGACAGGCTTGGACACTGAGAGTACCACTGACCATGTTGTATTTCAGCTGCTTGCTCAGAAAAGGGCAGCCGCTCACCATCCCTGAGCTGCCAAAAGGGGTTTGATTTTCATCACTGACAGCTCTGGATATTAAGGGGATAAACAAATATAAAGTTCTGGGAAGGGAATGTTTATAAAGGGTAAAAGGAGAACAAACACATTGGCAGCGAGAGTATCCCTGCACGAAGGGGAGTGCACGCTCCTAGCTTGAGGGGGAAGGAAAACTTTGGGGTTAATATGCAGCTTACGGCATAGTAGTCCTAAAATAAATGCAATTGTGTTGTGCAGGCTTTACTAGTCTACGTACATGGATTTTTTTATAGGAAGAAAGTGGCTGAGACACAGTCCAGAGCCACAGTTTTTGCTGCACGGCACTACATCCCGGGCTCTGTTACGCTGGCCACCGCAGTGACGAAGCAGCATCAGAAAATCTGCGCTTAATCGGATCTGTGCTCCCCAGCCCCACGTTGAGTGTGCTGCACCAGAGGTTAATAGACGGGAAACCTAAAAATATCCCACTCTAGGGAAAACTGCGAACCTTGAAGTCCTTCATACAGGACTATCTCAATACCCCTTTGATTTCCTGTTGTAAAGGGCTTCCAAATGTTATAAGCTTTTAGTTTTCCTCCAAATGAAAACCAGTTCAAAACCATTAAAGGGCTGAGCTGACTTGATCCGAGGTGCAGACCTTTACATCTCCCAGCAACCTTAAAACTCCCCGGGTTCGGATTGGCCATTTCCATCCTATTCCCCTGCTCTAGGAGCATCACGAAAGCATTTGCCTTCACCTGACACTGAGGAACACTCACTGTGGTGCTTCTGAAACACAGTCACAGTGTGAGAAACTGCCCTGAATTCTCACTTACATTTCTATTTTAGCTGTGGGCTTAGGAAAGCTCCTGATCTTCCTTTACTGCTCTTGCCTTGGAAAATGGGGATCGTAACAGTAACAATAACGGGTGTTGCTCTTACCCTGCTGACTTTACATGAGATCAGAATTTGGCCCTGCTTTTGCAGAAAGTCATCTTCAAAATAACGACGGCAACAACTCCCCATGCAGTGTTATAATTACGCTGCTGTTGTTGTTTTTATTTTTATCGATTTTCTGGCACCTCCAGCACAGCAGTTGTGAGAGCAAACATCGTGCAGTTTGACACGCTGCCAAGCCATCTCGGTGACGGTGAAATAACCACATTTTATTTATATGTCTGCTTTTCCCCCCATTGTTTTCATTTAAACCGGTGGTGTCACTGGTGAGGGTCTCCGCTGACATGGAGGATTTCCTTGCCACAGCCCTGTCTCAATGCTTCCCTACACAATGCGACAGTATTGAGATGTCAGAGTCTCTGTGCCTGATAAAGGTGTCAAGATAGATCCCGGTCGCAGCGACAACAGCGCGAACTCCGAGCCCGCCACGGCGGCTGCGAGTGATCCCCGCCGTACACCCTCGCTGAAAGCCAAACCTCCACACCGCCCTGGCTTTTTCTCTGACCCGAACAACCTCGGCTTGACTGTTACACAGGTTGGGTTTTCGGGCCCTCTATGCAGAACACTTTCAGGTCTGGTAATAAATGCATCTATTTTGGGTGAATGAGCTGCTGCGTCAAGGGGGATTAAAGCAGGACTGTGACTTCTCTGTACGGAGCCGCTCAGATCACTTGTCAGCAATAACTGATGCATGTCACTTAGGCAACTTGGCCGTGTCGGGCATCTCCGCGATGACCACAATGTCCCTAGCCATGACTATGATAGCGACTAGATCATCGTAATCATAACTAGGTACAAGTGACGTTTAATCAGATGTTATTAAAGTAGCTAGTCCAGTTAGCAGCAGCAAACATGCAGAGTCCGTGGAGGCTGTGATTACTCCCATCAATAAAACACAGCGATTCCAGGTGTTTGGTGAGCAAAGTCAGGGCGCCCAAAGCAGGTTGCACGCCGGCGGCTTCGTCTCGGGGTACAGTGCGGCAACCCTGCCCGGGGAGTGGGTGCGTTGCCCATTTGCTGTGCGAGTCCTCAGGCTGAGCCAAAGCTTTGCGTGCCGTTTCTGTTCCACCCCCGACCCACGGATCCCCCTCCAGCCCGCTCTCACCGCCTCTTTCCAGAAAATGCACTGCTACAGGGCCAGAAAAAGAAAACACACGGGTGCGTTTCGCGGCACACGATGCCACTCTGGACCCGCAATGGGAGCACTGCCGGGGGGGTTTGAGCCGGCTTTAAACTCCCGTCCATGGGAAAAGGGTGCCTGCTTCACCCCAGGGACTTGGCGGGAGCCGCCGCCTGCCCCGAGCGGCCCCCGGCCGCCCCCTTCCCCCTCCCGGCGGAGACCTTCGCCCCCGCGCAGCCCCGGGGGCCGGGCGCGGAGCGCAGCGCAGCGGAGCGGGCGGCGGGCGCGGCCCCCCGCGGCGGCGGCGGCGGCGGCGGCGGCGGCGGCGGCGGCGGGGCGGGGCGGGGCGGCGGGGCGGGCGGCCCGGCCCGGCGGGCGGGGACATCGCGGCCGCCCCGCTCCGCGCCCGCGCCGCGCCGAGCAGACGCAGGGAGGCCGCGGCGGCGGGCGGGCGGCGGCGGCGGCGGCTCCTGCGGGCGCGCTCGCTCGCTCCGTCCCTGCCTCCCTCCATGCGCGGTGCGCGGCCGGCCGCGGGGCTTGCGCAGGTAGGCGCCCCGCCGCCGCTCCGCGCCCGGGCTGCGCGCGTCCCCTTGCGCTTTTTTACTCCCCGCAGCGCTTCTTTTTTCCTTTTCACTGTTATTTTTCCTTTCTGTTTTTTTTCCCTCTTCTCCTCCGTGTCGGCACCAGGGGCGGGGGGCTCCCTCCTCCCCCTGAGCGCCTCTCTCCCTCTCCCGGCAGCGCGGCGGCGGAGCGGAGCGGTGAGCGGCGGCAGCATGCGGCCGGGGGATGTCTGAGGCGGGCGGTGCGGCGGCGGCCGCGCTGCCCCGGCGCCGCGCCGGAGGCATGCGGGCGGCCTGGGGCTCCGTCTGGTGCCTGTGCCTGGCGGCGGCCGTCGGCGGGATGCCGGCGGCGCGGCGGGGCGGCGGCGCGGCGGCGGAGAGGAGCGGCGGGCAGCCGGCAGGTAAGGCTGCGCGGCCGCGCACACGTGCTCCGCGCTGCGCTCCGGGCGGGGCGGGGGGCCAGCGGCGGGGGCCGGGTTCAGCGCTACGAGCCGAGCCCCCCTCTCGGGGAGAGTGGAAGGGCGGGCGGATGGAGGCCGCCGGAGCCGTCTTCGGAGCGGGAGTTACAAGCGCGGCACCGGGGAGGTGGCAGCCGGGCCGGGGGGACCCCGCTCTCACCGCGGCTCGGGCAAGCCGCAGAGGCGCCCCGGAGGGCAGAACTGCTTTTGGGACGATCCCTGCCTCCAGGAGCCCTCTCCCAGCGGTGCCGCTGCGTGCAGCACCCCGGGTTTGGCCCGCGTCTGCGTTCATAGCTGCAGCTGGGGAAGGGAAGATGCCTCCGTGCGTGTGTAGCGCGCATCTCCAGCGCACATCTGAAATGCTCTGGCGCTGTGTGTTCGGGTGGGAAAAGTAAGGAAGGGTCGTTTATATCCACGTCTTGGGAGCAAAACTGGAGTAGCGACAGCTCCGGGTACGCACACGCTGGATCCCGGCTTAGGAAGTGCGGCTGTGCTGGGAACGGCATTTTGGGGAAGCCAGTAAAGATCTCCCCTCGAGTGGCAGCACTGCAGTTGCAAGTGAAAAAAAAGTTAAAGCGTCGGACAAAAGCTGGGGTTTTTTGTTTGTTTGTTTGTGTTTGTTTTTTTTTTTTTAAATATCATGTCTCTCTGATACGCCTCAGCTGCTACCTGAGTCCCTGTTTATTTTTCAAAGCTCTTTAACGGAAGGGAACCCTCTCGCAGCCCCCGTCTTCGGGATTGCATGTACCCGGCAGAAAGTTTCCATTGTTCAGGAAAGGGTTTGAAGCCTGTTTGCCAAAAAAGTGACAGGGGAATAAATGGGCTTCGTGGAGGCTGGGGGGTGGGGGCATTACTTTCATACCCCTTTTGGTTAAAGCTATAAATCACACCGGGGGTTGGTTTTGTTTTCAAGAAAGTCCTAATAAAACACCAGATTCTTAGTGTAACTCGTTTGGCTCATTTTTCACAGCCAAAAGAGTTGATTTATGGGGCAACATCTCAGCGACTTGGTCAGAGCAGATGAGGTCGGTGTGCGGGAGGAAGCGAGCAGGCTGTGCTGGGCACAGGGGTGGGAAGCAGCAGAAACGAAGTGTCCCCAGTTCTCCCCGTTTTAGGCTGAAATACGTATTGGCGCTGTCACTTCGGGCACAGTTGAACCCACAGGGGTGGGGAGCAACCTCGGTGGCTGCGTTGGCGGTCAGCTGGGTTGCCACCTGCATCTGCAGCCCATAGCTTGGGGTTGATGCTGTGTTCAAGTGGTGCTAAACCCTTCCCGTGCTCTAAGACACCTTTGCAGGTTGAGGTTTAGGATGCTGTTTGCATCGTAACAAGTGGCGGTACCCGGAGGTTGCGCTGAGGGAAACGTCCCTCTAGTGATGTCTTTAAACTGAGCGATGGGTTGGGATTTCCAGGGGCTCCGGTGGGAATACTCAGGGACAGGGTCTCTTACCGCTCTGCCAGCTTTCTCCAAAGTAAAGGTGTCGCTGTCAAACCCCCCCTGTGCTCCCTGGGAGCAGGATTGGGCCCTGAGCGGGGGGCTCCTGTTAATCCCAACACGCAGCGATGCCTTCAAGGGTTGCCCCGTCACTATGAGCTGCTGGAGGCTCCCATGGGTGGGGGGCTGCGAGGGCAAGGGGAGCTTTGCGATGCCTGCAGCTCTCCCACCACCGACCACGTGCGCGGGGACGCGTGAAGCCGGTGCTGCTCGCCCAGCTCCGCACCCAAGCCAGCGGCCCCGCCAGTGCGGGGGCACCCGCTGCCTGTCCGACCTGGGGGGGGGAAAGGTTGTGCAAAAGAAACTGTAAAGAATATAAACCTTCAGAGCCAAGTAAAAACACATTTTACTTTTTCAGTCTTTTTGAATTGAATGGTAAAAAGCAAATTCTTTCTCCTAGTCAAATGGGCCATGGGGTATTAGCTCATTACTGAGGGTTGTTGTTCGCTGGGCTTTGCATTTACAGTCTAAGGCCTTATTTTCCATAAAGGGGCTTGGAAGGATTTTTCCCCAGTGATCTAATTCTCCACACGGGGCTGTGAAGGCTATAACAGCTACTGCTTTGTGCCTATACTCAGCTACATAAAACACACATTGAAGGGAGGCATTCTCGAGGTATGTGTATGTTTGCTAATATGAATACTCGCTATTAGCGGAGGTGGAGGGGGTGCAGGTTTTAACATCTCCGCAGGGAGGTGTTCGGCTGTTGGCAGGAAGGAGGCAGATGGCGGGGCTGTTGCTGAATAGAAGCTAAACTAAAAACACCAGGGGCCTCATCTGGGCTGAGTTTCTCTTCTCTCCCTTTCTCGGGGCTGCTGCGGCAAGAACAATGTCAAATTTCCCGCCCCCCCCCCCCCTTTTTTTTTTTTTTTATGAATGAAAGTAGAGAGGCGAGGCAGGATTGAATGTGTATGTCATTCAGGAGCTATGACAGAGATGATTAGGGAGGTCAGTGAACTCCTTTGCAGCCTTGAGCATGCGGTCACTCTATTCAGCAGCCACAGAATAGACATCAATATAAAAAAGCCCGTCCAATTTGCATTAGTATTCAGATAAAGATATTACTTCGTACGATTTGTGAATGTCAAGTAATGCTGGCTGTTTTCTTAGAGAGCAGACCAACTGAAATGGCAGTGTTTCACTTTTAAAAACTTCTGATAACCGGCCTGTCTCCTGTAGCTGGTTTGTATGTGTCTGTCTGCATACGGTATACGTGAAAAGGGGAATTTCTGGGCTTCTTAGGATTTGTGTTGCACTAGTTAGCTGCTGAAGCTGTCTGCGTGCATTGAAAGAGCTTTGCAGAGAGCTGCTAACGTTTGAGCAGGTTTGTGCGGGAAGGGGAGAGCTCTCCCAGTCTGTCAGGAGTAAGAACCGAAGTTTCCTTGTGCAGCACTGGAGTCAAATTGTCACCCAGAGCTACTGCACAGGCAGTTTTCGAGCCAAAAGAACGGAAAAGGTGCTGTTTTGGGATTTTGCTTAAGTTGAATGGCGGGGCACGTACCAATTCCTGTGACTTTTCTGCTTGGAAAGACCTGGTGATGCACTGGTTGAGATGTTTTTCTTCATGCAGCTGATGGGCCCTTGTAGCCTTTCAGCGTGCACCCAGCAGAGGGTCCAAGGTGTATGGTATGGCAATCCGCTTCGCTTTGTGTATCTGAGCATTTCAAAGTACACCCTGAAATTACAAGGGTATTGAAGTGAGTGCTAAATGGCACCGGCCACTCCTGGAGCCAGCCTCCAGGTTTATGCATTAAAACCCTCTAAAAAGAGTGTCATATCTTGATGGTGCTTCCTACATTGTGCCTGAGACCAGAAACCTTCTAGATTCAGTGGGCAGCTATGAGCGATACAGTTCTGAGATTACAAGTTGATCCATTTGTTCTCATTAAACAGCAGCAGCTAAAAAAGCTAATTAAGTCTTTAATGTTGAGGCTAGCATATTTTACTGAGCAATAAAATCAGAGGATGATGAAATATGGTTGGGGTTTTTTTTTTAAATCTATTTCTTACCTAGCAAATAGCGAACTCGAAAGTCTGTTCCAGCGCAGAAATGGACTCATTAACGTATTTGATACGAGCTGTATAACATCACGTCTTCTACGCATATTGACAAAGGTCACTCCAATTAATTCTGAGGGTTTTTTTCTTTTAATTAAGACTTCTATTAACAACCACTGAGTAGGGAACGTGATGAAAGTAAATCTGAAAATTGTGTAGCGAAGTGTTGATCTGCTAATTAAATCATGCAATTAAAGTAAGCCACTCTGACCAGCATGTTAACTTTTACGACTCACTCCAACAAATCTTCAGCATGTTTGGGAAAGCATACCTGTCCCGAAGCCTGCCTGAGCGTGGTTTTTGGAGTTAGGCAAGCACTAAAGGAGTCTTGGTTGCTGCATCCCTGCTGCATCTGGACCGTTTCCATCCAGTGGGACCCAATCTGCTGCCTGGACAAAGCTGAAATTTCCCATGAAGCTAGGGGAGGACTTTCTTCCCCTCAATAAGGCTGGAAAATTTTTTTCCTCTTAAAGTATCATCAATAAAAGTGACCTTTGATATCCAACTATATGCTTAGAAAGCTGTCCTCCCTGAAAAGTTACCGCATACATCTGTTATTTCAGTTAGAGACCCTAAAAGATAGGGAATCACCCCAGTTTCTGAGCAGTTAATAAAATTTCCAGTTTACAAAAGCATTTGACTAAGACTTTTCTGACAGTGAGCTGTCAGCTGGCAGACAGAGCTGTGACTGAAAGCGTTAGCTGAACCTTAATTTCAGCTAAGGTTAGGGCATGGCCTGCTGGTAGGTTTTTCTGGCTGGTTGTTGGAGTGTGTAGGATCCGGTGCAGGAGCCTGGGCATGAGCCCTGAGGCTTCAGAATAGGTGGAGAAGTGGCTGTGTTCTCCTCATAGTTTAGCTTTTGGCAATTTTTAGTATATGTGGAGTAGAATGAGCAGGAATGTTACAAATTCAGATATTTCTACTAAAAATACAGGTGACATTGCCAGTTGGGTGACTTTTTCCCAGCTAGGCTGGACCTGATACATAGACGATCAATTAAGCCAACTTTATTCTGTTTCCCTGTTTGAATAGACTTTTCTCTTTTTCTTAGTGTGCTACGTGCTTGCAACTTTTCCGATGTCCTGGAGATTTGTCTGGCTCTGCATACCTGTTTCTTCTTTTTTCTGACCCTTCAAAAAAAAAAAAAGGCAGCTTGAAATTGCCTGCTGGCTCAGCACCTTCCAAGCCATTTGATAGCGTGGTTTGATGGAGCTGTTTCAATGTTTGCCGTTTCATCTCTTTTAATACTGGTTAGTTAATAAAATTTATTCTCCTCCACGTACCAGGCTGGATGCCAGAGATGATGGTGGCTTGGTAAAAATTCACCATACCTCCCTTTTTTTGCAGCAAATGGGACTGCGGTTGAGCAAAGCCATTCATGGTATGTGAAAGCGGGCAGTCCAGGCTGCTAGGAGGAGCAAATCCGATAGCACCCCCTATGCAAACGCTGGGCTCAAACCATGTCTGAAGACACGTACGATGCCGAAAGCGCCTTAAAATACCTTGTAACACCCTGACTTTTTTTCCTTGGTGTCCTACATAGCTTATCAGTTTACTGTTTGCCGCTCTTTTAGCTGTTTATCTGGTGATCTTGTAAAAAAAAAAAAAAAAAAAAAAAAGTACTTTTTCTCTGAAGTAGAGCTGACTGTCCTGGTGCCCTCTTTCCGATATGCTTACAGCTCAGGTTGCCAAGTGCTGTAGATATGATTTAAATCCCTGGATGTGTGAAGAAGGGCTTTTATTCCCCTGGTGAATGTGGTATTCCTGGTGTGCTTACCCCTGAAGTATCTGCTCCTTGGCTTGAATGACCAGGAAGGTTCTGTAATATCAAAAGCAAACAAGAACTGTGAGATACGAGCTGAGTAAAACCTTTGGTAAACTTAGTGGTTAAAATGTGAAAGGTAATCAGACGTAAATCTGCCCTATTATTCTGATAGGCTATCTGGGGAGTTGTCGCGTTCAGGTGGATAGCAACTAGCCAGGTACTTAAATATTTTTTTTTTTTTTTTTTGCTGTGACACTCAGGTTACACAATATAGCAAAGTGTTGTGGGTTTGTTTGTTTTGTTTTTTTTTTTTTTTTTAAAGAATAGCAGCACAGTCAAATACGAAAACACTTTTCCAGTAGCTGCTTCAGTGTCAGATGTATTAATCTAAAAAAGGTGTGGTTTTTATTGTAGAGAGGGAGGTAGGTCTTGTGTGCTGACCTTGCTTTCTCAAATCCAGAACGCAGGGGAAGGTAAAGAGCTGGTTAAATAAAAAGGTTACATTAAAATTTGGAAGGAGATTTCTTTATCACGCAGAACTGTATGCAAAACAATTACCATGTGCTTACACGTTTAGCATCTGTGAGATTTTTGGGTCTGTGCCATTTCTGCAGGTTGCGAGGGGTTAAAAGTATTAATGACTCAGAAGTGAGAAGGGTTCCAAGTTTTCGGGTGAGGAAAGGACGCAGTCTAGGATCGCTCTCTGCGAGCAAGCGAAGCTCCGCGGGCTGCGGTGTGTGCTGAAGGCACTTTGCCCTGGGAATGCCGCAGCACGAGGACCCCAGCGTGGGTGTTGGCACCCAGGGGTTGTACTGTGAGCTATTGAACTACCTGAAAATGTCAACCTGACGCATGGCAGCATGTTCGCTTGGGTTTTTTTCCCCTCTTTTCCGTTTCACCCAAGGAGCCAAGCCATCACTACGTCCCTTAGTTTGAGTATAAGGTTTTTAGGGAAAGGAAATAACAGGCGATCCATGGCGCACCATAGCATGCCAGAGACCTGCGAGGATGGCTTCTCAGCTCCTGCTGTTTGATAACTGATGAAAGTATTTGTCAGCTTATCTTCATTTAATGCTTTTGCCCCCAGAGGTGGAGTGTTTTACAGTTGTGCCTTTATTGCACCAAACTACCGTGTGCCGTTCACAAGGAATCTCTCTAAAGTGTTTCAGCTGATGTAGTTAAACCAATAAAGCTTTGGAGACCAGATCACTGCTAGGTTATAAGGATTGGGCTAGTACCCAGCGGTAAGGAAGTAAAATGGAGTTGAAGCGTTTTGGAGTTGACCTGGGGTGAGTTGAGTGTAGGGGAGTCAGCAAAATAGCTGGGTATTGCTTAGGGGCCAAACCTTGTGGTGGTTATGTGGTGCGTAGGCGAGCTCTCACTGACGCCAGGAGAGAGGAGCTATGTGAAGTAACAGGCAAGAAGGGGAGAGCTTGACTGTCGTAGGGCTCTGAGGAGGGTGCTAAGGACGAGGGCATCTCTGAGGCTGCTCTCACAAAATGCAGGCGGCACCTGGCCTCTGCAGAGGTGGGGTGCAGATGTGGTCCCCGTAGCAGGACACACATCCCAGGAGCAGTCTGGTCCCCTGTGCTGCTGGTGGTGGCTCTGCTGAGGGACCTACTGGGGGGTTTCATCATGGTGTGGGGCAGAGGAGATCATGTGAAGGCCTGAAGGTGTTTCTGCTCTGGGCTCCCTGGGGTACCGCTGGGTAACGTGCATCACCCTGGACTGACAGCTCATCCCCTCTTACTCCCCCTAGGGAAGGCAAAATACACATCTATGAAGGCTTTTCTTTTGAGGAAAAGGGAGCTATGGGAGATGTTTGATTTTACTTTGATGATTGGCAGAGCTTGTAAAGATCTTTCAGGGCAAGTTTGGCTCCTGGTTCGGAGGGTTGTTGCTTTGTTTGGGGGTTTCGCCGTTCTCTGCTGCTTGTAGTCCTCTAAAAATAATGAGGTCCTGATCTTGCACCTATGGAATCCTAAGCAAAAAAGCCCCCATTGATTTCCAAGGGAGCCCGCTGAAGCCCTTCACAGATTGTGGTGGGAGCAGCTATTTAGCATAAGCAGGGATTATTTGGAAAGTTTTCCAATGACCCAAACATTTTAACACGCAGAGGAAACTCGGCGGGTAAAAGGGCTCCCCGGTTTGGGGGTGGGGAGATGCCCGGCGCTGCTTCATGGGGGTGATCCCTGCCACCAGCTCTCCGTGACCTCCCATTCCTCTCAACCTGCTGTAACGCAGACCTTCGGTTCCCATCTCGGTTTTTATAACGCCAGCTTTGATGCCAGCCAGCAGCAGCGTCGCAGCTCAAACGTGAGCACCGAAGGTGACGGTGACGGCCACGGCCTGGGTCCCCCATGACTGCGGTGCGTGTCCTGCGTAGAGCCGAGCCGCAGCGCCGGCCGCCATCTCCTCATGCCCCATCCTCGTTGCCGTCCTATCGGTGTCGGCCAGCATTAGCCCCCGACGCAGTGATCTGCGAGCCGCACAATGCGCTGGGGAAAGTGTTAATAATCCCCCGCGGGGGCCTGCAGGCGAGCTGGGGCTGAGCCGGGGCGAGCCGGGGCTGCCCGTGGGCAGCGTGGGGCTGCCTGGGCCGCTTGCACGGGGACAGGAGCTGGCGGAGGAGCTTTCCTGGCACTTCACGGGCAGGCAGAGCAAGGGAAAAAGAGTTTTCTCGGAAGGTTGCGTTTTTTTTTTCATCCGCCCCCCCCCTTCATGTACAAGACTTGAGCACAAGAAATTCCCTCCCAGCAAAATCTTTCAGCAGCGAGTTTGGAGGCTGTAGGTCTTGAACTAACCGGTGATTTGATTTTTGTTTAAAATTTTTTAAATTCTCTATATAGATTCCCCCAGGCAAGCGTTTTGTTTCCAGCCAGTAGCAGGATCTGTGCAAGATGAGCGTGCTGATTCCCCGAGATGTGCTTTGGGAGATGGGGGTATCAGAGCTAAAAGTGAAGAGGAAAAAGCAGTTGCAATGGGAAGATTAGGGAGTTAAGAGTGTGCCCTGACAACTAGCATCTGCAACCAAAGATAAATCCTCCATGAGCCTGTCTTTAATTAAAAGAATGATTGGAATTAGGCATAGTACCATCTCTCCTGATCTGTATCGTGTATCTGTACAAATAAAGCGTTTTTGGGGAGGGAGAAGAGAAAAACACCAGATTTTAATCTTTCTTTGGTAGCCGATATGTCTGCCTTTTGAAGGGGCATATTTCTCCCTGTCTTAGAGTACCCAGGCTTGTTGACAGTAAACAACTGTCACTTGGCAGTTTATGAAAGAAGAAGAATGTTTAAGAAAACATGTCCAGTTTAAATAGTTATGTTAATAGGCTGCGGATTCATGCAGAAGTGGGGGGGGGGCTGGTAAATGGAGGTGCATAAATTAGCTGGTATTTACTGCGTAAGAGATGAGCTGTGAGTGAATGCAGTTGGGAAAAAAATAAAAAAAACATTCATTTTTACAGCTGGTATGTTATGCGTGATTTCGCAGCTTTCTGTGAAATCTTTTTTTTGTTTGTTTGGGTTTTTTTGGTTTTTTTGTTTTGCCAGGGAACACTCAGTAAAGCCTCTTTCTTGCAGCGTGCGGTGGGTTGGGCCCCAGGAGGCCCCTGGGTGGGACGAGCCGCGGGGCTGGGAGCCCAGCGCTCCCACCGACCGGCCCTAATGCTGCTTCACGCTCCACGGGCAGCGCTTAGACCTTGCAGCCGCCCTGACCTGTCCTTAGCCTTTGCTTCACAGGGCTGATCGGAAGAGGAGACGGCAAGGAAACTCTGCATCCCAATTTGTGAACTGATTAATTACAGAAAGGAAGGAAAAAAAAAGAAGTAAGAAATGGCAGATGGTGTCCTCTCTGCATCCTTGCCCAAAGTTGCCACAAATCCATCACCCACCTTCTTCCGAGTTAAACACTCGTGAACGTAGTGAGTGATGAGCGAGCGCAGAGCGTTTATTCCGGCTCGGCCCAAAGACATTGGTGTCAAAAGCGTAATGAGTGAGAGCCTGGTGTCAGGCACTTGAAATCTGTAATTAAGCATAAAAATAAGTTTCAGGCTTTCCAGGCTCCTGATTTCCCTGGCTTGGGAGCAAGGGTATAAGCGGTTATTGGGGGGTGCTGATATTAGTCTTCAGGATACTGGGTAAAGCCACCTTCCTGCACCCCCAGCTCCCATCCTAGCTGGGATACAATATAAATACAGTAAATACTGTGGAGTTTAAATAAATACAGTGTAGATACTGCGTTACAGATACTCCACCTTTCTTTCGGCCTTGGGTATCTCGGAGGGGGGCATCTCGACAGCAGCACCTTCTCTTGCCCTTGTTTCAGGTAAAGCAGAGAGCTGCAGGAGCAAATGGGAACCCTCAGAGTATGGACGAAAGGATCACCCTTAATTTTCTTTTGGCCAGTGGTTCAATTAGTACTGCCGTTATTTGTCCAAGGAGGCAAAGGAAACCCAAACCTGAAGCCTCCTGCTGCAGAAATGCTTTGAGATCTGCCCAGGCAAAAAGGAAAAGAAACTCCTAGAAAGTGTTTATTGAGTTGTACTGGGACTCTGACCTGTGTATTATTTAGTGAAGGAATGAGATTTCTGCCTAATTTTTACGTGTAGGCGTGCTGGCATCTTGGGATTTGAGAAGGCAGTGGGCTTCTCCATTGGGAAAGTCTTCGTGGCGGGATGGGAACCACAGAGGTGGCTGGGGGGACAGCAGGGGTTCTGCTTTGCCCCATCTCCCTCCGTGCAGGGGCAAAAAGGGGCAGGTCTGTACCTGCTGCTCCAGTTTCAGCGGTGGGTCGCTGCCTGAGAAACTGGGCTGCCCACCTGATGCGTGGGGTCTGGTGACCCCACACAATGTAAATCCTTCCTGCGAGGAGTCGTCTGCGAGCTCTGAACAAGGTCATCTTGTGGGTGGAATGTGTTAGTCCTGGCAAAAAGGGCCTGAAACCTCCTCAGGTGCTTTCAAAATACATGTAAATGTTTGAAGTGGAGGTTCTCTCCCCCGCTGCCCCCCTCCCCCCAGTGCATAGCAAATGAGGTGTGGACAAGCAGTGCAGTCTTTGCAGGAATAACTTCACCGGGTGCTCAAGCCTGGCTGTTTTGGGGATGAGAAGGAGCAGTTGGAGGAGCAACACGTGGTGTCTCGGGGCAGGGAGGAAGAGGAGATGACCTTGAATTAGCCACCCACCCTTGGAAAGGGAGTGGAAGGGCCACACTACTGTGGGCAGCTCTTGCTCCACTTATGGGTGTATACATCAATGTGGATAAATGGGTATAAATATGTGGGGAGGTTGTCCAACTTCGTGTCTTCACTAGTGCTACAAGGTGGTGGTTCATCCACCCATCCCACCCAAGGGAGCGTGGCTGAAGCTTATCTTCAGTGCCTGACTTTCAGACAAATCCAGCCCGTGGGCAGCTGCTGGGCTCAGTTTTTATCATCCGTGTTTTCTCTCTGCGGAAGAGAAACGGCTGGGTTTTTTCTCCCTCTGCTTGCCTGTTGCAATGACCATCCCTGCTGTCACAACAGCGTGCATCTCACTTGGACCCTTGGGTGCTCGTTTGCAGAGAGAAAGAGGTTTTAGAAGTGTTCCTGGTAGGGGAAGGAAGGGAGAAGCTGGGAAAATCAGACCGTGGAGGACGTGGCAGGTGTCTGAAAGTGCCTGTGGAAGGTCCCTGGCTTGTGCAGGCAGGACCAGCTATGTCCTGCTGCAGGACACTGGAAACCACCCTCTGCAGAGAGTGCGTTTCCTTACAGAAGCATTAAAATAGCTGTGTATAGAGGTGTCTAACCTGCTTCTGGCATTACTGGAGCCTGACATAGTACAGTTCATAGAAGATGATTATTTGGGAGCATTAAAACTGCTTGAAGGAGTGGGAACTGAGACACGCATGACTTCTTTGAACTCTCTCTTAATTTATTATGTGCAGTCCGAAACCCGCTGTAATAGATACGGTTGCAGGAGACCATTAAAAGGTCTGTTCTGGTGAACCTGATGCCCTGCTGTTGCTGCTGGAAATGATAAACCGCGTTTGGGTCGGATGGTATGCGATGCCCTGTGTGTGTGCGCGTATGCATGGAAGCCGGTAAGTCCTGCTAATTTAGGGATTGTTTTCCAAGTCTGTTTTCTATAACTCTGTAGACTTAATACAAATAAAGAATGGACCAAGTTTCCTGTGAGAAGCGCAGAACAAACGCTAAGCGTGGGATTTGAATGCAGAAAGGTGAAAACACAAATGTATACAGAAACAGCAAGTCAAACAAGCTGAAAAAATATTGTAAGGTTGATTTAACAGAACAGTGAACTCAAAGCTGTCTAATCCCTTTAGCAGCCTTCTTTGAAAAGGAGAAATAAAATAATTTTTTACATCCACTTTTCTTTTGCCATCTCTCCCAACTCTTTCTAATAATGCTGAAGGATAAGAGTTGAGTTTAGCAGAAGGACAAAGTGTTGCAGCTTTAGTTAGATGTGCTTTCTAAATAACAAAATCTTCGTTTGTCATTCACAACTTTAGATTAAAGCAGATCAGACTTCCCGAAAGGAGATTACTGTTAAACTTCTCCAACTTGGGTACCTGGCACCTAAGTCTTGCTTGAGGCACTGAAATAACAGGCTTGGTTTTGAAAGATGCTGAGCCAGGTCAGGCTCTGCATTTAAATCGCTTAAGCACTCTTAGAATCTGGCTATTCATTTTGGTGCCTAGATATGGATTTCTGGGCTTAATCACTGACCTTTGCATTTCAAATGTTTGGCCTTTGTTTTCTTTACTAAGTATGCAGACAGAGCGGCCCCCAAATTATTATTTTTCCTTTCACACAGTTGAAAAGAGCTAGCAGAGAAGACTTGAAGTTCTGCGTCTTATTACAGAGAAATAGGGATCTTTGAAAAATACCCTTTTATGTAACTCAAGGGAAACTTGACAAAAGGGGAATATTGACTTATTTTCATTCACGTGAACATGACCCGTCATATATCTAAAACCCACAATCAGTTGGAAAAAAACCCACCCAAACTACCCTAAACCTTTGCCCTCTCTTAATCCGTGTACAAGAGGGTCTTTTTTTTAGATGTGCTTTTTTCCCCCCCGAAATAGAGGCAATTGATAGGCTCATAAACAAATACCAAACATTAAGTCCTAATCTCCATATAGAGGAGCCTGACCCTTTTTATGGAGAGAGAGGGTAGAGGGAGGAAACGGGGCCAGGAGTTTGAGGTTTAATGCTTATTAAAGTTTTAGTGGGTGGGAAAATGCGATCAATAAATTTTGTTTAATGCCTCGAAACTGGTGTTAGTTTTCACTAGCTACACTGGAGAGTAGTTTTCATTTTGAAACTAGGACACTCGTAGTTGGAATGACAATTAATGTGGAGTGAATATGGTCCCAGTTGGAAGCCGATTTTTTGAATAGCATGAAAACTCCCCCCACCTCCCCGCCTTGGCTCCGGAGTGGGGTAGCTTCCGTTTTTAATTAGCAAACCAGGCAAAATTTAGCTCATTGTGTCTTTCTGCTCCTTTGGCCCAGTGGATAGCTTGGATTTCTCCATCTTGCTGTCATGAGGCTGTTCTTTTTATTTTTTTTCTTCGGTTTTGGTGCTGGGAGGAAGGGGAGGGGGGGGCTTCAGGATACTTAGGATTAAAGTCATTGTTCGGGGGTATTTGCAGCCAGCTGCCTGCATTAAATGAAGATTAGAGGAGCGCACATTAAAAGTGCAAGGGAAATGCAGAGGAGCTGGGATTTGGGAGCTGCATAGCTGTGAACCGAAGGGGAAAGGTTGGGGCTTTATGGCAAATTTTTTCTGATGCCATGTGATCTCAAAGCCCACTTCAGAAAAGCATCCAAGTAACTGCCAGGGCCAGGCCTGCCTGGGAATTGTAAAGGCACCGTGAGTCTTTGCATCCCTAAAAAGTTCCTCTGAGGTAAACCTAAATTTTGGGGCCTGGTGAACTTACGTATTGCTTAAAAATTCATCTGCAAGAGCACTTAAGGGGTGGTGAACATTTTGCTAGAATTCACTAAGTAGCTGAAAACCCACCCTGAAGGTCAAAAATGAAGTTTTGAAGGATTTTAGGAAGGAAATGAGGGTGTAGAGGAGGAGCCCAGAAAAAAAAACTCAAAAGAATTATTCACCAATGCATGCTTATTCTTTTAAGGATTTAATAAGACAGTTTAAAAATATTTCCAAAGATTGAGTTTCTCTCCTTTTGTTATGATTTGTGGAGCACTTATTTGTGTAATCTGTGGTTCTTGTTGCAAACTTTGCTAATTGCTTGGTGTGTGTCACCTACAAACCCCACCAGGTAGCCTGGTCCAGTGAGGCAGGAGGGATGGCATGGAGCACTGATGCTGAAGAACATCGGTTTGCTCAGGGCCTCCACACTTCGGCAGGACCCAGTCCTGCTCTGATGGAGGCTGGGCGCAAGCTTTGCTCAGTCCATTGGGATGCTGGGAAGCCTCAGTCTGTGCCTCAGTTACCATAGCTGCCTCCACTGGCTTTGGAAAGGTGTTGTGGCAGTTGCTTGCTGCAACGATGAGGAGTTTTTGGACTTCCTCAGGCATGAGAAGCAGGAACGTAAAAACATCAGCCATTTTGTGGTGGGATCTGTCTGTCGAGATCAAGCCACGATGCCCCTGCTGTCCTGTGCAAAAGCTGGGGCCAAGTTGGCCACCGTTCTTCAGAGGCAACAAGAAGCAGACACCAAAAGGACGACGACCCATCGGCACAGTCTCTTTTGCTCCACCTAGGATCAGCCCAGTGGTTATCCCATCACTCTGCCTTGAGTAGGGAATGGTCTGGGTTGACCACATTTGGCTACTGCAGTTGGGTGAGGTGGGCAAACTGGCTACAAGGATGCACTCACCCGCACGCCGGGCTGTGACTGGTGTCATCCCCGCCATGAGTGCAGGCTGCTGAGATCTGATACGGCTAATTGCTGCCCTCCTCTTGAGTAAAGCACAAAGGCTTTGGCACCTGGGAGAGCAGGAACCATCTGCATGGGCATCCTTGAGGTGCTTCAGCATGAGCTAGGAGGTCTCACAGGACACGTGGAGCAGCACAGCCTGGGGACCTCAGCATCCCCATTCTGCCGTGTCTCCACTCCACCATTCCCTGTCTTTAGGGACCATTGATGAAGAAGTGGAGGACATTTCATATCAGTTCTTTTATTTCTGTTTAAAAAAAAAAAAATCAAGGAGTACAGAACTGTGAGATAAATAGATACAGGTAGTGATTGCACAATCTGGCCAAATTTTAAGGAAAACTCCCCATCACTGCCTGTTCCTTTAAGCCAGCAAAGCCCCAGCTGAAGGCTGTCCTTGGGACAGGCTCTGGGCTTTCAGCAGCAACCAACGCTTTGTGTCCCTTGGGTTTTGCATTCCCATTTTTGTTAGGTGTAGCCAGGAGACCCCTTTGACTTGTTCTCTGGGTTTTTTTTCCTCCTCAGGGCTTTCCAAGTGCCACAGGGAAATCCTCCTGGCCAAAGTGTTTTTGTAACTATTTTAGCTTTGTGACAATTTATTTCTTCTTCTTCTAACTCTCAGCATCTGAATTGGGTGATTTGAGAAAACAGTCCATTAAAAGGAGGATACTGTAGAGTCCTGATGAATCCTGTTTTCTACTTGGCCGGTGGAACAGAAAGCTAATTGCCAGTAGTAAATCCATTCAAAGGGCTGGAGGGAGGGAGAAAAGCTAATATTCCTCCTTGAATGCCATTTAATCTCTGAAACCTTTCATGCAGATGTAAATTAGGATTTGCACAACAGAGTCAACAGTTGCTCCGTAGATAAGGCAGATTTGCAACATCTGCTTTTCCATTCGAGAAGCTCTTCCAAAGTCCAGAAGCTCTTCCAACGTCGCTGTCGGGGATAGCCAAGCTAAACACTAGAGATTTTTTTTTTCTTTCCATAATCTCTTGTTTATGAAGCAAGCTGCATATAATAGAACTAAACCTGGTTATCATTCTGCTAATTCTCTAGGAAAAAAAGTTTGCTTTTCTCCTAACACAGATCTAAAAAATAACCTCACTGGGTGGTAATGCAGTGCAGAACACTCGTTAGCATCTTTGGAAGAAACATTGTCTGGTAACAATTCCATAGGCCACTGTGGTGGTAATACAGTATAAACAGTTTACCTTGCATTATTATTAGGAAAGCTATTTTAAGCTTTTCCAGGAGAACTACCCCCCCACACACACCCCAAGCAAACACACGCAATAGGTGAAAGATAAGTGGCACCTTGAAATGATTGAGTCAAACCCTTTTCAGACGTGGTTTCCTAAAGGCACGTTTCTCGATCACGGTTTAGGCTTTTACAGGAGCAACCAGATTTTTTTATTTTTGCTGAGGTGTGAGCCCCATTGAGCAGGGCAGATAACCCAGCTGAACACCACTTCGGGAAATGATGTTGCTTTGGCAAAGCATTCCGTGCTGCTGTGATTGCCGGAGCCCCTTCTTCCCCGGGATGGCTGCAGCCTGACACTGGGAAATGTGCTCCGAGAGGGGTCTTGACCTTGGAGGGGGAGAAAAGCGGGGGAAGAGGGAAAACAGGATATATATTTTATATAATACTTTTTATTTTATATATATAGATGAAATATTACATCATACACATAAAAGACTATATAAAGTATTATGTATGTATATGTGTAGGAATATACATATAAAATATATCTAATATTATATATATAAAATATAAAACTTCTATTTTATATATGATATTTTGCTGTGCCAGGCTGGCGATGTGCCCTTCGGGGTGGCGTGGCCGTGGCCAGGCAGGGATGCCCTGCCACTGGCGCCGTCGTGGCTGCTGCAGAAAGGAGAGGAAGTTTTGCTGTGCATAAAGCACCACCAAAAATATGTACATTAAAAACACCCCATCAGCTCCCCGCGGTGCTCTGAGGGTATGCGGTGACTTTATGTGAGCTTGCTTTGCTGCGGGGGCCATTCCCTCAATCTTATCTGCCCTGAGAAGGCAGGTACTTGGGGAAACAGGCGTTCCCACAATCTTATCTTATCGTTCCCACCTCTCACAGGGGCTGCTGCTCAGTGCAGGGCCTGGGGCTGGTTTGGTGATTTTCAATATTCCCCAGGGCCCAGCTGCCTCCTGGGGAGATGGCGGGAACAGGGACATTGCAGGGAACAGGGACATCGCAGGGTGGTTGCAGAGAGGTGGCACTGTGGCTTCTTGTCATCCCTTTTGGCTGCTTTTTAAATTAAGGCAAGTCCCAAATGAATGGCATTCGGCGAGAAAAGTGTTTTATTTCCCTTTTGGGCAAAGGGGTTTGCCTTCCCAGTGCAGAAGTCCCAAGGTGAGGTGGGGAAGAGGCTCCATCCCATGAGCAGTGACACAGGTATTGGGAAAAACATGATTGTGGGGGGTGAATGACACTATAGGCCCCTTTTAACACAGGTGGGACACTTACTTAGAGGACACAGCACTGGTATGAGCCTGGAGATAGTCTATGTGCTCTTTGCCATCATGGCCTTGTTCCTCCTACCGATGCTGGAGCCAGGGGAGGTTTCCATATCCCCACAGCAGTTAGCCACTGACTCGGTGGCTGTGACCATCATCTACCTGGGAATGGGATACCAAACTCAACAGGAGAAAGCTCTGGCATGGTTGTTGCTCCATGATCCTATAATATATCCCGTCATGGTGGATTTGGTGCAATAAAGTACATAGAACAAGAAACGTTTTTGAATTAACCAGGAGAGAGAGAAATGCATGGAGTGCTGCTATCTTTCTGCTTGTTAACATGCCAAATACAGCTTGTCCAGCTTGAAAAGGGGAAAATATGATCCACTTAAAAATGAGCCGCTTAGTCCATTCCACCAGCGGGCTGTGAAGCAATCCCGAAAAGCCTCTCTGGGATTGCCAGGGTTCAAGGTGGGGTGAGGAATATTTTGCTGGTGATACTGAAGGTCGTGTGCCTTGAGCCCTCTGTGGTGGGAGTCCCGGTGGGGTTTTGGTTGCGTGGTGGCTGTGCCCCAGCTGCGGGATGCTCGCTGGAGGAGGAGGATGATGATGGGGGAGGCATGTACCCCATCTGAGCAGTCCCTTGGGAAGCTTCCAAATACTTTGATGCTTGGAAAAGCAGGATCGTGGGAAGCTATTGCAGAAGGAAAAACACGGGTGAGGAGAAATAGCCGGATGGCATGTCCTGGAGCCAGGACCCAGCACCCTGTGGGATGGTGCGGGGCCCTGGGGCTCCCCCGCCCCACCGAGCCTCCCACGGGCACCGTGGGCCTTCGCCACCCAGGAGCAGCCCCCGTGCTTTCTGCCACAGCACCTGGAAATAGTCCCTGGCACTGGGGAGGGCACCAGCCAGGCGCTAGGTTGGCTTGAAGTCTTTGGGGGGCCATAAGCAGCCCAGGAACACTCCACCGCCCTCCACCTCCTCATCCTTTCATGAGTGAAAAATAAAAAACTGCCTGTCTTCCTGCAGGTCTTGGGAGCCGCCTGCATTAAAACCAAAATAAAACATTTCCAGGCTCAGCCAGAAACAAGTATTGATGTCTAAGAGGAGCAGACATCTGATGGAAATACTGACACACTTAAGCACTTGGAGCTGCAAACCACACAGAAAGTGAATTATTGCTGGGATGAGCCAAGCAGCTACGGAGATGAAGTATCTTATCCTTACAAGTGAATACACGCAAAAGCATTTTAGTATTGCTGGGCCAGCTGCTCCTCGTTGTGGAAGGTGCTTCCCGGCTAGTTGCTGCCTTTTTGCTCCTCTGAACAGCTTAAAAATTGCCTCTTTCTCTGTAGCATGTTTGCTGTGAGCAGCAGTGATGGTGCTGCAAGTGCTGATCTCCATCAGAAGCGTCTCTTGGTGATTCTCAACTCATTACTGCTTTGGCTAAACTAATAAATGGTTGAATTTTAGTCAAATATGAGGGCCCTGCAACCTAGATTTCCTCCTCCTCTCTAAGAACCCATTAAAGCTGCAAACTCATTAATCCCTGTTCTGCTGGTGAGTGGTGGAGTGGGCTCCCGTAACCCCTACGTGAGTTAACTCCCCAGTAATTTAGACCTATGTCTGCTGTGGATTTTGAAAAGATGCTGTTGATGTCAGTTAGATCCCAAATGGGAGTTTCCTTTCGGAGAGCCGGGAGGGACCTTTGCAACCTGACTTGCAATAGAAACGCTTTAGGAAGGTTTTAAAGGACGCGTGGGGATTGCTGTTTGCCAGCAGTGAGGATGGTTTTCTTAGGACCCAGGGCTGAGATCCAGGAGATGTGTGTTTGTTTGTAGCTCCAGTAAATCTGAAACCTGCCTCCCCACAGTGCTGCTTTGCAGCGGGAAGATTCCTGACTGCCTCAATCAAAGGTGCCTGTCCAGATGCAAGATGTAACCAGGTCGGGGGAGCTCGGTGCCTGCTCCCCTGTACTGGTTTCCTTATGATTTAGCAATGGGAGATGCAGGATGAAGAAGGTGGCCAAACCCTGGCCCAGGTCCCCAGGAGGGCTCAGCCCGTCTGTGTTAAACCCCTCCCAAGCACCGGCTGCACACACAGCTCCTGCCGCTTCGTTCACACCACGTGGTTGGAGATGTAGACTTCTGCAAGTCAGTCCGATGGCTGGATGCTTGGCCTCGGAGGGGGCAACTTCATGTCTCCTTCATGTCTTGGTGCCTCTTGTTGAGAAGGTGTTGGAAGCACCAGGCACTTGCAGCTGGAAGGCAGGAAGGAGGTGCTGGGCTCTGGGCACCCAGTGGGAGACGTGAGCTCTGGTTCCCGGCTTTAAACTCCAGCTGTTCTCAGCTTGGAAATGAGACTGTCTCCGCTTTCGGATTTATCATCGTATTTGAAAGCTATATGAGGAATAATAAGAGTAAAATTTAGTTCTCCAAGGTCACAGTTGGGCAAAGTGCTTAAGCACTTAAGTGCACCTTTAAGTACTTTGTGAAGGTCTCCAGTTTGGGTCCTGTTTATTTTTTAAGCCATAAGCATATAAACTGAAGTTTGAAAAACTGTTTATAGAATTGAGATTAAAACCATTAATAACATTATCCTTTTAATTCACCACTCCTTCTTTCCAGATATTACTCCCAGTCAGTAGGAATAAAGTCATTAGGACTGAACTTTGCATTTAACAGGCATCATGATATCTGCTGGAGACTGGCTGGGGAGATTGAGGGCAGAGATGCCAAAATAAAGTTGTCAGAAACAAGAGATGATGCTTCTTTCCACAGAAGAAGCTTCAGACCCCAGTGGTTCTGCTCTGAGTCTAAAGTGAATTTCCTCTTCATGTCAGCATTCCCTACTTATGTTTTATAAAAATAGTTTGTCACTTTGTCATTAACCCAGGTTCATTATGCTTTCAAAAAAGAGTGATTTCCTTTTAAGTGGCTAAATGGTACAGTTTGGCTTGTGCTTAGTCTGGGCTTGTTCCTGTTTGGTAGGTTTATGATAGAAAAGCCAAAACATACAAGTCTTGATCATTTGGCAAACAGCTTGGGTAAAACTGTGTATTTTGTATGGAGGGATTGTGCAGCTGTATGGGGTTTGTTTTCCAGTAGATTAAATTAGCAAGAGCTTCCATCAGAGTCAACAAACAAAGATCAGTACCCAGTCCTGCAAGTGCAAAGCTGTATACAGGGCTTTTTAACTGGAAGCCAAAGTTGGTACCATTGAAAAAATCCTTGTAGTCTAGAAGAAGGAAGAAAAAACCTGAAAGGAACAGTTAAACCAGAATATTTCTCAACCATATTTTCCCCAAGGACATGTCCCAGTTGGGAAGAGACCATGGGTGAACACTCAGTGTCACAAGAGGTGCTGGCCTGATAGGAAGGAGATGCTGGAGCTCTGTCTTCTTTTTCTTTTCACTAAAAGTATATGCTTTCAGGGAAAATCTTTTCATTAAAAGAAAAAAAAAACACCCTAAACCTTTGGCTTTATGAATACCACAGAATTCTGGCCAAAACCTAAAGTATTTGAGTTGGAATTGCTGCCAGGGTATCAGAGGAAAGGTTCTTTGTAACCCCAATGAGTGTGGGCTTTGCCTCCTGCGAGACGATACCTCCCATGAAATACCACATTTTCAGGCCCCCGGGATTCTTTATTTCTACCTGCAAGGCTATTGACTGAAACATTTTTATATTTTTAATTTTTACATTTCCACAAGAATGAAAACTTGCATGACAAGAAGAGAAAAGCAATACATTTTTCTCTTATAACCTGCTCCAACTCTTTCACTTAATGGCAGAAGAGCAGCTTGGAGCCAATGCCACATCCTCAGGTATTCAGAGCTGCTGTAATTGCATTGGTTTCACAGTCAAACTGTAATCTATGAATATGCTTAAGCTGCAAAATCAGGATCTCCTTCCATATCTGATTACTATCAGAGATCAACTCAGGCCACCTGGGTTTGCATCATAGGATTAGGTTCAGAGCGATCTGTTTTGAATTACTTTTTACTTGCTAATTATGTAATCATAGCACCAAAGTGTCTTTGTCATGGAATAGGATCCCCCATGATACATATTGTACAAAACCAAGGAGACTCTCTTGCCTGGTGGAGTGTACAGTCTCAGAGCTGGTGTGAGCCAGAAGACAGAGATAGCGCAATGCCAAGTGAAAATGTTGGTTAGCGTAGACAAGGTGGGGAGAATGGCAGTCTTGCTGTTGACCTAGCTGAGTTGAGGGCAGCTGTAGAGGGCTAATTCTTCTTTATTAAACTGGTGTAAAGGATGAATAAACCATTCAATGTCAAGAGTGAGTTCATGTGTCACTCAAATGAGCCTGAGGACCATCAGACCCAAGAACCACACCTTCAGCATGCCCCACGTTTCTCCATGGGGACACTTCTGAGCTTGAACCTTTCCTTGTGTCATTATGCTATGGTAAAACAAAATTCTCCAGCCCGTGGCAGGGTTCACTGTCATCACTCGTGGAACAAACTGCCACAGCTGGTAGATAGACTGAAGAAATAGGGATTTCAGCTTTCATGTTCAGTCTTTGGTTCTGCACTTTGTTGCACAGAGAGTAACTCCAGCAGGGAGCTAGTGGTGGGTTCATTTATTTTAGCTATTCCAGCCTGCGTCTTCTGTCCAGCCTTCCCCCTTGTTTCCTTCAGCCCACAGGGTTTACCTTTGGGCCACCCATAGTCACTTGAGGAATTTGGTTTATCCCCATTTCTGCACCTTGTATCCCCCTTGTTCTCCCTCTTGTACCCCCTCCTTGCTGGGTCTCGCAGGGGTTGTGGACAGACTCACAGGAATAAAGAAGCTGAGATCCAGAGACTGAACTGTGAACTTTTCAGCACACACTTATTTCTGCCAAATCACCCCCCGACACAACATTGGGTGTTGAAATGACCCTACATAGAAGTCTGTGCTGTTTGTTGTGATGCACCTGCATGGTGGGGTGGCCATGTTTTGGTCACTGCAAGGTTGAAGCCATCCTTCTAGATCAGCCAGAGACCTGACTGTAGTGTGCCCAGCTGTCTTTCTGCATTACTGCTTGCCTGGGGCAGGCAAGGCTTACCTCTGGCAAGGAGGAACTCTGGGCATGTGAGGGCATCAGTAGGGCAAATACAAGTTATGTTTCTTTTGTAAATGCTCTTTCGTTCTCCGACACCTGCTGTTATTTACTCATTTCTATTTCTTTCTCCCTTTGCAGAATACTTGAAGAGCGAGACCGCCTTTCTGGAAGAGTTGGTGTTTGGAAGTGGAGATACCATTGAACTTTCCTGTAACACCCAAGGCTCTTCTGTGTCTGTTTTCTGGTTTAAAGATGGTATCGGGATTGCACCTACCAACAGAACTCATATTGGACAAAAACTGTTGAAGATAATCAATGTGTCATATGATGACTCGGGGCTGTACAGTTGCAAGCCAAGGCATTCCAGCGAGGTCCTGGGAAACTTCACGGTTAGAGTTACAGGTATGTGCAGAAATACAGCTGTCTCGGTGACTTTTTTTTTTTTTTAAATTTTTGTCCCTTCGCATGTTCAGCACAGCTGGTGCTTTGCGGTGTTCGTCCGTACTTGGTAGATCTCTACCTCCGTGGTAACTCCTGGCAGTGATTAGACTGACAAAACAAACCAATTGAAGAATGCTTGCATGTCCATACCAAATGTTAAAGCTTGATGTTAATACTGAGAGAGACTTAGAAATGCTGCTAGTCAGATTAAACCGCAAATCCCCCTTAACACTCAAATAGATGCAATGCTACATGTGCCTTTGAAGTCTTTTGTGAGTGAGTGAACTGTGGCTCAGGGAGGTTAAGTGACTTTTTCCACTTTATGTGACAAATCAGTGGCAAAATTGCATGTAAAAGCTGGAGGTTCCTGAAAACTGTTTCCCTATTGTAGCTGATAAATCTCTTCCCTCCAACCCGGTTATCACAAATTACTAGTTTGTTTCGGAAGTACATTATCTGTAAACTGTGTATATCTCAAATATGTGCTTCATCTAAGGTACTTATTGGGGTTCATATATTGCAAACAAGTGCTATTGCAAACGACAAGCACATGCTGTCATTTGCTTGGCCGTATTTTCCATGATTAGGACAGTAGGACAAAACAGCTACAAGCTGTCCAAGGGTGGATCACTAAACAGTGCCAGAAAAATCTGCTGTTCCCGGATAGCTAACCGCTAACACCAAGATCATCTCAGTGATTTCAGGCTGCTGCATTGGTAGATGGATGCTCATCACTATAAGCAGATAGATAGAAAGCCTCCTGATCACACAGATTAAAAGCCTGAATTTTCAGAAGAATTAACCCCTTGTGGATCTAAGGTTTTGAAAACTTTCCTTTGCCTTTGCGCTGTTGGAGCGTTTTCAAGCATCCCAGAACAGTAGCTCCTTGCCTCCAAAAGTTGAGTTCCCTCAAAAAGTAAGGGGCTCTGTCTGAAAACCAAACACAGAGATGTTTGTGATTGTAAATCACATCCACTCCATAAAGGGCTTTCTCATGCCAGAAATAGGATTTTGTGTGAGAGAATCAAACCATCGTGAGAATAAAAGCTCGTTTCAGCAAGCCTTCACCGACATCTGCTTTTCATTGAAAATTACTGGAGATTGCTGTGAATACTTCAAGGTCATATCAATTAAATGGTTAAAGAAGTATTTGGCCCTTGAAAGGCTTTCTTTAACTAGGTACGATTATTGGAACTATCCAAGGAACTGCAGGTTGTTAGAAACGTTACTCTCCCTTCTTTTTTTAAGTGACATTAAAATGCTTTTGAGTTCAAGGGGCAGCAGGGAGGCAGAAGAGGGCAGCTGGTTACATGCTCAAATGAAATAGCTGCCAGCCTCGAAAGTTCGTAAAGTGAGAAATTGTTTTTAATAGTGGAAGGGCTGATAATCCTCTGCTTTTAAAAAGTTTAAGCCCCTGTGTTTCCCTCTTGGCTAATAATAGCTAATAACAGCTTAAGAACAAGCAAGTAACCTGAACCTGCTTTCTGACAGCATTATGAGTCTTTGATTCTATTAGCCCACTGTCATTACCACCGAAGTGCTGGTAATGTGGGAGTCTCCGTTTTAGCTGTCAGCAGCACTTGCTTTAAACTTTGAAGCCCTGCTTTATGTGGCAATAGTGGCGCCTCTCGTGTGCTCAGATATTTCTTCATAATTAGTATTGATTGCTCAGTGTGGCACTGCGGAGATGAGATTGTTGCCAGAGATTTGTGGTTTGTGTTCCCACTTCTTAAAGATAACGCCAGCAATTAGCTCGGGTATCTGGTCGGGTGTTTATGCGGATATCTAACGTTCGGGGCTGGAGTCGTTCTCTGCGTTAAACTGGTTTAAATCTGTACTAACAAACTGGAATTGCTCTGATCCGTATTCTTAAGTGAGCAGAGCTAGGTTAGGCATATTCAGAATAGCTGATAGACGTGTAAGTCCCATTTTGAGAGATGGTTCCAGATTCTAGGAGCAGATCAGGATTTTCCTACGTGGGGCCATGAGTTTTGAGTCTGCAACAAATTGGCTCTTCTGTGTGCACAGTGAGATGCTTGATGCTGAAGGCAGAGCAAGAAGGTGCCGGAGCTGGCGTTTCAGGGTTGAAAACGAGATTGATTAATAGCAGGGTTTGATCTCTTTAAAATGCCTCCCTTGACAGACATGGGCTTGAGTGTTTTGCTGGTTTACAAGAAGAAACGTACTGTCCTCTTAAAACCTGAGCACTTGAAGGGGATCACAAATAGAGGCTGCACGCCCTAACTGATCTCCAGACCCGTTGGCAGAAGCTCCGTTTCTGCAACGATTTCACACACAGAACAGCCTTTGGATTTAGTGGCTGAGCAGCACCCCTGTGACGAGCACGGACTGCAGGCTGGTACCAGCGAAAAGAGCTTTCAAAATACCCAAGAATAAGCTCTTCAAAACAGGTGACTAAAAAAATTAAGCCTCCTCCTGTTCATAATTAAAGCCCTTTTGAGAATAGCATCTAGCAGTTCTTGCTGATGCCAATACTTGTCAGCTTCTGAAAAGGATTACTATTTTAGTAAATAATTAACAAATAGCTTACAAATTTCTAGTCACCTTTTGAAAAAGGGGATGTTTTAGTAACCTGAATAGGACAGTAGCTCTGAACATGGGATATTTGGTCTTAAAACCTAAGCTGCATCTCTCATCTGAAACACAAGCACGGTCAAAGACTCTTCCCTCAATCTTGTGGAAATGTTTTTTAATTGGTTTAAAAATTGATTCTGCTCCTCTGGTCACGATTGGTTTATTGGAAACCAGGAGTAAACTACAATCACATGTTAATATATGGGTAACCAAATCTGAGCGTGCAGGGCTGAGAATGTGCTGGTTTCTCTGCGATGCTGGTGGGGATTTGGCTCGGTTTCTGCCTTCGCCAGGACTTGAGTAAACTCGCTGGTTCAGCCAAAACACCTAAGCATCCACTTTGCTTTCAGCAAGCCCCGTGGCATTTCCCTAGTTCTGCTGCCAGCAGGACCTCAACTGTGGATTTGCAGTTAGATACGTGCTTGAAGTCTTCCTTGAGACTTTGCCAAAGAGAAGGTGCAAAGCACGACGCTCCACTGCAGGCTAAAGCAAGGAGATGAATCCTGTGTTACTTGCTCCTGTAGATGGTCAATACATCTTGAAAGTCCTTCCAGATTCTGCAGAGAAGTAGTGTTTGTTGTTACCTTTCCCCTCTTTTTTTTCCCCTTTTTTTCCCCTTTTTTTCTTTTTCTCCTTTTTCCCCCCCCCATTTTTACCTCCACTGAACTGGTCAGAGAATGGCAGAAAACTCAAGTGCATCTTGAAGTGAAGGAGATTCTGCCTGGCTTGGTCTAAAGTAGTGTTTTACATTTCTAGCCACATATTGAACACTCATAAAGTTTCCTATATTCTAGTGTTTAAGGCCAAGTTCTTCTACCACTTTCTCAGAATATAAAGGCTGCTGGGTTGTTAGCATTTTGCTTTTATTTAAAAAAGAAATTCCTGGAGATTATATGAAGTCAGTGATGCTAAATCTTCCAGACATTGAATTGTACTAAATCATGTAAACTAAATCAAACACTAAGCTGCTATTTTATAATGGGATTTACATTTACAGTAGTTGTTTGGTGGGGGGAAGAGGGACTGAGACTTCATTGTGGACAGCTTGGAGAAGGTGAAATGTTAGACCACATTAAGAGAAACAGTTCAGGTTGTTTTGGAGAGATACAGATGGAAAATTCCCACCTGTTAACCTGTATTCAGTTACAGCCTTGAGGTGCCTCTGTAGGAGGAATATAACCGAAGGGAACTGGTTCACAGAGTAGCCATCAAAATGTCGATCAAGAGAGAGGTTCGATTGCAAGGGGAAGTTTTAAAAGCTTTGGTCTGAGTGGTTGAGCAAGGAGTTAACGAGGAGAGACATGGCAGGGGTGTATTGAGTTAAAAGAAAAATGCAGGGAAAGTGAATTAGAAATGCTGACCTGTCATTTTGAGACTTGGTGAAATAAAAAGTCTTCAGAGTGAATGCTAGAGGGAAAAAAAAGGCGGGGGAGAGCTTGTTCTGCAAAAAGAAACTTCCCCTTTTGGAATTGCTTTTGTATGTATGAGGAGAAGGGCACTTAACACAGGGAAAAGTATTTGGCATTGGACCCCAGTCTCTGGTGGCAGAGTACTGGCAAACTCGTGGCACCTCTCCCAGTTCAGAAAGCTCCTGGCCAGTTGTCCCTGGCCCAGCAGTGTGGGAGGGACGGGCTGATGGAGCTGCAGGGAAGGGTGACCCATCACTTGGATGTCCTCCCTAGCTGGAGCCCACCGTGGGACCAACAGCGTTATCCAGCGTGGTGTCCCTGCGTGCCATCCTCTTTCTGCTTCACTTCTTTCTCCTTGTCCTCCTAGATTCTCCTTCGTCAGGTGATGATGAAGATGACGACGATGAGTCAGAAGATACAGGTAATTTGTTTTTCGGGGATCCAGAGGCCTTTTCTTTCCAAGAGATGTGGCTCCCAGCCGGAGCAGCTCATCTGGATGTTCGCCTGGTCAGACAGCAGCCCTTTCTCCGTGTTGAAATAGGTGACCTTAGGACGGTACCATGATGATGTTTATCTAAAAATTTAGAAATAGCTGCCAGAGGGGTATCACTGCTACAGCAGTATCGTACAGCAGCAGTAGCGTAATTTTTTTGTTTTGGAGACTTGATTCTATGAATCTGACTTGAAGAGCTAGAGTTATAAATTCTCCTTGCATGTAAGTCCAGACAAACCCACTTTTTTTTTTTTTTTACTACACTGACATTACACCAGTTTTACACCATTGCAAACCTTGGCCTGCTTTATTTTTAGCTGTTTTGATTCTGGTCCTTACCAGCATCTTGGCTGGAGTCAGAGCATAAAATTTATGCTAGCCAAGGGCCAAATTTACCGATGCCGTAAGTGGGAGCAACCCCTTTGGCTTTACTGGCTTTTTCTTTCACTTACATGGGGAAGGGAGCCCCAGGACGGAGCCTCTCAGTGCTTTTACTCTGAATCTCTTTCAATCCCAGTGCTTGTTTCTTTAAGTGCAATAGCATTAATCAGGATCATTACATGCTTCAGAGGCGTTAGTGTTGTGTTTTATTATGCTCTTTATATTTCTGCAAAGCGAGCTGCCTGTGTGTATGTGTTTTTAATAAATAAATGTCTTGCATTTGAACTCCCAATCAGCTATGTACATTGGCAGAAGTTCAACATGACTGGAAAATTTCTCCTGCCCGTAGCATTGGACATGCAGGACTCTTTAAAACAGGTCTCCCACTGTAATAAATTCATACCACTGTGTTGTGCAGTATGTGGACAGTAATGGTGAGTTACGGTGCCAGGCAACCCATCGGCAGCAGTTAGTGGTTTTCTGATAGCTTCTAATTAAGGGCTGGATCCTGCAAGGTGACAAGCACCTTTGCAGAGGTGCTCAGGGCTCCTGATGCCTGCTGAAGCCTGGTAGAGGCATAGGGAGGGTCGGGTTTGGTTAGGATTTGTTCCTGCTGCAGAGCAGCTTCTGATGAGCACAATTAATCATTCTGTACTTTTTTTAATGTGGTTTATAGTAAACTCCATCTCTTAGCAACAGGTATCACAAAACATCAGCTGGCTTATGGTACAGAAAGACACGTTTTTCTTCACTGAAAAGGAAAACACACGTTTTGCCTGTATTTATAGCCTGTATTCTGGGTCTTCTTGACTTCAAGGCTGTCTCTTTTTTTAGACCCAAGGGTAACGACTGGCTTTGCTTAACGGTCTCATTTTAAAAAGTTGGATTCTCTTCTGCTTTAAAAAGAGTTGATTAGCTTAACGTGCCAATGCGGTGAAACCTCATGGCGTGTCGTGACATGGATGTGCTTTATGTTGCTTTGCTTGATGTCAGACCCTCCGCTTAACCTTCACAGTTCTCTTGAGTGTGGGGAGCAATGTTGTTAACCCTGGCACCACTGCCGCTGGGACATCCCACCAGGGACAGGGGCTGCAGGACCATCCCGGGCAGGCAGACATGTGGGTGTAGCCAGTGCCATGTCCTATGAACAGCCCAAAGACCTGTGTCCTCCATCTCTTGTGGCAAAAAGATACCCTACTGATGAGGTGTATGAGCCCCTGCTTGGCCATCAGACATAGCCATGGTCAGTAGGTAGAGGAGTGAAGGCAATAAACACGCCTTCATGCAAAAGAAAAATATAACCAATAGTTATTCATATTTAGGGGGAAGTAATCCGTCCAGGACTGGCTCATTGCATGCTGCTGTACTGAACGTCGCTGAATAAAAACCTTGTCTCCCGGCCCCTTGCGATGATAAGTTAATTTTCTGGCTTACTTGTGTTGTTCAAGAGAGTTTCTTACCCTCATATTTATAGAGAAGATCTTGGAGAGCCGATTCTAATAGCGGCATGAGTTTGAAGCCAATCTTACTAATTGGGGTTTTGACCCAAAATTGTTGAACAGCAGGAGCTGGAAATACCAAAGCAAGAGAACGAGAGGAAATCTGTCCTAAAAGAAATGAATATTTGGTGCAAAACCCCTTGGAGAGCACGAAGACAGGCCGTCCACGTGCAGTGTCATGCTCTGCTCGCCCTCCTTTAAGCATCCTCTCTGAAGAGCGGTACAGAAACGGGGCATCCCTTAGGGGTGGGCAGCAGAAAAGAAAGAGGAACTTCAGCAGCTTCAAATCATTGGCCCGTTTGTTGCAGCCTTGTCACAAACCGCGATCCGCCTTTGCAAAAAGAGGCTTTCCAATACCTCTGTTCTCTACAGCTGTTTTTCCTGGCCCTGAAACAAAAACAAAACTCCCTTTTCACACACTGCTCTTCTGCCCCAGTGCTCCCTACCCCTCTGTATCTGTTTGTTTGGAGCCCCCGCTGCGTAGCCCCAGCACCTTCAAAGAGCCCCTATAATCTCCAATTAAATCTGGCTGTGTACTCGGAGGCGTCAGCTGGGGAAATTACACAATTAGGGTTGATTCTGTCTGCCGCAGAATTTTGTGGCAGCTCCTAATTGCTAAATGAGCGCTCGGCTGTATTAATTATTCCAAGTATCGCTCTTGGTTTTTTTTAATTGGTCATTCCAGTTGGATGGGTGGCCGATGTCTTTGACGAACAAAACGGACTGTCGGGCTTAGTGTTTGATGATGGGAAAGGGCCGGTGATAATGTTTGCGGGTCCCCTTTTTTTCACACCTGCGCATGCAAAATCATTGCTCAATTAATTTCGAGAGAGCGGGTCTAGAAATTTTTCCTTTCATCCTTCTTCCTTCCTTGCTCCTGAAACTCTCTGGAGCTTTGCAAGCTTTGCTTGAAAAGAAGAGTTAGCAACATTTTCACCCCTTAAAAAGCAGTAATGAAAGGACTCTGGGGGCACAGCAAACCGAAAGCAGTGATGTTTTGTTCACTGCTCCTGCGAGTGAGAACAAAGGCACCCTTCTCTATGTGTAGACACTTTCTTCCAGTTCCAGTTCGACTGGAGAGCGATGCTCTGGTTATCTGAATCTTGGCACGTTAATCCAGGGGTGCCCAGCCCTGGCGAGCCCCAAATAGCATGGAAGAGCACCCAAATGGAGGGAAGGCTCTCAGAGAAGAAGCCGTGTCTAATTGCAGGAGGGAGGAGCAGATCCTGCCTTTGCTCCATATGGAGAATATCCCCAGCTGGAAACTTTCCTGGGCCCCATCTTGCTCCTCTCTGATGTCCGATGGCAAAATCCCCCTTGGCTTAAGTGGCAAAATTTGCAGCCAGTGGGTTGATGGGTCTCCTGTGAGATTCAAACTCGTCTGTTGAGTGAGAAAACGTGGTGAAACATTGCCCCCAGCACACACAGCTGGTGTGGAAGGGGGAAAGCACCCCAAAAGCACAGCACAAGGAGGAGCCTGGTTCTGGCAGGGCAGCCGCGTGATCTGGTTACACCCCTGTGCCCGGGTGAGTGTCACCCATGCCATAACATGGGATTTATTGTAGGCAGGTGTGTTAATCAAACAACAAACAGCAGGTTATTCGGCTGCCCTTCTTGTCTGTGGCGAAGGGGGACTTTGCCGTCCATGCCTGGCCTTTTCCTGAACTCTCCCCCGTAGCCCTGTTACACTCCTGTAAAGTCCCTGGGAAATTGGAGTGCGTTGCCAAAAGGAAGCGTTTGGCCAGAAAATAACCCATGCTTCGGAAACCAAGGACCAGATGTCTGCCAACATGGTTTCTGCAGCTCCCTCCTCTTCAGCCTTCCCAACACCACCCCGACTGTCCTCCTCCAGATTCACCCCCTTGCTGCTGCTGCCTGGGCTTTTGCCCAGCCCTTGCTTGGCCTCTGCCCTTCCCAAGGCATGGGATAGCAGCATCTTCCTTTACCATCAAGACCTGCTCTTCCTTTAGGAGTTGCACCCGCTCTTCTAACATTTTTTTGAATATTCCCCCATTTTGTGCAGTTCTTTACCATTTTTCTAAGCTCAGATACGGGAAGGTAGGTGGTTACATGGTGTCCCGCTTTAGCCCACGTTATCATGTAGCATTTGAGGCCTCTCCTGGACGTGCCGTGTGTTCACAGCAAAGTTTGGTGTAGCCCGGATTTTGCAGGAGCACAGGAGTTGCAGGGATTCCTCCTTTTGCTTTTGTTTGTGCCAGCCGTACTCCTGCTCCGGTGCCATCCCGGCAAGAAAAGGGCCTTAAGCAGTTTCGTTGTTTAAAAAATGAGGCGTACGCAGCATGGGTGAGCACCAGATCCCTCTGATACGTGGAGCTGACTCCGATAGGCATCACAGTACGTTGTGCAAGGCAGTCTGAGGGCAGATGCAAGCCCTCAATACTGGATTTCAGTCCCAGGACAGCATTACTGAGGCACCTGTGTCCAGCCGTCTGGCTGCAGAGGTGTGAAAGCAGATGAGACATGCAAGCGATGCACCCAGTGGGGCCATCTCCAGCAAATGGAGGGCCTCCTGGATGTAGCTCCTGACATCCAGTTCCTCATGGCCAGGTGGGCTTTGCAAGGAGCCATGGGGATAGAGGAGCACGTGGAGAGTGCTAGCAGGTGCTAAAAATCGGTGGGTGCATGGATTGCTTTGGCTGAGCTATATGACCTTGCCTGCAAAATCCTTGAAGCTGAAATGCAGCAGGGAGCCTGTGTGGGGGACACTGGGGACTTAGACCAAGGTGGGGTCACCACTGACTTACTTGGAATTGCAATGGGATGGGTCTCGTGGAGCCAAACACGTCGGGGCTAAGTACATCAGGGAGCGCTGGAGAAGGGAGCAGCTCTGGTGCATCTCAGAGGGATGCAACAAGAGGGAAAACTTTGTACTCCCTTGTCATTAAGGGGAGGGGGATTGCAGAGGCTCCAGAGTAGCACTGAGGTGGGGCTGTGATGCTGGGTGGTGTTTCTGAGCACGGTCACCGCTGCGGGAGAGGCTAGCAGCGATGCTTTCCTGACAGCTTTGGCGGCCATCATGTTCTCCAAGGCAGTTCTTGAAGGACCAGTGCCTTCAGTTTGTCTTGGCCAGAAGCACGCAGGTCTCTGCGACCGGTGGGTTTGGGTACTCTGTGTCTGTGGGTGCTTCCCTCCCATCTGGAGGAGATGCCAGTTCCACCCCGTGGCCTCCTCTTTGCTATTTTGCAGCCCAAACGCCGTCTGCCCCCATCTCCCTTTGGCCTCTGCGTGGAGCACGGAGCTTGGGGGGCTGGATGTGGCCCCTGACGTGGCAGGGCAAACAGCCCACGTGCAGCTCTGCAGTGTTTCCTTAAGCAGAAATGAAAGCTTGGGAGGCTTTTTTAAAAAACTTTCTCTTTCTTTCTTCCCAGTATAATAAGTTTGCTGCTGCTGCTGCCTTAATTTGGAGTTAATATGTAATGTTTGTAACACAGCCAAGAAACATCGCTATACTCGAGGCAGATTATAAAAAGTATCTCATGCCAACACTGGTGTTTTAAAACTTATCCCTGTTCAAAGGTAACATGAATCTTTAAAACTAAAATCACTTGTACTTAAAGAACATAAACATGATAAACCAGTTTGGCACTGGCTTTTTTTTTCTTTCCTTCCCTTAAGGAGGCTACACTACATTTGTGCTCACTGAGAAGCAAAATTTTCCAGTGCACTCAGCTAACACTTTTTCTCTGCTCCCTTGCTGGCCCATCAACATTTTTTTACAGTTCCAACGTCTTTCTGCTGTTCATGCTTCTTGGCTGCTATTGTCCCAAAGGTATATCTGTATCTTTTTACACGCTGAGGCCAGATTCTCATCCTGATCTGGGGTAACTCTCCCTGTTGATTTAAAAGCAGCTACTCTAGATTTATACTGGCATTACTGAGTCAAGAACCTGGTCATGAACCTTTCATCACAAACCTAAAATGCAAACACCCTGTCTACGTCTATGAGAGTCATTTAGCTGGAAAGCGTTTCTGTGTCATTTATCTTAACTGCAGCAGGTAGCAATTTAACTGTCACTCTGCACATGCCAAAGCCTCCTCAAATGCATCTGCTCACCAACTGATATCCTCCGGGGCAGAAATGGGCCTGTTCAACTTGGTCTTTCCTTTCTCAGGTGTCCCCTTCTGGACCCGGCCAGATAAGATGGAGAAGAAGCTGCTGGCCGTTCCCGCCGCCAACACCGTTCGCTTCCGATGTCCGGCGGGTGGAAACCCAACTCCTTCCATCTACTGGCTGAAAAACGGCAAGGAGTTCAAGGGGGAGCATAGGATTGGGGGCATCAAGGTAAGGCCTTGGCTTGGATCTCTGTTTTTATCAGGAGTTTTCTACCGACTGTAGAAAATTGTATTTCACAGTGATTAACATTGGTACATGTAAGAGCACGGTCGGTCCCAGCTGTGTGGGAATGAGGGTGTCTCTGGCAGCCTTAGCAATTGCTTGACTCCAAAGTGTTAAAAAGGGCTGCTGTCCCTTGGGATTGAGGGCTAATTCCCTCTAAGTTTGTCTATAGTGGTCATTCAGCGACTAGGTAAAAATGAGGCTGGGTTTATGGTTGTGTTGTGGACAGTGATGAGAAAGCAGGAGCAGAAACTTCTGTCCTAATTTCTGGAGATCAGCCCAGTGTGTTGAGACATGTTAGACCGAGCCGTAGCTACTCCCATCTTTCAAGGAAAACTGACTCTGCATCCTTTGAAGGTGTAGAAAGGACCTCACCAAAGATCTGGACCGTCATGCTGGTGGTCATTAACATTCTTGTGGTATAAATCACTGACCCTCGGTCAAGTGTTGGATTCCCTTGTAGCCGGAGTAATAGCATCTGCTTCTTGGCTGCTTTCTTCTCTCTCCTTCCTTTCTACCATAAGGTGTTCTGGAAAATGCTCTGGCTTGTGTTTATAGGTAGAGCTAAGGGACACAAAAACCCACTGTGCTCAAAGGGTTTAATCAGCCAGAAGTTTCTGTGCTACTGCATATGACAAATTATGGCAGGATTTTAACAGGAAAATCAGCTCTTCGCTGATTTTGTTGTTGTTGTTATTTCTTTGTCCCCTTGAGGTCACAGTCGTACTCCTTTCTGGTTTTATTTGGGGAGAATAAAACTGGCAGCAGCTGATCGTAACAAAATCAGCGTAGCAGGAAGGACTCCTTAGCAGTGATTTTTACCTGCACTCTGCCAGCCCTGGCATATCCCTGGGCTACTGCTAAGGAGAGAAGGTGATTTTTAGGAAGGCACCTTCGTCATTACTCTGAATAGCTGTGTGCTGATGCCTACCACATTTGTAGTGTTTTGAAAGGGGGGGGCTAGGCATGCAAGGCGTGCCGGGCGCCAAAAACCAGTAAAGGATTAAAAAAAGTCTTCCCTCCCCGCAGTTTTGGGCTGTTTCTTTCCTGTTAGCTCAGACCCGTTCCTGAAAGAGCCTTTTGTGATTGCTCCAGTGAAGCCTTTGAAGCTCCCTCCTCAGCTCTGTCCCTGCTCCAGCCTGGACGAGGCTGAGGACACACTCAGGTTTGGATCTTCTGAAAAGTTAAGGAGGGAAAAGAAGCAGGGAAGCAACTCCTGTGGGTAAACAGCCTTTCTGCAGATAACGTTCACAAAGCACAAGCATCTTTTACTAATTGCAGGCTGTAAGGATCATCATGAAGTGTTTTGAGGCTTGCGTGCGCCATTCGAGCGGCTTTTTACAAAACTATGTGACATCAGCTGCACTAAATTATGCTTGCAGAATAGAATCTAAAGCTGAAAGCAATTCCCCTACCCACTTCCCAGTGGTTTTAATCTATCCTTAAGTTTAAATTGACACGTTTCATCCTCTGCAACACAGTAGTGAGTCTTCGGCATCGCTGTGCTTTGTTTCTCTAGGGGCACCTTCCAGCAACAAGCCGATGCTTAAAGAGCTATTGAAGGCAATGTCAGGCCAATTACAGCAAGATTGGTTTAAGCTCTCTATCTGTCTAGGTGTAGTTCTTTGTCCCTTTCTTGATACAAAGACATCTTTCTCTTTCTGTAATTTTCCTTCCCTTATTTGCTTGCTTTTGCTCTTGAGCCATGGGTAGATGTAAGTAGTCTAATGTAAATCACATCCAGTATAAATATACTGATAGATATCAGCTCAGTTTTGAACCAGAAAAAGAGATTGAAAACTTGCTCAGTATCTCATGTATTTAAGGTTTAAATTCCCTGTTACAACTTAGCTTCATAACAGGATTAGGCAGCTTGAAAAGAATGGGCAAGATCCAGATCTGGCAGAGTTTGGTTGGCTTACTTCATCTCAAGATCTGGTCTTAACCCAGAAATCCTTAAGCTGAGAATGTTCTCATTTGTTTTCAGCGTGTGGAAGAGTTTAAACGTTGATTGTGAAAGGTCTGTGGTCAGCAGATGAAAGCTGACCACTCTTCCACTTCTGCCTCTTGCAAATGGCATTTAGATCCCATGTGATTGCCCAGTGTTAAGTCTGCAAGAGAGAAGGGCGAGTGTTGAAAACATGAAGTCCAGGCTAACCTAGTTCTGTTACAGTTCATCCTTGACTGGTAAACAAAAGGAATTCGTATGACTTATCGTATGAAATTTCCCAAACAGCATTAACGGTTAAATCCTTGTTGGAATCTCTAATATTGTAAGCCTGTGTGTGTTAAATGACCCTAGAAGGGAAGATGGAGGGGGAGGGGAGATAGAGGATTATCCCTTCCCCAGACCATTGCACTGACTTGCACACCAGTCTGGCAAACACAGACTGAGGTTCCAAGTGTGTCTGCAAATGTTTGTTTCACAAGGAGCCAAGAATGACACCACCAAATAAACCAGAGAGATTTCCAGTATCTCACCCACTTGATCAATGCCTGCACTAAGTCACTTCATGTTTCCAGTTTTTTATCGAGTACAGCGATGATCCTCAGTTGGGAAAGTCCCTTTTTATTATCCTTTAAATCTAGATGCCAGTCTCAACCTAAAAAAAAAATCTCGTTGCTTCTAGAAGAGTTTCCAAACAAGTTCTGCTCCATGAGTCTGTGTGCCCCAGGTTCTCCTCTCTGTTCAGAGTCCAAAGTCCCCATCACAAACCCAACAAAGAGAAGTTCTTTGAAAGTGTCATAAAAGCATCTTTGAAAGTACATCCTAAGTAAAACACCTAATCTGGACCTGATTTTACAATACAGGTCAGACTAGGGAGTCGTCCATGTATCTGGAGCCCCATTTCCTTGGAGTAGGTCCTAGGGGTTCCAGAGGCAAATGCTTTGCAATGCTGACGAGTGGATTAAATTAAGTCTTTAGACACAACTATGAGACAAGCCAGTATGGAAACGAGCCACTGAGCAGCCACAAATTTGCACTGAAACTTCCTTGACAGTCTGGTACATTCAGCTGTGAACTCAGGGTCCAGGCTCTCTGTTTTCAGAGCATCGCTTACCCTGTGATTGCCGCGCTGTTACAGGGATGCACCAAATGGGACATTCCTTTACAAAAGGTGTAATGTGGGTTCTGCATTGAGCTCCATCGGTGCTGTCCTGGGTGGGCAGAGGGTGCAGTCAGGCCTGACCAGACACCCACAACAACCAAGGTTTCTGTACGGACTGTTTAGCCACAGCCTCCTATTACCTATAACCTGAAATGAAAAGAAATGCTGTATTCAGTGGTCTCTGAAAAGTGGGGTGCTCAGCAGTGCTGTTCTCGGGGACCCAGAGGTCTACAAAGCAAGGGGCTTTGTTAAAGTGGCTTTTGCTTGCTTATCTTGCAACTAAGCTGTCTAGTCCTATATCTTTAAACATTCTCTTTGGAAAATTCTGGCTTTAATTGCGACTTGGCCCTTTAAAGGAAAGCATGTGGATGCAATTTATATGTAGCAGAAGAGGTTAAATGACTTCATATTTGAGTTCACCTGCTGCAGCAAGAAACCTCCAGGAGCAGTTACGCCCTTGTTTTTTCCATCAGCCCTTGACATTCTGTAGCGTAGCGTTATTGTAATCTCCTCCTTCTGTGTCCTTGGAGTCACCTTCAAAATTTTTAATAAAGTTAAACGTTCTGCTCTGGGCGGCAGAAGGCATCAAATTAATATCCAGAGATTTGGAGAGCTTTCATATGTTATGCATCCTGAAGTCATCTTTGTTAGTGTTGGTTGCATTCTGTATTAATTCAAGATTTGCTTTCATATCTGTTATTTCCTTTATACTTATTAGAAACAAACGTTCTAGCTAGGAGCACAGGGCAACAGGTCAGGGTGGAGACATGGGTTGTGCTTTCCCTTCTGCTACTGAACAACCAACAACTCTGGACATGAGCCACATCCAGAAAACCAACTAGTATAAAACTTGGTGCCAAAAGGGAAGGGCTGACCAGGCATCCTAGGGACCAGACTTGAGGCTGGACATGTTTCCTCCTGTGTTTTACAAGGAATTTAGGGGACTAACAGAGTTGTAGACACCCATTTCTGTTCAGACAGATGCCATGCCCTGTTGGCTCCATAGCACACATCTTTCAAATAGGTTATAGATGGGGGAAGAAGTACGATCTTTATTGTTTCTAGTCATCGCATGGGTTATGTGTAGCAGTTGGTAAAGGCCTGCAGACAAGAGTATGGTATTTTGAGCTGACAGAGTCTCTGGACCAGAGTGGTCTGGCAGAGGGGACCAGCGGATCAGAGTTATCTTAGCTGATGCCTTCTGAAGTAATTATTCTAATGAGAGGTGCCACATTCAGCTGTCAGCTGGTTTCATTATTGTTATTATTGTGGAAACACCTACAGGTCCCCGTTGTAATCTCAGCATGTTACGTTGTGTTGCACTGTTCATGCATTGGTCTTAATTCCCTTTCACATAACGCCTTTAATGACCCTTGAAATGGGTCCCTGTGATGTTCAGGCCTACTCTGGGATCCGTTCTTGCTGGCCAAGTGTGTACCAAGTTCACTGATTGTTCACTGGTTTGAATGGTCTGGTGATGAAGGCACTTGACCACAGGCTTGATGGTTTGATTCTTCTTCTAGTTGCGACACCAGCAGTGGAGCTTGGTGATGGAGAGCGTTGTGCCGTCAGACCGAGGAAATTACACCTGTGTTGTGGAGAACAAATACGGCAATATTAGGCACACGTACCAGCTTGATGTATTAGGTGAGATTTCACTGTTTTCGCTCAACAGCTGAACTGTGGTGATGTTGAACAGGCACGTGATGGGATAGGGGAAGCAGGAGCTTGGTTTCTTTCCCAAAGGGCTGGATCACGCATCTTGTGAAACCAACAACAAGCTTCCTTTTGGCCAACAATTCAGCCTCAGATCTGTGAGCAGTAAATTACTTAGCTGACCTACAGAGGGGCCAGAAGGAATGGCAGGGCTGAGATGCCTCCTCCATTCCGAGGTGGTTCTTCCGTCTTTGGCTTGAGAAGCGCTGCGTAGAGCAGTGGCCAGGACACCCAGGGGGATAATCCCAGTCTGCACCCATTCTGCTGAAAAGCCAGGAGATGGAAGGGTTCAGAGGAGAATCCTTGCTGGAGGAAGGACGGGTAAATTAGGATTTCCCTCTCTTTTTTTTAGAAAGGTCACCCCACCGACCAATCCTACAAGCAGGGCTCCCTGCCAACCAGACCGTGGTGGTGGGGAGCAATGTGGAGTTTCACTGCAAGGTCTACAGCGATGCCCAGCCTCACATCCAGTGGCTGAAACACGTGGAAGTCAACGGCAGCAAATATGGACCCGATGGGACACCCTATGTCACGGTGCTGAAGGTTCGTACACGTTCCTTCTTCTCACCCTCAGGGCAGTCCTTCCTCTGCCTTGGTCTCGGTGTAACAGAGACGGCAGCTACATTGTGGGGGTGCTTCTCAAAGAAAGCCACTGCCATAGTTATGGCAAGAGAGATCAGCACTGAGTAAAGGTGCTCACCATCAGTGGAAGCCATAAACTTCACATACGTGTTTATAAATAAACCCTAGGCTAGCAGTGTAATGCGAACCAGAAACTCCCAACAGAATATGTTCAATGCCACAGTTCCTAGAAGGGTAATCGTTATTTAAATCAGATTTTTGGAGCTCGAGGTCTCATTTTCTGTAATTTTTTTGTGTCTATAAGAAAAAAGTCATGAGAATAAGCCAAGGACAGCTGTTGGGATTGTTCTTTCCTTTAAGCCCGGGCAGTGGCATACTCTGCTTTTTGGAGGGGGTACAGCAAAAGTGTCCTAAGTCAATGTTCCAGACTCTTCTGTTTGCCAGAGATAACACAACTACTGTAGTGGCACAGATAAGCAAAGTAGTTGTAAGAGCTGAGGCAACTGTGAAAAATGCAGCATAATAAAAGAGAAGCTGTCAGATTTGACCTAAAATTGTAAGTATAACCTTTTTTTACAGCTTCAATAGAGGTATTTTCAGGGCTTATTAAAATAAAAGGCTCCCAATTAAAACACATTCTTTGCTTTTCCAAGCAAACACACTGCAGCGTGCACACACTAAATAATGTTGAACTACCAGCACCTGAGAGCCAAGATAGTCTTGTTCCAGCGACTAACATATGTGAGCATTGCTATGATCCATGCTCAGGAAAGCCTTTTTTTTATTGAGCAAAAACTCACTTAGTAAGACTCTACTTGGTAAAATGCTTTCTTGAAAGGGAACTTCTAGATTACAGCCAGAACAAAGCCAGTGGGTCTGGTTTCCCCTCAGCCTATGCAAATCTGAAAAGTAGAGAATAGAGAGTGAAAAGCACATTGGACTTTTAAAATCCCTTTTTTTTTTTCTTTCAATACTTAAAGGCATCCTGCGTTGATATTTATTAAAATTTACAGGGCCAAATGCAGTTTTTCTGGCTCTGCAGTTATAGCTGAAAGCAGATTTTGTCCCTGCAGTTTCAAGCCGAGGTTGTCCTGTGCATGGACATTCCCCGTGCACATCCTGCTGCACACACCCTTCTCTTTGTATGAAGTTTTAAAAAACCCCCACTTATCAGACATCATCTACAAAACTGTAACTCAGCCAGATACATGATAATAAAAGCCAGAGACCCTGGAAATAATTACGCAGATTGAAATAACAGATTGGTTGGAAGAAATGGCTGGAGACAGTTCTTCAGGATTGGCAATACGCACTTCTCGCAAGTTGATAAAACTTTTTATTTTCTCGCTGTCTCTCCAAATGTGTTTGAATTATGCATATTTGAATTTCCCCCTGGTTTCACAGCCCAGTACCAAGCTCTGAATAGCTGGCTGTGTCACATGCCATCTAGTATAGTCTCCGAGCTCCGTGTGTGGTCCCTGTGGGATAAAGTGCTACCTTTTGGAGGTTTGCAGAGCCGCTGCGAACAGTGCCTTGTGTCACAAGCACAAGCTCCCATTTTGCTGTGGCAAAGAACATATAAATAGTCCATATAAATAGTGTTTTAAAATTAAGTTGCAGCGGCACCGGGGTGGCTAGGTAATTAGAATTGCCAAATACCTTCTCTTCTGTGGACGGCAAAGGCTCCGCATTCCTCGAAGGGGAGCACAGGCAGGCGTTTGAAAGCACAAGTTTTGTTTGGTTTTATTTTTTTGCTGAATAGGACCAGCACACGTCTATTTACTACTTCTGGTTAATCAGGAATGCTTTGAATTGTATTAATGCCGGCATCAGCGCTGGGGCACAGAGCATTTCCATTTTGGGATGCATCTTTTGTGCACCAGTACTGGGCCTCCGTGGAGCTGTGTCAGGCCCAGCTTTGCAGGGATTTTTTTTTTTTTTTAAATGTGTGTGTGCTTGTTTTTTAAAAATAAAGATCTGATAAAATGATCTCACTGTCATCTTGGGGCCAGTCTGTTGGCTTTATGGCCTCGTTCCCCTTGTGCAATGCAGTGCTGTGGCTTTGACCCAGCATCCTGGCCATGCTGCTGGGGCAGGGTGCTGTTAACAGCCCTTCCCTGCCCACAGCTGCTTCGGAAAGGGCTCTCTCCTGCCCAGGGCTGTGATGCCTGCAGGGAGATAAGGCTTTTTTATCAGCCCGCCCTTCCCTCCTGCCTTCAGGAGATTTTGGGGAGCGTAGGAGCTGCTATGGGGCAGTTTGTATATGGGGAGTATTCCGGTCTCCATCGGAGCGAGGGGGAAGGAGAGGTGCCCAGCACATGAAGTTCCCCCCTCACATCTAAATGGGGGGGTCAAAACCCACCCCAGTCCAGATGGATTAATTGAATGCCGTACTTTCAACCCATTTTTTAAACAGCCTGACAAAACCAAGCCATCACCTGCATCAGTTCCTGAAAGCCTGGGCTAATTTGTGATCAAAGAAAACCCCTTTTTCTTTGCAGAAGAGCACTAAATGCATTCCAGTTACAGAGGGGGGGCTGGCAACACTGTGCCCAAGCTTTGTCAAAGGCTAAATTGTATGTTCTGCATTGAAACGTGCCCGCTTTAATTATAAACAAGGCAGCAACAGCAGGCAGGCACGTTTCTCCACTAGTCAGGACAGACAAACTTGCCAGCATGTAAGCCTTAGAGATGAGATCAGGTCAAAACCAGTGGTGTTTGTCATCGGACATGGGCATGGGGGCTCCTCTCTGATGCCACCTCTGGGTTCCTAACAACCTATCAGATCTGGCAGCCCTGTTGATTTTAATGGGCTGCAAGTTGTATTGGCAGGATCAGGCCTTGAAATCGAAGGCACTGAGACTGGGCTGGAGAGCGTAAGACCAAAAATGAGAAGACCAATTGTTTTATTTTCATTTCCAGAACTGAAGCTGATCTTTTTTCTAGACTCTCCCTAGGCTGCTTCTGAGGCCACCCAAAACAGTTGTGCATTTTCAACCAAAATAAAAACAACTGTTGAGGGAAAAAACTGATGTGCTGTTGTGGCAGCGTGGAAGAAGAGAAATAAAACCCTTGCTTAAGAGTCTGAAGTTTGTTTGATTTATATGCACCACTTTATTTAGTAAAGAAGAGGCTCCTATAAGCAGTGGAAAAAATTACAGCTAATTTCTGAAAGGCAAAGTCAGCAGCGAGTTTCAGACCGCCACTGCTTATATTTTGTTTCCAAATTCTATTTTGGAATCTGATAATTGAAACAGTATTTGCTGAGCCGGGTTGCAAACACAGATCTCTGCTTAAGCCCTTTCTCTGGTGCTCCTGCCTGCAGAGTTATTAAGAAACCGTAGGGCCTTTGACTGCTGTCAGATGGAGAAGTGGGAAATTGGTCTGTTTTAAAAAAGAAATCGCATGCGTGCTACTAGTGAAGGGAAGGGAGTTCACTTGCACGTGGTTTGGGGGCCAAATGCAACTTCTCTTCTTCGCCCAGGTCCTGGGTTAGGTCTCTCACCGCAGGGTGAGCCGGGGATGTTGCCACAGCCAAAAAGAAAATAGCCGTGAACAGTCAATCCTAGCTAATGTAGGTGCGATGGAGGTATTGTTTGGTTTACTGAAGTTCAGGTTTCTGTCTATTCCTGCAGTCTTGGATCAGTAAAAACGCTGAAGCCGATGCTAACCTAAATCTGTTCAATGTGACAGAACAAGATGAAGGAGAATATCTGTGTAGAGCCAACAATTTCGTAGGCATAGCCGAAAAACCATTTTGGCTCCACATTCGCAAACCAAAACCAGGTAAACCACAGACTCTGTCCCAAGGCCCTGGCAACTGCAAGAATGAGCTATAACATTTTTAAGAAGCTAGTGATTAAAATTACTATTCATTTTGTATTATACCCTGTCAACTGACGCTGAATGGCTTTATCTTATTTTCTTGCTAATTTTTTTTTTTTACAAGAATGTAACGCCTATACAGCAATTGCCGTGGAAAAATTCCCACAATAAAATGACTGTCAAATTTTGCTATCAACTCTTCACGCTTTTATTCCTTTCCCTTCCTTACAATTGAGTGCTGATAACAGAATTGCATGTTAATGACCTGTGACGTTCAAAGCTCTGGAAAACCAAGCTGTTTTCAAGATTTTCACCCATAAAACTGATATAATCAGTACACAGATTTCTGTCCCTTGGAGAAGTAATGGAGAAATAAATATCAACGTTGGCTCGTGCAAGCAAACATGTTAAATAGAGAGCAGCAGCAATCGCGTGGGCTCTGGGGTTTGGCTCCAGCCTGGAGGGTTTGGCTGCTGTGTTGCTCAGTGCCACTGCAGGAAAGGTCCTTATAGGTCCCTTCTTGTAATCGACCAGAGTTATATTACAGCATCGAGGGCTGTGTAATGAATATATGGCTTTGAGATGCCCACTCTGAAAAAATTCTAAAATTCTGTATTTTTCGCTGAACTAATGAATCAAAATGTTTGTATGTTCCTCTGATCAGCACTTGAATCTTTCCCCACTACATCTCCCCTCCTTTCTCCTTTCTTTCTGTCTTTTGTCTCCTCTTTTACCATCTTTCTTTTCCCCCCTGTACTCACCCAACTAACCCAAAGTCAGTCATATTGTGGGGGCAATTTTTCGTTTGGATGCTTTTGCTTGCATGCTTCTTTAGTGGGACAGAGTAAGAACCTGGTGAAGGGAACTTTTTTTTGCTTTTGACTACAGGTTGCAGAGGGGAATGAATAAATAAGTGTGGAAGATGGGCCATTGGAAAAAAAAAACAACTCACCTTAATCTGCTTTTGAAATTTGCCTGTGGTGTCCTCACACTTGCTGGGAATGTGGCTTATTCTCTGTTTTCCCTCTTTCTATATGTGTGTGTTTTTTTTCCCCGTAGACGGCAGGTGTTAACACAACGGATAAGGAGCTAGAGATTCTATACTTGCGAAATGTTACTTTTGAGGATGCTGGGGAATATACTTGTCTCGCAGGGAATTCTATTGGGTTCTCACATCACTCTGCTTGGCTGACGGTGCTACCAGGTATTTCCTTCTGTGCTGGCCTCTCTTTCCCTCTCCAGGGTGCCTTGACGTTTTGCTTTAGAAATGCCAAGTTCCTGCAGACCACCCCTTGCTTGGAAGAGGGCACGTTACCCAGGGAGGGCTCTCCTCTGGGATTTGCTGCGCAGGTGGTAAATCTGCACAGCAGAAGACCTCTGTTGCATATTCACAGCTGGCACTTTTTGCATTGCATCTCAAGATTTAAATTATTTTTGCAGTGATGATACAAAATGCCGAGTATCTTTTTCTGATCTTGATAACAAGGAGGTGTTCTCAGCCTCTCAGCCTCAGCCTTCTCAGTTAAGAGACTGTTAAGTGCCAAAATTAGGAGCTTTGTCTTCTTACACTGCCCGAGGGAGACGGAAACCTCCCCATCAGATGATCCAGGGCACCTAAATTGGACATGGACTGTGGATCATCTTATGAAGGAACCTTTCTGTCTAACCTCACATCTTAACCTAAAATTAGATGCATAAGTGGTTGGTGTGAGTACACCCTTCCCTGCCTGTAGCATTATTTCTACTTCATGGATGGACAGGCCAAGACAGCGATCTCAAACAGAAGGTTGAGGAGAGTCATCTGTAGAGAGAGACCAGGAGTCCTGGCTCCCAGGGGCATTGCACACTGCCTGCTCCAGCTGGGATCGATGAAAGCTGCAGTGGGCTTGAAACCTGAGGCCAGAGTGACCTCAATTTTGTGGTCCTTTCATGTGCAAAGCTCTCCTTGGCAATGAAGCCAGTGCAGAATATGCAACAGAGGGCTCTGCTCTCCCAAAGAGGGGGAAGAGGCTGTGCTGTCCCTTCACCTGCAGAATCTGCCTCTGGCTACGAGGGAGGCATGAGCATGGTCCAGGAAAGCACCAGCAATATTCATACTGAATCTCATAGGTGCTGTGCCTTGCAGATGGTGCAAGAACAGACCTGGAGTATGTTCAGTAGACCCTTACTGAAAGGGCACCCAAAATCTTATACGCCCCACTTTGTCTCACCCAGACATAGACCACATTTGGGTCCATCTTGCAACACATCCATCTCGGGATGTGTTTAGAAACTGGAAACTTTGGCATTTCTAATCCTGACTTTATCTGTGCGGGTGATTTGGATGTAATCACTTTTACTGGGGCTCAAGAGGGTTTCCTCCACGCCCATCCCTGCTGCCGGTGGGATCTGCTGGTCTTTTCTCTGTTCATTTGCCAGCTCTAAAATAGCTGATCTGATTCTGTTTCTGCTTCTGCTATCCGCTGGATGAGAAATCGTTTCCTTTAGTTAGAAGACTAATGTCTCTGTTATTTTGAGAATATCCTGATACCGTCTCATCCAATTGTTACGCTGTTTTTACAATGTATGAACTCACACCTCTCCTTTAAGCAAAGAATAAGCAGGAGAAAACCCACCAAAAAAACTGAAGTGGAACTTTATATTGAAGTTAGGTGCAGTGAAGGGCAGCCGTCCGTGCAGCAGCAGGCCCCGAAGCGCTACCCGCAGAGAAGGTGCAGGATCCAGCCCATCTGGGGAACCTCTGCTTGTAAACCCCGTTCCAGGCTAAGGGAGGAGAGGCACGGAGCAGAGGGCGAGACAGTGTGAGCCAAGGCAGCAGAGCTGTGCCACCGACTGTAGTGCCTGATCTCGGGAGATCTGGTGACCCTTCCCCGCAGGTGGAGATGGCCGCTTGGCAGGATCAGGCCCTGCACAGCTGACCCACAGGCTGGTGCAGACCCCAGTGTCACCGACAGCCCTTGCTCCGCGTCCCACTAGACACAGCCACCGAAGACCTGTTTCAGAGCCTGCTGCTGCCAGAGACAAAGCTCCCGCTGCTTGCCGAAGACGCTGCTTTGGGGCAGCAGTGATGTACACAAGCCGTTAGCGAGCTAAACCCACCGGCATGACTTCATTATAAAGTTTCCCACTGCTGACTGTTCCTCTGACGCCAGCATGCCTTTGGGGGACAGAAAACCAGTCCCACCGTGGCTCCTTCCTCTGGTCTATGTGCCTGTCCTGAAAGGAACAAGGGGAGAAACACAGCTGAGCTTTGCTGGTCCCAAAAAAGTCTTGCTCGCAGGTAGCCACTGCTGATGAGCTCATGCCGTCACCCTCCGGCTCAGCCACCTCTCTGGGCCAGACCTTCCAGTCTCTTCCCAGCAGAACTAAGTTTTCATGAAATTATTATGCAGATTGCTCTCATGCGGCTTTTTCTATGTGTGATGCCTTGCCCCTGGGTGCCCTTCGAGCCCCTTGGTCCCTCAGGGCAGGCACTGGTCCATTGGAAATCTTTGCTGGAGAAGCCAAATCAGCAAAGCGCAGCAAACCACAGTCCTGCAGCCTTTGCACATGCGAGGCATCCAGCTACGTGGTGCGGGTGTGTGGGGAAAGCAAGCTCTGGGTCAGAGGGACAGCACAGACACATGAAGATACCTTCAGCCTAGAGCAGTGGTTTTCAGCCTGTGGGCTGAAGGCTCTTAGAAACCCCAGGGTTGCATCAAAGGGCAAATTACCCCAAAAAAGGCAAACTGAACTAATGTTTTAGCTACAGCCGCAGGTGGAAAACCACTGGCCTAGGAGAGTCCCCTCACTGAAGTCACTCAGAAAATTGGCGTAGATGAGCGAGTCCTCCCCAAATTCCTTGTGCTGCATGTGTGTAGTTACATGCGGGCAGCTGCCCACCCCGTCCTGACTGCCGTCTCTTGTCACCCCGCAGCGGAGGAGCTCATGGAAATGGATGATTCAGGCTCAGTGTACGCTGGCATTCTCAGTTACGGCACTGGCTTTGTTCTCTTCATCCTCGTGCTGGTCATTGTGATTATCTGCAGGATGAAAATGCCAAACAAAAAGGCCATGAACACCCCCACTGTACAGAAAGTCTCCAAATTTCCACTCAAGAGACAGGTAACAGAAAGTAGATACAAGATTCCTATTCCCCCCTATGGTCATCCCTCTTTCCCCCCTCGCCCCCCTTGAAATTTCTGTCTAGGTGGGAAGCTCTACCAGAAGAATGTTGCCCGAGAGTGACATAAGCTGGCTGCAGTCTAGGAGTTTTAACCCCTCTTACTCATTTGTTTCTGTTCCCATGGAGCAGAGGCTGGTGGCAGCTGACTCTGGTTCATGAGCAGCTCCCAAGCAGCCGCGTTTCTGTCGCCTTTGTCCGGGAGGGCTGGCAGCGCAGCCGGGGATGCCACAGAAAGCACATCTTGCAGGGGAACAGTTTAGTCCAGACTCCCTAGTGAAGCAGGGATTTGGGGAGCAAGGGCACGTGTAATTGTGCTCAGTCCTGCTTTCACAGAGGTCACTGGTGACTTGAACCAATTCTCATGGAGGTGGGAGAGGGTCCTCTTTCTCCATGCAGTTAGAGATGCTCTGCCGCATGTAATTGCAGAGGGGCAGGAACAAAAGGCACCGTGTAAAACCACATAGTGAAGGATACAGATTTCACGGCTTTGGCTGCAAGCTCGTGGTGGGCATTTACAGGGCCAGAACAGAAGTCACTCCATAGCCTGTACATGCTGTGGAGATGCACACAGAGCAGCTGAACAGATTATACCTCCTGCCTGCTGGAGGGCACTGGCTGACCTGTCCCTCCTTTCCACCAGCTAAAAACCTGACCACAGGTGCCTACATCAGTGCATTTCTGCAAGGATGAGGGAAGGGGTGGGGGGGATTTCCCATTTAGAGATTTCCCATTTAGAAAGGTGTCAGTGGGCAAAGTGGCTCAAACCCCCTCAGTGGTCCATCTCAGGCACTGCCTTCCATAGCAATACGGTTGGCAATAACACTTCATTTGCTCTACCCAAGCAGGTGTCGTTGGAGTCCAACTCTTCCATGAATTCCAACACGCCCCTGGTCCGGATCACACGTCTCTCCTCCAGCGACGGGCCGATGCTGGCCAACGTCTCTGAGCTGGAACTGCCTCCTGATCCCAAGTGGGAATTGGCACGCTCTCGGTCAGTCAGCCCACGGGTCAGGGTCCCCTTGCCTCCCGAGAGTGTCACCACCCGGTACCCACTAACGCACCTGCTTGTTCCTCCCTCCAGCCTGACCTTGGGGAAACCGCTCGGCGAGGGGTGTTTTGGCCAAGTGGTGATGGCAGAAGCGATTGGGATTGATAAGGACAAGCCAAACAAGGCCATCACGGTTGCTGTCAAGATGTTAAAAGGTACGGAGAGTCCACAGAGGGCAGAACAGTGTATTGCAGAACAGCATATTGCGCTGGGTTTTCCTCTCCTTCCCTCTCTTTTAAGTCTTTTATACAAGCAGATACAACAGAAGAAAGCAAGAACAGCCTTTCTTCCCCTTCATGCACATAGCCTGGGGGTGAGGGCTGTCTCCTTGGAGAGCACCTAAAAGTCCAAATCCCATAAAAGTGCAAATCCCGTCAGGAAGAGGGAATGGGAATTAACCCAGTCGTCTGCCAAGGGGTAACGGCATCCCTGAGAAGAAGGGGAACCCCCTTCACTTCTAGCCAGCTCTGTGAATCAGCCCGCTCCTTGCTTCTCCCGTAACCAGCGCTGCCAGTTCTAGCAGAAGCTTTATGCAACAAGCTCAGGTGGAGTTTGCAGAAATTCCATTGACAAACTCCTTCTTGAGGAGTTTCTTCGTTGAAGAAACTCAATCCCAAACTCCTGAGAGGTTAAAGGGAGGCCAAAAATGAGGGAGTCACTGGGCTCCTTTGGATCGGTCTCTGTTTCCCATCCTTCCCCCGTGCACAGTGACCACAGACAACACGGACAAAATCACCCTGAGGAGTTCAGCTGGAGCAAGCGGGGCGGGTGCTCCAACAGTGAGCAGCGTGGGTTTGAGGTTACAAAGGGTAACAGCTTTAAAGAAAATAAGATTTCTTACCAGAAAAGGATTCTTTTAATTTACATTTCCTTCACTCCATTCTGAAGTTGGTTTTTGGAAGCAGGAACATTTCCATCTTTCCAAACCAAAGCACTAATCTGGGGAGGTTTTCCCCCATTTTTTCTACTTGTGTAGAAAATAAGGGGGAGTTTTTCTACTTTTGCAGAAAAATTACAGCTTTCCATGCAAAAAATATGTTCCTTCCTCTAGTCCCTCTCCCAGCTCTGACCTTCCCCCGTCATTAACTCTTTGCCCCTGGAGATGAGGGAGGGAAACAATCAGAAATGGAACATGGCGTCAGGTACCAAAACTGACTTTTTTTCTTATCAGGGTGAAACAGAAGAAGAAAGGTTTTATTGATTTCCGTATGAACATTTCTCTCTATCTGTTTGGTTTTTATTCTTGAACAAATATTATCTTTTTTTTTGAGATAGTATTTTTTGTTTTTATTTTGATTCTTCTTCCCAGCTGCCATATTTTAAGTACTGTTTCCCTATCAAAGCCCCACGTGGCTACGCAGCAGTTGTATTAACTACTTCACAAAACACTTATTTTCTTCCTTACATCTTTTTGCTTTCCTCTCTTGCTTTCTCCAGATGATGCCACAGACAAGGACCTTTCCGACCTGGTCTCTGAGATGGAAATGATGAAAATGATCGGGAAGCACAAAAACATTATTAACCTCCTCGGTGCCTGCACGCAGGACGGTACGTAGCCCAGTGCTCGCAGGGCCGTGGGAGGCTCCGGTTTGACTGTCCCTTCTGTGTAATTACTCACTGGCTGCCCAGAATGTCCCAGATGAGATTTCGGTGGTCAGCCTACCCCCAGGCAGCGCATGCTGTTCCTCCGCTGGATGCTGATGGTGCTCTTGCTTGCAGGACCGCTCTATGTGTTGGTGGAATATGCGTCGAAGGGGAACTTGCGGGAATACCTCAGGGCACGTCGCCCACCTGGCATGGACTATTCCTTCGACACCTGCAAGCTGCCAGAGGAGCAGTTGACATTTAAAGACCTGGTTTCCTGCGCCTACCAGGTGGCTCGTGGCATGGAGTACTTGGCATCTCAGAAAGTGAGTTGAGAAGCCTCATTTGGTAGGAGTGTCAGTCAGACCCGTGTGTTCAAAGGCGTGCAGTGCTCTGTGTGTGTGCAGGACAACTCAGGCAAAGCATTGCAGGCTTCTCCCTTTAGAGACCAGATTTTTCAGTATGAAGTATCTTGGGTTTTTTGTAGAAGGCTTCAGCCGTACGCAGAAGTTCCCATATGCCGGCTGCATCCATGAGCCATGCAGCTGCACAGCCCTCGCTGTCATCTGCAGGCCTGTTAGCATCCCCAAAATGCATACAAAAGCACAAGCAACCCAGACCTTGATGCAGTTCCTCAGCAATTCAACCCCTACCACTCGGCAGGGTAACCGGACTTTCAGATGTGCGATCCTGAGGCTCAGGCAGCAGTGGTCAGGGTGAGCGTCGCACCACGTTGTGAGCTTCCACCGTGGGAGACGTTACTTTAGACAACAGTCAGGAGCCGCGTGCACCCCTGTCCCATCATCTCCCTTCCGAGATCGCTAAAGATGCAGAGCACCTAGGAGGAAGCTGACATCCTGGGCGTAGCTCGTGTTTGCGTCTGTCACCAGCTCGGTGAGGAGCAGAGCTGGCCGTGGATTTGGCTCGATGCATGGCCATGCTCGGGATGCTCCCTGGGGAGCATTTTGCTGGCGTTGAGCCGGCTGCTGCGTTTGCTTACATCATACCCGGGGATTAGTCCTGATTTACCCTGACATCGGCAAGTGGAGAATCAGGCTTTGGGTTCAGGGAGCTCTGCACCAGCCAGCGTGACCTCTTTTTGCGGTCAGGGAGCACTATGGCAAGAGCAAGTTCAGCTTCAGGTGTCAGATGTGTTTGTCCTGTGACTGCAGTTCTCAGGGTGGATGGTTTGTGGTGGCTTTCTGCACAGTGCAGGCTAATTTAGCTTCTTTTTCAGCTAACAACTGTGATGTTGGGGGTTGGACTAGATGACCTTTAAAGGTCCCTTCCAACCCAAGCCATTCTGTGATTCTGTGTATTTTGGATGTATTAGGGATCTCTTAATCTCAGGATTTTTTTTCCTGCAAAGATGAGCCTGCACTCCTCTTCCTGGAGGAAGCAGGGCAGAAAGACAGCTTCACGTCCCAGTCGGCACCCACAGAAGAGGAGGCTTGGCTTTCTCATCTGTGCGTCCCCTTTGGAGAGCAAAGACGCGTGGCTGTGTCAGCACTGAGGCTGCCGATTAGGTGTTGCTAAGAGGTGGCTCCCACCGAGCATGCATGATGGGGCAGTGACACAGAAAGAGAGGAGTTAAGCACTGCCCACAGCTTTATGAGCTTGGGAGTCAATGAAAGCTTATAAACCACACGGTGCTGTTGGTTCCAGGCGCAGGCAGCTAACAAGCCCTTATTTATTGACTCGCTCACCTTTCACAGTGCATTCATCGCGACTTGGCAGCCAGGAACGTGTTAGTCACTGAAGACAATGTGATGAAAATAGCTGATTTTGGCCTCGCTAGAGACGTTCACAACATCGACTATTACAAGAAAACCACCAATGTAAGTACAGAGCTGCCAGGCATGTGCAGTTCTCCTTCTGGCAGGGAATTCGGCCATCCCTGCAGCAAGTGGCCCTTGTCCCACATCTCCCTTTCTAGAGAGGCTTAGGAGGAAGAAATCTGCCACTGGCCTCACCCCGTGAGGGGCTATAGATAGGATGGCCCCAGGAGTCCACCCACCATCCGTTTTCTTCCTGACAGATACTGCTGGTGCTAGCAGCCAGTTGAGAGGTCTTGGCTCTGGCCAGGAGGCTCTAGACGAAGAGAAAGCAAGGTTTTTACCAAAGGGGAATGGAGCCCTTTCCAGTCTGCTCCACTACTGTTCATAAAGATCCCAAGGAGCCCACTTCTGTCCCACCAGAGCCCTTGACAGAGGAATGTCACTTTTTGTATACCTGGAGCTACCTGGCTCTCATGCATTCCTCTCTCCTTTTTACAACTGAGCTCCTTGGCTCCACCACCAAGGGTGAGAAGATGGTCCCAGACAAGGGCTGAGTCCCCAAGTCGTTTATATTTTCTGTAGAGATATATTTACAAATGAAGGGCTGGAGAGAAGACCTGTGTCTTGGTTCAGAGCCCTGCAGCAATGTTGAGCTCTGAGCAAAAGCTGCCACTACAACAGAGTGCAGAGGTGGCAGGGGAAGAGGTTGAGGGTATTGCAGAACCTGGGGGCTTTGCGACTGCAGGGGGTCTAAATGTCCAGGCAGTCCTACGAAGGCCACCATGCCTATACTGATCCTTTCCAATATCATATCAGAAATCTTTCTTAATTGCCAGGATTTCTTATTCATAAATTAATAAAAATTATTGGGAATTTTAATCATAGACCAGATGGATTTTCCCTTTTTGAGCTGTGTTGGACAGCTGAGAGCATAATCTTATTTGTGCATCCTACCTATGTCCCATCTCTAGTTGTCTCCCCCAGTGAGACCGTGGGGCAGAAGAGGACAAAGCCCTCCCATAGCCACATTACGCCTCAGACATGAAACAGTCCTTTCTGACTCCCTCCAGGAGCCAAGCAAAGCCCAAAAGAATTATGATTAATCTAGTGTTTATTTCTCATATGTGACAGCCCATGTTTATGACTCTGATGTAGGATGTTCCCCTGGAAAGCTGGGATCACGCCTCCTCATTTAGCCTCCAGCGGGATCCGGATTTGATTCTTAGAGGATCTGGCCCTTGCCTTCAGTCTTGGAAGTTTCCCTTCAAGTTCAGCCTAAGCAGGGTTTGGACTAGGAGTCAAACAGCTTCTTCCAGCCAAAGAGATGGAAAGTGTTTTCCCATGCTCTGCTGCAGAGCTTGCTGCATTTATGAGCAATGGATGCTGTTCCCATGCAAAGATTTAGATGCTCTGATACGTTAAACCTGCCTTGGCAGTGAAACATGGTCCTCTACAGAGAGCATTTACTGCTCTCTGAAAAGATTGTCAGCGAAGATCCAGGGATCAAATGCTCTAATCTGTTTATATGTGGCCACTACTGCTTTGCCCAGTGACCGGGAAGGCAGATGTGGTTGTTAATGAAAATGTTTCAAACTGGATTAGAAAAGAAGATTCAGATGGTGCCGTTGTGGCTGGGGGAATATGCTGATGGGATGTTCCCATTGTCTTCCTAATTACAGGGTCGGCTGCCTGTGAAATGGATGGCTCCAGAAGCATTGTTTGACCGGGTCTATACTCACCAGAGCGATGTGTAAGCATACCCGCACTTTTCAAAAAAAATAAAATGACAGGGAAATCAACACCTATAGTATCTTAAAGACAGATGTACTGCTAAGCACGAGCAGGGCTCGTTCACTGCTGGGGCACCCGGGGATGCAAAAGCAAATGAATCGATTCCAAGCTGCAGCTTTGCACACCTGGTTTTATTTTACCGTTATCTAGTTGCTTTCATCTGAGGATGTCTAGTGAGCTGCTGAAAAATTATTGGGAGGCAGGCAGGCAAGTACTCCTTGTCCAATTTATAGATGAGGAGATTCATGCTGCAGTCAGAAAAATTTGTGCAAAAAAACCTCCATGCAAAAAAATTGCCCTCAGCTTCCTCCATGCTTTGCCCCAGACAGTTACGCTTCAGTCGAGTACGTGGGATGGGCTTGAAATATTCTGTCTGCCGTTAGTAGAGTTGATCAGAGAATATTCAACAAATGTATTCTCGGATTAATTTTGCAGCTTCATTTATTTGCCTTTATTTTTCTTAATCCTGTCTTGTCTGTTTTGGTGCCTCTGCACGGTCAGCAAACAGCAGAGCCTGCCTTACGGGTAAAGCTGTATCACATCTGAACTTTGCAAGGACTGAAGTAGCTCAGCATGCATACCGGCTTTTTTATTTCAATATTTGGTCGATAATGGCATTTTTACAGTAATTCAGCAGGCAGCCTGCCTCAAGGCTCACCGCTTGCAATTGGACAAATGAATCTTTCTGTTTCTGTATTTTTCACATACTTTGGCTTTTATTGATCTTAAATCATAGTTTCCATGCTTAGGTAATGCTGCAGCGGGCATGACAGATAAATCAAAGCTAGAGAACGGGAGAGCGAGCGTGCGTGGAAGCAAAACAGAGACAGATAATCCCTGTTTTTAAAAAGAAGACGAAGAAGGCAAAATATATTTTTGAAAAAGGGGACTTTTAACCAGAGCACAGCTGCAGGAGTGGAGTGTGTAACATTAGTGCTCCGCTGATTTTTGTTGGGGTATTTTTCTCCTGGCTTGGCCAGTGAAATGAGTGTTGTAACAAGCAAGTTTTGGTATCAGCTTGCACAATTAGTGGCCTGTGGTTCCAAGCCTGCAATTCAGTGAAGCTGTGCATGAATAATTTGATTTGTTCCATTCAGTGGAGCTGGTGGAAGACCTAACAAAGAGCTGGGGGTAATAGATGGGCTGTCACCTATCTGATTAAATGCTCATTTCAATTTCAGACTTGGTGCCTGGGATTTCTTTGCTATTGAGTTGGATCAGCAGAGATCTCCAAGTAACTAGTAAAAATGGCCTAGGCAATTAGTCATGCTATTGATGACTTTGTTAGCTATGCATGGCTGCACAGAAATAAAGCCGAGCGGGGGGGAGGGGATATGGGGGGAGCTTGGAAAAAAACCTCATTGAATTTTAAAGATCTTTCTTTGGTTTCCAGCTGGTCTTTTGGAGTGCTACTATGGGAGATCTTCACTTTGGGAGGGTCTCCATACCCGGGAATTCCCGTTGAGGAACTCTTCAAACTCTTGAAGGAAGGCCATCGGATGGACAAACCCGCAAACTGCACCCATGATTTGTGAGTGTGTGGTGGGGGTGACCTTCTTGCCCCGCTCCCCCTTCCCTCTGCGGCCAAATGCCACCCCAGGCCATGGTTCAGGCCAGTGGGACATCCCTGCCGTAAGATGGTGGAGCTGGCAGTGGGTAGGTTTACCCACCCCGACACATTTCAGCTCAGTCCATGGCTCGTTTGGTGGGTCTTTAGATGAGAGTGCAGAGGAGAGTGCAGGTCTTTAGACCAGAGCTGCATCTTTAGATGAGAGTTCATCTTTAGAACGGTTCCTCCTCCTGCTTCGAGAGCGCGGACACACGTGAGGAGATCAATAGTGAGGAGCATGGCTCCACAAAACCCTCCTTCTCCTCCCCCAAGCTGGCCACATGCCAAGGCCACCATGGCTGAAGTTGCGTTGGCCATAGCCATTCTCTCAGGCGATTTGGGGGTGGGTGGGCAGGCGGGTGGGTGCCGCTTAGCCCCACTGCGGGTGACGGTCCCCTCTCCTGTCTCATGCAGGTACATGATCATGCGGGAGTGCTGGCACGCCATCCCCTCGCAGCGGCCCACCTTCAAGCAGCTGGTGGAAGACCTGGACAGGGTCCTCACCGTGACATCCACCGATGTGAGTGTGGTAGGGTGGGCGCGGGGAGAGGTCGCTCGGTCCCCGGTGGGGTCACCCAGCGTTGATGGGTCTGTCGCCCTGGCAGGAGTACCTGGACCTCTCGGTGCCCTTCGAGCAGTACTCGCCGGCCGGCCAGGACACTCACAGCACCTGCTCCTCGGGGGACGACTCGGTCTTTGCACATGACCTGCTGCCCGATGAACCCTGCCTGCCCAAGCACCCCCCCTGCAACGGCGTCATCCGGACGTGAGGACACCCCGGGCGGACGGACGGATGGACAGGTGGACAGCGTGCCCACGGAGGTGTGAGGGTGGGGCGCCGAGGACAAAACCGTAGTGAAGGATCTTCCAGTGGAACTGCGTGGTGGTGCCTGGAGATTTGTGGTGTTGTCAAGCTGTTCAGGGTAAAAAAAAGAAAAATACTAACTTTTTTTTTTGGTTTTGTTTTGTTTTGTTTTTTTTCCCTGTTTGCTGTATAAAAAGTCAAGAAGCACTGTTTGGCCTGAAGGAACTAATCTATTGCCAAGATGATCTATCATATATGATTTTTTTTTTGGTTTATTTTTCATTTTTTGGGTTTTTTTTTTTACTAAGCAGAATGTTGAACCTGGGGGGCACTGACCTCCCAGCCTCCACGCTTGTGTTTCGAGTGCCAGAGTAGCCGTTCTGTGCCTGCAATACGAAGAAGAGAAAAAAAAATCTTCCTTTTTTTTTAAAAAAAAAACACAAACAAAAAAAAGTGTAAAGAATGTAGAAATTCTTTGCTTATGCAATCTGTACATGAACCTTTTTGGTGGAGCTGAAAAGCCACGTTGCCTGCAGGGATTCATATATTTATAAAAATATCTATATTTTTGTTGTCGTCGTTTTTATAGCTTCATGATCGTATTACCCAGCTACATAGAAGGAATCCGTTTTGGAAGAAGAAAAAAAAAATAAGTAAAATGCAAATCATCATGGAGAAAGGAAAAAAAATGATTAAAAGAGACAGTCATCTGAAACGGCGGCGCTTTGGCCAGGCTCGGCAGCTCCCGGCTCTTGCACTGGGCTGGGAGCGATGGGGCCGTGCTGAGGCGGGAGCAGACCCCGGGGACGGGCAGGGACCCGGTGGTGGCCATGGGGTCCCTGGGGAGGAGAGCATCACCCGTCCGACAGCGGCGGGGGACCTGGCTCCTGGGTGCCCACACCGTGTCTCAAGCCATGTCCTGACCTTTGGGAACAGCCGTTCGGGGGGGGGGTGTGGGGGTGTGGGGTGGATAAAATCTCACTTTTTGGGGTTTGCATAGTTTTGCTTGCGAGGGGTGAGTGAGAGGGGAGCAGCTCCTCCATCCACCCCGCGACGCCAGCAGTTTGGCTCCATCTACACACAGTGACTCGGAGAAAGAAGTTACGGGTACCTGTAGGCAAGAGCCTTTAACTTATATCAAAAAGGTTTATTCCAGAGAATCTGTGTATATATCTATAAATATATCCTGTATATATATAAATAAATATATTAAAAAAAAAGAATGTATAATACTAATGCAACATAAAGCAGTACTGAGAGAGAGTCTCAAAATACGAGCATTGCAATCTAGGATATACTGATCTGGGCGAAAGAAAAGATTGTTTGTTTGTTTGTTTTATATCTTCACAGTTTTGTTTTAAAAATTGTACCTTAACATGTATATTTGTAAAGTTATTTATAGACATTAACATATCTGTTCATCGGTTTAAATAGCGTAGCGTTACTGTAAACTTTAAATTTCACCGAGTTTAAGGGTGGGGTTTTTTAACTTATTAAAAATGGAGAAAAAATATATTAATCAAGTTTTTCTTTTGTGTTTATGGGAAATATTGAAAGAATGTATAGGTGTACAGTCCTTTAACAAATTACATTTAATGTTATATATATATATATATATAATGTTATATATATATATATATATATATATATATATATATATATATATATATGTATTCATTAAAAAAAACATTAGTTTATCCTGGATTGCAGTGAGCAAAAGTAAGTTTATTTTTTACTACATCACCAGTGGTTAAAACCAAACAAATAGCAGCAGAGAGATGATTTTTACATATTTCAGAAAAACAGGGCCAAGAATTCTTCCATCAGTTTAACCACTGTGCATTGAGGGGGCGTGGGTGTTTATTTTTCTATTTTCAAATGAAGGTATTCTTTGTGGTCGATTTAATAACAAGTGTGCAGCAAAGCAAAATGTTGACTTTGGATGATGCGGGGTAATTTTTTTTCCCCTTTGCCAGTACCGTTGTATTTAGGGCTTCAGAAATGCCATGTGAGCAAAATAGCAAGAGGAGTGACACTGTTTGCAGGAGAGGTGCAATGACTGCGTATTTCTTTTGCATCTAACTCACTGGAAAATGCCAGTGATGCCTGATTTTCTGTGTTTAAAATGCTGTGCTATTTTATTCCTCGATGTCGGATAGCTGTTTAAAAGCACAGGAGTGAACTAGGGAATTTCAGCATGGATCAAGCTGACAAGGGGGGGAGATTTGGGCTGGGGGGTTGTGGGTTGGTTTTTTTTTTTTGTCCAGAAGACTTTATCTACTACCACGAAGAGGCAAGGCAAATTGCATCCTGAATTCTTTCTTTCCATTTTTCTCTGGTGCATATTACATATCAATGTTTCAGAATAACAGGATGACAGCATCTCATTTTAAGATTTATTTTTTTTTCTTCTTAGAGCCACAAAATCCTTATCCTAAAATAAATAATTTATAGTTTGAGGTTATTTCAATGGAAGTTTGAGAAGGTAGATTTCTATAGATTTTTGTTTCGTTTTGTTGGAATAAAAAAGAATTTTTTGGTATTTTCTTACAAATGTCTGCTAATTGTGTACATTCCAAGTACTCGAAGCGTTGAGTTTTCCTGTACTGAAAAAAGAAAATGTACAAAACTGTGCATGATTTCAAATGTTACTAGATATTATAAATATATATATAATTTATTGAGTTTTTACAAGATGTATCTGTTGTAGACTTGTTGACTTTAACATTTCTTATTCAATGCTTATATAGTTTTATAGCCTGGACTATTATCTTTAAAAGCTTAAAAAAATTAAAAATTCCAATTTTGTTACATTTTATACTGTTGATGTTACAATCCACAGGTTTGCATAGCGTGATTTTTTCAATGAGCAACTCTGTTCAGTTTATTTTAATACTGTATTTTTGTGCCTGACAGCTGCAGCTGTCAAAGGTGTGAGATGAACACTAAATAAAACTATTCTGCTTTTGTTAACATGGCAAACTTACTTTTACAAAAAAAAAATAAACAAGTTGTTAAATTTTGGGGTTTATTCCCAGTTGTGAGGGTCCTTTGCAAAACCAAGTCTTCTAGGCTCTGGGATTTGTAGTGCCAGGACGGTTTATTTTTTATAGTGCTGCTTTGCAAGTCCTGGCCAGCACAGGTTTTATATTCATAATAAATTTATAACAATTTTGGATCAAGGGCAGTATTATTTCTTTGTTAGTGGGTATATTTATATCCTCGCAAGCCATTGTGTGCATGCAGGTATTTAACCCCTGCTCTCATATGGGATTAAGCATATAGCAGTAGCACAAGGGCAGGAATTGCTCATTAAACCTCTGTTACGGATTTCATCCAGATCAGGCTGTCTCCCAGCGGGGTCGTGGTGGTGCTCACGACGTTGCATTCAGCCCCGCAGATGCTGGTGGAGGTGCAAGGTCCACGAGAGGAGCCCACTGCTAGGAAAGGGGAAGGTGGATGCATCCAGAGCAGGCACCCAGCACCTGGTGGGATGGGCACGAGGGGCCTCGTTCTGCCCGGCTCCCAAGGGGCAAGGGAAGCCCACGTTTGGCTTTGGCTTTGGCTTTGGCTTTGGCTTTGGCTTTGGGGGGGGTTGAGCAAGGGAGCGCAGCCAATCCTTGCTTTTCTGGTAGCAAAGGATGCAGGGGGATGTTTCAGCTTGGGAAACATTGGGCCAATCCTACCAGCACTTCCATATAATATTAACGGATTCCCACAAGTGATCCTGTTCAACTGCATCCCAGACACCTCGAATTTTGCATGCAAGTTTGTCTACCTATGTATAGCCTGCCTACAGTAGGAGGCATTTGTAGGTTCAAGTAGCTGGGCATGGGAGCGCATGCACCTGAGCAGGTTACATCTGCGGCACTGGGACCGGCACCACCACTGTTACATCTAGTAGCATTTAAAAAAAAAAATAGACTTACATGTTTTTTAGGTTATTTCCTTGCCATTGTAAGAAAAAAAGATATTATTTTAGCACTACTAAGATGCACTGCATTGTGGGAGAAGTCTTGCTGCCTGGAATGGGTTGTTTCCATGCTTTAAGGACACACTTTGGTGGCCAGCCCTGTGCCCTTCCCCCAGCAGGAGCAGCATCGGCCCAGGCATGATCCTTGGCCATCCAGGGCTGCAGTTGGAGCGCAGCTAAACAGCCTTTTGCTGGCTCGCATGCAGATGGCTTCATCATAGCAGGGTGGTGAGGATATTGTGCACCATTTGCTGCCAGGACTTGAAAAGCAGGAGGGATGGATCGTTCTGCAGTTAACTGTGGTGTGTAGCATACCCGTGCTTTATAGCTGCCCCCCAAAAAAAGCCCTCCAAGCACATAGAGAGGACTGAAGTCAAAGTCTCAAAGAGGCAAGTTTCTGTCCTGGTGCAGTGGCTGACCCACGCATGGAGCTGGCATGATGTTTGCTTTCCCTCTTGGGTTTCATGATGTCATTCTTCCTCTGCTGACCTTCACCCGCAGCAGTGTTTGCTTGTGGGTTAGGGAGGAGGGGGTAATATTTTACTTTAATTGCCCTACAATGCAGCCAGTTCTTAGCCGAGGATGAATATTTGGTTGCAGCGTGTGATGTGCCTTGAGCAACGTGCAAAACAATCTCAAGGAATATTTGCAAAGCTGTTCAGCTGAGCTGTGTCACTGAACGAACGCCCCACCGCAGCTCATCCTCCCCTTCAGTGTCCACAGCCTTCCACCCAAGCCATATGCCCTTTCCACATGAAAGAGGTATTTTTCAAAGCAGAACAAATGTCTTTTTTCCTCCGTGGGTGACTACACAAACAGGGCCTTGCACTGGCCCCCGTGACCTGTTTCACAGCAACATTCAAACAAATTACTAAAATCGTGATTTTTTATTTTTTATTTTTTTTAATGTGTTCCCATTGGTCATGGCTCCATGGTGAGACAGGGAGGATTTGGCAAAAGGAAGAGAAGTCTGAAGCCCTGCAGGTGTCAGTAAGCAATGGCAACTAGAACTAAAATAGCAAAGTTTCCCAGTGGCCAGTGCCATTTAAAACTCTTGAAGGAGGTGTTGCCTGCTGGTGGACTCCTCTGAGCCAGTTCATCCCTCCCAGAGGCTACACAACCTGCAGAAAGGCAATATGGAAACATGGGTTGTGTTGACATGAAAAAGGAACATAAAGGGTGAATGATGGATCTGCTCAATGCCGCAGAGCTACTAGCAATGGGAGGATATGAGGGAATGGCCAGAGGAGATGCCAGGACATGAAGTGCTTTCTAGGGCTTCATGGCCCAGGACCATGGGCTCACCAAGAGACAGGGAAGGGATTTGTCACTCTTGCCTGTACCCTCTTCTTCCTCCACCTTCTCAGCCACGCTAGCTCTAAGCATGGTTTCACTTTCTCATGCCTCTGATCTAGTTTCTCTGTTTCATCACCATCATGATGTTTTTCACAAGCAGCATCTCAAGTGTAGGCAACATGTCGAGCAGAAGCACCATCGTACCCTGCCCCAACAAGATTATTATATCTAAAACCAGGAAATAAATCAGTGTCCTAGCGTGCGGTGGTACAATCAGCTCTGAGCCCTGCAGAGACATTTGTGCCCACATGCACCACTATGTGGTCAGCTCTCCTGGCTGGTGCGCCCAAAAGACCAGACCATAACCATTGCACCTGTCCCAAGCCCTTTTGGGGGGGTCTGGCAACATGCAGGAGCAGGGGATGGGAAAGGAAAGTATGCAGGCAGAAGAAAGATATCTTACCAAATGTGCAAGCAGGACTGGCCCAGGAATTAGTTTGCTAAAGGCCAAAGTCTGCATGTGTCACCTACTAACCATGGCTTGCTCCAGGTTCCTCACCACTGCAGACAAAAGTGGGTTTGCCATCAAGGAAGAAGGACCCCAGCTGGGAGGGGAGAGCAGGGAGAAGGGGCAGAGGCAGGTGCATCTTCCAACCAAGGGCTACATTCAAATAGGCATTGAGCACCAAACTCGAGCAGTGAAAGCAAGGGGAAGTTTGGCACCAGCAGAGTTAGGTACCTCCATGGCACTGGGGTGCGCTCCCTATGCATTCAGCCAGAAAATCAGGCAGCACAAACTAAAACTGATGCTGGGCAGAACAAGGTAATGCCATGGATAATCAACACAGCCTCTCTGGTGATAACACACCCTGTCTAGCAGTTATTAATGGCATTTAGCTAAATGCCATGCACACTCGCCTCTGGGGCTGCCTCACCACCCTCTGCATGCTCTCGGGGCATGCTAGACTGAGACGGGGTGGAAGGTGGTACCACTGCCTTACATCAAACGTAGGCACTGTCCACCCTGAGCCAAAGTCAACATGGATGTTAGGGTGATCAGAGACTTCCAGATGTTAGAGACTGTATTAAAGAGTGGGTTGCAAGCAGGAGTGGTGAAACTTGTTACCTTTTGACTCATACTGACAAGACCTCTTGACAGGAGAGGAGCAAAATTTGAAGTATTGATAGCAGAAAATCAAGGCTGAAAAAGGCAATATAAAGCATAGCACATCCCCTGAAGACTCTGCCAGACTGGTAGAACTGGGCAAAAATCCCAAACAAATTCCTACAAGCCCTCACTGAAGCTGCCTCAAGGTACTATCCACTTTGGAGAGTAACTTTGCAAACGCAAAGTGATCACAGCCTGCACAGACATGGCACAAAGCCCTGTGGAGAAGTGCTGTTGCGCACCCCTGACATGCTCATGCACACCCAAAAATGCTGCCTGGACAACCAAGATCCAGCCAGCAGCTTGCCACTTTCCCATGAGCCAGCGTGTTTGCTCTATGAGATAGCTCTGGTCCTACCAAAAAAGCCTGAACCTAATCCAAGAGAAATCATGTCATGTCTTTCCTGGGTAGCACCACAGGTATCTTTTTTCCCCAATATAGCAAATAACTTGTTCAGGACATGATTCTTTGTGCTGACCTTCCATGAGACACTTAGCTAGTCTGCTCAGCAACGTTGAAAACCCATTCATTGGTTCCAGCCAGTCAATGTCAATTTTTCCACTTCCACACCAGTAATATGGAGGAGGCAGACAAATATAATTTTCTCCTAAAGTAAAAATTAGCTAGACTTTGCAGAAGTTGTTTTCAAGCAGAGCCTGGAATTAAACCTGCTTTAGCAGTACTGACAGGTAATCTCTTGTTACTGCAGGAGAGAGAGATCTGTTTTCATCCTCTTGTGCCTCCCTGCAGCGCTTTGCTCCCTCAGCCATTTCTGTCCTGCAGACAATGGCAGACTCACAGGTGATGGTGCTTGAGGCCATTCTGGAGGAACAAACTCAATGAGCATTGATAGGGCTGATTGCACACCTCCATTACAGGATCCCAAAGCATAGAATCATAGAATGGTTTGGGTTGGAAGGGACCTTAAAGATCATCTAGTTCCAGCCCCCCTGCCGTGGTCAGGGACACCTTCCTCTAGACCAGGTTGCTCAAAGCCCCATCCAACCTGGCCTTGAACACTTCCAGGAATGGGACATCCACAGCTTCTCTGGGCAACCTGTTCCAGTGCCTCACCACCCTCATAGTGAAGAAAATCATCTTCCTGTCCTGGAGTGACACATACACATCTTCCACATGGGAAGAACATGCACTCAAGTGCTGACGTTACATGGATGATGCCCACCACACCTTCATTGTGCACCACCAGGAGGGCTGAGCAGCAGGACAGGATCAGCTCTTGAATGTGTTTGATTCAGTTTGGCCAGTGGCTTCAGAGGACTCCTGGTTCTCTGCCAGTCTTAAGTTTTTGCTTAATACAGTCTCCTAGGGATGTCTTCTCCCATTTGATGTCAGTGAGGAGCTTGTCTTGTCTTAGCAGACAGCAGTCTGGCCTCCACTGCAAACTGCCTGGTCCAGCCAAGGGAACCACAGCAGAATATTAACTACGTGACCATGGACCTTGAGCCCTTAGGAAACCGCTGAATAGGCACTGCTGAACACGTCAGCAGAAAGGCACCGAGATGTTTGGCTGGTGAGGGCAGTATGGAAACCAAAGGAGGAGAGCACAGACGGGCACACGGATGGCGAAAGCTGAGTCATCTTCATAAGAGGAGGGAAAGGACCAAGCTGCCAGATGGTTTCCTAAGAAAGATGCAATATCTTTCCAGGTACTTTTGAATTCACACACTGGGAATGTGCTGCTGTAGGAAAGAGGCACTCATTTACAGCCTGCATGTGAGAATTTCAAAGTCGTGGCAGCCTGAGTGTCGTCTCAGAGCTCTTGTTATATAAGTAATTCAGATTTCTGGTGATTATTCTTCCTTGGACAGAAACCATGCAGACAACTCTAACCTACACAAGAGATGGAGGAGGTAAATTTTAGGACTGATTGATCTGGGCATTGTAAAAATGCATTTGTGGAAACGCCCTTGTCAGTATATACATTCCTACCTAATGCTTCTGTTGGAGGTTTATGGCTTGCACATGAAAAACTTCTGCAAATACCTCCCAAAGGCATTTATGGTCAAACTCGTGGAGAACACCAGGAAAATCCAGAATTGGACCATCTTAATGAGACCCTGCAGAGTTTCCCTCTTCAAAAAAGCCATTCCACTCAGAATAACCTTCATCGCCTCAGCCTGAGGTGTATAAACACCCAACTAATAAAAATCATCTGCCAAGCAGCCCTTCACAAACTGCCCAAGGAAATATTCATACCCCAACAGGAGAAATGACAGAAATGCCTGAAAATTTGGTAATGCCTTTGCAAGTATTATCACCTTCCAAATATCCCAGGAGAGAGAAGCTATGCAATATTCTCCTGATGACCAGGGACTTTCATCTGGCAAGGCAACCACCAAGGTCTGGAACCATCATGCTTGGGTCCTGAGCAGCACAGTGACTACTAGATAAAAAATGCAGATAAATGCAACACGCATCGTGAGGCTGATGCTAAACAAACACCAAGATCCAGACAGGGGTGTGGGTTCCAGGCTGCAAGTGAGGAAAGCAAAGGAGCTTCCAGCTCTCCTTGTACCAGCTGAGCAAAGATGTTTATGGTGGGTAGGTGGAGCTGACCAAGCTCTGGACCTCCTCCGGCCCAATAATAGCAAAAAATTGGTGTTTCTGCTAAGATCAAGGTCCGTTGAGAGGTCTGTACACAGGCCGGTGTACCTGGAGCTGTGCCAGGTGGGCATCACTCCCCTTTTCTCTGCAACAGTGTTTTTTTCTGCTAGTTAACAAATACATGGTTATTAATATATAGTTATATCTATATGCTTGCTAGTTACACTTTCAGCATACAAAGAGTTCTGCTGTTAGGTAAATATTCTGGGAAAATGGATGCTTTTAATATTGCTTACCAGTTTTATTGGCATTTACTACTAGGACGGTAACTCTGCCTTAAACTGGAGGAAGTGTCAGATGGGCTGAAACATTCTGGATACACCTCTTCCACCTCCACCTATGACCCTTCTAATTAACTTGTGATGAGATTTTTCATCGAAAGGGTCTCAGAGTATAGGAGACACATGCACACTTGCACCACATTTTATTTTTATTCTGAATTATTATTTATTTGTGAGGATCACATTTTTTTCTCTTTTTAAAAAATAAACAGGAGTGAAGAAACCTGAGCCAGTGGGAGCCTTTGGATACCACGTCCATTTCACGCAAAGCCCCACTATCAGCTTTCACTCTTTGAGAGTGATTTTAATGACATTTTCAGGAATTAGGTTTGCAAAAGCAAGGCTGTTATTGGATATTCAGAAAACAAAAAGGTAAGTGCTGTATTCATGACAACATTACAATGCTATGTTGGCACAGAAAAGTCATGACTTTTCCATCAGCCTTGCACGTAAATGTAGAATTTAAGAAATTTTTACAAGGTAGAGAAAGGGCAAGAGATTATTGGCAAAAGGTTCTGAGGTTACAGAATCCAAAATGATTTTGGTTGGCTGACCAAAAGCTAGTTAATTTGTCTGAATGCACCACAATCCTCATGTAGGTGGTACTAACTTATATTTGCCTTGCCCAGATCGGTGTATCACATATAGATTTTATGAACCTATTTCTTAGATTCTTCAGGGAAGAACCTAAGAGCAGTATGAGCCCAAGGAGAGTGGGCAGCTCTCCAAAAGGGAGACCCTCATCCTCATCATTAAAGTCAATCTTAAGAAACTATGTAAAAGGCCATCATTTTAGTTGTTAGGCAAAATCTTCAGCAAAGCCAAGGGAGGTTTGCTTGTGTGGGAGGACTGGAGAAGCAAGGCCTCCATGCATGTGTGAGCGTGTCAAACAGGGCAGAAAAACAGTTGTTTATGCAACATTAAAGTTGAGAAACGAAGCAGTCAAGCAATGCAGCGTTAGGGTTGAATGCTCAGCTGTAATGTTGCCTCCCAGTATTTAAGTGTTGGCAATGGTGGTTTTGCACATTGCTATGACTCCATGCAATAGGCAAGATCTGTGAAATATGCCGTAGTCGGGGTTGTTCAGTGACAAGTCAACCTGTGATTATCCTGCAAGGGGGCAAAAAAAAGCAACACTTTAATTTGAGACCTCACCATCTTTATGGTCCCATGCTTCATCCTTGATCTCCAGGTCTGCATGAGCTGGGCGTTGGTGCAGGGGTCACTTCACACTCTCAGCAGCAGAGAATTGTGCCTAAAATAAGACCGTCACTTAGCTGATCACGAAGTGTTTCAGTCTGGATGCCAGCATCCAATTAAGAGTCTAAAACTGTCACCGCTGATTTTAGCTCCTGCCTGCTCTGCAGGTGGGCACCGGGGAGCTGAGTGTCCCTCCCTGCCTGTGCAGCCCTGCACACAGCACATCGCAGGACCAGCCTTTCCTATTCAGCATCTCCCAGGGAAGCTGTGTCTGCACTGCAATACCTGATTTTTCATTATTCACTCAGTAATTAGCTGTTTTGTGGCTCTTGATCTAGGATGCTCCTCCTAGCTGACACATATCAAGCCAACTGCCCCTTCCTGCAAGCGCAGGAACACCTGAAAATGGTGCTGCCGGTACTCCCTCACAAAGTCCACATCATCTCTCAGGATTCAGCTGTGCAAGACAGTCAGGGCAAGCACAGTCCCAGGGCTTATGACAAGAGCTTTTTTCTCCCTTTGAGAAATGAGAATCCATGGCTACAAAAGGACAGATCTTCCACATCCCTGTGCCTTTCAAACTTTCCAGCTTATTTTGCATATAATTCCAAATGATCAAATCTAATGCTGATCTGACCTTTGTTTATTTTTCTTTCCTCAATGTCTGAGTGATTCGTTTGGCTCAGAAAAGGGATTTAACTATCATTTCAAACAACCGCTAATTACAGCGACTGAAACCTAATACTTAATTCCAGCCTCAAAGGAGCCAATGGTTCGCATTAAATATCAGATGAGGCGAAACATCTCAATTTAGTCTGGCTATACATTTGTCAGATTTCTGTGCAGAATGCAGGCATGAGCAAGATACAACCAAGACAGAGGAAATCAGATATCACCAAGCTCTCAGTAACACTCAAGGAGCGTAACCCACGCCATTCGTCTTAGGTACCTTGAAGTTCAGGCACCGATGAAGCCGATTTCGGATGGGACATCTAATGTGCAGAGAGCAGGAATTTCAGCAGCAAAATAAATTATTAATCATCAATCTATTTTCACATCTTAAAGGTGCTGAAGTGAGAAAGACTTTTGCAAATCTAGTAGAGCAGGAGCAATGCAAGCTCAAGGAGCGATGTGAGTTTGCAGCACGTCTCCCAGGTACACAGAGGTAGACAGGGTCCAGTGACAAGTGGGGGCACAAGAGGGGCTTTTCAGATCTCTGCGGAAGCTTTGAGGATGGTGCCAAAGCTGCCAAACTTGAGAGCTGAGTTTCTACAGCTCGTTACTGCAGTTTACAGACACTGAAGCTAAGGCGCATGTTTTCAGAAGGGCTGAGAGCTCAGGCTCCCAATATGGTGCAAATTAAAGCAATAGCTTTGTTAACTATCATCTGGCCGTCCATGCAACACAGTGCAGCAGTAGCCCTAGGAGTGGGGGCATGGAGACCACACTGGCATGCAGTGGAGGATTAGCTTCCACCTCCACCACCTTGCCTGGGTGAGGTGGCAGAGGTATTTCATATTTTTTGACCACTCCCTTAAAAAATGTAAGACTTACAAGCCAAACAAATGGCATTTACTATTGCCAACTAACGTGGATTTAGCTGGCTCATCTTCAAATGCTCAGGTTTGAAACTTCTCACCTTTTCTTTGTACAGGCATTTTTCTGCCTGCCATTAAACCTCACATTATTCAACATTTGCTTCAAAAAGCCAAACACTGCCATTTGAGGGGGGGCTGCAAACTGGCCACAGATTATCCCAGTATTCCCATGTATAACCACCCCAGTCAGCTCCCTCAGTGGGAAACCCCCATACGCAGCATTTCAAGGGTTCAGGCACATCCCAGCAGTTATTTTTCCTGCGGTCCTGCTGCATTGGTTACTCTTACGCTGGAGTACGCATAACGCATCCAGCTGCCCTGGAGCCAGGGCTTTACCTGTGCTCATTCACCACTAAACCATGTTGTTCTGTGGGAACATCTGCTCACTTGTGCTCCACCCAAACACCCCACACATTCTTCAGAAATTTTCTACAGGTCTGGTTGCTTTTTGCCAACAGCAATGTACACACTTGACATAGTAAGAAAAAGTATTTAACAGAAGGGAAAGTGCGTTCCTCGTGAATTATTCTCACTGCAGGATGAAGAGGAGCAAACTAACACTCCTGTACTTTAGGAAAGCTGTTTGCAAAAGGAAAGGAGCTCAAGTGAGTCAGTTAAGGTGAAATACCTGCCATTCCCTCTCCATAATATCCTTCCAAAAGCATTTATGGTAATTCACCCAGGTCACTACTGGACTCAGTGACAGGGTGGCTGTACAGCACCCTGGGAACCACACTCCCCCCATGTGAATCCATGCTCAGGGAGAGACCGGGGAATGGATTTCTAACTGTGCTTTCACCTTGGCTTCTGTGAAATGGGCTGTGAATTTGGTGCTGGTTTGTGGCCAACCAGACAACTCTCTTTCCTTAGCTCCCTGGTGGTCATCCATACCTGACACCAAAGACTGAATTTGCATGGAAGACCAAGAGCCCTGCTCTGGTGGGCATGGAAGAAGACACTGCTGTGCCGGACAAATGCAGGGTACGGGGTTTAGACCAGTTTTCTATACTAATAGACCCCCACATTCGCAATTCCAGCCCAAAGAAACAGGACTTTTAATTCTTATTACTTTTCAGTCTAAGTCACCAGTTGGAGATCTTTTCATTTGACTTTTCATTGTTGAATTTGGACGGTACTTTCCAAGGACCGTTTACAGCTTTTCTTCACAACTATAAAATCTAAACATCATTTACTGTCACGACCCCAGCATCTGAGGTTTCAAAGAAAGGAAGCAAAGATGACAGTTACCAACTCTGCTTTTCACTTGCATTTAAGATAGTATAATTTTTTAAAAAAAAACCAATTTTCAGACATGAAAATATCTAAGTTTGGCAAAACTAGCTAATGGTTCAGTCCTGACTGCACTTCCCCACCCTTCCTCCACTCTGACGCTGACATTGCTTGGAGTAGAACAGCCTTTTAGATGTGTGGTGGTGACTGGCCACTAAAACCTCTGTGAGAGGTGGTATTTCAGTCACGCCTGTGCTTCACGCTTCATCTTCAGCCATATGAAAGCAAGTGACTAATACTGTAATATTTTATGGCTAGTTGTGCTGGATTTGTTGCTAGAACTTCTCTCAGATGACCCAGTGCTCTTCTTTGGAGCTTCGTTCTGAGTTTGCAGTTTCTGTGTGTTTTTCTCATCAGAATGCAAACAAGTCTCTGTTTGAGCTGAGAAGGGCAGAAAGCCTTTCCTGGGCTTGGTTTTAGTCTTACTATTTTATTTAAGTATCACAAGATTGAGATCTCATGGCATTGGGCAGTGCACAAATGCATGGCACCCAACCCCTGCCCTCCAAATGGCTGCTCCAGCAGGGGCTGAGATGGAAAACCAGGCTGTAGACAACACCAGAGAAAGTCAGGCAAAGAGCCTAGGCCCTCCAGCACCCGAAAAGCCCAGCTCTGAACTTCAGACTCCTCTAGCTACATCCCTGCAAAGCCCTTTACTTAGTCCCTTGCAGAGCTACCCGACTGGTCTGAGTGTTAAGCAAAATGGGTCATTTGTAGGAGCTATCTTCAAGCCAGCTGGTTACTCAAGAGTTGCCTCTGGTTGGATGCTCAGTGTCAGGGAGGTTTGGTGGACAAAGTTTCTGTAAAACCTGTTCAAACTGCAGCAGTGCGCTTCTTCCCTTCACTCCTGCAGTTTCAATTAATCCAACTTGATTTAATCTCTCATAATTGTGCAGTGAGTTTTTATTTAAATTTGCCTCCAGTCTCCTACCAATTAGTACATCCATGCGTAAGTGATGTCGGTACCTCAGATCTCACCGGACTGCCTCACTCACTGTTTCATCATCTTCAGCTCCTAAAATGCTCCAGGTGGCTGCCAGAAGCTGAGCGAGGGCATTTCTCCCTCAAATTCCAGACCGTCTTTTGAAAAGCCTTTTGCGATCACGAGGACTGCCCTGAAACAGCTCCGCATGCAGGGAAGCCCTATTAAATCACCCTCAGAGCCATGCATCTTATCAGCCACTCTTTTCCACTGTGACTCGCAGAAGTGGATCCCATAGGAAGCAATGTGCTGATTTTGGCTTGCAGGAGAAAGTAAGGTTGAACAACTGTTGAGTTGTTTGAATACAGTTCCAGCTCCATCTCTGCCATCCTTAATAACCTTGACAAATTGCTTAATTCCTCTGTAAGATTAAATGGATGGTTATGCATGGCTCGCTCTGGCTTCCCTGGTACCAGGGAACCAGTACCAGGAACACTGGAATTTCAGCCATGAACTGGGATGACCAGCTGATAACTGCCATCCAGGTACAGGCTGCAGATGCATGTAGGGACCCTTGCGCACGTGTTGGCCTTGATTAGAGTTTGGCAAAACAACCTTCAAAACCCACTTTCCTGACTCAAGCCAGAAGATTTACCAAGTTCTTTAGAAGTGTATGAATTGCACAAGGTCAGGCCAGCAAAAGCAAGGAACGAGAGGCTGAGCACACACTTCTCAGCTCCTCACTTTGTGCCCATAATGGCCTTCGCTACCTCCTTAATGCCTGCATCCCACCTGCACTGATGTTGGAAGAGAAACTGAGGGAGCAGCAAGTTTTCCTCTAAATTCCCCTACTGTTACAACTAACAAAGTTGTTGAGCTAAATGGGTGAATGCTCTCCTCCCTAACAAAATTCTCCATAAAAGCCGCTGTTAATTACAACCATAATGAGCACAGACACCAACTAGAGATGAATCAGTTATGTACTCTTTACTTGTCTGGAACTACAGATTATGTCTACGGTGGAAAAGTTCATCTTAGAAAACATATTCGTTAGCATGATTAGATCAACATCACCACAATATTCAATATTACTTTGCCTTTGGCAGCAGCAAGGACAGCTGGGCAAAGCAGCATTTAACATGATGCTAGTTAAGGCATGTCAGATAATATACTCTCCAACACAAGGCAGTCTCCCACAACAGACAAGGCATAGCAAAGAAACCAGTTTCGGTGGTCACTGAATAAATGAAAATCTTTCTGAGGTTATATATATGGGATGGGTCAACACCCACCCCAGTAGGAGCCTCTCATAGCAGGGGCAGTCCTACGCAACGGCAGCTTACGGGAACAAGTCCTAGAGCACCATGCCACTGGCATTAACAGGAGCTCTGCATGCTCCCAGCAAAGTTTGAAATACAGACTTGGGCATTGCTGGGAGCTCTAGCCTGTCTGGGGAGCTCTTAGAAGTTGGTTTCCAGCTAACTAGCAAGGCACACCCACTACAAAAGACTCCTTGGTCACAAGAGCAGTCTGTGTCTGTGCACTTACCACAGCCACACTCACAAGCAGAATCCTCCTGGGCCTGCCCCACTTCTCTGTGCACTTCCCCAGACCTGGGGCACTGACTGATTGCACCCCAGTTTCCATCAAATTGTGCTTCTTCCACTCTGGTCATGCTTTCTCAAAGCTGATGTTGTGAAGATTTCAGTTGCAAATGCTGTCTCATATTATTCACTTAGAAAGCAAATGCTCCCTCTCCAGTGGTTACAGGCACTCTATCTGTGCAAGCAGATAGTAGATGAGGTGCAAATGCCCTACTTGAATATCCTGTGTACTCAGGAACAGTTTCTTGGTCTGAAAGAGCTAACAAACTTTGCTATGCCAAACTTTGGTGTGGTCTGAAAGAGCCAACAAACTTTGCTATGCCAAACTTTGGTGTGGTCTGAAAGAGCCAACAAACTTTGCTGCGTACTCAGCAATAGTTTCTTGGTCTGAAAGAGCTAACAAACTTTGCTGTGCCGCCCCCCCCCCCCCCCCCGAGACAAGTGAAAAGTGTCTGTTAGGTCAAAAATACACACACACACCCTGTAACCCATTCAGGGGATGTAGAGAGAGACCTAAAGCTCACAACAGTGTATTACTGCAGCAAAGAAACTATTCTTCAACCATGGCAGAGATCAGCATAGGTCGGTCAAGACAGCAGCATTAGAGCAGCACCGGAGACCCAGCCGGTGAGCATCACAACCATTTGGGCTTCACTCAATGAGCTACAGACTATGCAAAGCCAACTCTGCCAATGCATAGGCCAGCATCAGAGGTCTCTGAAGGCTGCTGTCATCATCTGAACTACATCTACATAAGCTCACTTATCATGCATCAGGATACAGGCACCACTGGCACTTTCCCCAGCTGTAATCCAGTCCATATGCTGGCAGTGGGAATTGTCCTGCACCAAGTCTGCCCCACCAGAGGATTCCCCAGTCCATGGGAACTCTTTCCCGTGGCAGCTTAGCCAGTTTTTCTGGTTTGCTTTGCATTGCCATAGTGGAACAGAGCAGCTGGTATGGCTACTCTGAATGACTGACTCCTACCCAGCTGCCTAGGAAAACTCTACTATGGGAGCAGACATGAAAGTCAATGTTTCAGAAAGATTTGCCCTGTCTTGAGAAAAGCCAGAAAGCTGCTGTTGTAAAGAGCCTGGGCCAACAATCTGAAAAGTCCATGCAGCAGAAGTTACCTTTCTCTCACAGTTAGGAGAGATTTCTAATCAGCATTTCAACCTTTGCCTTATCTGCCAGCCTGGGTGCTTTTACAGATCCCCTCAGCAGAAGACCTGCACACCACATAGATATGCCTGGGTTAGTGCTTTCTCTTGCCTTCATTTTAAAGATGGCAAATTGAAAGACAGGCTAGACTAGATAAAGGACCAAAGACTCCAGAAGAGCCTGTAGTAGAGTGGAGATGGGAGCTCAGCTGAGCACCACTTCAGGACCCCTACCCAAAAATCCATCTTTCCTCCACAGTGGAGTGTCTGAGTACACTGCCAAAATACCTACACACAAAGGACGTGCTGCTACAGACCAGCATCCCATCTGTAGACCCAAAAGGAAAGAAAGTCCTCTACAAATCTTTGTGAATTCTTTCTGCCTATAAAAATAAGTAAACCCTGCATTCCTTGCTATTAAAAGACAAGACTTGGTTGGTTATCTGCATGGATACAGCCCCTGCAGGCAATCATCTCCCTTTGCTCTCTAAGATTAACTCTTGTTTACACCTGTAAGTCTTTTTCCCCATGACAGGTATCAAACATTACCAAGAGGTCCACAGAGTTCTCAAGAAACCCGAGTTCCCAGGTTGCAATGCCAGAAGACAAAGCCAATTTAACTACTCATGATCTTTGAAACCCTGGGGCATCACACCAATGCCCCCACCCCATCTCCCAGCCTCCTGGCCACACACCCTTGCTCTATTCCCTACTAGACTCTTCCATAAGCCAATTCAACACACTTGACCAGCAGAAGACTAATCTACCTCTTAAAGAAAGGGGCAGCTCACTGCTGGGCTAGGAGTGAACAACTCAGAGAGGGGGCTGGCAAGCCGCAGAGCTCAAGAGGGGCCATGAGACCACATAGCCTGGGGCAGAGGTGGGAGGAAGGAGGGGAGTGAGCTAGGGGGCTGTCCTAGGCTAGCTCTTGGGCTGGCGTTGGAGGGGCTCTTGGGTTCTTCTAAGTGGGAATCCTGGTTTGTGCTAGGAGTTGCTCCTGTTTTGTGCTAGGAGGGGCTCTGCTTGTCCTTCAGCTGTTCTCCATATGAATGGACAGGCCAGGTTTACCATCCCGTGCCTCTTTCTCCATGCCAGGGGCAAGGGTTTTCCCTCGGCAGCTGGGGACAGAACAGGAGGCAAGAAGCCCCACGCTCCAGGGAGGAGTTTGCAGCCTGAATCTGATATGCAAAGTGTCCCCAACAGAGTCACGAGCTATACCGAGACAGCTCCCCCACAGCATCAGAAACAGCAGTCCCGCAAAATAAATGTCTTTCCAGTCACAAGTTTCAAAATTATTTCTCTTTGCATTGCAACGAGTTTGCCACTGGCAGGGGTTGAAACTCAGGAGTTAATGTACTGCAGGTTTGTGGTAAATGAATGCTTCTGGAGCCATCATTCATGTTAATTGACAGAAGCTGTCTACAGCACTATGAAATATGCACATCATAGCTGCAAAACAGGAATCCCTGTGTGCATCGGAAAACAAACAGTGCCTTTTGCTTCCAAGCGCCATGGTTACTTCTCTTTTTCACATCAAATAAAAACTGCTAGTTATGTCCGCATCTGAAATGAGGTGTGAACAGTCAAAGACGCATCTGTAACAAACCAGCCAAAGCAAGAACTGGAAGAGGAATGTACCTGAGAAACAGCTGACCATTCCCATCCACGCCACACTTTGATCATAAAACACAGTGAACAACCACTGAGCTCAGGGCAATGAAAATCATCAGGCAATTACCATTTGTGTGACCCATTTTCATCACTTCATTAAAAAAAGGGGCCAACTGGGGCAAACTGGCTAGGCTCCATTGACTAGAGCACAATCAGCCCCCTAAGATTTATCTGCTTGAAAAATGCATATATTCTGTGAGTAGATCTGCTTTTAATGACTGAACTGGATTTACAGCCCTACAGATATGTTTAGAAGAGGTTCAGTTTCTCAGTGAGGAAATTAGTGAAACCAGGGTGTCCTGGTTTCAGCTGGGATAGAGTTAATTTTCTTCCTAGTAGCTGGTATAGTGCTGTGTTTTGGATTTAGTATGAGAATAACGTTGATAACACACTGATGTTTTAGTTGTTGCTAAGTAATGTTTACACTGGTCAAGGACTTTTCAGCTTCCCATGCTCTGCCAGGTGCTCAAGAAGCTGGGAGGGGGCACAGCCAGGACAGCTGACCCAAACTGGCCAAAGGGCTATTCCATACCATAGGACGACATGCTCAGTATAGAAAGTGGGGGGAGTTGGCCGGGGAGAGGCAGTCGCTGCTCAGGGACGGGCTGGGCATCGGTCAGCGGGTGGTGAGCAATTGCATTGTGCATCACTTGTTTTGTACATTCGTTTATCATCATTGTTATTATTATTATTTTCTCTTCCTCTGCTGTCCTATTAAACTGCCTTTATCTCAGCCCATGGGTTTTACTTTTTTTTTTCCTGATTCTCTCCCCCATCCCACCGCAGGGCGGGGAGGGAGGGTGAGCGAGCGGCTGTGTGGTGCTTAGTTGCCAACTCAGGTTAAACCACGACACAGAGGATGTACCCAAGGGTCTTTACTGGGAGTGTTGAGCCATGGATAAGTTTGTTAGAAACAGAGATTTGTGAAGTGAGATTTCAAATGTTGTGTACAGAGGGACTTCAAGGAAGCAAGGGAAACACCCTGAAACTCTCAATTTTGTCAAAATGTGTCACCACATCAAAGCACAGCCATCCTGCAAAGACATTTGAGTTTGACAATGTATTTGGGGAAGATTTTCTGGAAGTTTGAGGAATCCCTAGCCGAGAGAGGCATTGTGGTATGCTGTGGATTTTTTTTAAATGAGTTTTTTGACCCAAAACCAGTAATGTTAAGAAATTCCATTTTAGGAAACGATTCTGAAAAAATTCTGTCTTGTTCCTATGAAAAACAAAAACTAGCTTTGAAGCTATGAAAGCTGTCATAAACAGAATTATCTGCTTACATCAATAGCTGTAGGGGACAATGCTTGGCCTTGGAAAACCCATCCTAGACCAACAAACCCAGCTAATGCAAATTAGCTCTCACTGCAGTTGTAAATAGAGTTTTTTTCCTAATTCCCTTCCCTATTAATATTATTGAACACTAGTAACTTCCAGGAAATATACTGGGAAGCAAAGTCCTCTTTCTAGATTATACACAGTGAAGTTTTTTTGCCACCACTGAAGACATCAATATAAGAGCCTAGGGGTGGCCTTGAGGAAGGTATGTTCACCAGGTTTATTATCTTTTTGCAATGACAAGCAACATGGCAGCTAACCCCACCTGGCCCCACCATCCAAAGCATCTTCCCATCATCTTCTCTGAGACCTGTGAAAACCCCCATGGATTTCCCGTTGGCCGGGATCCCCTCCCAGCACAGCCCACCATCTTCAGCAGAGCTCCTGCCAAAGCGAGGTGCTACGCAGCTCCAGGCTGGCAAAGCAAGACCTGGGCAGATGCGGGCTGGGGCACGGCATGAAAGGGGAGGAGGTAAGAGCAGTGTTGCTCAATCTGGGAGATTGCACAAGGCTCAGGAGGTGCTGTCACACAAAGGGTGGTTCAACTAGGTTTTACCAGATTTTGCCGTGAAATAAATCTTGCCGTAGTCCTGCCTAAATTTTTGGACCCAGGGTCCAGCTTTACATTCCTTAAGCATTGGGAGGAGCAGTGAATATCTCGTTATTCATTCACTAACTAATGGCAGGACTTTGCCAATATCCTTCACATCGGGTTGTTCCTTATTCCCAAGAGGGGACCTGGTACGTTCAACATGAGCACCCAAGGACCAAGGCACTGTGAGTGAGCTCACTGCAGGCAGGATTCAGCCCAGACAGGACATCATTATTGAGCCTTAACTTGCCCCTTTCATCAGCAGAGCCGTTCTGCTGGTTCACTCCTGCATAACTAGTGAAGAAAACAGTGAACGATGATGATTCCTTCCCCAAAAGGCCTGAAACCCGTGAGCCCAGCCCTGCAATCATCACTCCCACGGCTCTTCCTTGACTTACACAAGCAGTTCCATGTATGGATGAGGTTGGAGGATTTTCAGGATGAGACCTCAGGTAATCCTGACCTGACCTGACTCACGAAGGGGGAGGAAGGAGCTCAATCCAACTGGCTTGGGAGGCAGTTCATCTTGCCAGGGTTACCTGATGCCAGTTCCTTTGAAAATATAGAATTAATCATATTGCTGATTAAGTTTAGATACTCATAGATGAGCAAGGAGAAACGAGTCAAAGATGAAGACACCATCAGAAAGGAGTGGAAGAGGAATGGTAGGTGTCAGGACAAATGGTTCTCATTTGGAAGGTCAGCTGAAAAGTGGTGTTAAATTGCAGGAGGCCAGTGTTTGCAGCTAACAGCCTGGCCCATGCAGCTTTCCTCTCCCACCCCAATCTGCATGCTGAGTGAAAGCAAACAGGGCTTTTCACTCATTTTGAACATGATCCTGCACCATTCAAATCAGCCAGGCTTTTTCATTAGCCCCAAGTTCACAGGTGGGGAGGGAACACAGCCCCCTGTGTCCTGCCTATCCTGACAGTGGCGAAAAGAGCATTTCTGAAACATGTCAGCTAAAATATTTGAACGAGCCGGTTTTCAAATCCCAGTGCGGACAGAAGGAGCTGCTTTTTAGCAGGTGTTAGCAGGAAAAGATAAAGCTGCTCAGTTGAAAATATGTCATCTCATTTGGAAATGTGTCAGTACAAGTGTGTTAGCACCTTCGCGCCAAGTCTGGACAAGCCCTGGAGGAGAAGAACGGCTGAACTAGCGAGGAGAGGGAGTTGGAACTCACTCTGGGGGCAGCCCAGTGCTGCAATACTTTGGGTAGGGAAGAGAAAGCAACTATCCTCTACCAGGAACATTTTAAAGCCAAGGGGTTTAGGAAAGGAGTTTGCAACTGCCAGCATTTCACACCTGCTCCAAGCAAAGTCTGAGGATTGTGTTTGAGGCAGCTGTGGCCACATGGAGTCCATTCTGCACTAGGATTCCCGAGGCTGATGCTATTGTGGGAGCTAAACCGGGTTCAGCAGCAGTGGGACCGCTACAGGACCCAGACCCAAGTGGACAGACCCAGAGAGGAAATGGGTCACCTCCCAAGAGCTCAAGCTGTTCTTGCGCTAGCCCCTGCTGCTATAGCTGCTTTGGCATCCGAGCTGGCATTTTGGATCCTGCATGCTCAGAGCAAAACCCAGCCTAGGCATCTTCATGTCCCCCTATCAATAGCCATAGCAAAGCTTCAAGCGCAGGGTTCGTTTGGCTTGTTTCTCTCCATGCAAAGTGGCTGCACAGTCCCGTTCACTTGGCATTTACCCAAGCAGCTGCTGATACAGTCCCAAAGAGACACAATAAAAAGGCTGGGGGAATGTACAAATTCAATTTAATGTGGAATGAGGGACCAGTTAATCTGATCCCTGAGGAACACAAAGATATTTATTTTCATGACAGTGTTGTGAGGGCTCCTATTCCAAGACAAGAACAGCTCTCATCCCTCAGATCCACACTCCCTCTGTGCAAACATGCCCGAATGGCCAGTTTTGAAGCCAGCTCCCAACCTGCTGCTTGCAACCAGATTTTGTATTTTGAGCCGTATCTCTCTTTGGCACAAACAAATGGATATAAACCCAAGCCATGGAGACATCTAACAGCAGCAAAGACAATGTGAATTGGGATGCTCAGATTTCTATCCTGTTTCCCAGGCATACCGTGGTTCCCCTCCCATCCCAACAAATCCAGCGCGACACATCAAGTGGAGTGTCCTCTTGAATGGCTCTAAAGGATTATTAAACATATTCATGAGGTCTGAATGGAGTTATAAATAATAAATGGCTGGTGCCAATGCCTCAGTATCCAGGACAGATTTCTAGAACTATATGTCAATCCACAGCTTGCTGGAAGAAATACTTAACCCATGTACAGGACGAACAGAACTATGAGAATATTAATCCTGATGGTCCTCTGACTATTAACATCAGCACTAATTACCATCACCACAGCTTTCACTCCAGCCTGTTCCTTCAGGTCTGTACATTAGCTCGCAGCTTCCCGATCGAAAGCGTTGCAGCCTTCCCTGCCTTGCTGCAGAGCCCTGCCAGGTCTCCTGACCCTTCTCTCCACGCTCTGTGCCACGGGTATCCGGATCCTGCTGTGCCGACCCTGTGCTGGGGCAGCTGTAATTGTGTTGCCACAATATTGGATTAACAACACGGCAACTCTGAAGGTGCATCACATTTTTAATTTCCTATTTGATGAAAAAATAGTTGCTGAAATCAACTACATTTTCATCATATTTAAGTGGGTGATCGAAGTTCTGTTACTGTCCATGACCAGAGTTACCTCCTCCTTGGATAAAACAAGAAAAAACAATTTCCTGCCCGAATCCACTTGGGATACACAAGTCCCAGGACGCAATGTCAGGGCCAGCTGAACATGGTGTGCTGGCATGATGCACAGCAGCCACTGGCACCTTCACCGAAAACACATCCCAAGGGGGAGGTGGAAGCTCTCAGCGCCATGGCAGCCACAGCACTGCGCCAAGAAACAGCAAACTTGTATTCAGCTCCATCCTCAGGATAGGGAACTCAAAGACATTGCTCCCATGAGCCTGCCTTGACCACCATCCTGAGGAAAAGCCTGGGAGAAACCTTCGGCACAGGAGTCGGGACCTCTCTGCAGCCAAGAAGCACTAAGTGACAGTCAAAAATGAGAGCAGAAAAGGAAGAGCTGCCTTTAGCCTCCTGGCTGCAGCACTCAGCCCTGAAGAAAGGGGAGATCAAAATCATTTAAAAATCAGCCCTTTGGGAAATACAAGACAGCCTCAATTCTTTACCTCCAGTGATTTTAATGGAATGACTCAGAGGCTTCAAGTGCCTCAGACACCAAAATCCCCTGAAAAACTTTGTAAAGGTGATACATGGAGCAGCAGTTTTCTAAGAGGCAGTGACCGTACGGGGGGTTTAACCCTTCCCAGCAGTTCTGATATCCACTTCTTTCAGGAGCAAAAAGCAGTTTTTAGAGGCAAATGAAACCACTTCCAAAGAAAATCCTTCTTCCTGGTGCCATGCAGGACCCACACGAACAGCCACACAGTGCCAGTGACGTTGATGAAGCGGCAGGGCAGGTTGGCCATGGGGACTGGCAGGGCAGGGCCAGGCTGGGCACGCTGGCTTTTCACTGCCCACAACCCACAGCTGGCAATGGGATCCCTTGAGACCTCTGGGCAGGCCATCACCGACACTATGAAGAAGAGGAAAAAAAGCCTATGGTTACCCCTGGGCCAAATGTGCTTTCTCTCCACACAGGAGAAGTTCTCAGCAGTTTTGGAGAAATAGCGTAGCAGGATCTAAGCATGCCATCAACCCAAGCCCAGGTGAAATAACGTGGCAATGCCAGCTCAGCCATTGCTCCTTCAGAAGTCCAGTAACTGAAGCAGATAAAAGGAGTGTCCTCCCCTGAGGCAAACAGTTCTTTTGAGCCATCTCGGGACAGATTTAGATATGCGGAGGAGGCAAGACAAAGTCGGTGTATCACCTCTGTGGCTATGTGTCAAGGCAAAGCAGCTTCTCCACCGCTTTGGGACATGAGAAGGGACAAACCCTGCTATTACACCCAGCTATCCTAGGTGCAGGATGAGCCTGGCAGGGCATAACTGAACAAGTTATACCTCCTAGGGTATCACTGAAAAAGCTCTTCAGACACTGAGCTGTGTGTGGTTTGGTCCCCCCCAGTCCCTGTGTGATGGAGCCAAAGCAGGTATATTGAGGATCTAGTCACCAACGAGGCAAAGGAAACTTAGGGGGGTTAAATGAGAAAAACAATGGACCATGAGTTGTTTAAAGCAAGGATCATCTTTTTCCTTTGCATTGCACGGTATAGGGGACCACAATTCCTGACTGGCAAACATAAACACTTGTGCAATAAAATGAGGATAATAACAACAGGTATGGTCATTTTAAGGAAGCTGAATGAAATATAGTACATTTAGGTTGAATATCAGTTGCTGTTTCCGGAGTTCCTTTAATAATGGAGTAATTTGTCAAAGGAAATTACAGAAGTCACATTTTGGAAGTTTTTATGGACATTGGATGAAAGAAGACAAAATATATTTTAGATACAATCCTACATTAATATGAGGGAGTGGAGGGGTTATTTTTTTTTCATCTCTAGTTTCTGTGCATGCTCAGGCTTTTACCCGGGGGGATTATCTCTCTCTTAACATGTTAACATTAAGACTGCATACTTCTCTGAAAGATACAATTCAGTGAAACACAAAGTATTGAGCTTAATACAAAAGTAAATGGGTGACGTTCTGTGACCTCTGTATTTTATAGGGGATGAGACTAGATGATTTAATGGGCCCTTCTGGTCCTACTGGCTGTAACGCCATCAATGAATGACTTTTTAGAAGTGTTTTTTATTTTTGGATCCTATGCAATTCTTTTTGCATCTTTACTAGGAGATAAGAGGTTTAGGAAGACCAAGTTGAATTAAAGAGCCATATAACAACAAATAAATAAATATGCAGTGTTTTTGCTGACAAATTGAGGGTATCATGGATCAGCAGTTTTATTATAGTCTCAGAGAGAAAAGATCAAAAGACAGATCAATGCATCAGCTTTTAGTTGGTTTTAGATGGCACGCTAAGGGATTAAGAACTCAAAGGATTTCCCTTCAATCTCAGAGAGTCTCCAGAACATGTAACAGTTTTAGATCAAATTATAATAATTAACTTGAGATAGCATGTTGACTGGAGAGGAACTTTGCCAAAAACAATTTTGCACATCACTAAATACTGATGTTTTAATTCAGAAGGGAAACTTGCTTTAGCTCACCCACAAGTTTATACAGGTTCAACCATTAAAAGGGAGGTTGGTCTTCGCAAAAAACAAGAGCTGAAAGTTGTAATGCTTCCCAAGTCAGATGGGGAGTAGTCCCAAGAGAATGATGTATAATGCAGCAGAAAGAATGTTTAAACATACATGGGATCATGCTGCCGTGCAGATAGACATGGCCTCTTAAAACTCTGATAATTAATCAACGACAGCGGCATTAATCAGCACTTCTATGTTCTTAAGAGATCCTCACGAAACTGGTAAATGTAAATGCCAGGGCTTATTTTTAGTAGGCAACTCATCTTTGATAATGAATAGATGGACACTTGGCAGGAAAAGAAAATACAATCTCAGCCTAAAGCTGAAATTTTACATTCTCATTAAACAGCTGCTGTATCTCAGCCAGGTGGGATGGCCCTGCTGCAGGAGTTACCGGGCGATACCACACAGCCTGCATTAGATAAAGAGCAAAGCTGTATTAAGAGGAGAAATAGTCCGTTTTAAGGCCACAAATAGCTGTTTTTTAAACAGAAAATATCCATTCCCTGTTGCTCCATATCCAAGTGAGCAAGCAGAGGGGAGCTCAAATATCTACACTGGCCAGACGTAAGTTGTATTCAATTTTATTTCAACCCACATTCCTCAAACTTCAAACCGTCGTTACTTGCTATTGCCCCTGCAGGCTGCTTCACCCCTTTAGAGGAGATGAGGCAGCTGGAGAAAGTAATTTCATTAAAATAAAAACACAAAAAACCCACAAAAAACCCCAAAAGCAGGCATCTAGGCTCCTGCTTGAAGAATTAGACAGTCCAACAATCGCCGGGTCAATTCACATTAAGCTGAACAAAGAGCAGACGGCAACAAGAAGATGAGCTAAATGGCTCGGTGGCCGCTGCCTGTCCCTAATTCTCTGTTGACTTTCACTAGCGCCTTGTCAGAGGGGGGCTGCAGCATTTGACCCCCCGTTTCCAGGCGCAGGCAGGGAGTTGGGGACACATGCGGCAGCGTTAAATAGGCGACTCCGTCCCTGCGTGCCCCGGCCCTGCCATGGGTGACTGCTCTCCCAAGTCAGCCTATCAGGAATTTATTGCCGCTTCTCCATCACCCGGCAAAGAAACTGTCACACAGATGTTGGCATTGTAACTCATTCAGTGTCACCGTGGGGTTCTCCGCCATTGTGTCACCGCACAATGGGCCGGCATTCAGGGAAGGGCATGGCGGGGCTGCAAAGGTAGCCCAGGGCCGGGGACGTGCTGATGCGCTCTTTGTTGCAGCTCCTTCGCCGAGGGTATCGCCTGCCCTTGCACTCCCCTGCGCCGGAGGCAAGGCCTGGAGAGGAGCTGGCAGGAAGGAAGGATTTTCTGCCTTTTGTGGGCTCTTTCTGTGCTATTTTTGTTCTCTGGGACGGCTTTTGTTGCCCAAGGTAATGATCCTTGGCCCTTATTCATATCTCTGCTTTTGTCCGGGGACTTTTGTAGGCAATGCACTGGGGGGGGCAGGGGGTGAAACCCGCCAGACACAGCACCAGGGCCAGCCCCTACTATGTATATAGCTATAAATAACTAGTCGCGAGTCATATAGTATGAAATCATCCTCGTCAGAATATTGGCGGCAGGTTGTGCAAAGGGTTTCACAGAGATATGGTAGACGCATCCCGGCTCTGCAAAGCATCCCCAAGAACACACCCCACTGACGGCAGTGGTGACGGGGTGATGAGCAGCATCCCAAAGCCCGGCAGGACAAGTGTCTTCCCAGGCTGTCCCACAGCCATGTACTGTGGTCCCCTGGGCTTCTTTAAGTGCAAGCACACTCCTATCTGTAGGGAAGGCCAAGAAAAAGGGTTTCCAGGAGTGATGGAAACCAAAGCAAAACCTTCCCCTTGACCCTCTGCCGAAACTCCTGGGATGATGCTCTTGTCCATTCTGCATGCTCCTGCCCTGGTGCCTGCGAGGGGACGAGATGGCAGGAAACATGGGCGCTCTGCTCTTTAGACACACTCATATATGCACATAAATATAAAAAAGCAAAACCAGCTTCAGTCCTTAAAAGAAGAGGAGCTCCAAGGCCACGTCTTTCCTCCCCACTGCCAGCAGTGGCGGCATACGCACCACGCTCAAGCCGGAAAGGCAAAACGCGGGGGGGACAGCCCACGGTGACACCGCTCCGCACTGAAGCCTCCCCCGGTGCCCAACGCAAGCTTTGCTCCGGCTCCCTACACAGAGTGCCCCCAAGGCTCCAGACCTGCAAACAGTTATGCAAGTTCTCACATGCATAATATTAAGCATATTTGTTTTTGTTTTTTCAGGTTCAAGGCCTCAGAGTGTAAGCTCCTGAGGGTAGGGAGGCTCTGCTCTTCAGACATCTGAGGCACCACACCCAGACATGAGGAGGAGGGATTTTTAAAAAAAAATTAATTTTTTTTTTTTTAAACTCCCATCCATCAGCTCAACAGCAACAATGGTGCCAAATTAAGTCTTTCCACTCATGCAATTTTTGCGGTCTAAAATTCACCACGTGTTTAACCACGACTCCTTGGCCGGTCCCCACAACACCCAGGTTCCCAGGTGGTCCCCCATCCCAGCACCAGCCAAGCCTGCAACTGTTTAGTTTCTAAGCTCAGGGCAGTCAGGCCAGAGTGGATACAGGCCAAATATAATATAGACACACACAGGCCTATATTATATAAAATACACACACATACTTACACATATTTTATGTATATACATATACATATGTATATAAAAATATATAAACTCACACACAATGTGTGTGTTTAAAATAGAACCCCCAACCAGAAAATAAAATATTTTACTGCAAAGTGAATGGATTTTTTTAATGCTTAGAAAAACGTGTTAAAATAAAACTAGAACATTAATGAATCCCTGTTCAAATGCCGATGAAATACAGTGCTTCTTACTGACTGCACGAAAAATTTTTACTGTTTATTTATATCACTGCTAATAGGAAAATCTAATTCGGAGTGAAATATTATACTTGCTACAGAAGGGACCTAAGTGTTCATGGCCCACCAAGCTGTCCTCTGCAGCAAACCTATGGTATTGAGGGTCTGGAAAACTCGTGGCCTCACTGAATGCAAGCTTGAAAATCAAAACTGAACTGGGGCACATAAAGTTCACCCTCCTGGTGGGGTCCTTTTGCTCTCGTGAGACTCCTGAGCCAGGCAGTTTTCTCTGAGCCTGAGCTGGGGAAAAGCCTGCCCTCCACACCAGCCCTTTTTTTTACGTTTTCCCCTCAAACGGGTGCCATCCACTGCGGAGAGCTGCCTGGTGTCCCCACAGGCAAGGTAACTTCCCTGAATAAAGTACTTCTCCATAGGACCTAATGTACTGTCAGTGATGCCTGCATTTGAAGAGAGGACCATCTCCACTTAACACACCCTGTTGTTTGATGGAAAGACCCTGGTAGGGGTTGGTAACCCAGCCAGAGAAGGTTTCTTGATGGAGGTAGGCTTTGAGATCTCAGACCTTCAAACAGAAGCCACGAATTGTGTGGGCAGGTTTCCTGAATCATTACACCCTGTTATTAGGGCTTTCAGCTGGGAAAGGGAGAGACCTGGACTGTTCCAGTGGCAATTTAATTATTTTATACAAATGGGAACATCTTTAAAAGTTTTAGAGCTTGGGAGAGGCTTTGAGAGCTGCGTTTGGACATTTCTTTGGGGAAAGCAAGTTCAAGTCCCATCAAGCAGAGGAAAATCACTCATGGGAGTCTCCCATATCCCAGATGAATACTTTAATTATTGGCATGGGCACAGGGAGGAGGGGGGGAAGCACAGCATTACTGCTTTCTCCAGTTCTTCAACTGACAGAAGTGATTAACCCTTTTTGGGCACCAGACCAAGTCCAAGCTCTGGACCTCCAGTCATAACAGTCCCCTCTAGTCCATGCAGAAGTAACATCCAAAGGCAATGGTAGACACTTCTCTGAGGTGGTGAGGGTGATAAGGGTCCATTAAGCTTCCCCTGTGGTCAGTGGCCAGAGACGGGCTTCTCCAGAAGGCAAACACAACCACCGAGAATGCAAATTTCTCTCTAGAGGGGTCTGTCTCTTCCCACTGAAGGAGGAGGGATCCCTGGCCACCAGATTCCTAAGGCAAGGAACCTTCTCTAGTGCTGAAACAAGGTGGGATGAATCATAGAATCATAGAATGGTTTGTGTTGGAAGGGACCTTAAAGACTATCTAGTTCCAACTCCCCTGCCATGGGCAACCCGGGCACCAAACCTCAGTGTTTTCTCAGCCCTTCCCCTCCTGAAATTCATTAATCCCATCCTGTACAGTGCCCGGTGCGCTGCATGGATGCTCAGTTTCCCTGCATAAAGATTATTCACACAGTGACCCATAACTTTGGCCGGATGAGAGCACTTAACATATGTAAAGGATTGAGCCAAGCTCTTGGAAGCTAACGGGAAAGAAAACAAACTAATATGCTGACATAGCACTATAATATGGAGTAATCAAGAAAAAGAGCAATGCTAACATGGCTTGAACAGTACATGAATTATGTAATGCTGACATTGAAATGCCTGAAAAATGGTGGGAGGAATCCCTTTTCCTCAGAGTTCAGAAGAACATGGTGCCCTGGACTAGCTGGGGGCGGCAGCCTGCCAGGACAGGACAACAGACCCCTTCCAAGTCTAATGAGTAACTAGTTTTCACCAGTTTAACAAAGAAAGCTTTCAGCATGTAGAGATAATGATGGCACAACCCAAGGAGATAAAAGGAGAGGGCCCACCTTCACAGTCAAAACAGGCTAGTCTGAGTCAGTTTGTTATGGTGGATGTACCTGAGCTCAGTCAAAGATGATTTTGAGATTCCTTGAGTAATCTTATGCAGCAAACCTAGCTAATGGCTGTGCTCTGGTTTTGTGTAAGTTGTAACTCTTAATCACCATTGCATCGGGAGGAAAAATACATTAAACATCATTTTGCTTTGTACAGGTTAGTCTAGAACAACAGCATAGATACTGAGGTCCCTCAGGGAAAAGTCTTTCTTAAGCAAAATTACTGAGCACAGCTCGCACTGATTAGGTACCTCTAAGCCCCTAAGAGGAGATCTAGGCTCAGTAACTCGGGCTTTTCACCAACAGCTCTTGCCCAGGACCATCATGCGACCAAGGGTAGCTCAGGGTGCAATGAGAGCCCAGGAGTTCCAACCATAAGTGACTGGGTGACAGTCCTCCCGATATCCTCCCTCAGCGACCAGAGAAAACACCCACTGAGTTGGTGGAAAGAATCTCACTCACTTCAGTGGTCTTTGGATCCTGTTCCAAAGGGGAAAGCAATTTCTGTCACAGAAATATGCCTGCCACCTAGCTCATTTATTGCTCCTTTGTTAAATGTACTATAAAGACTCACACAATAAAGTTCCAGAAATCATCCAATATCAACAGGTTTCAGCTGGAGTGATTAACCAAAGCCCAGGAACTTGGAGAGCAAGCGTATTAATGTCTTCTGGCCACTAAATCTTTCTTGCCAAGCAATAAAAGAGCCAAAAAAAGCTAAGTAATTAGGTAGTTAGCACAATAACTCCAAATCCCAAAGAGGGTTCGCTAATTGTTTACAGAATAGACTGCAATGAAGGGATGATTAGAAATACGTCAGCTGCAGGACTTTGATAGCAGCAAATCTGTCATCTGTCTTGGCAGGGGGAGGAATAGACTGCAGAGAGCAACAGCCGTCAAATAAGCAGAGGGCAAATTACTGGCTGCTCAGCCTCAGAGATTTTGCAGTCCTGCAAACATCTACTATATTGGTCTAAATGTAAGATGGCATCAGACATGCCTGCTATTTTGCATAGTGGGAAATAAATTAAAAAGAAGTGGACTCATCGTGGAGCCGTGGTGTTGCCCTTCAACCCAGCTGGGACCATCCGTCCAGCTGACGAAGCAGAGACACTCCTTGGGAGCAGCCCTGCACACAGGTGCTGTTGGAGCAGATGCTGGGCAGCAGTGACCCACGGCAGCTTGTGCCATTGCAGCCATGAGAAATGAAGGCAAACTTGGGCAGCATCCAGTTCTGATTTTCTGGACCCTGTTGGTGCTGTTGACATTAGAGGGCATGGGGACAGCCAGAGGACAAGCTCAATATCTGGGGTGCTTGCTCAGTATCAGCAGTGACTACACGGTAAAGTGAATTTTTACAATCATTTTCCTATGTCTGGGCCAGTGCAATGTATGAAGAGCTGTGATGCTCCACAGTCCTGTCTCTTGCATGGCTGCAGCCCACTGGTAAGTGTGTATTAACACTTATAGCTTTGTGCCAGATCATGCACTGGAGCACAGGACAAGCCTATAGGAGTGGGTAGAGAATTCAGGGCCACTTTATCTATGCGAAAAGTCAAGGCCAACCATCATCAGTCACATGAGCTCCTCTGACTGTTGCATCTCACCACTCCGGCTGTGCCGGGTACCATGTGTAGAAGTTTGAGGCATCTATCAGAAGTACAGCCGAGCAAACACACACACAAACATCTCCATACCAAGAGGCTGATAATGTTTTCTCTCTCTTCCACAGCTTCCCGATCAAATTGGCTCTGTTCCTATGAAAGATTTTATTTTTCTGATTTTCAACACTGCAAACCCTGCCTGGAGCCCATCAAACTGTGTCTGTACACCCCGAGACTCAGGGCTGTTCACAGCAGTTAAGTACGGGCTCCCAAGGGCAGGAGGAAATAGGGATGGGTTGTAATAAATATTAACACAGTGCTTTAACGAGGCCTGTGGACTCAGGTCCATGAAGCACCCTGCACCTCAGCCTGACGGACATAGCTCGTGCACCCTGCAGGACCCCCCCGGACCCAGCAGTCCCAGGCTCTCCAGTTAAACTGGCCAGCTGAAGACAAGGTGTTTTGCTCTGCTGTAGCTCCTTGAGACACACAGACCTTGTAGCTGGTACCAGGAATTTCTGCCAATGACATCAAAGAGGGCAGGATTCAACTCATCGTTTGAAGCCCGGCCCTGTTCCCTGTCCTTAGGCAAGTGGAGGAGCCATGAGAACAGCTCAGAAACCTCAGCTGCTTCAAAGCGCATCTGCCTACCTTGGGAATCAAGAAGCACCCTAAAAACACACCTCCCCTCTGCACCTGCAAAGTGCTGGCGACCCGTTCGCACTGCCTGAGACAAGATGAACGCCTGTGCCCTACTTGCCAACTGCATGGTCCTCAAATGTCCGAGTCCCTGCTATTTCACATCACATCCCAGCTCTTCCCACTGCGTACTGCCACAAAAGCTGTGCCAGCCCAGAGGCTTTACCCAAGTCAAACACCCATAATCAAGTGAGTAAAGGCATAATCCTGTCTAGGATGCATGGCTTGATAGCTCAGCTTCCCTGACAGCAGTGGTGGAAAAACAGCACAGAAATATTTTTGAAACATTATGGCAGTCTCCTTCTTAATTAATAGTTTATTGCACTAATTCAGCCTGCTTTGCTGCTTGCAGGTCATCAGTATGAAATCACTCACTCCCAAAGTGGCTCGTAATTCAGATGTTTTCCCACAGTGTGGTGTTCCTCCCCCCATCCCATCCCATCCCATCCCATCCCATCCCACCCAAGAGTGAGGCCAAGCAGCATCCCCAGAAGTCCACAGGGGCATTTTGCAAATGAAGTGATACGATGTCTAAAAGGCCACATGCATCAGGCTGAGGGGCCATTCCCCAGCCTTGGGCACACAGGAAAGACTGGCCGAGTGCATGCTCCCCCCATCCCAAGAGGAAGAGTTTTGGGAACAGCCCCGTGCTCATGTGTTCCCTCTGATGGTGCCAGGACACCAGCTCGGAGAGTGTGAGTTAATGCAGGCCAAATCTGTGACAAGGCATTTGCTAAAACTGAAACTGTGTGGATGGTCACAGGCCAGGGCACAAGACCATGTGTTGGCCGTGCATGTCTACTCGTGGCCATGGAGCAGAAGGACCTGCCCATATTGACCTCATGCTGCCAGCTCAGTGCATGACTTGTTACAGACAGAGTTTAGAAAAGCAAAGGCACCAAATTGTCTGTATGAAAAAGACCCAAAGGGAAGCTCTGAAAGAGGCTCAAGACACTTAGTGACTCCTTGGAGGAGCTGGTGCAGGATGCCGCTGCAGGAGGAAGCACATCATAGCCTTGGGAAAGCTCCCTTTTGTCTCTGGGCCTCTGTTCCCCATCGACCCAATGGGAAAAACAGCACATTCCCTTCTCTCAGGGCTGTTGTTAGAGTCGTACATCAAAGACCACAGGGTGTCTGGGCACTGTGGGGATGGGAACCAGACGAGTACCCAACCTGAGATGAAAACACAAAGAAAGGCATTTTCAAACAGAAGCAATCTAAGTCAATTTTGTCATCTCCAACTTCAAAGATACAAGCTCTATTATTTTGTCTGCTGAGGAAGTGGAAAAACATTCTTCTTGTCCAATACAGTTTCATGCCGATAGCAGGCAAAATTTTGGCCTATTGAATTAATTAACATCATTTTTAATTGAGGTTCCACATTTAACCCAGCCTGGCTTAGGGCATGTCTACACAGATGGGCGCAGACACACGCGGGCTCCTCTGTCTGCCTTCCAAGCCAGCTTGAGTCAAGCTGGCTTCAGCATCGCACTGTGCTCACATGAGTTATGCGGCTACTTGAGGGGAACTAAAACTCGCTCCTAACAGACAGGGTATAATATTTAAGCCCAGCACTTGGCTTCATGAACATGGCATCATGGCTTCTGGATGAAACTGGCTTGTGCCCAGCTGGCTTGGAGAGCAAGAGAGGAGCTCACATCTGTTTGCATCCATCCATGCAGGCATGCCCTTATATGCCTGTTTTCATGTTTACTAAATATCATTTCATTTAGCCACCCACTAATGGAATTATTTTCATGACAGCTTTTAGAAACTGTACAGCTTTCCGTTTTACTATTTCCTTGTACTGTACAAAGCCAAAATATTGTGGTGTTCACAACAATCAGCAAAAATCAGGAATAGAAACATACATGATTATGACAGCATTAAATAGCAACAAATTAATTACATTTGTAAAATGTTTTTGTTTCTGATAATCCCAGGTGCTATTTACAACACAGGTTTTATTTCATATGTGGGTGTGTGCAATGATCTATTATTTTGGCAGATTCTGTTTAAAAAAGAACATTCATCAGTCTTTATTTCAATAAAACACTCAACCGGAGTAAAATCTACGAGAGATGGAAGTATCCATGGAACGGATGCAGTCACAGGAAAACAAACCATCCCCATTTCATCTGTATTAATGTTCAGCCAAGCTCAGGATAAATACATACACAGAGACGCAGCTGAAACAATCTGAGTATTTACTATGATCAGTTTTCGGCACAGGGCACAGATACGTTTGGAGTGAGCCCAGTCACTGGAAAGAAATTCTCTGGACATGGAATAATAGAAAGTGCACGGAGTGTACAGAGGAAAAACCTTTTCACAGGAACACAAATAATTCAGAATTCACAGGGACATAATTCACAATTAATGTAGCAATTTACCCAGGGAAGGAGGAAACTTGCAATAATTCATTTGAAGTGGCTTTCTTTGCATAAACATTGACCAAGATAAAGCTTATCAGAGGCATTCTTATAGCTTTTGTGTGCAATTGTAATAGTCCGTGGAGTATTAGTTATTTGGCAGTTAACATGTTATTCAGATATAAAACATACAAACCAATTAAATATATTTAACCATTCACTGTCCACTGCTGAAATGATGTCAGTGTTCCTCGTGACTCTCAACCAAAGTCTTTGCTTATGACATTGGTATCATGATAATGTTGCCAAGAAAAGGAAAAATGAAAGTTCCTACCAAAATAACATAGTCACTGGGGAAACAAATTACATGGAGAGGCTTGCAGAATTTGTCCTGTTGAAAAAAAAGCCCAGGACTACAAAACACACATAGTAGCACTAAGACTTTCTTTTGAACAGTAGAGTTTTTAGGCCTTTACTCAAGGCAGCCTCATAAATCCAGGTACGTGGGCATTCCCAGGGGACAGCAGCATTCAGAGCCGCCTTGTGAACTATGGAGATCGGGTAGATCTGCCAGTCAAACGAGAATGGTTTTGCTGCTTGTGTCGGTGCCAGATAGCAACAATTTGTACACCCATCAGGAGAGGTGCCGCCACTATCAGTTAGCTCTTACAATAATACAAATAGGAATTGCAATAACGGATCAAGGCAACATCTAGCCTGTTGCTACTGTTGAAAAGAAACAGATGTTTCATAGAAAGATAAACAGAACAAAGCCACCAAAAGTCTTGTGTTTTATATTTGTCTTGTAGCCTATTCCTCTGCTGTATGCCTGTACTATTCATCCTACCATGACCTTCCAAAATCAGTAAGAAGCTTGCACAACTAAAATGCAGGTAGGTTTGACCCTATGGGAGATCTCCATCCATCCTCAGATGCTGCATGGACAAGAGATAGGAAAGGTTTATTGCCTGAACATCTGTGTGGAGGCAGGAGGTGTTTCTGCAGCACCGAACCCTGATGCAGCACCCAGCCTTGGAGAGACAGGGAAGAGAAAAGGAAAAGATTTGCTCTTCTCTCATGTTTGCTGTGGTCACCACTTCTTGGAGCTTAATCCAAGCTCTTCAGAGCTCACAAAGAAATAAATTAGCAAGGCTGGACACTGCAGCTGCCAAAACAAAAGATTATTGTACAGTCATGAGAATTAAAATTACTCATGATCTCAGCCAAAATCTTCTCTAAGGGGTCAAATTTTCTGATCATCTGTAGAAGAAAATACCCCAATTAAATAGAGGACTGTAACTAAACAGTTATTCACGTTTGGCTGAAAGGGTTTGGCCTGCAGAGATTATTGATTCCTTGTTTATAGATGACGTGCCTTACAAGACTGAGGGTTCAAAGGGCTGTGGGGCAATGTGATCCAGAGGGCTTGAGACAATTAAACCCACAAGATGACCATGGGAACTGCTCTCCACACTGACCAAAGCTTAAGGTAAAGTAATACCTCTAACTGTCATGGGATTTCTAGTAGGTTTGATGAATTTCAACTTCTGACCTTAGGCCCAGAAAGGTCGAGTTTGATGCAAGATGAATGAGGAGACAGTTGCTTAAACCAGCTTCTTTGAGGGCCTACCCCACGGGTCTTTCCTGGGGACACTAGTATCAGTGGTATCTATATTTTTATTAGCTTCACTGTACCTTCAGTCAGGTCCTACATCTATGTTTCAGCTGGGTATCAAGCACAGGCTGAAGCCCACACAAGCCCAAGCTCACTAGCTGTCTTCAGTACCTGCCAGTCAGATGACTAGAAAATATAAATTAATCTTCTGTTGTAGAGCAGGAGCGCACACGTTTGCAGACATGCAGGTCCTGGAGTTGCCATATGGAGGTGAAGAAACAATCCAGGGTTTGCTCATAATTTGGTCCCTGCACCAAAGGATGGTATGGCTTGTCCTGCCTGCTCAAGGGCCACAAATGCACTGAGGATATCTACAGGGCTGTCAGACGTTTCCTGCTACATCATCTTTGGTACTGTGGTGCAAGCAAGGAAGGTTGATACAAACAGACTCACCCTCTCAACTCCTTTGCCACATGAAGGGACACGAGAACAGAATAACAGATAATGCTTCTTATACAGAGCTCCCACAAGCTTTTGCAACAAAATGCTGGAAGTAACTGTTAGTTTCAATTAGTTCTCCAAAAGGCCTTTATAAGATGGTTGCTCTTTGCACATCAATAGAGAGTGGCAAGAGGAGGATTATTTTGATGTTCCATTTCTCTTTGAGCTTGATGTTTGTCCCCTTTGAGTACCTAAGGATGGCGGGACCTGTACCAGGTTCTGCAGGTTTTCCCACCTGATAGGTAGGTGAGTAGATAGTTGTTGTCAACCATCACCCAACCCACAATTGCCTTACCTTGCTGCCTCGCAAAAAACCACATCTGTGCGTTGTCTCCCAAAGGATCTTAGAGCAATATTTCTGACATGTGTAAGTTACTGCACTGTAGAAACAACTCCCTCCTTTCTGGAACTGAATATAGCTCCACATTCACTGTCAAGCTCTACCCAAATCATCCACTGGGGTTAATTCCACTTACAAATACCGGTCTGCAATTTTCTGTCCGCTGTCAAGCTAGACTGGGCATCCAAAAAAGTTTTTCCTTGGTTTTAGCAGGAAAGTCTTGTCCTTCCGTCTATGGACTCCATCCATTGCTCTCAGCAAATGACCCTGTCCTATCCCATCCAGGCAGCTCTCTCCAGATCAGGAAAGATATGCAATACTTACAACTGGAACATTCGTTTTTTCTTCACACTCCACAGTTGCCAAAATAAACTCTCCATGAGACAGAGGCAAAAAAGTTACTAACAGAGTGAGTTATGCCCTGATTGCTGCATTCCTCTCGGCATTCCCTGGGGGCTTGCTTGCTGCACAGCCCTTCGAGGAAGTGCTTTGCATGCTGGGTTTGTTTGTGTACCCCTTTCAGGATTTAACTCTAGCAACACCTGAAGGCAGCTCATGAATGAATGAGTGAATTAATGAATACAAAACATGAGCAAACAAAGTGCGCTCAGTCCAGCTCCTGGTTTGCTTTATCCCATGCTTGCTGGGCCACGCTGAGGGGCAGGGGTAGGTATTTGTGACCCACCAGGCTCGTGCCGCATGAAAGCATCCACCTTCCTATTGGTTTTGAATTCCTCACTGTTTCATTTTACTGAGTCTTTCCTTACTTCTCTTTGCCTGCACTGAAAGGAAAACCAAAAGCGCTCTCATGACCATAATGCTCCCTTTCCTTCATCCTCTTATCAGGGTAACTCATCTCAGCCCCCTCTCTAAAGTGTGGTGGCCAGCACCTCGGGCTGTGTGCTATATGAGGCCATGCTGCTCACTGTATAGCAGGCAATACAATATTCTCCCTGTTTAGTCTCCACCTCACTCCTTTCCCTCACCTCTATTTGTTTTCTGAACTGATGAAATGCACAGAGCAAAGCTTTTCCTTGCCTACAACCCTTTCCTGATTAAAGCAGTTCATTGAAAACACTTTTCCTGACCTGCACGAACCAGACCTTCTCATATCATCATATTCAGCTTTTTCATTTGTGTGGCTTTAGTCACTTTTTCAATTGTTGTTTCACCACTTTGCAGGTACGGAGACATGGCCAATAGGTTCATTTGCTCCCTAACCATCCTTATGGTCTTTTTACACTGCAGTGCAGTTTGGGCTACAGTTTGCTCCTCTGGGGTGGCATGGTGAAGGGCCCACACAACCTCACTGCTGTTGGCATCTCACTCTCAGCTCCCCTGGGAACTTCCAGCTGCCCAGGAGCTTTTTGGACAATCAATTTTATTCCAGTGACCAGAAAGGCCACCAAGTGGAGAGATGTCCCAGGTGTATCTCCCTTCCCACAGACCTAATGTCCTGTGCTGGACAAATCTCATGACCTTGGATTTATTATATTGTAGGGACACCTCCTACTAAACACATGATTCAAAGCCTTTAAGGATTGAAGCCATATAACCATCACTCCCCTGTCCCTTCAGCAAGTTCAATACATGTTTAAGGTTTATAAGGGCAATACCCTAACATCAAGCAAATATTAAGATCTGCTTTATGCTGGGAAGAATAGAGTCCTACCACATGCATGTGACAGTCACTCCCTTGTCATGGTGAGATGACCTCCTTAGCACACTGATGACTACACCTATATTACACTGTCCTTCTACAAACAACTGCAAGAAGCAGACTAGAAAAGCATCTGCTTTGTGCTCCCATTCTGCTTTGTTGCTATGTCTCCACGCTGTGCCCCAGGTTGCAGTCACAAGGTGCCAGCTGGGGTGACTGCCTGAAGCAGAGCTGGGAAACCAGGACTCTCAACCACAAATCCCTTAGGAGTACTCATGTCAGGCACTTCTCAGCACTGCTGCCTGCAGGAAGCTACTTCTGATGTCTTTTACCACGTAAACTTGCACCTCTCCATCAGTTGACCTCATCCCCTCCCTCCATTCTTGCTTCCAGCTATATATTCACCCCAAATAACTTCCCCGGCTGGCAGGGAAAAGACAAGCCAGCTGTGAAAAGCAAACCTCCTGTTGTACACTGTGTGCTGGGTGCAGACATGTTAGCGCTGCCTCTGCTCAGCAGGAGCCTGGAGCTCTTTAGAGTCTACAGATGGTGCGTGCTCCCTGCCCAAAGCCTGACAATTAGTTAAAACCTGTGCTCTATGGAAAGCATTGGTCTCCCAGCTGGGAGCAGGCGCTGCATCCAACGCAGGCAAGTGCCCTCCTGCCCTGCTGCCCAGCGCAGCCCAGCTCCCCCAGCGCTGGACACTTGCTAACGCAGACAAGTGGCTTACTTGGTCATTTGACCTCCTCTAAGAATGAACTAGCAGCTCTCTGTGATGTATTCAGGGTTGGTTTTGAGGAACAAATTTCCTTCCTCCATGGAACAGATTTGCCTTGAGCAGAGGGTGGCCTGCCTTAATGGGAAAAATGCTTGTTTGCTTTTAACTGTTCATGAAAACAGTTCATGTCCTCTAAAGTATTAGGATAGTTGTAACCTCCCAGAATGACATATGAGCTTTCTATTAAACACATTTATGTGTTATTTTTAGGAATGGATGGCACAACCTGTATAAAACCTTAAAGTGCATGAATATTAAGTTTCAGAGTGGGAAGGGGACAAGTTTCTGAGCAAGCACAAGCCAGAAAAGCACTCTCAAATTAAGTGGAAAGTCACTGGAATGTACAAGCACTTGGGGATATCCTTGTTATTCAAGATACGCCTTGATATCCAGACACCACAGTGTAGATATGAATTGGAACCAAGATCAGCTTCATCTGATCTATAAAGATAAATCAAACTCCTGCGTTAGTTCTGGGCTTTGAACATGAGATAATTGCAACTGAAGCAAACATTTTATTCCTCAAAGCTCATTTTCTTCTGCCAACAGAGCTTCTAAGCGCAGGAGCGGGATTGCACCTGCAGCGTCAGTGGCTTGGCTAATAGATTATGGTGGGGGTTAAGAATCCATTTCTCAAGTAAACAGCAAAAATTTTGAGCTGATAAAAAGTTTCTGCTTATGAAAAAAAGTACCTTCAGCAATAGCAAAAGAAGTGCTGAAGATCAAAACAGTGGTTCAGGAGCATGATCTGTGCTGAAGCAGCTTTTTGAGTTGTCCGAGGATTTTAAGTTTTGCAAGACTGAGCTAAATGAGGTACGTGACAGCGTGCAGAGGCAAATCACCGTTAGTCTAAATGGGCACAGAAGGGATATGTGATGTGATGAAACTCCTCAAATTGTCATTGGCAGAGGCAAGAATACAGTTTCCAGCTCCATGCTTTCTACTTTAGCCGTTAAATAAAGCACTCGGGCTATTACCCTGGCTCTGTCTGCTGTGATAGTTAGGCTGTGATATTTGCTAGTGGACCCGATTTCAAGAGGGGGAAAAAAATATCCTGAGTTTTCAGTGAAGGCAGCTATTTACAGTCTCTTTGCCTGGGATCTGTGCAGGTCCAGCTTAGCAAAGCAGCTTCCTACAAACCGGGCACTGAGCAAGAACGTTCCCACTAAGTATGTTTAATCAGTATGCAGAGACTGTATAAAAGGAAAATTGGAAACTTAACCAAGGCAAACAAAATGAATGGCAGATAGCAAATAAAAAGAAATACAAAGATCTAATTTTACATATCACTGGAAAATTCCACCAGCTCAAATGTCAAGATCTGCATTTAAATGCAATTTAAGCAAAAAGGGGCTGATTTTCCCACTTTCACTGTTTTTACCATTGCCATGTGAACATCTTCTATTGCGTTTAAAACTATGGCACTAAGAGTAGAATAAACCCATGAAATTGATTCTCACTGGCTTTGATATACTAGAAAATATACCTGGTGCAGACATAAATCTATTTTATTATAGCAGCATAATGACATTAACTTTATATTAATGCACCGCACCCCCTCAGTGCCTTGCTGAGCGGGAGGTCACTGTTAATGCTGCTTCAGCTGCACCCAGGGACAGAGCCAAGCAGAGCTGCAGCCTAACTGCTCGGCTGGGATGGGGAGGTGGGTCCCCACATAGTCAGATGGGAGATTAACTCCCAAAAGTGCTTTTTATAAAAATTCTGGGCTTAAAATAAAATGCAAAGTGAGTGGGTCGTTATTAGCCAGCCTTGGCTGTGGGTGCAGCACGGGGGTTTCCACCGCGCAGAGCTGGGGTGTGATGGGGCTGCTGTAGAGCCCAGCCGATGGGGATGCTCCAGCCAGCAGGAGCATCCCTGCAAGAACCTCCCAGGGTTATCTGCACTGCGTGTCCTTCCACTTTGAAAATCTCACGGAAGTTTGCAGCTATTCAAATCAGTTCTACAGTTCTTTGCATGGACAGACACCTGCTCCATGCAGGCTGCGGCTCTGCACAAGCACGACAAGGCAGCCAAAGGAAATTCAGTGGCTGCCTGATGACCTCACCGGCTTCCAGGATAACGTATTTTTTTCTGAGATTTTCTGGACAGAAACACATGCTGTGCTGTGCACACCGAGAAAGCTTTGGAGGAAAACCTCCCAAATCAGACATGGTCTGCACATGGCCTGTATACATACTGTACAGGGCTCTTGGTGAACACCTTTACCAGCAAAAGGGTTTTAACTACCATACATGAGAATTGGTGGCTTTGTCCATGTTCCTACCCTGCACCTCTCCAGTCAGCTCTCCTGACGTGCACCAGTGGATCTGTGACCTGAAGAGACACATTTTGGGGTTCAGATGTCTATTATACAGCTTCTTGCACCGTGTGATCCGAATTCACCAACCCCAGTGATCAAGCTCAGTTCTAGGTCTCTTCATTCTTTCTGACAAGCTACTGGTAGTTACAAAGCAAAATTTTGGGTTGCACTGGCAGAAATGAGCATTACCAGCCGAGTGCCATAGGGCTGGCAGACCTAAGCTGACTGACCCGTCTGGGGCACCCCAGACCAGCTCCTGTCTGAGACCCACCCAAAGGAGAAGGAGCAGAGGCACAGGGGATTTGGGGCAGAATTTCCTGGGGTTACTCTTTCTAATATAAATAATTAAAAAAAAAAGTCCTGAGTAACTGATGCAACTCTGAAACCAGACTTTTGGCTGATTGAACTTGCTAGCTTTGCAGACCTGGAAAAAAAATAATAAAATAAAACCTTCAAAAAAATCCTGAAACCAAAAAGAACAGCAGAAGTTCGTATGAAATCAGGCCCCTTGCGCGGGACGTGTTTGGCCACGCTATTGCAACATCCGCCCCGCACACAGGTTACCTCATGCAGCAGAGAATGACCCCCGCGAGACAGTTTGGGGAGATGAGATAATGCTCCTCCTTATCTTGCAGACAGGGGAAGAAGGTTCCCGATGCAAAGGCTCACGCAAGGATATTGTCACAGCCCCGAGCTACCCTATATAAAGTGTCAGGAACACAGGCTCAGCTTTTCAGCTCCTTGCAGGAACCTCTTCCCTCCACCTCAGATGTTTCTAAGCAATATATAGCAACAACATTTATTATTATGCTTTTCATTAGGCATCAATACCAAGCCTTCCTTAGCTGAAGCCTTCACAGGCTCAGCACAAACCAAGTTATTTATTACTTTTGCTCTGTACAGGAGCTTTTTGCAGACACCTTTAAGTAAAGAGCTGTGCTCTAGAAGTCATTTGCGGCGCAGCTCCCTGACAGTAACTTTACTGCACTGCAAACTTACAATGTTATAATAGATGTATGGCACTCTTCTAACAAAGACACTGCTTTGCAAGGACCATTCCCAGACCACACTTCAACGTGTAAAACCAGCTGTGTCTGCTCTATCAACATTCATTGAAGGAATTATAAGAAATAATAATGGGAGAAAAGTTTCCTATCTCTCCTTAGATGCAGAGATGACTTAGTAATATTTGGCTTAAATAAGTATACACACATATGTATGCTTTTTTCCAGGTGGAAAACAAGCCCAGGAAATTTCAGCCCAAAAGCTGAAAATTGTAACAAATTGCTAACTGAAAACGAATTAGAATGGAAACCATTACGCAACTTTATCTTTGTTGTGCTAATTTACAGCTACTATTCCCTTAGGCCTAGTATAATGCCGAACTCTAGTCTCTTGTCAGTCTTTCCCTAGGACAAGAGGTTCATGTGGTCTCTTATATTAAAATTTTATACAAAAGAGATACTGTGAATTTTGTTTCAGCTTTGTAACCCTGTGTCTTCAACTCCTCTGTCTGTACCATGTTTAGAAGAGCAAGAGCCAGCAGACTGATGTTACACAAAAGTTGTCTTTCCCTGAATTCATGAGCCTTGAATAAATGCGCAGGCACACTGGGGCATGGTGCAGGGGTTTGCATACAGATAGGAAAAATTGTACAGACAGCATGCTACAGACTAACTATATATTTTGTATTAACATTTTAATAGCCCAATCTCATGACAAAAATTGCAACGAGGGAGAAAGGGAGCAGGTTGAATCCACCCAAGGTGCACGTTCATCAAACGTGACATCAAAGCAAACCCTGGTTCATCACAACCCTACTGCTGCCATCCCAAAGGCTCATCTGTGCCACCCTTCCCCGAGGGATTTTTCCCACACACATCTGCCGGGCTCCTCTTCCCTTGCCACCCGCCCAGGTGGGCACGTGCCCAGAGGGCTCCTGTCCCACCCTCTGTTCCTCCCTCCACTGGCACTAGCAGTAGCACTTCAGATCTCCAAGTTGAAGGTAGTTTGCTTCAGGTGAAGGGTGTAACGGTGATGCACAGCCCCCAGCACCACTCTCAGCCCTGGGCCCATCACCTGGTATGCAGCAGGGGCAAAAATGCTCCAGGTTCACCTTCTTGAAGGTGTTTCTACCCCAGCAGCATCCACCAGGTATTTCTAAGCTCTGTCTTTTCTCACCATGCACATTAATGCACATCCAGTTGTATTTATGAAAAATGAATCAAAGTGTCCGTATTGAGCACAGGGTGGGTGAGGGGACTGGAAGAGGGGGAGGGAAGGGCAGGTTTGGAGCAAGGCCTTGGCAGCCTCGCCATCCGAGGGGGCAGAGGGCAAGTGGTAACTTGAACATCTGCCATTCAGCAACGTGGCTTCCTCCTGAATCAGCGATTTGCTTGATGCTGTGTGGGAATGCCCACGGGACACGTTTTGGAAGGGTTAGTGAACAAGTGCAAGCAGCTGTACACGCTCGCTTTGAAAGCTTATCCTTTCCTTTCCAGGACTTTATACATATCAAGATTTAACTCTTATCTCATAATCCACTCCCTGCTTTAAGGACATCCCTCGCTGGCCTTTAAAATAACCATTCACCATTACATAAACATCGGGTTGTTTCTTTGCAAGCAATTTAACTTGTTTTCCACCCTTTTTTCCTGCCTGTTGAACACAAGAGAGTTATTCCCTATGTGCAGCTGCTCAGCTGGTGAGTTACCAGCGGTGCCTGACCCCACCTGCTTGCAAACCCACGTGCACAAAATCCAGCCCGCGTGCACTCAGCATCTCTCCAGTCAACACCTCTTGCACTCTGTAAGCTGAATATTTCTTCCAGCAGCTTCCCTCTTCCCTTAAGCTGAAGCATAACCTTTTTTTCCCCCCTTCACATGAGCTCTAGGTGTGAACTGGCTCATCATCCGATTACTCTTGCTGGTGGTTGCCCCTGAATAATCCTGCTGCCAAAATGACAGCCAGCTATTGCTCATCCACACCACGTGTCTCTAAACCCCCTGAGTACACAGATACCTGTCAAAGACCTTTAAATGAAGCTTTCTCCACTCAGCATTCAGAACCTGATGCTGGGGGAAGGGTTGGATTGTTCTATTTACCCTCATTTCAATGACCCACCCAGGACCGCCAAATGACACTGTCACCTGTGATAATGCCACAATAACGGCAGCATTTGGGACTACACGCACCTTAAAAGCAGGGAATGAAGACTTAAAACTGACCTACGTTTTTTCACACTACTCCTGTGATAAGCACAAACATATCTGTGTGTGACTGGGATTGAACAACAAAATATCAAATCCTGGATATTTTGAATAGAACAGACTATTTCAGTTGGAAGGGACGTACAACAATCATCTAGTCCAACTGCCTGACCAATTCAGGGATGATATCTGTTGGGGTGCTTTCTTTTTTCCTTTACAGACATTTGGATGCACTTGAACAAAAATTATAGCACTGTGCTATCTACTATACCGTCATCTTGCAAATACTTCACGGGCATGCCCGAGAACGTTACAATTCCCAATATAACTGAGCATGTGCTGTGCCTGCAGAGGTCTCTTTGCAGGACTGGATTTCTGTATTTAAGCCTCTGAAGACAGAGGACAGGTTGCAGATGGTCTCATAAGGCACCCCAACCTGCCTGGGGGTTATTTGAAACAGCGATGAGATAATCCAGCTGACCCAATGACTCAGTTGTTTCTGTAAATCTCCTGTGCAATGGTGGAAATGGGTGGAAATTGCAAATTGGTTACAGGAATGGCTGGGTCAACAAATACTTCACCAGTGACATGAAGAGTAGTATCCCCACAACTGTCAAATTGGGCTGTACATTGTATCTGTGAACTAGCTAACAGTGTTTTATAGGAACCTTGGAAGCTGGGAGCCTGGCAGAGGTCAAACCCAGCCCTGCAGCTGGCACCTCCAGCCATGGTGGTCCACATTTAATCCAGTGTCTCCTGGTGTCAAGGGGCACAAAAAGTGGTGCTTCACCCCAAAGACATCATGGTCCCCAGGAACCTCAGACCTCTGGGGCTTCAGCAGGGCACAGCTGCACGTGTAGCAGGGCACAGGGACCATCCCATCCTGCAACCCAAGATGTAACACGAGACAAAACATGTTGGAATCACAGTAATCCTGGAAATTTGTCACAATTCATTCACATGAGCAACTGGGCTGCACTTGTTGTGATTCCCTGTAACGGCGGAAGATTTGCTGCGCACCAGGGCTTGAACTTCTTAATGAAAGAGGGACCCCGAGCCCAACCTGGGAGCAGCACATCTTGTTAGTCTTTAATTTGTATACGACCCACCGCCACATGGCACAAGGAAGAGGAGTTGGTCCGAGGGGATGCCTGACCCCCTGAGAAAGATTTGCCTTGCTGAGGACTGCTGGAGACAGGGCTGGTGTCCTCTCCTTCTTTGTCTTTTTTTTTGCCTTTTTTTTTTATTTGATGTGATCAGAGAAGACCCTGTGAATAACCTGAAATTTTAAACCAAACCAGTCCCATCTCCCTCACACACACCTCTCTACCACTCCACTTAATTTTTACAATTGTTTTTTCCCCAAAAGTGTCCAGTAAGGCAAAAAAGTTATTGAAAAAGAGGGGTTTTATTAAGAAACCAATTCTGCATCATTTCCTAGCTTGTATTCTTTCCTTTCTCTCTCCTATTTCAGAGAAAGCCACTTTCTTATCCCTGCTGCTGCCAACCTCCTACTTACAAGAGAATGAATCCAAAATAAACTCATCCATTTCAGTGAAGATACTTTGGAATTCTTTCATTATAACTCCAAGTATAATTTTCCCCCAATCTCTTTAACCACTGTACAGATTCCTGTTATGCACTCAGATTTCAGCCGGTGTCCAGCACTCTTAATAACTCAATTAACATCACAAAAACTCAGCTATATTAGAATTTAAAGCAGAAACAGAGGCATTGCCACTGTCTTGTCTCAGTCAATAGTTGGTATTCACCTGGAGGAAGGCGCAAGGCTTTTCTTTCCTTTTTTTTTTTCTTTTAAAAAGAGGCATTTATGAATTCATTTAAAAAAAAAAAAAAAAGAAAAAAAAGAACAAGAAACAAGATTCTCTATAACTGCCTTAGATTTAAGGGCTTTTTTTCTGACTCCTGGCAGCGTGACGTCAGGAGATGCAGACAACAGGACCAGGCTGATGTCAGGATAGTGGAAGAAATACTAGCTTTTGGAGGTATAGGCTATGCATTTCTGTATCCCCATTTTGGAAGTGTAGCTAGCAAATGGAAACATTTACATACTATTCATATCCCCAGCCAAGAGGATTTTAATTAGAGGATTTAATTTGTTGGTTTCACCTTTATTGTAAAAAGTTATTTAAAAAAATCAAAGGTAACAATCCACATGATCATTCAATCCAATATATTCAATTTATACCATCCTGAAATTTCCTCTAAGAAAAGTCAGACGTGTCATTCATTCCTGTACTGGCACGGGGCTCTGAAGCTCTTGTTTAGTTCTCTTGCGTAAAATGATTAGGTACTGAAATTTCTCTCACTTTTTGTTTATGAGCACAACGCACTGCAAAGCGTGCAGGATACCCAATAACGACTGCGTTTCAGCGGCACGTGATCCCTATGGAAAATGGGTTTGCTTAGAAGGACATGTACCAACACACAGACAACAGGATTTTTCCTCCCTAATTATCCACCCGCATGCAGGAAAGCAGGGTGTGTATATCAGTATATCTATGAAGTTTGGAGAAGAGGTAATACCCAGGATTAAAACTGTTACAGACACGTTACTTCTTGCCATACAACATGGAAATATCAAAGTTCACACCCTGTTATTTTAGAAGATCAAACCGAGCGCAGATGGCAGAACCTGTCTGGCTAAAAAAAGTGCCTATTTGGGACTTATTCTCACTACACTGAAGAGCCTGAATGGGGTTTTTTGCCCAATTTTTAACTCTTCCAAACTATGTCTAGGCCATGCACTAAACCAAGAGAAACTGCAAGGTCATCGCACCACTAGCAGTGAAGACAAGGAAGATGGAAACAATCCTCCGACTGAGCGGTTGGCATTTCGGGACGTGCCCCCCACAGCTCCATCGCTCATCCCCAGACGCTTCGTTTCCAGCCCTGCTCCTCCCAAATCCCACCCGAAGCCTGGGGATAGCTGAGCACCGCACACAGCGTTTCTGTGTTGCAGTGTGCTACCATTCCCCAGTCTCAAAGAGTTTTACTGCCTCCTCAAAGGCTCTTCTTCCCCCAACCCAGGGAGCAGGTCGGCTTCTTTGCCCTTCCCTCAGGGCTCAGCTGATTGAGACCAGCTGCACTTGTCTCAGCTGCTCAACGCTTCCCCCTCTCCTAAGCAAAAACATCCTTTTCAATCCCCCGAGCCCATCCTCCTGTGGGCTCCGCAGCTTCTGTGCAGAGCTCCAAAAAACAGTGGCTGCTTGCTAGATAATAGCAACGAATCGCTCTCACTGGCAGAGCGCGGAAAGCGATGCTCCTTCCTCCTGCCTGTTCCCTAATGGGTTATTTAAATCATCCTAACCAGACAATGACAAACCATCACTCCCTGAGAGTGGTTTTCCTGTTTCCTATTTCCCTTCTTCTCCCTCCTGAAGCCCAGGTCTTTCTACAGGAGGGTGCAGAAGTGTAGGTGTGTCGGTGCTTGCTTGCCTGCCACACAGCAGGCACCAGGCACACCGATACGGCCAAATTAAACAGATTTAATGACTCCCGCAGCAAAAGTGCCAGGGCCCTGTGCACGTGCTCTGTTTCCGGCGCCTAATAGGGAAAACCTCTCTTCCACTCAACAGGCAATTTTTTCCTGTCAATTGTGATAAAAGCTCAAGCTGGAGGTGAACTACAGAGATCGGGCTGGATGGTTCAAGGGTTGATAGTCAGATTAGAGGAGCTGCTTCTGCTGGGAGGAACCAGTGCCGACAGACTGTATCAGGAACCAGCCATCCTCTGGGGTCTTCTTGGTGGTTTTGCTCTCATTCCTCCCAATGTAACATCTGTGTCTCTGTGGAGATCTCCAGCTGCAGGAAAAGATGGGTTTCAGGAGAGAAGCCGTAGGAACAACTGTGGGCATCATCTGGTCTCCAACACTGCCTGCTAGAAGTGCAGTTTCTAGCCTTTTTTGGTTTATTGACTGGATTTGCACTGTGGTTGTGGAGGCCTGCAGAGGAAAATGAAGTTTTGGAAGCCTCCAGAAAATACATGGACATGCTAAGTACCGTGCACCAGCAGGCTGTGAAGGACAAGCTGTAGCTCCAGCCACAGCAGGGGCTACTGGCAGAATGGTGGCATCAAGGCATTTTGGCCAGTGTCAGACTCACTGCAACATTTTTTTTATTTAAAAGTCTATAAATCTCCTCTTCCCTCTCCAAAACACCAGTGTTGCCTATCAGACCCTTGCAAGCAACCAGCAAAATGAAGAGGCATTGAAGACATGGGACATGACTGAGCTGCTGGTGCAGAGCCCATGCTGTGCTGCAGACATGGAGGCCACGAGAGACGGGTGGCACACGCCACCACTGGCTCTGCAAACATCCCAAAACTGCTGATCCTATCTGTCCCGAAGCTACCAGATCCACACACTTTCCCTTGAGCTGAAGAAACTGCCCTTGGCAGCACCCTGGGACACCCCCAAAGGACACTTTGCAATTTAAGAAAAAACATCAGTGCTTTTCAGAAGTGAACAAGCAGCATCCCGCAAGGTGCTCATGGAGCTTAAGCCTTACTATTTTATTGCCATCCTAATAATTTTATCTGCTCTGGAGAAATAAAAGCTCCTCTGACAAGTGGAAAGGTGCCTCGAGGGAGCGAGGGGGTGGTCTGGGGACCAGCTGTCCCCTCCAAGCCCGGGTTCTCCTTCCCAGACCCTCCAGCATCTCACTGAGAAACTTTCCCAACTGGAGCATGGTCTGCTCTGCCCTGCCAGGGGCTGCAGGAAAAGACATTCGCTTGCAGGTGGAGGCATGTCAGGAAAACTGCCAGGCAAGGTGTTAAACAACGAACTACAAGCAAACTAGAGCACAAAGTGCCCACCAGCTGCAGGCAGGAGCAGTGCCGAGGAGCCAGCTAACCTCCCACGGCTGCTGCATCTTGCAGGAATCCCAGCTCCTCCTCCACCAGTGTTCTGCCTTCCTCTGCCCACATCTTACACCTCTGCAGAGCTGTGGCTTGGATTTGGAAATCTGAGAGGTAGGATTATCGTCTTGGTTTGCTCTGGTGTGGTATCACAGGGCCCTGGGAGTATTAGGGTACAACCAATGGCCAATTCCCCTTGCCTCAACCCAACATACGGCCGGCATGCAGCGTGACAACACACCACCTGGGAGCAGCGCTCGCCATCACAGCCTCTTCTTGTAGCCAAAATCTCAGCACAGGCAGAACCGACGGATGGAGATCGAAGTTGTGCTTTTCAGACACAAGGTCAAACAGCCCTTTTGCGCTGCACCATGGAGGAAGGGGCACGGGCTGCAGGCTGAGCGGCCACAAGTCTGCTTTATCCCCAAGCACCCAGTCACGCTGGGACCTCCAAGGAGCACCAGCCTGAAACGGGGCAACCCAGGGGCTGCTCTAGTTTGAGCTCAGTGCTAAAGAGCGGGTCGAGCTAGATTCAGTTGCTTCTGTCATCTCTTCTCTACGCCTTTATTGGGAGCCACTTGGCCACTCCAAGGGCAGAAGAGGAGCCCATGGAGGCAGCAACTCACTGCTGACCCTGCTTTGAGCTGGAGGTCAGACTGGAAACCTCCGGAGGTCCCTGCCAGCCTAAATTATCCTACAACCCTATTAACTCCCCGTTACCCTTCCACCCCATACTGCGACCCTCTGCAGGAAAAGCCCACCCAGGTGAGGATGGGGGCACTTGGCAGCCCTTTTCCCCACAGCCTGGGCACATGAGGCAGAGCTTTCATCTCAACCCCTGGTGCTTCGAAAGCCTCATGAATTTTTATCAAACACTAAAGGTTTAATTCCTGCTCACATATGTAGAAACCTTGCCATGAGTCTGAGCTTTTTGGGGGGATTGTTTTGTTTTTTGGTTGTTTTTTTTAACAACTTTAATTTTACAAGTTCATAAATCAACTCTTCTTCCTTGCTCTGCCTCACACCTCCTGTCTGGGTGTGGCTATAAGCAAATGAGACCATTGAACAAAAATTAACTTTTTTCCTTCTTTTTTTCCTTCAAGAATTGCTCATGTCTCCTCACAGCCTCAAATATTTCATGCAGGTTGTGCCATGTATTTCACAAGCTAAGCCAAGCAAAACACCGCCTTCCATATACACGGCAAAAAAATGTTTTCCAGGGCTCAAAGCATTTCTGTCTTTGGCAGAATCTTTTCTCAAAGCATACTGAAGGAAAAGTATGGAAATGAAATACAAAGAGTGGTTAAAATAATATTTTGGGTAGAGATGAGCCCAAACCAAACCCCAGATTAGAAAGCCAGATACCCCCCTAGATACCATTCCCAAAATGAGGAGGTTTGTTGTGATACTTGGAGAACAACTGGGAAACATTGCAGGTCTCCCACCGAGTTAAATTTATTAATTGAACTTAAAAACAACTTAACCCCTACCAGTCCTCACAGCTAAAAGATCGTATTATATTTATATAATAGATTATATTTACCCAGACTGGCCCTGGGTGGGTTAGATGGGGGGTGGACAGGCTGTGGGGGACAGATGGAGGTCTGACATGGCAGAGAGGATCCATAAGGCAAAGGGGCTCTGCTGAACCTGGGCAGGAGACCCAAAGCTTCCCTGGGTTTTGGTGTGGTTATATCTGCTATTTGGATCCAGCCTGTCACTGACATGGGCACAAACTGAGGTGTAATTTGGGGTTTCAGACCCAGCACTTAGGACTGGATTCAAAATTTGAATGGAAGAAATTTGGAAAAGAGCCTTTTAAGACTTTAATTTGAAACAGAAAACCCGCGAATCTATTTTTGCCCGGTTCTTTAATTGAACTCTTTTTTTTTTTTAATCCTCTAGTATGCCTGGGCTGTTCAGGCCTCCAACAGCAACTTCTCAATATTAAATAGGCAGCTTTATGCTATATGAATGGTGAACGAATGACAAACTCAGCTCTGTGTGCACCCGCTGTTCTGGAGAGGTGAACAAACAGCATGTTATGGCTCGGTGCATTTACTCAACAGCAGCCAAAAGGAAAGCCAACTTCAAACAAAGCCTATCTTGACAACAGATTTCAAGAGGATAATTGCACCTACTAATTCATAAATACTCTCAGACACTGATAATGCAAGTCTTAGACTCAGAGGCATCTTTACCTTTGGTATCCCAGTAAAGAGTCCATGTGCGTGACTGTAAAATTAAGACAGTTTAATCATGTAAAGTGTATTTTACTCTCTAGTTTAATATTTTTTATAAACCTTAAAATAACCTCGAAAATATTTGTCCTAGTACTTGACAGGATTTGGGTTTGTTTTTCCATTGATTTAGTGGTTGTAACACAGGTCTCAAAATAGAGTACCCAGGGGAGGGAGGGTGGTTTTTTGGACCAGAAGCTGAGTGTATACCCAGCACGTCAGCCTGCACCAGCCCCGGTGTACGAAGTACCTACCATTGTGAGCCGAAACCGCCCCAGCTCCCCGCCAGCTAAGGACAGACATGCCCTGGGCTCTGGCGACTGCTCTGCTCCATCCCACGCTGCGCCGGGGCTGCTCGCGACTGGTACCCATAGCACAAGCAGGTACCTAGCCAAATCCTCACCCATCTTCAATAAGCCAGTTAGCCACATCTCCATTCCCCCGCCTTGAAAACAAGGACAAGGCTTGGCTAAAGTGGTGGACCTTCAGTGAAGCACACTGGATAAGTGGATGCTACCTGCTACTGGGCAAAGTGAAATACATCAGGCATTAAGGGTCTACAGGGCAGAAGACACGGCTCATTAAAAATCCTTTTTTTCATGAGAAGCATCATGTGTTTTTAATGTTTCATGTTGTTAAATCCTTGCCCATCACAGCTTGACAGTTTTTGGTCTGCAGGAGTCATGTCCCACCTTTAATGCCTACAACTTCCCCCAGCACAAGGCCAGCTCTGCCCCAGCAACGGTGCCAGCACCTCCCTGCTCCCCTCCCCAGACCCTTGCTGCCACAGATGCACAGGGAGGGGGTCCTGCCCCTCTCAGCCTCCCCAAGCAGTTTCGGGAACCACAGGCATCCAGGCTCAAAAGAAAACACTGGAAGCCAGTTTTGTAGCAGACAATGTTCCTGGACTCCATCAGCAAGATCTTCAGACTTGGTCATCTTTAAAAAAAACACGTAACTCTATGAACACTGCTTGCATATACATATGCATGCACACACAAAAACACTTATTAGCTTAATAGGGTGAGTATCAAAATGTAACACTAAATTATCTGACATCTTTATTGCTTAGAATGACAGATTCAAACAAAGCTAACCCTTTAATTATGTTTATATAATGTAATTTGGCATAAGTCATAAAGCACCCCTTTGGCAATGCCAGATTAAATATTTTACATTTGCTTGGGCAGCACATTACAAGATTGAAAGCGGTATTTTCGTCTGATGCTCCAGAGCAGCGACTGCAGTCATGCAGATGGGAAAAGGCTCAGCACAGAGGCTTTCCCTGGTGGGCAGCTCTGCCGTGGGAGTCGCTCTGGGCTCGTGGGGACCCCAACCTCACACCCTGCTTGCAGAGCTCCCCTTCACATCCTCTCACCAGGACATGGGCACCACTGGTGTTTGCCAAGAGCAAAACAAAAGGCCATACTGATGCCAATGGCACCAGAGATGCCTCCATTACCGCTGGCGGGGTTTCCTGGGGCAGTCACCTTTCTGCCCACTTGCTTCTCCAAGTCCTCCTTTTGTGTACAAAAGTGGGGGGTTTCACACTTAACGCCACAAAAATTTTGGCTAGTGGGCTTTGAGAAAGTTCATACCTGAGATTTCAGAGAGAGGATGAAGCACCTTGAGCTGTTCTGGAACAGGGCAGGGAAAAGAGAGCAATCTCAATGTCCAGATTCTCAGGGCCCATCTTTCCCATCACTTCTAAGTATATTCCCAAGAAAAGGGACTTCTCCACGCCAGACTTGGTGTCTGGGTTCCCCTGTAGAAAACTCCCCAAGGGTCCCACCTCCAAGCTCTGTAGCCCCATTCTTCTCTGGCGAGCTAGAAATGTTAGTGATGCTCCTTGCCTATTTCAAAGGGATGCCAAAGAATAAACATGGCCCTCACTCCCAGAACATGTCCCACAAAGCCACCCCTCCACTGTCAGCACATCAGGTAAGTTGATGTAGTTGAAGTTAGAACAAAGCCCCTTGAGATCCGGGATAGCCATTTCACTGGCCACCATAGACTAGTTGCCATTCCCAAGGGTCTGCATTTTCCACAAGTCACCACCACCACTCTGGGGACCTCAGACCACTCTCAGCCCTCTGAGATACACGTGCTTACTCTGACCATAACCACCTACTCCAACATATGTAAATCCACCACTCCCAAGGACCAGGCTTGTCCAGCCTAACCACATGGGTCCTCCAGAGAGATTTCTCTGGCCAGGTTCTGCTGCTACAATTGCATGGTAGCACAAAACAATATTCACAAGCAAATGCAACACAGTAGGATCTAGCCAGTCCAGGAAGAATGTGGTTGCCCTTGGTAGATGTTTAATTGTTTGTATTACAACCTGTTCCACATTATCCTATTAACTTTCTTCCAACCTATATACTTCAATAAGCTCTTTACTTAGTACCAGTAGGAGCTTGAGACCATGCATCCACATGCTAAAACACTGTAAAGCTCCAAAATTTAACAGAATGCATTCAGATTTGTGTGCAAGAAAGACCTTCATACACCAAATATGGATGTTTCCTGGCCTGCACACCATTGCTATGCAAGGCTTCTTCCACGCTACAAGAAGTCAGGCAGCAGGCACCCTGCCTTGGTTAGCCCACGAGCCCACGCTTCACAGCCCCATCACTCCAATGTAGCCCTTTAACCACACCCATGCAACTTCATTTATTTTTCAGGTGGTATGTGCACCTCTTACTTTTGTCTTACCAATAGGTTGTGGCTGAGATGGTTTTGCTTCCCATTTCCCAAGTCTGGCTATCTGACCCTCATGTGTCAGCACGGTACTGCTTGGCCTCTCCCTTCTACCATACACCTTGCTCCCACGGTCTTGTAGTCAAGATGAAGACTGTAGCTTCACGTCATTGCCTCTGTAGGTAAAGGTAGAGAGGAGGCAAGACAACAGTCTTACCCCTTTCTTACAGGAAATCCACTGGCTCTTTCAAAACTCCAGAGATGCAAAAAGTTGGGAGGGAAAGATTTTACCCAGCCTGCATCCCATTCTCAGATAGTGTTGAAACTTCTTAACGTAAAAGCATAGAGGTCAGACCTTGAGGAGATGCCCAAAGTGCTTTTGTTTGGCGGGGGGGGTGGTGGTGGTGGTGTGCTTTGGGTTTTTTTTCTTTCCTTGCCATCTATGCAGCGTGAGATTCCATCAACCATGGCAGGATCTGCATTTTTCTGAAGCTGCCACCAGTACATAAAAAACAGATGCTGCACTGCTGGGGGAGACGGGAAAAAACAAAGCCAAACCAAAAATGTGCAGGTGTTCAGCCCTGCAAAGAGCTGTCTGCAAACAGGGAGATGGAAAGCCACATTCAGTCGGCTGGAGCACCCAGCATAAACTTAGTGTAGCCCCATTACTTTGCTGAAGTTCAGCCCTTGCTGTCTGGAGCTGTCAGACTTCCACACACACACTTTGTCTAGCGTATTCATTGCACAATGTAAAGTAGGTAGCAGTTTGAATTGCTCATTATGCACATCAATTTGGACGCTGCAAGTGGTACCTAAGTCCCTCTTCACTGTCATAATAAAGCGATGGCTGTAGAGATGTCAAGAATGAATGAGGATACAGCACAGCCAACAGGAACTTCTTCAGTAACAGCTGGAGCCAAATGGTGAAAACTTAACATCAAAATTAAAATAAATAAATAAATTCAAGTTTTCCTCAAAACAATGCACAATGTACAATTCAGAGCAGAACATTGACTAACGAAGAGAGAAGAGACCTTTGGAGCACCAAGCAGAGCAGTGGTTTACAAATTCTGGAGTATGCCGTCTTTGCATCAAAGTGTTTTAATTACAGAATGAATAAAGCTACCCAGGCAACATTTCCTTGGGTTCTTCAAAGACAGTCCTGACTGTTTTGTGAAAGCACTCTCCCTTTTTGCCTTCATATAAATTATTGTGTGCAAAAAAACAAGTCAATTAAGAGAGAATATGAGTTATGAAATATTTCCCTGTGCATAAGCATACAGGTTTGCAAATCTCATTGAAATTCTGTTGAGTTGTATTGCCCACACAACTTGCAATCTCAGCGAAAGCCACACAAAAGGCTTTTCTCCCCATTGTTTACATGAGTATTTTGGAAACGGGGCATATATTGCTACACACAAAGGGAAATAGAGACAGGAGTGAAATGTAGTTTGTTGAGCTAATAAAACAGCAAGCCTTCCATTTGTTTCTTTAGTCCTATAGAGCCATTTCTGTTTCAGACTTACATGCTCCACTGTTAGCAGAGCTGGTGACATGCATTTTCACTGCAGATTGTTAAAGCGTGTGGGCTAGTTTAGTTTTAACTATCAGAATGTTTCTCATAGTTATTGGGAGTTATTATTAATAGTAGTGGCTTAATTCATTATATAAGAAGTTAATATATAACAACAAAGGGACAGAAAGCCCTAAAGAGACTGGCTGTGCAATCAACCTAGCTAGCTAAACTCACGTAAAGACTACAGCAACCCCAGAAAAAACATGAAATTAATCTGAATTCTGGGGCTTCTGATGTTTGCAATGAGCTTGGCCAAAAGCAATCTAATTATTTTCATATTCCTTTGCATAAAGTTACCAGTACTGCCTAATTACATGAGTAATAACAGACAACAAAGCCTCCTTCTCACACATTCAGAACTGTGGAAACACTTTCATGCAGCAAGGGATGGTATATATAAAATAATTAAGACGGACATCAATGAAAGCAAGAAGGGGCATGAGCTTCAGGAAGTCTGCCAAACCATTGGGGCTTCTGGCAGAACATCCTGAACGTCTGCGATCTACTCGTTCAAATACGGGCGTCAAACATCTTAGCGGAGACACGCCATGCAGGTCAGCAGTCACGCAAGACCACAGGACAGTAGCTGTCTCCTGCTGCCCTTGCAGGTTAGCTTGCCCACTTCAGGTCTAAGACAGCAATGGCAGAGAAACTGAAAACGGATAAGATAAATTCTGTAGCAAATAGCTTTTTCAGAGCTATCAGAGATGCCCATCTTCACGTCCCAGGAATTGTGGTTGCTCCAGCTCCATCCCTAGAAGGGCTCACAGACCATTTCTGAAGACACGGGCAGACACAAATGGGAAGAAAAGCCCAGGTGTCCAAGAGTTTCTTATTTCCCCTACCACCAAATATTCAGATTAAATGAATGAGGAAAAGTCCAACTTTACTTTACGTGTACCCTTAGACCATCATGGCTGCAGCAGCTTAATGCTGCTCCATACATTTGCAGTGCCAATACCAAACCTTTTCACTACTCTAAAACCTATTGAAGGCAAAGGATCACCTTCTGCTCAGCAGAGAGGGCTGTGGGCCAGCTCCAAACTGCTTCTTTTGCCTCTTGGAAATCCCAGTTTATCCTCTCACTGTTGAGAGAGGAAGGGGAAAGGGGTAAACAGTTCAATCTAGATCTTCAGTCGATTTCAATAGGATTGTGATCATTTACAAGAGGGGATAATGCCACGAACAAGTGAACTAGTGTTTTTCCTGGTTTACACCAGACAGGGATGAGATTCACCATCAGCGAACCATCAGGGTGCAGATGAGACCTCCTCAATAACCAGGTGACTTCAGTGTTTTACTTATGAACCTCACATTTACACCAGAGTAACAGGAGGAGGTATGCTCCTCTGCAAAACCTCACCTTTACATGGCTGTGTGTGCTGGGGGATTGGGTGAAGCATCCTGGAAGGTTTTCAGGAGAAGAACTGAGCAAAGATCCTTTCTACAAGAAGAAAGATCCTTTCCACTGGAGCCGGGCTTTGAGCACAGCCCCAGACAAGTGAAAAGCGTGTTAAAGTCTGCAGCTGAGCTGGTAAAGGTCACTAGAGGTAACTGGGCAACTTCTTTTTGGCTGTGCACTTTCCTAAGCACTCACACACCACCACGCTCTTCCAATCCAGCCTCAGCAGAAACACCTCCCATGAAGCAGTACTCAGAGCTGGGTGTTTGAACCAACTCTTTTTTTTTTTTTCTTCAGTCCTTGACTCAGAGTCAAACCTCCCTTCCCATGCTTTCTCCTCACACATTCACACGGCATTCCCAGCTGGTTTGGTCCATGGCAATCTCGTGTGGGTGGTTACCTCCTGGCTGCGGCAGCGGTTTGCTCCCGTGCCTGCAGCCATGTGAGCTGCTTGCCTGCAGCCTGCACAGCTCCAGCAGCTCGGTGGCTATCAGGGAATTTGCAAACCGGAGCGATGAACTGTAGGGACTCTCCGGGGAAAGTGCTTCTGGCACATGCACGCTTATACGCAGCTGGAGTTAAAATCAGGTTTCATTTCCCTCTCTGGGTCAAACAGAGTAAATCATCATTTGCCTCATAAGCAAGGAGCCTGGGACAGCAGCTTCCACAGCAATAAGCCTTAGTGACAGAAATACATACCTACCAGTAGTGTAAGTGTTTTAACCTGGTCCTTCTTCCCCCACCCCTGCACGTTTTCTGCCTATAAAACAATTAATTGCTTCATAGCTGAAGGCAGGGTTTAATCCTGCAAGCATAAATTCACCCATACAGTGATGTGATCAGTGAGGTTTGTGGGATTAAGTCCTTGGGTCCACCAAAAATTTTCACAGGAGTATAATTATAATCAGATATGCAGCTACATGAGTGTTTAAAGGTACACACATGTGCTTGCAATTTGTTGCAGTTTTTAAAATCAGAAAAATTTTTCAGCATCAAATCAATGTGAGCTGCCTGGGCAGACATGGACAGAATAAAGCTGATTAGAAAAATCACTTTTCAGGGATCCTCCTGTTGATTGTTTACCTAGTCCCTCCTCAACCCCCAAATCCTTTCTGAAGAAGTGACCTTCCTCCACCAGGCTCTACACTGTTGCTCCTCCTGACCTGAGCCCCTCCTGCCACCTCTGCATTAGTCCTAAACCTGAAGTTTCAGCCAAAGATACTAAAATTTTTACCTACACACCTCACTGCTTTTTCTTTGCAGTCCAAAGGACAAATAAGCATAAACATGAAGTTAACATTTTGTTAATGATATGCTTGTTCCCCTGAGCCCCTCCCATTAATCCAGAAATTGGGAAGAGGAGATCTTCATGTTATCTCCAAGACGACCTGCCTGGTACAGTGGTTCCTGGGGCTCAAGAAACAGCTTCTTGCCCTCTACTGAGAGCATACGTCTCCCACGCTTTGTTCAGCCATGTCCTGTTCCCTCTGCAGCTCAGATGAAACCCCCACCCGAGGCTGCTCACTAAGAACTGCAAGTCACAGACCAAACAGCAAGCAGGCACAGCACTGGGAAATACACAGGAGGAATTCCCACCAGCAACCTGCAGCTTTTCATGCCAAGGTCATTAAGGAAACCATTTATAAAAGACATGTTCTTCAAGCAGCTCCTTTTGCAAAACCTCTTCGGTCAGACAATTTCACTTATTGCCTGCTGCTGCATCCACAGCAGCTGCTTCTGATCCGCTCCCCAGGTCTGCCACCAAATCCATCTTTCACCGCTTAAATTTCCCACATCACTGTCACAACTCCTCTACTTACAAGAATCTGGCAGTGCCAACCCATGCTCTGTCTGGCCAGCTGCCTGATGCTGGTGCAATCTCCCACATGCTTTTGATCCACATTTTCAGCTGCTTTAGAGCTTTTCTAATTAAGGGCTGCACCGCAGAAAGAAACTGTCCTGACTACACCCCTCAGGGCTCTGGGGTTTGGAGTGGGGCTTTCTCCAGGTGAGCCCAGTTGCAATTACTGGATGAATAAGACATTTCAGTCTCCCAGCCTCTCTGCTGCTGACAGCTGTAGCCCTGTTGAACACTCCCTGAGACCTGTGGCTATTGCTCTGGGCTTTCCTCCAGCTCCACAGCAGGAATCAGATCACTGGGGTTGCATTTGCACCCTAACCTTGGCTTTGGACCATCAGCTGTAAGCCAGGGACTATGCAGCCCATGTCCTGGTTCCCTTCATGATGTCTAAAAAATAACCAGCTGCAACAAATTATGCAAAATTCTCACTAACTGATGAGCTACTGCAAGAGGTGACTGCCAGGTAAGACAGACTGAATAAAACGGACAACAGCTGCACCATAAACAGTGATCCTACAGCATCAGTGAGATGTTCTAAAAATGTTGAGAACATACCTCCACCTTCCCCTTGCAGGGTCTGTGCTGGCCCTTGTCCTCTTTGACTTCTGGGCTTTGAGCCAGCGGGACAGAAATGCAGCTCTCACAGCCCGTACAAGATTCTCCATGTCACATATACCCATGTACAAACTAATCTGAGCCCGTGTGCACAGCATTCTGCTGATGGACTGAAATTATCATGGGTATAAGGAAAAACCTCACTTCATCGTACAAATTTTGCCCCCTTCTGATAGTACCAGTCATCAGCCTGTTTCATGGGCTACAGCTAAAATCTTTAAACCGCAGAAGGAGCCAACTAAGTTTGATTTAACAGCAAGCAGTTTGCTTAATGAAACAGAGTGCCAAACAGGGAACTGTTACTCACTCCTTACTAGAAGCATAATACTAATTAAAGCAAGGGTAATGAAAGAGGAAAACATGTATTTAACATTTCTCCATCAGTCTGAAAATCAGACTTACTATTCTAGGCCCTTTCAGAAATATTTGCTCCCTTCAGGTCACGCATGCTAGGTTTTGAATGAAAATAAACTGAGATAACCAGTATTTAAACCTCTACATAGAAGGTTTCGTTCCAAACCCACAAAAATAGCCTTAAATATTACCTCTCCAGTTATGCACTGCACAAAAATTTTGCTTTCTTAAAACTGGAATTATTAATTTCTGTACTGAATGGCAGCTGCTCACACAGTTGTTTCTAGTGAGAATTTATGCTTGGTCCAGGCAGAGGAAAGGAGCCTGGAATTAACCTCTTGCTCTCTGCTACTGGTAATTACCTTTGCTGCAGCGTAGAATGTGCCAGGCACAGAGCATCCAGGCAAGGCCCTGCCATCAGTGGCAATGGCATCAATCAAGATGTGACAGCATGAAGGGACAAATAAATCACTGGGGGAGGGAAGACATGGGGAAGCATAAGAGCTATAAGCAATGCAAGTAAATGAGTACATGGCCAACACCAACTGTGCTGGAGCTGTTTTGGTTGGCATCAGTTGAACATCTGGAGTTGAGCTGGGTTTATGGTATGATCTATGCTTTGGAGAAAGGAAAAATGAGACACAGAGATGTTAAGCTTAAGTTTTTCAAGAGCTTCAGAGGAGCGAGACACCCTCTCCTGGTACAGGGTCCCATCTAAGCAAGGTTCCCCTGGAGAGTTAGTACCAGAGCTAGAAACAGCATAAAGGCATTCCAGATCCTCCTCTTCTGACTTTGGCATAGGGTATTCATTTCATCCTTTACTCTTCAAATACATCAGAAGTGCTTCTACAAGAACAATTTCTTTTTGAACTTCTGCTGTTCTTTTAGAACAGCAAAAGGAAATCTGTGTTAAGATGCATTACAGGTATTAATGAAGAAATGTCCTAACAGGAACTACTTTCTTGGAAAGTAACATACAGAAGGAGCCTTTCCTCTTAAAACTGTACACTGGAGCTGGGAAAATAAAGAGGAAATCTGCTTTTTTGGTGCGGGTTTTTTTTTTTTTAGGGGAAGAGAGAGTGAGGAGCAGAGAGGGATTTGGCTGTTGAGGGTATCTCATGACAGTAGGTGGCAAAGATGCCTCAGTGCTCCTGTGTGACATTTTGGTGAGTTGTTGTTGGGAGGAAAGTGAAATGAATGCAGCAGCTTCCCAGAAATCATCTTCCATGGTTTTATCTTTAATGTCTTTCCCTCCGTACTCTGACACGGACTATATTGAGGAAACACTGAGATCAGCAAAGCAAGCTGTGTTGATGCCGAAGCATGTAACCACAGCCTGGCCCTGCTCAGCAGAAGCGATAGCAAATGTCTCATTTCCTACAGGAGCTTGAGCAGGCTCCCAGCTTTAGTTACATCTTCGCTGCCACCAAGCCACAGACACTGTGCATGGAAATACCCGCTTTGGGCTGCGGGTTCCTCCCATGGGGAGGGTGCAAGTGCAAAGCCAGGACATTTTAGCAGGAAGGGCAACCGCCAGCCAGCTTCGTAGTTAGGGAAGGGAAATCTCTTCTTCGCTGGAAAAAATGAACATACACAAATAAGCTTGCTCAGCAGCTCTTCTCTTATCCCAGCAAGGGAATTAACTGTCTAGCCTTTATACCATCAAGATGTTCGTTTCTGGTTTGGTTTCTCATCATGAATTTGAAGACCAGGACACACTTACATGTGGTGAACAGCAAATACCGAAGATCACTACAAGGACAGAAGCCACATCATGGGGGGGAAGAAGAAACACAGCAACGACTGAGTGAAGAGAGACCATTAAACACCTGGAGGACAACAGAACCAGGACCCATTAGGAGGCCAACAGGCAGCCAACATCATTTAAACTGGAAAAAAAAAGAATATACAGCATTTTGTGCAAGATTCTCACTTTGCTTTTTGTCCCACAGCACTATTGAGGTCAATGGCTTGCAAAGTCCTAAAGAGCATCCAGTGTTTTTGTCGGTATTACGTCTCTGGAAGTTTTTGTTAACAAGGAATGGGAAGAGAGAGTAGGGGAGAAATTATCTCAAATGTGTGTAAGGAAACACTTCCAGCTGATCTCAAAGTAATAAAACCCAACACCACCCATGGCCAACCCCCGTGGGCATTTCTCTGGGATTCCTCACCACTGGAAATGAGTTGACTGCCCTCTAGACTGGAGGGACAGTAGATCACCAGTAAAACTCACATTGTGCTGAAAGATGTAGGGCTGGTGTATCTCTAAAGCCACCTTTTGATTTGTGAAACCACATTAGAATCATTGAATCACAGAATCATAGAATTGTTTAGGTTGGAAAAGATCTTTAAGATCATCAAGAACAACCATTAACCTAGCACTGCCAAGTCCACCACTAAACCATGACCCTAAGCACCACATCTACACGTCCTTTAAATACCTCCAGGGATGGTGACTCCACCACTTCCCTGGGCAGCCTGTTCCAATGCTTGACAACCCTTTCAGGGAAGAAATTTTTCTAATATCCAGTCTAAACCTCCCCTGGCACAACTTGAGGCCATTTCCTCTTGTCCTATTGCTTGTTACTTGGGAAAAGAGACCAACACTCACCTCACTACAACCTCCTTTCAGGCAGTTGTCCAGAGCAATAAGGTCTCCCCTCAGCCTCCTTTTCTCCAGGCTGAACAACCCCAGTTCCCTCAGCCGCTCCTCATCAGACTTCTGCTCCAGACCCTTCACCAGCTTCGCTGCCCTTCTCTGGACACGCTCCAGCACCTCAGTGTCTTTCTTGTAGTGAGGGGCCCAAAACTGAACACAGCATTCGAGGTGCAGCCTCACCAGTGCCGAGTGCAAGGGGACGATCACTTCCCTAGTCCTGCTGGCCACACTATCTCTGATACAAGCCAGGATGCTATTGGCCTTCTTGGCCACCTGGGCACACTGCTGGCTCATATTCAGCCGCCTGTTGACCAACACCCCCAGGTCCTTTTCCGCCGGGCAGCTTTCCAGCCACTCCTCCCCAAGCCTGTAGCGTTGCATGGGGTTGTTGTGACCCAAGAACAGGACCCGGCACTTGGCCTTGTTAAATCCCATACAATTGGCCTCAGCCCATCGATCCAGCCTGCCCAGATCCCTCTGCAGAGCCTTCCTACCCTCAAGCAGATCAACACTCCCACCCAGCTTGGCGTTGTCTGCAAACTTTCTGAGGGTGCACTCAATCCCCTTGTCCAGATCATTGATAAAGATATTAAACAGAACTGGCCTCAATACTGAGCCCTGGGGAACACCACTTGTGACCAGCCGCCAGCTGGAGTTAACTCCATTCACCACAACTCTTTGGGCCCGGCCATCCAGCCAGTTCTTTACCCAGTGAACAGTACACCTGTCCAAGCCATGAGCAGCCAGTTTCTCCAGGAGAATGCTGTGGGAAATGGTGTCAAAGGCTTTACTGAAGTCAGGCAGACAACATCCACAGCCTTTCCCTCATCCACTAAGCAGGTCACCTTGCCATAGAAGGACATCAGGTTGGTCAAGCAGGACCTGCCTTTCATAAACCCATGCTGACTGGGCCTGATCATCTGGTTGTCCTGTACGTGCCATGTGGTGGCACTCAAGACAATCTGCTCCATAACCTTCCCCGGCACTGAGGTCAGGCTGACAGGCCTGTAGCTCCCTGGATCCTCCTTCCAGCCCTTCTTGTAGATGGGCATCACATTTGCTAACCTCCAGTCAACTGGGACCTCCCCGGTTAGCCAGGACTGCTGATAAAGGATTGAGAGTGGCTTGGTGAGCACTTCCGCCAGCTCCCTCAGTACCCTTGGGTGGATCCCATCCGGCCCCATAGACTTGTGCGTGTCTAAGTGGGGTAGCAGGTCGCTAACCATTTCCCCTTGGGTTATGGGGACTGCATTCTGCTCCCCATCCCTGTCTTCCAGCTCAGGGGCCTGGGTACCCAGAGGACAACTGGTCTTACTCTTAAAGACTGAAGCAAAGAAGGCATCAAGTACCTCAGCCTTTTCCTCATCCTCTGTCACTATATTTCCCCCTGCGTCCAATAAAGGATGGAGATTCTCCTTAGCCCTCCTTTTGTTGCTAATGTATTTATAGAAACATTTTTTATTGTCTTTTATGGCAGTAGCCAGATTAAGGTCTAGGTGGGCCTTGGCCCTTCTCATTTTCTCCCTGCATGACCTCATGATATCCTTCTAGTCCTCCTGAGCTGCCTGCCCCTTCTTCCAAAGGTCATATACTCTCCTTTCTTTCCTGAGTCCCAGCCAAAGCTCTCTCTTCAGCCAGGCCAGTCGTCTTCCCCGCCGGCTCGTCTTTTGGCACATGGGGACGGCCTGCTCCTGCGCCTTTAAGATTTCTTTCTTGAAGAATGTCCAGCCTTCCTGGACTCCTTTGCCCTTCAGGACTGCCTCCCAAGGGACTCTCTCAACCAGGCTCCTAAAGAGGCCAAACTCTGCCCTCCGGAAGTCCAAGGTAGCAGTTCTGCTGACCCCACTTCTTCACTTCTCCAAGAATCAAACACTCTATCATTTCATGATCGCTGTGCCCAAGACAGCCTCCAACCATCACGTCACCCACAAGTCCTTCTTTGTTTACAAACAACAGGTCCAGCGGGGCACCTTCCCTAGTAGGCTCCCTCACCAGCTGTGTCAGGAAGTTACGATCTTCCACACACTGCAGGAACCTCATGGACTGTTCCCTCTCTGCTGTATGGTATTTCCAGCAGACGTCTGCTAAGTTGAAGTCCCCCACAAGAACAAGGGCTAGCAATTGTGAGACTTCTCCCAGCTGCTTATAGAATATTTCGTCTGCCTCTTCATCCTGGTTGGGTGGTCTGTAACAGACTCCCACCATGCTATCTGCCTTGTTGGCCTTCCCCATGACTCTTACCCATAAACACTCAACCCTATCATCACCATCATCAAACTCTAGACAGTCAAAACACTCCCTAATGTGCAAGCTACCCCACCACCTCTCGTTCCTCGCCTGTCCCTTCTGAAGAGTTGATAGCCATCCATTGCAGCACTCCAGTTGTGTGAGTCATCCCGCCATGTTTCTGTGATTGCAACTATACCATAGTTTTCCAGCTGCACAACAGCTTCCAGCTCCTTCTGTTTGCTGCCCATGCTGCGTGCATTGGCGTAGGTACACTTTAGTTTGGCTACTGATCCCATCACCTTTTTGGGGGGAAAGCCCTAATTCCTATGTGACCATTCTCAGGCACTTCTGTGGTTTCTAACACATCAATAACCCTTGCATCTTTGCTGCCGCATGGATCTCCATCCCCTACCTCCACTGAGATGGCAGACCAAAGGACCTCGCTGGCACACTGTCCCTCAAACATTGGTGTGCCGCCCCCAGGCTTATCTCTAGTGAGCCTGGTTTTATCCCTTTTCTTCTTCAAATTGCTTCATCTGAGATCCTCAAAGGTTCAGGTTTTGTTATTTCTCTTTTGTTTTCGGGCTGCTGTGGATTTTTAAATTATTATTACTGTTTACATTTAACTACTTTGAAGAACCCATCCCTGAGGACAGGAAGTCCCCCTGGAAGCTGATAGCAGCTAAGAACATAAGAGCCAAAATCATGAGGCGATTCATAAAATTTCATACTAGCCATGAGGGACACAAATACTTGCACTTTGGGGAATACACCAATCATTAATTATGGATAAAAGGAGCATGCAGAGGTAAAGAAAGGAGAAGTCCATGTTATAGACAAAGAAATCCGCCACACTGACCTGCTACCCTGCTCCAGGAAAACATTTCTTACACTCCCTCCAACTCGCATTTGATTTTGTAGAATCAAAATCCTGCCAGACTCCAGCTTTTTTTGCCCTTCCCCCCAGTTTTTTTGGACAGAATTACAAAATGATGGGGTTAATAGAGCGCAGAGCAGCTGCAATCTATTCGGATTTCACTGAAGGACTTGATACTGTCTCCTGAAATCTTATGCTCCAAATTAATTCAAGTTGGCTCAGGCAGGAAAACACTGTCATGCCGACTGAAAGCTGCCTGAGAAGACCGTAAACACGGGGTAACGACACGCGGTGATGCTCTTGCTGCGGGCACCGTGGGGCCGGAGAGCTGCCTGCTGCGGTTTAACCTCATCGGCCATCCGGGGAAAAAAAGGAATCCAAGGAGCACTGACAAAAAGTCACAGAGGTACTTAAATTAAAAGGGCGTTGCATCCATTTGGGCAGAGGGATAAAACCCACGAGGTTGAGAGAGTTAAGAAACATTGATAAACCAAGTCAGCTTTTCAGTGGGAAGGGAGGGGGAGAAGAGGCGAGCAACCCTGCATACCTGTGTGGAGGTAGATGAGTGCATAATGTTTAACAGAGGAGAAAAACCCAGCAGACGGTGGTGTTAGCAGAGACCTTTCTCGCTCAAAGGCAAGCACGATAATAACGTTATTGGATTCATCAGTTCGCGGCCACGCAGCCGTTGGTAAAGCCAGAGGCTGCATGTGCTGGGTGCATTCCCAACCGTGCTGCAGCGGGGATTCACGGCTTGCCGACACGGGGAGCTTGACCAGAATACCTATTGCAGAATAAGCTATTCCACAATCACTGTTCTGGAACAGCTCTCTGCTCAGACCACTGTCTTCCACAGTAAGAGTAATTTTACGGTGGAATAATTAATGCTCTCTTCCACAGCAAAATAATTGCTCTGGAATACACTCCCTCAATAGGGTTCAGATGAGCAGCAGCTCCAGAGCAGCTCTTGCAAAATGGATTATTCTGGACAATTTTGCCTGGTAGACAAATCCCAAAATCCGAATGGTCCTGATCCATAGCCAGAAAATCCATGCGGTGACTGGGGAAAGGAGTTTCGTAGCTGACGCAATCGGGAGTCTGCTGCCCCTGTCAGTGTCAAAATCTGCTGAGTGCCCATCGCTCCGCTTCTGAAATCTAGGGCAGTTTTGCTGCTTTAATAGGAGAGGATTTGATTACAGCCAGTTGAATGGTTTTCAAGGAAAAATGGCTTTTTATATTAAAATTTTTTAATCGCTTTCAGGTTTAGTTGGGGAGTTCTTTTTCCATTTAATTTCAGTACAATGAAAGTGTTTCAGCTTTGGAAGGGAAGGAAATTTGGACAGAAAGATAACTGAGAAGAGTTTGGGAAAATTTAGGGGAGGGGGAAACATTTAAAGAAATATGGCCAGGGAAAGATAGCTTGCATTTTCCCAAACACTGTTGATAATTGTTGTCTTTCACAGCCCTGCTTCCTCACATACACGGTTTCCAAATTCTCCAGCAGAAAATAAAACTACAAGAAATTCCCTGGCATCTCCTGCCCAGCACTCTCCAGGCCGTGTACAAGGAGCTCACCTTTGGACTTCGTGGTACTTCAGTTTTACAGCGTCCCGTGTGAAACTCTTCATCCTCCTCCTCCCTGTCTTCTCGGAGAAAACCACTGCTGCTCCAGAGGAGCGGGTATCTTTTCCTGCTCCTGCTTTGACATATTCACCTAGTAGAGTGATAGGCATTTCCCCGAGCCCCCGGGTGGCTGGGGAAGCAGGTTGTTCAAAGTGCTTGAAAAACTGGTTTGGTCATTTAGCTGTTGGTTTTCTTCCAGTAATTTGGATTTTGCGCCCAAGTTACTCACAAGAGCAAACTAACTCCCAGCTCCATCGCCTCTCCAGAGCGGGCTGTGTGTCCTGGGAGGGGGTTTGGGCACCTGGTGCAGGAGACTGCTCTCATCGGTAGCTCCAAGCCCAGGCTCAAGCCTGACTGAATTCACTGCAGGGGCAATTCCACTTTCTCATTCCAAATCCAGAAACCTCCTTCCCGTTTCTGCCCATACCAAGGTTAGAATTTGGACAAGGCAAGGCCAGCACCGAAGTGGGATGCGGGGCAGGGTGGGTCCCCCCACACCCAGCAGAACGGGGATCCTTCACAGGCGAGTCCCCTGTGCTGCGCGATGTCCTCAGCACTGATATTCACCATTGCTCAGCCCTCAATACACAGATATCTCCAGGGTGGACAAAATCAACCTTAAAAAAAGCCTGATTTCTAGTTTAATGCAGACTCCATAAACAGCCAGTCACTGGGGACATCAGATTCAGACGCCTTCATCTCTCCCTGCTTAATGTGAAGCAGATGTCTTCTACTAATGAACTAATCACTAATTAGTAACCACTTCATTTCTTTTCCATCAGTTTTCTCCTCTAGTTCAGGCACAGGGAGGGCAGGCTGTGCAAATAAGCCTGGCCTCATAGAAATGCCTTGCACATAGAACAATTCAAAGGCAGCAAGGTAGGAGGTGAGCAAGACAGTGTCTCTTACCAGATGGGACACTTGACGGGGACATGAAACACCTCATTTGCCATTTTGCACATCTGTTGACTTGCCAAGTTGCTTAACCCGCCTGTATTTTGCTCTCAAACCCTTGCTCATGCCTGGTCTGTTCACATCGTAAACACTAAACAAGGGGCATGTCTCTGATTTCAGTGCTTAGCAGAAAGGGGCTGTGATATTTCCTACCATCCTGGGAGACTGTAACAGAGCAAAACATTATAGCAGTTTCTCCTTGCTTGCTTGCAATGGAGCAGAGCTGAGCAATGTCAAGTCACAGCCAAATTCCCATGCCCAGCACAAACCCATTCAAAGACAACGTGAATGGGCTTTGAAAGGGAAGGAGGGCAAAGCCAGGTCCTGTGCTCTAAGCCACAAGGACATACGGGTTAAGCTGATGTGGCATAAAACACCAGGACTTTTGTTAGCATAATTTTAGCACTAAAACCAAAATTGCACACCTCCTTGGAGCAAGGTTTGCAAAACTTCAGAAGCATAGACCACCGAGGCCTTACTCCATCGTCCCGTCACCTACGGGACAGTGCATAGGGTATCATGACAGTAATGGGACAGTGCGTAGGGTATCATGACAGTAATACACGAGTGACTTGGACAGCACACTGACTGAGCACCACGTAAGTGTCCCAGACACAGAGCAGCATTACTCCTGAAAGCCGGATGGGACATGCCTTCTGTTCTTTGTCCACCATGAATTCCCACAGGAAACTCCAACATTTGCCCCAAAAGCTTTCTGTTCAAGTTGCATCACTCTGAGCTGACATAGATACAGCCCTGTGACTTTGGAGCTAGGTGGTAAATACTCCACTCATGGTCCAGAGATGAAAAATTACTCACGGTAAACATTCCATTTACCTGGTGGGGGTTGCAGTACATCTGGGACAACCCTCAAAGCAAGAGGCTGCAACCCTCTGATGTGCTTCTGGTGCAACATCCTCATCACTTTGGTCTCAAGATGCTCGAGCGAGAGAGGAGAGCACCCAGCAGCTGCAACACGCCACCCACGACCCCTGAACTTGGGACATCTGAATTCCAGTCCAAAATGTTACGTCCCAGTTCAGTCAAGAGAGATCATTTCCCTCTGGGCTCTGCATTCAAAAATACGATGATGCTTAGGCATTATTTATAGAAAAGGGATGACATTCAAATTCTGCCTGGGTCCCAGCCACCACATTGCGTCTTTCTAATGGTTTCCCAATAGAGACAGATTCCTGTTCTGGCTGCCTGACTCTCCTTTCCCCTTTCCCCCTGATACTAAGGGATCTTAAAAGCTTAGAAAGCTATAGCCATGCTAATTTTGTAATACACTGGAACTCTCCTTTTGCATCGTCCTAAGGGGGACTTACTCCAACTTGGTTCTTGGAAATAATCTCTCCCCTCATAAAACACCCCAAATTGTAAACCTTCCAATTAACTCCTTACATTAAGGCATTTTAAAGTTTTATTTTAGTAATCATCATTATAAACAACTCTAGTCTTTACAGAGCTTTTCATCCCCAAGGATCCCAGAGTGCTTTCAACCACTGCGCACCAACTACGGACAGGGATGAATTCATCGCCCTGCAAAAAGGCAGCCGCTCCCAGGGCCGCAGCTGGCGGCGGTGAGCAGGGCTGGGCGGGAGAGGCACTGATGCGAGGGGAGAACAGCATCTCTGCAGCTCGGCCGGTACGGTCGCCCTGCTACGACGCTCAAACCTGGCCAGAGCAGGAATGGTGCATGTCCTCCACTTCTGCAGCATCATGAAATTAGAGGCCAGGAGGCGTTTACCAAGAAACATGCTATTAATTGAGGGATTTATTAAGTAATAACCGACATTATTGATTGCACCATGATAGGGGAGAGGCAATGGACACAAGTTGCAACACAGGAGATTGTAATTATATCTAAGGAAAAAAAAGTCACTATAAAGGTGGTCAAATATCACAAATAGGTTGTCCAGAGGGGCTGTGGCATCTCCATCCTGGGACTGAGTCCTTGAATTCAGCTGGATGAAGCCCTGCGCCACCTGCTCTGGTTGGGACCTGCTTCGTGCAGGGCGTTGCATGAGAGACATCCCACTGTCCCATCCCAAATTCTTCTATGCCGTAGTCTGGCGCAATAACTTAAAGCATGAGTGGTGTTGGTTTAAATTAACACATCAACTGCTGAGTTGCAGCAGCTGTCACAGCTGTTAGCTACAGGCCTAGCAACCTCCAGCCGACACCAGAAACGGCAATGCCTCAAGTTGCACTAGTGAGAGTCTGCAGAAACCCCACTGTTCTGGTAATTTCACTGAAAATTAAGTTGATTGCTCTCATCTCACCCCGGCAGCTGCGGAGGAGAACAGAGCACCAGGCCCTGTGCAGCAAATGTGTCGGAACTTGGGTGTTCCTTGCCTTCAGTCCTGTATTTTCTAGATTAAAGCCATGCAATGCCGTTAACTGTTCCTCACAGCAACCAACCACTCATTATTCTCATTAATCTGGACCCACTCCAGTTCATCAGTATTAGTGGTGAAGAGCAATACCCAAACCTGGCTTCAATATACTGTACTTCAGACCTCATCAACACCCGGTGTAGCCACCTCCCTTATCTCATACACAGCTTTCCTATGAAGCTGGCCCAAAAAGCTCTTACAAGGCAGACAAACGGCGTCACACTGTCCCGCTTGGATTAGAGTCTCCCATAGCTTCCAGATGTTTCTCCGTCGTGCTGCAGCCTCACCAGCTGTTGCCTCCTCTTTAGGAATTTGTGCTCTGGATCACACCTTCTTGCTTACGCCTTTGCTGAAATTTGTCTTGCTGATAGCAAGTTTGTGGTTAACTCCTTCTGAAAAGTAATTTCCTCCCCCCCAAGGAGTTGTGCATCCTATGCAAGGAATGACAACTAGACCTTGGTTGGAAGCCAGCAAGGCAGGGAGACTCCACCACTGCCTGGGGGGTTATTTCAATAGTTAACTTCCAGCTAACCATTTTTCAGCTCGCACTAGATACTCAGGAGGTTTCTATGTGGGCAAGGCTACAGCATGATGTAAAGACTTGGTAGCTAGACAGCAGCTATAGGCAAAGTCATTGCGTAAATCAAGTCTTCTGGGGCTGGGAGCCAGAGAGTGTGGAACTCAATATGGAAGATATCACTGTATGTTTTGTTGATATCATTTTATTTTATATTCTGTTTCATTACAATCTGAAAATACTTTTTAACCCACTGCTCTCGTGGCGATCTGTAGTCACCCCATTGCCTTGTGATGCTGATCCTGAAGAAAGCCTTGCCTGGATTCAGGCTCTGCCTGGAATTAGAAACGGGACAGTTCGGGGTTTTAATCTGGTTTTTTATAACCCTTAGATTCCGTAGGGAAACAACCAACCATCCTTATAGCCGTGGAGCACTTTTTAGCAAACAGTAGCTCTGAACTATTGAGGCAGCATTTTAATCACTGCTGAAGCGCAGGGAGACCTGGGGCAAACAGCGTAGATATCTATAGATGGAACAAAAACCCTGTAACCCATTGACTTTGGACAAAGGTCTAGTGAGTTCCAGCTCTGCTGCACAGCAGCTTCTAAACTGCAGCTACCAGCACTGTTAAATAAGTTGAAAAAAATCTATACTGCTATAGTTCACATCTAGAAAACATTTAGGGCAGAAAACATGCGATTCAAAGGTGAATTGAAGAACAACTTTTTGTTTAAAGTTTTACACCATGTAGCATAAATAATGAACGGGTCATTTACAACTTGTAAGACCAGCACGTACAAAAATCACATAAACTTTTCAACTTATAATGTTTCATGGTGATAGGAATGCCGTTATTCTCATCATTGCAGCAACTGAACACACACCACTGCTTAACAGAAATGGGGAAAAGAAAAAAGAAAACTTCCCACCAGAAAGTAATGAAAAGAAAGTTAATTACAGGACTTTAAAAATAAATAGTAGTTGGACATCAGCCAGAAAGCTTTCTGTTTAGATCTGGTTAAGTCTTCCTAAGGGAAGCATTATTTTTTTTGATGCAGAGGCTCAAGTCTATTTTTAGAGAACATCATAGTCAATGAGTTTAGCACTTTCACATTTGAACCAACAGTCTATTAATATTTTTTTTCAGACCTTCTATAACACCACGTGGTAGTTTGCTCACTTAATAATAATTGCATAAATTGTCATCAATTCCATGCCTGGCATTAAACTAGTTTTACCCTGAATAACCTCTTGGATTTGACAAGTGAGATTCAACTATTCCACATTGTGCATTAGCCGTGTGACCTCCTTGTTTCCATTTCAACCCTTCTTGTTCAGCAGTGTGTTCAGAGTTGTGTTGATAGTGGTCCTTACGCTGGAGGGGAGGGCTGCGTGCAGAGGAGCTTGACAGGCTGAAGAAACCGGCTGATGGGAACGTCATGAAGGGGTACAAAGGCAAATGCCAAGCCTTGCTCCCAAGAGGAGAGCATGCACCAGTACAGGATGGTCAGTGACCAGTTGGACAGCATCTTTGCAGAAAAGGTCCTGGTGGAGAAGTTGACCATGAGCCGGCAATGAGCCCTTGCAGCAAGGAAGACCAACAGCGTCCTGGGCTGCATTAGGAAGGACATTGCCTGCAAGTTGAGGGAAATGGTCTTTTCCCTCTGCTCAGCACTGGCGAGACACACCTTGAGTCCTGGGTCCAGTTCTGGGCTCCTCAGCACAAGACAGACATGAACATACGGGAGTGGACCCGGCAGAGGCCACCAGGATGGCCGGGGGCTGGAGCACACAGCATATGAGGAGAGGCTGAGCCAGCTGGGACTGCTGAGCCTGGAGAAGCAAAGACTTCAGGGGGACCTTATTGCAATCTGCCACTACGTAATGAGAAGGCGCAGAGAAGATGGAGCCAAACTCCTCCTGGGGGTGCACAGCAATAGGGCAAGAGGCAGCAGACACTAGCTGCAACATAGGACATAGCCACCAGATTTTAGGAAAAAATTATCACCATGAAGGTGGTGAGGCACAGGGCCCAGGGATTTGTGTAATCTCCATCCCTAGAGACAAGCAAAACACAACTGGACAAGGCTGGGAGCAACTTGGTCTAAATTTGGCCCTGCTCTGAGCAGAAGGTTGGATGACCTCAGAGGGCCCTTCCAGTCTCAATTATTCTGATTCTCTGATTCATACCTTTTCACCAAGCTACGTTTTTTTTTAAAACATGCCTGAGTCATTTGAGGCATTGCATCCAAACCACTGATGCAACATGTGCGTAACCCACTCTAAACTGACCTAGAAATGCCTCAACCAACCTAAAAATGCCTCATACCAAAGAAATGAGAGTGGACTTTCAGTTTTTGTTAACTAAGTGTTTATAGCACTGAGTAATACATTTGTTAAGCCCTTGAGACAAGAGCCAACTCTGTCTTTGTTTGCACAGGAGAGCACACCGGCACTGCTGCTTTTATAGCAATGGGAAAGTGCTGGGCTCTGTGGGAAGATGCAAACCCAGATTAGCAATTTAAACCACCACAAACGGACCGTATCTTCAGGGGTGTTTGGATGTCACCTCTAGATGCAGAGTCAAATTGAATGCTCTGCAGCCAAGGTAGGCAAAAAACCCAGAAGGCCCATTTGAACACCTTGATCGCAGTGTCAATACCAAAGAGTTAATAAGCAAATGCTGCACGTCACCAGCGCAGAGGGAAGGGCTCTGGGTAGGGCAGGACACAGGTCACTAAGGAGAGAGTCGGGAAACTTCTGGAGGAGCTGCGCAGCTCCAGCGTTACCCACGTTAATGCAGCCCGCAAGGAGCCCCACAAAGAGAACACGGTCAGGGGCTTTTCCACTGAGCCAGCTGAAGTCAAATGAATAGAAAGTGGCGTTAGAGAAATTCACTAGAGACTTTTTGTTGGCTTTTTGTTGCTTGATTTTCCAAGGATGTGGCGTTAATTTTTTTTTCTATTTTTAAAGACTCTTTCCCCTCCCCCTTCTCCGCAAGAAAAGCCCCACAAACCACAGAGTGATAGCAATAAACGAGTACAAGAGCTCGCCAAAGGATTGTGGCGGATTCTCTTTCACTGTCAAATTTGAAACCGAGATCGGAGAACTTCCTAGAAATGATGCTGTATTTTAAAGAGGGATTAATTTGGGGAAGTCCAGTGGGTGGGTGATGTGACCGGACAGCAAAGGTTTATTCTGGTTCGCAAGCAAGGGTTGTCTTGCTGACAAACAGGGAGATGAGACCTGGGAAGAGGGAGTAGGGGGGGAGCAAGCGCTGGGCGCAGGAACAGCCACGCACCACCTTGCATTAACAGCGTCCTCAGCGGAGGAAAAGAAAGATTGGAGAAACAAGAAGCTGGGAAACGGAGCCTGTGAGCGCAGCACAAGAACCTGGACATAAAGCCAAGCGGGGGACAATCAGGAACAGGAGCAAAAGAGCGGAGCAACGTGCGCGGCCCCCGTCCCGCGGGCGGTTTCCCGGGGGGAGGCGGGGCCGGGGCCGGGCCGGGGCCGGGGCCGGGGCCGGGGCGCGGCGGGCGGGCGGGGCGCGCCATCTAGTGAGGAACCCGGCCGGGGCTGCGGAGCGGGGCCGCTGGTGCAGAGCCCGGGGGTTTGGGGACAGTGCCCCCTGCTTTGCAGAGTGGATGTAGTCCCTGGGGTGGGCCCTGTGCTCGGAGCGGCAAAGTCGCTCTCCCTCTGGTCTAGGTGACACATACCCGCTTTATGCAGCCCCTGTGCCGTTGCCTAATAGATACCAGAAAAAGATTTTAAAGACTTTATCCCACTTCCTTGAAGTCCCCGAGTTTCACCAGGGGCTTCAGTAAGAGTATCAAGCTTGCCGGTACAATATATTTCTCTCGACTGAGGATATCTTCATATGTACAAAATGAAAATAAGCACTATAGTACCCTGCTCACTCCAGGGCAAATTACAGGGAAGAAAGCCCAACCGAAATGCTGACACCATCAGATCTCCCCCGCATCTATTGCCATTCACTGCTACAGACCCTGTATGAGCCTGGGTAGTTGAACTATTTTCCACACCAGATTTCTTTTGATCACAAAGATACCAGGAGGTACAAATAAGGTTTTTCTGTTAATGCCTCCTCCCCCGTAATTTATTTGAAGAGGTTTTTTGGGTTGACTTCAGTCAGTTCTTGAGTTTGCAAGTCCAAAACCTAGATACCCAAAAGGCTCTCATTTTCAGATTGGGTACGAAGGATTTTCTGGGGAAAAAGATGACCCGAGTGGTTTAGGTATACCTCAAATTAAATCATAGTGAGTCACTAAGGGACCACAGTGTTAGTTTAATCACAGAAGTTGGACGGGTAACTCCGGTTGCAGAATGTAGGTCTAAAAATAGGGATGTGTGTGCCTTCTCTCAATGTCACTCTTGATTTTGAAGACTCATCCTAAGAGCATATTTTCCCCTGAAATGCTGTGGCTTATGGAAGGGCATGTGCAGTTCCCTGTGCTAAGAGCACACAGGATTCAAAGGGAGGGATAAAAGCCTTCTGCTCTTAGGAGCATTGCATGCAGAGACTGCACAGGGACCATGGCGGAGCTGGTGCAAGTATGATACAGGAAGGTGAGAGCGGAGCTTGATGAAGGCTGCTAATGACTGAGTTTACATAGACCAAGCACGGGAAGCCATCTAGTGAGGAGACATTCATTGGAAAGATTGATGGTCGCTATATTTCAACTCTACTTCCACCAGTGCAAAGCAAGGTACTGAGAAACTAAAGTGCAACAAGGACTCCATAAATCTTTCCTACTTAGTCCTGCATATTAAGTAAAGGATAGAGAAAAGGAAAAGGTTGGGGGATAGGAAGGATGGAGAAGAAAAACCTGGTGATTTGCTTACTGCATTGGGATACATTACCTGATTAAATCTGGGGGAAAAAAAATCTTACAAGTCTAGAGTAGGCTGCAGAGATCCCCAGGTTTTCTGCGTAACAGGTTGCTAATTCCCTTAATTTAGTAAGACTCTTAAGACTTTTTTAATTTGTTGTTGTTGTTGCTCATCTCCCAGCTGTCCTTCAGCTCCTTGCAGAAGCTCTCCTTAGGATGGAGTCTGAAGTTCTCGCTTAACCAAGGATCTGAAAGCGCAGTTAGAAACTACTAGGAAGAAACTTGGATGGCTCTCAGGCTGGAGCTAAGACAAAAGGAGGGGGAAGGAGAATCCGCAGCCGCTCCCAACACGCATGGGAGACCTGACATCTTGAACCACTGGCTGCAGCATTCACTGAGACATAAATCAGGCCATTCATGAAGGGGTCTGCTCTGCCAATATACATGAAGGGAAATACTAGACGGAAAGAGGCAAATCTGAATTAGATCCATCTCTTGCATAGCAGAAATCCTTTACGCCAGTTAGATGAGAGAAACTGATGTTTGAAAACCACAGAAGGTTTGGCAAGGGTAAAATTTTACATGCTAATGAGCCCCCAAAGAATTTTGACCTGTGAAGGATATTTAACTACTGAGAAAGATTTATATCCAGTAATACACAAAAATGGAAGTAAGCACAGAGTACGGGGAATTAGAAACACACTACAAACATCCTCCTGTTCACATCAGAGTTGAGAAATAATTCAAGAAAATACCAGAAACACTTTTCAATGTATAAGCAGTGAGAAAAGTAAGATTCCTTAGCCAGAGAAGCTGTTTGGTATGGTCCATCACTGTCTGCATTTGTATTTAAAAGCCTGATCACTACAGACTACTATACTAGGTCCTTGCACAGAGACACTCTGCTCTGGAGAACTTGTCATCTGCCCAGTCACTGTCAAGGAGGTTTTATGTTACAGTGGCACAAGAGCCAAGCAATGCATTATTGAAAGAACAGGCATTAACTGAACACAGATTTCCAAAGCCTCCGGTCGATAAAACAACCACAAGACTATCCATCTCTCCCCCACCGCTATGCATACGTATTCAGCCTTTAAATGACCCTTTCACCAAAAGTTTGCAACAAAACTCCTTCTATATTAATACCTTTAAGACCATGATTTCATGAAGTCAGAGGTTTTTCCAACCAGCTTTCTGCACACCTGCATTACCAGCCTGATGTAAAAGAAGATTCCATGCAGTGAAGTCACAGCAATATCTCCATTATCTATTATTTCTAAATTAGTGAAGTCAGTTACCATTCCCTCCGTGTATATTTGCAGACAATGCACAAATTCACATCTGTAGTAATAGGTTATCCGCATCTGTCACAAGGGAAACGTAAGAAAAAAACCCCTCTTATTCCTGAGTGATGAAACACTGGCACAGGTCGTGGAGAGGTCCATCCAGAGAGGATGTGGAGAGGTGGTGGAGCCTCCGTCCTTGGAGGTCCTCAAACCCCGATGGGACGCAGCCCTGGGAACCTGGCTGTGAGCAGGGGGCTGGACTACACAACCTCTGGAGGTCCCTTCCAGCCTCAGGTTTTCTGAGACTTGGATTTAGCTTGTACCTACCCCCTACGCACCAACCAGACTGGCCAGGCTCTGCTTGGTCATGGGTACCACTGTTTTGTTTCCCCCCTACATCAAGGCAAGAGTCCACAAAAAAACCCCATTTTTTCTTTAGATTGTAACAATAACTAAGCGTAATTGTTACGTGCAATAAAGGTTTAGAAAAGAGTATAATTTCTTCGATATAACCAACACATCTCAGCAAAGACAACACTGGATCCAGAAGTCAGTCTCTTTCTTGGCCATTCCGGACACGGGTAACTGATCTGGTGCACTTGCCAGTTTGTCCACATTTAATTTACAAACTCAAAGACACAATTTCTCTGCTAGTCTGTTTTACTACACTGTCCTATTCACCCTAAGTAAGTCTATCATTAAAGGAAATTTTTAAAGCAAAAGCTTAAAAGGAACAAGTTCTGCCACTTTTTAAGCCATTTATTTGATATTTGGCTTTAAGTGAAAAAAGGAAAAAGCTGCAACCCAACCTAGCTTATCTATTAAGTTATTTTAAAATCATCTCAAGGCAGGAGGTTGTTTTCAGATATCTGTCGAAATACTTTGACACTAGAAAGTAGAGTCAATGTTTGCACATTCCCAAATCCTATTTGGAAGCAGGCAGGAGACTAACTACTTTTGTCAACGCAAGCCTGTGCAACAGGACCTCCACATCTTTTGAGTCTAGATCATCTATTGCTATGCACTTCTGTAAGCGCTGACCACAGCTGGCCCAGGACAAGCGCTGGTTTCCAAAACAGCAGCAATACGAGTTATGTTTGAGGTTACTTCCAAGGGACCAGACATGCACAGGACACCTTGCTGGCTCGGGCTCTCTCTGCCTTCCCACCCAGGCTGCCAAGGCTTCAGGAGGAGAGGCAACAGCTTTTAACTGAAAAAGCATATTGTTAGATATACCCAAGACTTAAAAGTCTGCTGTATGCAGAGATGAACTTTGTGAAGAATATTAGGATTACAGAAGAATACATGCAATTTTGCAAAAATCAGAGGTGAGGGGCATGGCCTGGCATAAAATAATCAATCTCTGGAACCATTTCGGCTGTGTTTTCCCCCCTAACTTGGACAAAGACCAAAAACGGATCCTTCCTAAGGAGACTTACTTCTATTTGGAATAGATGCCAACCTTTCCATTAGTTCCTTATAGTAAAGAGTACACTGCTCCCCACTTTCATACCTAAAATATAACAAAGAATGGTTTAGCACAAGTCACGATACCAGGCAAGCAGTCCCACATTCGTCAAGAGAATTTCTGCAAGAATTAACACCCCCCCAAATCCCACCACCCCCCTGGTTTAAAGATTTGTCCTTCACTTGCCCTCTTCTACCCCAAACATTTCAGTTCTAATACTCAGCTCACCAGTGTCCAGCTCTGTGACTGGCATCTCATCTGAACAGCAATAAATTAACACTAAATAATCAAAAGCAACACAAAAATAATGGAGAGATTCGGTTTCAAAATGATACATTTATTATAACTAAACAAAGGACACAAGCTCCAATTAACTTAAAAATTTTATACTGCATTATGGCAAACACAGGACCAGTATGCTCAGAGCACAGACAAATGATTTTCAACTTAAATTTCTAACACGGGCTGAAATTCTTCAACTGAAAAGCAAAACTTGGAATACATACAAAGAACAGAATATGGGATTATTCTTTTAATTAAATATACCAAATAAACAATTTAAAAGTATTTAAATACATGCTGAAGTAGCTAAAGTTTAAATGATTAGCAAGGTATGTAGATATAAAGTTACAAGAAGTATTTTGGAGTTGTATAAAAGATGTAACTTTTTCCCCAGACAAAGCCTATGTAAGTGTAAGGTACTATCCTGTCAAGAGAATATTCTCTACCTTGCATGCAGTCCTGCTGACAAACTACCTATTAAATTAGTGGTCTGGTACTTAACTTGCAGGCAGGTTTACTCTCACAGCATGCAGTCAGTGATGAAAACCTCAATAAAAGCATCTTTTGAGCTAACATGAAATGGAAACAAATTTTTCAATAAAATAGGTCCTATAACCTGCTTGTTTTGAAGGGGAAAAAGAAATTACATCCTACTTTACTTCTCGTCCCTGTTGCTAAATTGATTTTTTCAAAAGCTTTTTACGTTTTACATTTTTTCCCCTGAATAGTTTATAATTAAAATCTGATCTTATTTGCATTTGAAACAACCCCCAACAATGGTCTTACCGATTACCTAACTCTGAGCTTAGAGGCTTTGCCTGTGTAAGTCACAAGGTCACCAAAATCTCACACATCCTTTAATTATTTAAACAAATATTTACATCTCCTGATTAAATATTCATTCAGGAATAAATTCTGACCAGTTACTGTACACTCGGAAGTCATCATTTCTCTGGAAGTACTGCAGCTCCTGGTTTTTTTTGGTCAACACGAAAGACAACAAAACACGTTATCTGAAGCTAGTCCTCAAGCCACCGATTTGCTGGGGTTGTCCGTATTGCCTGGACAGAGCTGCTTGGGAAGGTTCAAAACCGGGTAAACGGGAATCACCGAAGGCTTCCTAATCTTTTTAAGCTTGCAGAACATGTGTTGTTCAAGCCCAGCTGTCATGGGTTTGCCTACTTTCAACATCAGAAGGAAAATATTCCCCATGAAAATGCTTTGCTATGGTTGATGAGTATGTCCTTTAAACACTTTAGGTAACGGGAAAACTGACATTTGTGATTGACATTTAAATGTATTTTACATAACCTGTTAAAATTTCACAATATGCCAAATTTCAAACAAGTCCAAAACCTAAAAGTGTTCAATAAATGTATCACAATTATTTTAATCAGGACGTTCTTCATTAAAAAAATCAGCTATTTTTGGCTCCCTTCTTATTTAATCCACAAAAAATTTAAGTGAACAGTAAACACAGTAAAAGAACAGCAAGAAAGTGTCTTAAACTCCCAAATACTACAATCAGATAATTTACTATAAGGACAGTTAAAGCTCTGTAAAACTTTAATCAATAAGTCTTTGAAAACAGCTTTTTCTGCTACTTTCCTGTTTTAAACTTGCATGCATTCAAGTGCATACAATTCTTAGGTTTTTGATATTCCACGAAAGGTAGCAGACAATTCTAGAGTATCTTTATCATGTTTCAGGAATGTCAAGTAAGATCATTATACATTGTTTTCAAATTGAAGATATGCAACTGCAAAATTTAGCATACTTCAAAGCCCATTAATTCTAATTGTAAATTATATAATGTAAAATTAGTTTTTAAATTGTATTTTTGTGAAATTAGATTTACTCTTGCATTTTCATCTAAGCTAAGTTTTGGCCTAAAAAAGCACCTAGTGAAGTCCTGTCTTCAAAATCTGCAAACCAACTTTCATGCTGAAATCTCCAAGTTAATCTCGATTTATGAGGAAGAGAACAGCCCCCTTGTTTAGGGGTACATTAACTACAAAGATTGTACTGATTTGAAATTTCAGGTTTGTCACAGCAATTTTACACTTCAGATACAATTACAGTAATTCTCAGGTTCTTACTGTAAGCAGCTTTCTTTGCAAACTGTACAGAATGTGAACTCAATACTTGAACACTGACCCTTCTTCTAGAATTAATTGTACTGTACATCTTCCTGTACATCTTGCTCTGGAAACAACTAAATACAATGGTCCATCATGCAAGCCATGAGACTGTCAAAACTTTTTTTGTTCCACTAACTTCATATAAGTTTTTACAAATAATTTAGCCAATCTAGATAAATACTGAACATGACATTATGCTGAAATACGCTTGGGAGTAATCATTTTCTATGTAAATATGCAACTACGACTAAAAGCATTAAGTACTAACTGCCCACCTCAACATCATTGTGTACAGCACCATTGTAAGATGTGCTCTCTATAGTGTACATAAAATCAAGACCGTTCATATATTTTATAATACTGGGTGCAAAATAAAAATAAAACTAAACAACAAACCACAACCCTGCTGGTTCAAGTCACACTGTGTATTTCAGAACAGATTTTAAGAAAGAGTGGAAAATTTAGGCTACCAGGAATTATGGAACATCCCCGAGTTGGTATTTTACTTTTTAAACTTAAGAGTTTACTACTAAGGACAGACATTAATGAATAAACCTTGACCTACTGTCAGTATTTAATCACACAGTTAAAAGACAGTAACTATAAGCAATTAATTAGAAAGCCCATGATGTAATCAAAGCACTGGCAATACCAGATATGACTTGTTGACTGCACAGTAAGCAAGGCCATGAGATGAAAGTATTTATGTACTTTGACTATACCTGGTTAGTGATTTTATACCTGAGATGAAAATTGAGAGGTAAGAGAACTAGTTATGGTATAAATAGTTATGAGATGAAAAAACAAACATGCAAAGATAACTGCATTTTTAAAAAATATATGCAAAAAGATCACAACTGACATTTTCCCCTTATGATTTCATTTTGCTATTTAGACAAACACTTTAACTCACTTTACTGTGTGACAGATTGTGTTCTGAAACTATTTTAAAGGCTCCTGTGATTCCAATGCTTTAGTAATTCATGGAATTTTGAGTAGAAGCAACATCCTCTACTCCCTAGACTTCGGAAATTTAAGGCACCCATAAGAAGCAAACTTCATGGGAAGTTTCCATTCTAGGGAAAAATAAATCTGATTTTCCCTTCAACAGAAAAAAAAATAATAATCATGAATTCATAGAAGTGATTATAATGACACATTCTCTGTCAGTGAGGCAGCAGCTTAGTGATATTTAGCTTAAATAAAACTCAATCTGAAGAGCTACTACTGAAGCCATAGAATCTTCACTAACAGGTTACAAAATATATAATATTGTGACGGAAGGGAAAGTTTGTATTAAATTCTGAAAAAGCTAAAAGGTAGAAGCAGAGCAAGGTTGGGCCCCATGTAATGATGAAAGAAAATACATGAGAAACATTTTTCCATGATAGATACACTTAATTTATGCAGGAAAGTTGCAAGTTTAATGGATCACTGTACCACAACGAGTGCAAATACATGATTTTGTGGGCAGGAGCACTGCTAAAGAAGCATATTTTGTTTTCGTCTGTATGGAATGACAGTAAATCACTTCTTTGATGAATGGAAATTTCATTCCATATGTCAGAAAACAAATCTATGATTTATTACTAGAATCAGCTCAAAACACTTCCCATAATCACAAAGCTCAAGTAATATGTAGCCATTAGACACAAAGATATACAAGGTTTTGGTTACAACTGGGATTAGCTTCAGAATCTGAAGCTTAATTCTTTGCTTCCGCAGCTTCTTTATCATGCTTTTCCTTTGCTTTCTCTTTCTCTTCCAGCTTTTCTTCTTTTTGAAGCAGTGCCATAATCTCAGCAACCTGACTGGTGCCAATATCAATATCTTCTTTGTCAATCAGTTCTACTACCTACATGAACATAAAATGAAATTGAGAGGGCATTTAGTTTTTACATGATTGAGGCATTTTTGTATCATAAACTTTGTTAAGACAAAAAAAGTAATTAGTTTTCTCATGTTCAAGAAAAACAACATTTTTTCTTACACGAAACACAAATTCAAACCACCACCAGTGCCTCAAACATATCCATAGTATTAAACATGGTATTAAAAAAAAAGCTAAAACTTAAAGCAAATTATCTAGAACTTTTGACCTCAGCACACAAAGACTCACATTTTAAAGTAAAACAGACCCATTCATTATATCTGTTCCAATGGAAAGCTTAGATTCAGTACCTGCTGAAATAGTATTTAAGACAATACTTATTTTATAGGCTTAATCTTATCAAAAAGACCTCCTGTACTAATTAGGCACAAATTTACAAAAACTTAAAAGTAGAGGGGGGTAGGCCTTTCCGAAAGCAAAATGAAAAAATAATTTAGCAGGTGATTCCAAATTCCTTTATACAGCTTTTTGTACAAATGTATTCTTAGCATAGCTCCTCAAGTTCCTAGAATTATTCTGCATTACATGCAGAATTAATAAGTACATTTTACCTGTGTTGCTAAATGTACAATGGCTGTTCAGAGCAACAGGCAAGATAATCACCACTGGGACAACTTCAGTAGAGAGGAAAAATGTGTTTCAAAAGGCTGATACTGTATTTTCTAGCTGGCCACAGTTTAAGTCCTATTTCTGTATTGAGTAGGAAAATTACTTGCAAGGAAGTAAGTTTCAGGACATCTCTAAATTTACCAAGTAAAAAAGGAGCAAGAAAATGAAGGAGAAATGCAGCGAAAACCTGAGAATGTTCTGCAAAATGAGAAAACATGACAAATCGGGCAAAGAACACAGGTCGTTTACAAAGGACCTAAAGGACAACTGATGGTCTGATGTCTTTCAAGTATAGGAAATACAGGTCTCAATGAAATATGTAAGGTATACAAGTAGGCAAGAGAAGCTATTATCTTGTGTTGACATAAAGTATATCTATATGCATTATGTCAAGATTTTGGGTAATAGCAGTATTCCTAAAGTACTTCTTCTAAAGCTCCTTCCCATCCTCCCTCCCATTCATAAGTAGCACCACAAAAATACCGCATTTTACAGAACTTGACATAGGCATACAGGAAAACCTACAGTTTTAAAGGTAACATGGGCAACAGATGCAGGATAGAGATTTTATTTTTCCCCCAAAATAGCCATACAAATTCTGAAGATGCTAATATATAATATAAGATCTATTTACAATACATTACCAAAAACCTCACTGCCATCAAGTAAAGACTCTTGCAAAAGACAGCAATATGAATTTAAGTCAAAACAGGTGCAATGTTTGAAGGATGGCTAGCCTTATTTTCTTTCAGTAGTCCACAAACTTACCTTAACAACATTATCTATATCAATTTTGCCATCCTTGTTTTCATCTAGTGCCTCTGCAATCCTAGTTAGCTTCTCCTCTGGAATCTTCTGAATTTGTTTCATCGCATTAATTAGCTCAGCAATACTGATGAGATTCTCCCTGAAGAGGAAGCACAATCTGTACATGGCAAGCAGTTACTCCAAAGGAGTAAAGTTGACAAAAGACAGTACTGAAAGTCACTACACTGCAGGTCATTTGTAAAAACATTATTTATTTATTTATAATCCTGAACAGAATGCAAAAAAGCAAAAATGAGTTACTGATCAGCAAGCAGATTTCAAATGAATCTTTACCTTACCATCACATCTCAGGCTTTTGGTTTCCACATGCTTTATTGCACAAATACATGTATCCAGTAGCATGTGAAATAAAGTTTAGAACAATTTCTGTGCTTCCCAGACTGTGTCTCTAATGCCCTTTGCTCCCCCGCCCCCATTGACCAAAGATGCAGTGCCATGCACCTGTCATCCTTTTATTTAGAGAGGCTGGCCTACACTAAATTACTGAAAGTCACAGGAAAACAAAAGCTTAGAACTAATTGCTTTAGCAATTTAGCTGTTTCGTTAAAATAGGCTTCATTTGCTCCTATCAAGGAACAGACTTTGTAGAAGAAAGGACTAAACTTGACATCGTGACTAGCAGGTTTCAGATGTTTCCAGTGTCTGCTTACTGATCTCATGAAGCTAAAGTTGTCTGTCTTCTGCAACTTAAAGCCTCTGCTTGCTTATGTAGTTTTGTTAGTTTGAAGAACTATCTTCCAGCACAGGTCAAGCAGAAGTGCAGGAGAAGTGAACCCAAAAAATATTAAACACAAGGGCTTTATCAGTATAGTCCTAGCTCCATACCTGTCCCTAACCTCTGGGCACAGACTGACTTTTATTCAAGGAGTATTTCTCAAGCTGCTACTAAACGTCCTGGACTTGTGTCGTTCTGTGACCCTTGATGGCTTGGTAATGACTCCACCAACTTGAAGGTTAAAAACCAAGCCTTTGACAATTAAGCAATATTTAAACTAATAAATTTTCAGTCATCCACAATCACCTACAAAATTATCCACAAAACCATTACATAAACTATAATTACTTTCAGTACAAGAAGATTCTATATTTTAATTTACAAATTCGGACGGTTTTGATCAACAACAACTCAGCACCATTCATATGGCTGCCCTAATCTTATTACACAAAATCTGAAACAAATGACCGTTTGCCCTGGGGACTGGAAAAAACAAGTTTGGAAGCAACAAAAGCAGAATCCTTATTTCTGTTTAGGTTATGCTCTATGGAAGCTGGGAAGCTCTCTTAATGAATCACACAAAATGGTGCAAGCATAAACTAGATTAATACAAAATTCATAATCACAAACTGTGAGAATTACAGTCACAGTTTTTAGGCATTTCGGTGCCTGTAACATGCAATGTATGACTGTTCAACATATGATTGCCTGAAAGACTCTCCAGTAACATTAAGACCTGGAGAAGTGGTGATAAATGAACTTTTCAATTAAACTATCAAGAAAGATCTTTCTTTGAAAATCTGCAAGTGTGTCAAAGTTGAAATTAAGCAAATTTTTGGAAAGGGACCATGTAAAATTATCTCCTTACTTCCATTAGACCTGTTCCCCCATTTCTCTCCAGAGACAGAATAGGCTTTACTGCAATTTTTTTCCTCACTGACATCTTCACTACTAAAGAACAAACATGAATATGCTTACCATACTGTTGCGCACCTTTTCAATCAATGACACAGAGCAAACCTACTGCATGAGGAGCATGACTAAAGGCATGATTTCACCTGCATCACCATTAGTGCTAGAGGCATGAACAAGATAAGATACTGACACTTAGACTTTCAGAACCCCCTCAGGACTAGCATCTGGGGAATTATACCTGCTTTTTTCCTTTATCATTTCAACCATATTTAACATACCTTAGAAGACAGAAAATCCACAGCACAATTTTCTTAATTTATTTTAAAAATAAATTATCTTAACATTCTAAACCACTTATTTGCTAATTCTTTTCTAATCACACATTAGACAAAAGCAAGACTGTGGATGAACAGAGACAAATTCAGTGCTCTCAAGTCACTTACCCAGCAGGAGGACTATCACCACTGTCCAGCTTTACATCCACTGTCTTTTGACTTGTCTCTAATTCATTAATAATTTTGTCTATCTGACCAATCATTCGGTTCACCCTCTTGGTCAATCGTTTGCTTGCCTTTGACTCTTCCACTACCTCTTCCTGGCCAGTTTTAGAGAGCTCTTTTATCTCTTGCAAATCCTAAAAGAAGTGGTCAAGAGAGAGAAAAGCTTTTGTCGATGTGAATTCTCAACAAGAGACACTACTGACTTCGACTAGCATTTCAAGACAGGAGCCATTTGTAAATGAAATGCAAATGTATAGACATATAAAGCCAAACTGGAATTAGAACAACAAATTCCAACACTCCTGCCTTTTTCATGCACCCCTTGAATGTTATTTTCCACATCTTTCATAAGATTGGATAAGATTAATTTTACTGAACTTGAAGTATCTGTAATACTGACATCTATGCTTGATAAGAAAGAACTGCAGCACGCAGCAGTTAGTCAGCACCTGTTAGTCTGGTCACCCTGGCAATAAAAGCAGGAACAGGATTCTCATCTGGTGGGAACTACTCCAATGATTTTAACTAGGCTTTGAACATGTTATACGAATGAGGCTCTGCACTGTCCCATACAAAATTCATGCACTCAACTACCAATTACAGGCTAACAGACATCCAAGCAAGATAATCTTCAAATTTGTGGATCACTTATGCTAAAACTAAACATGAACAGAAATAAAAAAAGAACTTCCATGCCCCATTCTTCACCTCATTATACTCCTGGATATCACCCTTCAATTCCTCAAGCTCCTCTTTTTCCTTTGTTAGTGATTTTTTCTGTTCCTGTAGCTTGGTGCAAGCATCACTCAGCATGTCAATCTCCTCCTTAGTGATTTCCTCACCCTGTAACAGAAAATATATACAAATTAGTGAAAGACACATTTGTGATTTCCCTCAAAGATTTCGGGTCTTTTACCAGAAAAGAGAGACTCAAGATTTTTTTCCATGTTCGGAGTCAATATTGTCAGAGCCATTTTGGGGCTAATGTAGAGATCCGCATTTTGAAGCTAATGCAAAGATCTTAAATGCTAAGGCAATTAGTTTGCTATGGTACATATTTTTTAAGTGCACCTAATGTGATTCAGTAGGTAGGTGAGTTTTGGATATTTGAAATTCTATACCTAATTGTCTCATTTAAGAATGTTTTACTTCCTCCTTTGCTGGGTGAAAAATCCAAACAACTGAGAAATGATTCACTATGCACAGGAAAGATAAGTTACACAAAAATTTGCAGAGCAAAGTTCAGGAAGTTGAGCTGGAGCAAAGTTATCTTCAACAGCCTTTGTGAGAATGAGAATGGAAATCCAGAGTTTGTGAAGTATACCTGCCTCTTTAAAAGCTGAGAATAAAGATCTAACCCCCAACTGAATACTTAAAAAATAAGACTTCAAGACAATTCATTAAAAATGCTAAAATCTCATAATACTAGCTACAGTTAGCATATTAATCTTACCCAGACGCCAGCTTTTATTTTGAATGGCTAAACTCTGAACAGCCACATAAGTGGAGTACAGAAAGACATGTGCAAACAAGGATGCCAGAAACACAGAGCAGATGGATGATATGCTTCCAAGAAACAGCTACAGAACAGTTCACAAACTAAGCATCCAGCCCCTTCGTCAACTCAGAAGGAGTTTCAGGGTACTGTTAGCATCTAGGCATCAACCTCACTTCTCATTTTAATACAGTATCTATAGTTCACCTTGGGGGGGGGGGGGGGGGGGGGAAGGGAAATAAAAAGCAAGCAGTTTGGAAACAAATTCCTCTGCCTCAAATAAAATCAGTCATATTCAAGAAGCTGGCAGTCTTACAGTTTTCCTCTAAGAGACAAGAATGTACTCCATGGTGTTTAAAATCTTTGGGAGCATCTTTAGGGGACAACTCTCACTGTAACCTCAGTTAAGAAACGCCACGCTAACTTTACTTCTTGTTTCCTCTTATCAGTTAGGGCTGTTGAAGAAGTCCTACTTGTGGCCCAGTGTCATACATTCTCATGGCATTGGTGGCATGGCAGGCAGCACTGTGAATGCTATGCCAGATGTGGCAGTCTAAGCTAGCTGCAACATCACACACCCTTGCTGCTTCCAAACGAGATAATCCCAGCCTTGCCTGCCTCCCTCCCATGGCATTCCTCATGGCTGCACTATCATGCAGCCATATCAGCTACAGCCATCACTATCAGCTACGCAGTCAGCTGAGCAAGCTAACTCATCACAAAACAATGCACTATTTCAATGTGGATTAGTTCCATTTTTTATTAGCATTAAAACCTTCTTGGCTGCATTCTAAACTAAACAATGTTGTAATAATAGCAGGTAGATAATGATGCTGTCCAGGAAAATTGAAAATATTTTTCTACTTAAAACATTCATTTTAAATTAATGTTGTTATTCTGCAAAGTAACACTGGGACTGAGAAAAATCCTGATGTCAAACCTCATAGACAAAAATAAAGGGCTCAGCTACAAATAAAACTCAAAGTACAACCGAAACATGAAAAGGAAGCATACAAGAGGTGGAAGCAGGGACAGGTGACCCAGAAGGAATACACAGACACTGTCCCAGCATGCATGGATGGGTTCAGGAAAGCCAAAGCCCACCTGGAGTTAAATCTGGTGAAGGACATGAAGGGCAACAAGAAGGGCTTCTACACAGAATACTTTAGGTTGGCAAAGACCTTTAAGATCATCAAGAACAACCATTAACCTAACACTGCCAAGTCCACCACTAAACCATGTCCCTAAGCACCACATCTACACGTCCTTTAAATACCTCCAGGGATGGTGACTCCACCACTTCCCTGGGCAGCCTCTTCCAATGCTTGACAACCCTTTCAGGGAAGAAATTTTTCCTAATATTCAATCTAAACCTCCCCTGGCACAACTTGAGGCCATTTCCTCTTGTCCTACTGCTAGTTACTTGGGAGAAGAGACTGACACCCACCTCACTACAACCTCCTTTCAGGCAGTTGTCCAGAGCAGTAAGGTCTCCCCTCAGCCTCCTTTTCTCCAGGCTGAACAACCCCAGTTCCCTCAGCCGCTCCTCATCAGACTTCTGCTCTAGACCCTTCACCAGCTTCGTTGCCCTTCTCTGGACACGCTCCAGCACCTCAGTGTCTTTCTTGTAGTGAGGGGCCCAAAACTGAACACAGCATTCGAGGTGCGGCCTCACCAGTGCTGAGTGCAAGGGGACGATCACTTCCGTAGTCCTGCTGGCCACACTATTGCTGATACAAGCCAGGATGCTATTGGCCTTCTTGGCCACCTGGGCACACTGCTGGCTCATATTCAGCCGCCTGTTGACCAACACCCCCAGGTCCTTTTCCGCTGGGCAGCTTTCCAGCCACTCTTCCCCAAGCCTGTAGCATTGCATGGGGTTGTTGTGACCCAAGAACAGGACCCAGCCCTTGGCCTTGTTAAATCCCATACAATTGGCCTCAGCCCATCGATCCAGCCTGCCCAGATCCCTCTGCAGATCCTTCCTACCCTCAAGCAGATCACACTCCCACCCAACTTGGCGTTGTCTGCAAACTTTCTGAGGGTGCACTCAATCCCCTTGTCCAGATCATTGATAAAGATATTAAACAGAACTGGCCTCAATACTGAGCCCTGGGGAACACCACTTGTGACCGGCCGCCAGCTGGAGTTAACTCCATTCACCACAACTCTTTGGGCCCGGCCATCCAGCCAGTTCTTTACCCAGTGAACAGTACACCTGTCCAAGCCATGAGCAGCCAGTTTCTCCAGGAGAATGCTGTGGGAAATGGTGTCAAAGGCTTTACTGAAGTCAGGCAGACAACATCCACAGCCTTTCCCTCATCCACTAAGCAGGTCACCTTGCCATAGAAGGACATCAGGTTGGTCAAGCAGGACCTGCCTTTCATAAACCCATGCTGACTGGGCCTGATCATCTGGTTGTCCTGTACGTGCCATGTGGTGGCACTCAAGACAATCTGCTCCATAACCTTCCCCGGCACCGAGGTCAGGCTGACAGGCCTGTAGCTCCCCGGATCCTCCTTCCAGCCCTTCTTGTAGATGGGCATCACATTTGCTAACCTCCAGTCAACTGGGACCTCCCCGGTTAGCCAGGACTGCTGATAAAGGATTGAGAGTGGCTTGGTGAGCACTTCCGCCAGCTCCCTCAGTACCCTTGGGTGGATCCCATCCGGCCCCATAGACTTGTGCGTGTCTAAGTGGGGTAGCAGGTCGCTAACCATTTCCCCTTGGGTTATGGGGACTGCATTCTGCTCCCCATCCCTGTCTTCCAGCTCAGGGGCCTGGGTACCCAGAGGACAACTGGTCTTACTCTTAAAGACTGAAGCAAAGAAGGCATCAAGTACCTCAGCCTTTTCCTCATCCTCTGTCACTATATTTCCCCCTGCGTCCAATAAAGGATGGAGATTCTCCTTAGCCCTCCTTTTGTTGCTAATGTATTTATAGAAACATTTTTTATTGTCTTTTATGGCAGTAGCCAGATTAAGGTCTAGGTGGGCCTTGGCCCTTCTCATTTTCTCCCTGCATGACCTCATGATATCCTTCTAGTCCTCCTGAGCTGCCTGCCCCTTCTTCCAAAGGTCATATACTCTCCTTTCTTTCCTGAGTCCCAGCCAAAGCTCTCTCTTCAGCCAGGCCAGTCGTCTTCCCCGCCGGCTCGTCTTTTGGCACATGGGGACTGACTGCTCCTGCGCCTTTAAGATTTCCTTCTTGAAGAATGTCCAGCCTTCCTGGACTCCTTTGCCCTTCAGGACTGCCTCCCAAGGGACTCTCTCAACCAGGCTCCTAAAGAGGCCAAACTCTGCCCTCCGGAAGTCCAAGGTAGCAGTTCTGCTGACCCCACTTCTTCACTTCTCCAAGAATCAAACACTCTATCATTTCATGATCGCTGTGCCCAAGACAGCCTCCAACCATCACGTCACCCACAAGTCCTTCTTTGTTTACAAACAACAGGTCCAGCGGGGCACCTTCCCTAGTAGGCTCCCTCACCAGCTGTGTCAGGAAGTTACGATCTTCCACACACTGCAGGAACCTCGTGGACTGTTCCCTCTCTGCTGTATGGTATATCCAGCAGACATCTGCTAAGTTGAAGTCCCCCACAAGAACAAGGGCTAGCAATTGTGAGACTTCTCCCAGCTGCTTATAGAATATTTCATCTGCCTCTTCAACCTGGTTGGGTGGTCTGTAACAGACTCCCACCATGCTATCTGCCTTATTGGCCTTCCCCCTGATTCTTACCCATAAACACTCAACCCTATCATCACCATCATCAAACTCTAGACAGTCAAAACACTCCATAACATACAGGGCTACAAGTACATTGGGACCAAAAGGAAGACAAGAGAAAACATGGGCTTGCTGCTGAACGGAACAAGGAACCTGATGCAAAAGGACATGGAAAAGGCAGAGGTAGTCAATGCCCTCCTCAGTCTTTACTGATAAGACTGGCCTTCAGGAATCCCAGGTCTTTAAGACCAATAGGGAAGTCTGGAGTAAGGAAGATCTACCATCAGTGCAGGAGGATCAGGTTAGAGAACATTTAAACAAACTGAACGCACACAAGTCCATGAGACTTAATGAGATACAACCACAAGTGCTGAGGGAGTTGTTTGACGTCACCAAGAGGCCACTCTCCATTACCTTTGAAAGGACATGATCATCAGGGAAGATTCCTGAGGACTGGAAGAAAGCAGATGTCCCTATCTTCAATAAGGGCAAGGAGAAGAATCTGAGGAGCTATAAGCTAGGCAGGTAGTAAATGATTAAAACCAGCATGCTCTGATCACAACAAAGCATGCTAATCCTAGAAATTAACCTGTTACTTCAACAGTGGTATAAATTATGTTCAACATCATACTAAAGAAATAGTAAAAGTGTACACTAAAAAGTTTTTATAGCATACATACACTGTCCATATCAGTTTAGAAGAGGAAGTCAATACAAATCTAGTACAGTCTAGTCCGAACCTACTTCCTTACTTAATCCTTTGGTCTTAGCTACACCCTTCAAAAGAAGGGAACACTCATCTTTACCTACTCTTGCCCTCTCCCTCCTCATGTGTTAACTATACACAGATTAAACATGCACAGATCCATTATGTCTACAGCCAGTGCAAATGCCCTCCAAAATAGGTATATGAGTTTCATTAACAGAGATAGATAAAGGAGATACTCAGAGATGTTTTGTGCTGACTTCAATTTCTGCATTGGTGGTTAAGAATTTGCAATCTACTAATTAGCTTTTTTTAACTGATAGAACGTGGCGAGAGGGTTAAAACTGAAGGACAGCCAGGCAACTTATCATGGCTCTTACATGGATGTTTTGAATCTTTACATTAAAAAGTATAAAAATGTACAGTTATCCAGATTACCTTAATGCCTTCCAAGACTGGTGCTGTATCTTTCAGTGTCTCTGAGTGCATCGCCATATCTGCCCTTGCCAGTTCTTGTTCAGTATCCATAGCCATCTGACTTTTTTTAACTTGCAGAGCAGCTGCTTCAAGATCTACTGCTGATTCCACATCTTTCTAAATTTGAAAGACCCATGAAGTTTTAATTAAAACAAAGACAACATTATCTGTGTTAGCATCAGTAAAGAGTTACTTCTCAAAATAGAAATAGTTGCCAAAATAGACATAGATGTTTTTATGAGAAGACAACGTTAAAAAACTGCAACATATTGAGTGGTTTCAAATTAAAATACGCACTTGCACTTAATGAACTATGCCTGTGAGCTCCTGAGGCTTAATTCACCAGTAAAGCACACCAGCAGTTCTTACACTCAAGTATTATACGATGACATTATCAGGTTAATGACAAAATAGAAAGAGCCAAAGATAAATAAATTTAAAGTATGCGGTGGGGGAAATGAAAAAAAAAAACAAAAAACCCACCACCTTTGCTAGAAGAATAAAGGGTTTATTTTATTAGTCTAATTAAGAGGAAAGATAAAGATATGTAAGACTGAGACAATCTTTTATGTTTCACTGTGAACCCTTCTGTGCTGCAGTCTGTTTTAATATTCTCCCACATCTTCCATATGTGGACTTAAAGTCCAGTTTCTTGCAGGCAACACCCAGAGCAGAGGCAATAACTCATAACATGCTAGTTTTTACATCACTGACATTTATTTCTCAATAATTGAGAGCAGAACTTACCATGGCTGCAACTTGAAGGGTTTCTTTGGCTTTCTCTGCAGCTTCAGACAATCTTTCCATCTCTTTTTCTTCATTTTCTTTTCTGATGGCTTCCTCTTCCTGAAGTGTTGCTTCCAGACGTGCTTTGTTATCTACTTTTTCACCTTCAACTTCTGCCACTTTGACTTGAGCCTCTTTGGCCTAAAAATAATGTAAGAAGTCTATTAAAGTCTATATGTGTGTATATATATCTATGTCTACATAATGTAAGTTCATATATCCTTATTCAGATAGGTAGTACAGGTATGCTAATGAATATAGTTAAAACCCCCAAAAGTTACCCTATTTTTTGCATTTCTCAGAAAAAGATGATTCTCTTTCTTTGAAAACGAGAACTTTCCACCCTGAAATCGTACATATTCTTCATTCCCTTTCTCTCAAGACTACCAGTAGTCTACTCAGATCATTTCTTGCTCTACACAAGAGCATCAACATTTTCATGTATTAATATCTTTATATTGCCCGGAGCATAGATTGTTTTTTATATAAGTAAGAAGTGTATTCTAAATCTTCTTATGCCATTACTGTCTACTGTCATGCAATTAAATATTAAATGCAATTAAATATTGCCTTTTATATGCTTTATTCTCAGGCCCCTCCAAATATAAGCCAATTTCTTCTGTGTTTGAAGGTCACTCAAATAAACATATCCATGGTTTAGCTTTTCAAGGAATAGAAAGGAACCAAGACGAACATCTACTTCTCTGAACAGATTTTCAGTGATGATACTGAAAGCTGGTTACAGACTATGTACATCAATACTTACAACACTCTCTGGTAGTGTCTGAAGTGTTGTTTTGAGCTGATCAGCTGGAGAAAGGGTATCTGGAAGATACATGGCTCTGGATAAAATAAGCAACGAAGTAGGGATTTCCTGGTTCAGGTGCAGATCTAACCACTGTAAATGCAATACACAAAACAAACCTTCAACTTTTGGAATTTTTTCTTTTTTACAGATCAAGTCAAGCATACACAAAAAAGTAAATACTAATTTTTTTTACCACTACTTACCAGTCAGTATCCTAGCACAGCAACTACAGGCTGTAAGCAGCCAAGAATTACAGCAATTGCATTGAAATATATGAAGAAGTATTTTGTTTGACGAAGTATTTCAAGAAGTATTGAATGAATATTTGAAAAATTATTTTGTTTCACATGCATCTTCCTCTAAACCAGGCAACACCAAAAGACAAAGAACTGATCTACTTGGAGAAAAAGTTCTTTACAGATTAATACAAATAATTAACAAGACAAACTGCCAAAATTGCAAACGTATTTCAGATATGTTTAAGTCTAAGTATCTATTTGCATCATTAAAACATAATGGCCCAGTAAAAAGCCAGAAACTCACTGCTACTACATACTTACACAGTACACATGACAAAAAGCTTATTAAGGAGAAAGACTGTTTTAGCCAAGCCTTTAATGAGAACAGAAGCAAAATGACTTCTCAGAATCATAACAAAAATCAGAGCTAGCAACTGAAGTTAGGTGCGTGTAGTCAGTCTTGCAAACTCATACCTGTTTAAGCTGTTCCTTGAGACGCTCCTCTGTCACACCAAGAGCTCTCATACCTCGGGCACGACAAGCTGCCTGCAGTTCTTTAACAGTCAGGCTATCAACTCCTTCTTCAGCAATCAGCTGCACAAAGTGTAAAATAAACTTTAGCATGTAACAGCTCAAAACTGAGGAACCACCATCAATGCACACCCAGAAGTCCGTATTTTTACAATGGCCACTAGAGGCTGCTGTGATAACACAAAATAGCCTCCACTTTTTAAACAGTGAACATTATATACTATAGTCTTAACAGCTCCATAATGGTAATGTCAGTCTTCAAGTTATTTATTTCTGTCAGCTCCCTTACAAATTATAGTTTCATAGAAATGCTTTTCTTTGTAACATAATTATTTTCATCGCAATTAATGGTAGATTAAAAAACGTCAGCTTTTTCTTTACAAATAAGGACACTTCTGATTTTAAGTTCTTCAAGTCTTTTCGTTCTAAATTACCTCAAAAATAAGACAATAAAGAAAAAAAAAAGGAAAACGCCTACAACAACATACATATAGCCACACACGCTCATTACTCTTACATGTCAAAATTATTAACCAGTGCCTATTTAGAATTACTCACTTTGTCATCTGCTTTTATGCTTCTCAGCCTCATAGTCAGCTGGAAGCGGAGAAAGTTATTTGTCCCAATTGACTGAAGTTCCAACAATTTACAAAGCGCCACCAACTGAGGCCTGGTTAGATTGTCCAGAGTCAACTCATCTTCAAACAGTTTAGAGAACCTTAAGATCTCCTCATTACTGGGTCTTTCGCCAGTTTCCCTGATCTGTAAGAAAAAACAAACACACACCAAGCTTTTCAAAGCAAATGTTATGGTTGAGCATTATTTTGATAAATAAAAATATTCTTCTCCTTTGTCAAGTACTTTGCATCAATTTTGGGATCGGAAATAGGACACAAGACATGAAAGAAATTTTAAAAAAACCCCTTATTCAGTATAAAAGGCAAAAGAGTTTATGGTTGTTGATAGTTTCCAACAATATTGCGTAATATATTTAAGATAAAACTAACAAAAACAAAAATTAGGTGCATCTGTATACTAATGAGCAGGTCTATCTGAGCTGGCACTGCCATGAGATACTTCAAAAAAAAAAATTATATATCTGAGTGAATAAATAGTTGCTACAGAAGTCACACTGGCAAGTATTCTTTCTGGTACCATACTTACTAAACATAAAAGCATATTAAAAGCATCACCCTGTGAAGATAAAGTGAGAAGTACATCCAATTGCAAAAATTTTGCAACATTGGTATCCCTGTGAAACACAGATTTGGACACTTACCTACCTATATTTTCTCCACAACCACATTTGTTACAATACTGTTTTGCTTCCAGTTCCTAGCTGTTCTGCAGCATGTCAATGCAAATACCCTTGTACTTGCAAGTTATTCCAAAGTATAAACCACTACTTGGGAAAGGACTCTGCATTCTTCTTGATGGAAGGTTCTATGTAACTGCTCGTACAAATGCAAAGTTAAGCTTTTAAGTTACATGTTGCCAAACGGCACTTCACAGTAATTAAATCCAAATACTGGAAGCAGAAATAACAGTTCAAAGAAGTAGAAAAAAAAAAAATCATTCCCTAGTCTCATCAGGTCATGCTAAAACATTATCACCTGTATAAAAGTTGATTTTTCTATTTTCAGTATACCATCAAGTGCTTATTAGTGATATTACTGAATCCAAAATCTATAGAACAATGAAGTACTCTCAGTCACTTAACACCTTCAGTCTAAACAGTAAGTACGTAGATATCCAAAAACCACCTTTCCCAATCCCTCTACCTTTTTTTAAGCCCTGTAAAGAAAACACAAGCTAAGTGACATCAAGTACAGTCTGAAAACCTAACATTACCTACACAGCCTGATTTATTATGCCTACCCATTTTACGTGCCAACTCAAATCTTTTAGTGAACAGCTACTGACTACAGGAAAAGATAAAAATTTGGAAGACAAGATGGTCTTGAGTCCATTAACCTCCAGGATACTTGTGTAGCAGAGAAACCAACTCAGACAAAGAAATGTCAAAGGCCTTGATGTTCCCCTTCACAAGCTCCTTCACTACAGGAGCCAAAAATGGAACTTTAAAAATATAGAAAGTATTTTCTTCCTTGTTTAAAGCTGAATTTTGGCAAAGCCAAGCATATTGACAGCACAAACTGAAACTTTCTAGGACATCACTAGCTACAAAACAACACAGATAATGTGCTTGCTGCAGAATTCCAGAATTTAAGCCTGTAATCAATGGTTCTTGCAGCATCAAGTACTTCACTGCAGAAGCAGCTATAAAAGAATAGCAAAAAGGTGGGAAACATTTAAGCTTCTTCTTGCTCTGACATTTATTATCTAGTACAGTGAAGTGAGATCAATAAAGTCTGTCTCCATGACACAAATGAAGAATATATAGCTGTAAAAAGCACACCCACACATAAGAAATGCAGGGTTTGAAACTTCTTTTTAGTCAGAGGAACTTGGGACTTCCTCCAGCAAATGTGGAGTGATACGTCATTTATTTCCACAGAAATTAACCGCCAAATGTAAATTCCCAGTAGCAGTTCTTTCAGAAGAAAATGAAATGTTCCAAACATGAAGCATGGCAGTGGCATGCTCCCAGAGTCTGCAGCGTCAGTTCTTCAGCTACTAACTGCTATAACTAACCATTTAAAATTTTCTGCAGCTGAAAAGGAACAGAAACAGATGATTGCCTAGAAGCTTCAAAGTACATGGACTTTGCAAGCAGATACCAACTGGCAAAACCTCCCAATATCATTATCTAAGGTAACCTACGCAGCACTATCAACATGATCTTATTACTCCACCCTTTAAAACTTTATTCTCAGCACTGACAAGCAGGAAAAGCTCAAGCTAGCTGACAGGACTTGTAAAGTTCAGGTCTGAAATCCCCAGGCTTTTGTGCCTTTTTCTGTGCAAATACATACTCTCCCCAAAGGAAGGGACTACACTCTTACTTTCAACAAAGCACCTGGTGATGGTTGTTGGCTCGATCTTTTACTCAACAGCCCCACGATTAAGAGAAATCAGAAGCATGAGCGGACTGAGATAAACCCCATCCTGAGAAGATTTAAGAAGGTATTTTTCATCTCTCCAGGGAATACCTTGCCCTTACCTACAACTTGGTGAAAGGAAACACTATCAAACCTAAAGGCCATCAATGTAGGAGGCAGATATCTGACATTTAGTTTCTGTGTCAGCAACTGCTTGTGAATAGAAAAATTTTGTACCAAGCACAGCACTCACATTCCAGCAAAACCCCAGATTATACCACATTCTAGTCACTACCGGAAAGGATTTCAGCAGTATAGCAGCCATGCATCTAAAAAACTGTTTTTATCAGCAGAATTAAATTTGACAAAAAAATTTTACTTTTCCCCCACCAAGTTTTAATCAGTTAATTAGGAAATAACTTTCTCCCACTTTTTAGACCCAATGTTCAAAAAAAGAGGTCAAAAAATACATGAGTATCCTGAGCGCATAATTTTTGATGTTAGAATTAACTTATTAACAAAATAAGAGAACGAGAAGCAAATGAGCAGAAATATGCTGCTTCTAGAATCAAACAGAGAGTGAAAGTACCAGCCAGAATACCAAAGCTAAGAACAGTAAAACTTCAGCACACTGAAGTATTACTTGCAAAAAAGAAATCCATCCTAAAAAACCTGTTACATCCTGTTCACTTCAAATCCAATACAGTAAAGGTACCTGATGATTACTATAGACCAAACAAAACACCAAGCTATTTTTTTGGTAGGAAGAGAAAAATACATTTTTAAAAAATTTTTACCTTTTGAAAGAATGTTGAAAAATCTTTTGTAACATTTCCTTTGGCTGCTTTATTTTTTAAGGCCATTTCCTCAATTGTGTCTTGAAGGAATTTAGCCAATTCAAGCTTTACTCTCAATTCTTTCTTCAATCTTTCCTCCTGTTAAAAAAAATACTTGGTTTTAAAAGTTCTTTCTTGAAATATGTGCACTAAATACCACTTCTTCTGCCCTCAGACAAGTTATGTGGAGTACTTCTGAACTTCTGCTGTAATATACACACATCACAAGAGGACATTCACTCTTACCAAAGATTCCCAAATCACACCGAAAAATAGGTTGATCAGCTCAAAGCTCCATGAAGCATTAGATGCAATGCCAACAGAGTGAAGTGCAGCATGAGAGGCCTCACCTGCTAAAACTAACATGCACCCTCTGAATTAGTAACAAAAAAAATTAGAAACTAACCAACTTTGGTTTGGGTAATTCTCAACTCTTGTATCCAGCACAGAAATCCTACACTACATCTGATCCAAAGAAAGAGGAATTTATCACAGGACTAGAACGTAATGGTTACTTAGAGCCAAGTATACAATCATGATTGATTTTATCTGTGACTGACTGGGAGCTCACTATGTACGAACCACATTTTGTGCTCTGAAAGTGAAAACTTTTTGGGCTTTTTGGTTTGTTTTTACAAAGCTCTAAACAATTCCCAGAAAACTTAACTAAAAGAAATTAAGTTTAAACAAAACAATGATCAGAAGCTTTTTAAATATTTAGTATACCTACAAAAAAATCTTGCATCAAGAATAAGGACTACAAATGTTAAAACAAAGTCTGCCCATTTTAATACCAACTAGAAAAAGAGAGTTTCAGAGCTTTCATTTCTGCTTTGTCAGGGTCATAGAAAATAGAAATAAAGATAGGGAAAAAGACAAGAGAAGCTTACAGCCCTGATAGCTAAGCACCTGCACATATAAAAAGGTAAAACAGGGTGGCACTGTTTCATTATTAGATGTTAACAGCAAGATCATCAAAACAACATAAATAAAGACAAAAGCATTTCCTAGATACCATTTCTAATTTATTTCTTTACCAAAGAAAGTTCTAATTTTTCCAAAACATATTACTGGATTATAAATTCAGATCCACTTACCTTTTTAGACTTTGTCTCAAATGTAGAGGGAAGCATATTGGGGAACAACTTAAGAGCTACTGGAAGCAAAAATTCCATAAATGGGACAACAAGAAAAACTAGGAAAGGGACCAAGCGGAAAAGATCGGCACATATTCGAAGAAACTGGAAGGGGAACAAAAAGGAAAAAAGAAATGTAGTGATAAGCAAAATGTTATACATTTAGAAAATACTTGATATGGTCATCCACATTATCACTTAAGCACCCATATATATCTTTGCTACAAAGGAAATTTAAAATAACAGAAAAAGGATGTGACAAAGTCAGGTTTTAGTATCTTCTTCTTCAAGTTGCTATATACTACAGAGCGCTAGAGTTTCACCAGTTTTCAACACTATAGAAAGTATTTCAAAAGCCTCACTGTGTCTCAATAGGATTATTGAACAAGTATCTCATTTAAACCTCTTAAAAGCACCTGAAAACAGGAGGTGGTCATTTGTTGTCATTAAAGCTGCTTAACTTCTTTTATTCATCTTTATTTGTGCTCCACCACTTCTTACATGCATGAGCTACTATGGACTAAGTAATCAAGAATAAAATGAAAGATCCCTCCCCTTCTGCCTTATAACAATTGTAATGTACATTTAAATCCAGGGTAATGAGCCCAGCTTGGTAGAATTTTTTTTTTTTTTTTTAAACCACCGCTTTTCTAGAGTAGTAATCCTCTGAAGCAGTCTGATGCATTAGTTACTGAATCTTGAACTGCATAAAATACATATCGTCCTTCTGATTTCTGTACACCCACAAATGCATATATTAGGCTGTACAGTCTACAATCACATCTTTCAGTACTCACTGGAAGCTTACTAACTTGGTTTATATTGAGGAGCGCAGATCTTACTTGACTCTACCTCATTTTACAAAGCAAATAACCGGTTATTGGCAATAATGTCAGTTCCTAAATCAGAGACTGAAGGTCAGATGTACACTACAGCATACTACTGCCACAGCACTGTCATTCAACATCATGATTTGATAAACACAGCTATGATTGGTAAAAACTGGCAACATAAATGCTACTACACAAGTAAATGCATGCTTCCCCCTCGAGCCCCTCCCCACAGCTTATTCCAATCCAGGGGAACAGCAGCAACAACCAATATAGATCGCATGTCGCTGGAACTGCTTTGCTAGAATACAGAACCAGTAAAACGTTAACCATCATTTTCTTAGCGTAAAACCAGCCAAAATCTTAAATACAGTTTGAGGAATGCACAAACTCCACACATCCAAAGTTCGACATTTTTCTTCGTATATAGAAAATTCAGTTTCCCAGAAGGGATGCTTTGGTCCATTGTTCACAGGCTCAAAGATGTTTTCATTCATTACAACAATAGAAGATAAATGACTACCAGAGAGTTCAAAAAGATGTAAGAAAGCTTGGAAGAAAATTTTAAGTCAGAAAAACAAGCACATTTTCCCTAAAAAAAACCCTCAAAAATTTCTATAGAGTGCAATACAGAGTTCTTATTTCTACCCCGTATCTGTTTTTAGACAGCACGTGCAAGTATTTGCACAAGGCAAAATCCATATCTAAGGAAGCAGTTTTACAACCGGATTAAGCTAACCTAATGCTAACCTGAGATAATATATAAAGAGTCACGAATGCACACCAGCAGTCACAATGGGAAGGTACAGTACTGATCCAGCTAAAACTAACCCATAAATGCATACACAGACAAGCGAAAAAGGATCAGTACAAACCAAAAGGGGAGAGAGGGGGTGGAAAACCTGATGTGAGCACAGAGCAGCACTGTCCTGGATCAGCTTACATAAAATCATGAAACTGCACCCTCTGCTAACTCAAGGAAAACAACTTTGCACAGGAACCTAATACAATGGTGCATGATTACACACACATTATTTGGCAACACAGCATGAAAAACTTGTGACTACTCTGTATCTGCTTATCTGCCGCTACAGTTCGTGTATTCCACTCTTCCCTCCTCTGCAGGGCTGAAGAGTCTGTAAAGCTGATATACTTGCCACAAACTCCATAGCATTTGCCATCTCACTTCCATGTTCTGACCCGCCCTGCTGTCAGAAGCAGCACTAAAGCAATTAGTTTTTAACAGCCAGTATCATATTTGCATGTTTTACTTCTTCCTGCCTTCTCTCCTCAGTGTAGATACGTGATCCTGTTGAATCCAAACCCTACCAGCAATTGTACAAGAGAATTTTGGAACCAACTTTTGGTTTACATAAGCAATAGCTCCCTTGCATTAGCCATGCTGCAATTGCTTGTTAATGTGGTTAGATTACTTGGATATCTTTCCATTATTGCCTCCAAAGAGGAAGGAAAGGGCAGGCAGAAATAACTCATTTGTCAGTCTGCGTGAAGATAAGATTTCTCTAGGACTGTCAGTTCATATGCCGTTTAACACATTTAAAGCAGTATGTACGTCAAAAAAAAATTTTTTTTTTTAAAGTTCAGGAACTACTTTTGCAAAGTTGTAGTTAATCTGGCATCAAAGTTTTAAGACTTCTTTAAATCAGTCAGTATACTACAATTTAAGGCTGAACTGATTAAAAAAAATGAACTGTGTTGGAACAAATTTAAAATAAGGTTTAAAAAAAGTCCATGCAGTTTTTGTTCAGCTGTAGGCTGGTTTGCTTTTCACTGACCCTGGGTTCTAAGCCTACTGTGACTCCATTCAAGAGTCAGGACGTCCTCTACTTCCACATAAAGAAAACACACAACCTAGATTGAGAAAATAACATTACTGTAGTTCTTAAAACTACTTTCTCTACATCTTCTACGCTGGATTGCACACACACACACCATTAGATAAGAGACAGGCTACATCAACATAAACACTAATTTATACCTGCACAATAAATTTCTACTTTATTTAAAATAAGGGAATCAATACTGAAATCGCACATCTGCACAACAAAAAGAATTCAGGAAGGCCAAATGCCAGACTACTACATAAATATGAGAAAGACAGCTCTGTCATTACTACATGACAAAACTAAAGGGCAATCAAATGAATAAATCCATCTATTGATGGAATAATGCATGCGTGTCCAAAGATAACATATTACTTCTAAAGGTTCATGCCTCCTAGAATACAGACCTGATCTTTCAGCAGAAATATTTCCATGATATCCATATTTTACTGTTGTTTGTATAATTTCTCAGAAGTATGGCTCAATGAACATGAAACAGGCAGGAAAACCAATGGTTCCAGTCTTGCCCTCTGGAAGATTTCCGATTCTGTTTTAAACCATGAATTAATTTGTCTCACTTGGTTTTCCAAAGCTCTCAGTAAGCCAGCACAAACCAGAACTGCTACTTCAAGAAGTCCTGCGGTCCTCATTTCCCCCTATCCTCAGTTACTCTTTCTTGGCACTACATACTCCCCTCTCTTATGTCAGCACAGACTGTTATATTTATTGTTGAGCAACATTTCAGCTGGATCAGCTGCCAAACATACTCTTGCACCAGCACAAGGAAGAGGGCAAAAATAAGTAGCATGAAGATGCTGAGACCACATACCATAAACCAGCGCTGCTGTAGAAAGAGACCAAATGTAATCACAGATGAAGACTGCTACATGTGCATTTAACAATTTTTGTTATTTGTCTAACCTTGCAAAGATAGGAAAAAAAATTTTGCATACTGCATTAAGATGTGATGTTTTTTAACTACACATAAAAGTGTTCAACTATGTACAGAATTTTATCAGGAAATTATTAAAACAATGAGAAAATATTCATATTTTTGATCACTTAAAATTTTTGAAGGCAGAGATGTGAACCTAACACATTGTGTGTACAGTGTACAAACTGCAGAAAACGGGATCATGACTGCAAGCAGAACTATTCACTCCTGCTGCCTGAGTACGTACACTTTTCACTCTCCAACATTTCTTTCAGCACTTTTTCAGCAACAGCTTAAATGCCCTTTTTTTTTTAAAGGCAAGAAGACAGACTTGAGTATTTTATCTGTATAAACTGCTTAAACATCTTGTCTTTAAAAAACAGTAAAATGAGAACTATTAAATCAGCATGTTTGATATATTGCTAATGAACTGGTGAAGTTGGATACCAATGCATTCTTTCAAAAAAATTTTTTTAAACTATATCAGTTTTAAAACAGCTTATTATTTTGCAGTCTTTCTATATATAAGAGCTCAGGTCAAATGTTTTTAAATATCCGTATATCTTCTAATTCTAGTTGAACAAGCATATTTACTTCATCCACAAACTGAAATTACTATTGAAATGTATGTATCTTATCCTAATTTGAAAGCACTCTCATTTTGCACTCCAGATTTCATCGCCATCCCCTATTCCCTTTTCTTTAAAAATTATCAGTTGCATTTTTACAGTTTCATAAATGTAAGCTATGTGCCATAAAGAAAAACAAAAGTATAAAACAAAAACTTTCCTCAAATTATCTTCTTTGGACTAAAATTATCTCACAAATATATTTATAACTGAGATAGTACTAATATTTGATTATCAATCATGCATTTCAGCCTGCAGCTTTTCTTCTGTTTAAAAAAAAAAAACCACAACAGAATTGGCACAAATCCAACCTTTACTAGAAGTGTTTTCCCTCAATTTTTCCAGCTGGAGTGAAAAACCAGAGAAAGTGACCGTGTACACATATGTAGCACATGGATGAGAACTTGAGAACAAACCACAACTGCTGTCCACACAACAAAACAGAAGAATACTGTTCCTACTAGAAAATACCAAATTTATCTTCAGTAATGGGGAACAAGACTAAAATGTTTTGGAATCAACCCCAAAATTTTTAGTGTTCACATAGGGAGGAAGAGGGAAATACACCTAGCAATTTTAATTCTAGGAACAGAAGACAACAGAAAGAACCAACTCAGTTCAAATAAAATGGAGCAATAGCCAAGGATACTCAAACAAAATTGGTATTTACTCAGTACCTGTCTCCGTTCTCGACGAGACAAAGTGTTGCCATGAAGTATTCGCCAGAGCATCCTTGCAGCTATTTTTGTGTCAATCCACAGTAATCGAAAACCATGGTAATAGTGCTTCAGTTCGTCCACAATCCTCTGTCCAATAGATTTTTTCACAACTTCCACTTCTGTTGGGCTATATACAGGACCTCCTTCTTCCAACTTCTTGTTTTTGTCCTTTAAGGACTTCAGTGACTTTTCAACTATGGAGTCATCTTGAAGGGGATGTGAAGAATGCCACCATCTAACTGAAAGATATTGGGGACCTAAAACACCGATGGTTGCTAGTGGCGTCCATGAGCCAGAAGAGCTTGTAAGAGTAAAGTATATTTGTTCAGATCTTTTAGTCCAACAACAGTAGCGATCTTTTTTGGAGTATGCGTAAACAGGAGGGACACTAGTGCAATATTTAAAGTGTACAGTCCTTCAGAAGAAAAAAGCATTCAAGAATTAGCAACAGATCATAAGCTATTTATATATTTGTATATAGTATATTTGTATAGTTATATAAATTTATGTATTTATAAAATGCATCATTTGAGAAATATCTACTCCATATCTGAGAAAAAACCCCAAACCTGTGACTCTCAAGATCAGAACGTCTATACCTGAAAAGAACATTTGGCTGTACTTCCTGACAAAAAATAACCTGCAGGGAATTTTCCATTAAGCAACTTTGAAAAGGTAGCTTATTGTACTCCAATTACATAAAGAGTAGCAACCAGAAGTGCTTCCCATTTAGAAAGCTACATTTGAAAATAAATCTGTAAATCCATAAGTAATATAAATCCCCTTCTATTACTTCTCCTGTTTGAACAAAACACTTGAGAAAAAAAAATAGAAGTTGTAGACTTGGGATAGGTGCTGAGTTAGAAGAACAGAATTAGTATCAGAGAAATCCAATTTCATTAGAGTTCCTCTTTTACTATCTCCATGCATCTAGTTTTCCTTTTTCAGCAGAAACTTTATGCACAAACTTCTATCATGGTACTGAGCTGGGGCACACAGAACCAACACTCTTCTACCTTCTTTAGAATTTTGTTCTTTTTCTTGTTCTTGAACTGAAGTTAGAAGGAAAACATTGCTCAAACATCCCAAACACTGATTCTACACACAGAAGAACTACTCATTATAGTAGGATTGTACATACTTTTATAAAAGGATATGACAAACTTAAAATAGTAGATAAAATATTTTATATAAATGAGTTCCATTAGGTGTCCCTCAAACTGAAATGCCAGCATTAAGTCACCTACAGGACAGAAATGACTGGGGTGTTTCTTCACCAAGCCCTTGTACTACCAAAACAAAAAAATGAATTTGTATTTGTCTTCAGTCAATGAACAGAAAATAAGTGCAAGTGGCTCTACAGCTCTGAGTAACACTTTAACGAAAAAAAAGTTTATTGAACACTTATAAGTATTAGCCTCACTCACTCAATGTTCAGCCAGAAGTAGTTTATAAACTTAATTACCACATGCATCCAATGAATTTTGAATTGCTTTAATGGTTTTATCCATTTAATGTTATTCAAAGAGAACTTTGTACCAAAAAAGTGACTAAATTATTACTTTTTAAAGACACATGATTATTTTCTAGCTTAAACTAAAGTTTCAAGCGTCTGACCATTCACTGGTCAGACGACTGCTGAAAGATACACAGCTACACTAAATATTTTTGTGACTAGCTAGAGAACTATACTCTTGCACAGATATTAACTAATTGCTTTTGGATCTGGGTCACATGGGGTGCAGGCACTAGTTTGTTTTATTTTAAGCAGCAACATTGCATTAACAGCAGCTTTTGGTAAAAAAAAACTTCTCAAGAGAATAACAAGAATTTCTGTCCCAGTGTTCTGCTGCTCATATAACAGACTTAAAACTGTAAGTTTCCATTTTTCCAAGAGAGAAGCCCCATATAATAATCTACTAAAAAGCAAACAGAGATTTTAAAATGCTTTATGTATTAAAAAACTCTCGTAACTAATTATACAGTAAGTGATATAGAACTAACATGACTAAAAAAAGAAAGGAATTACTTTGTTTTGTATCAGAGGGTTATGTCTAGAGACACATCCTTATGTTACAATGGAAACTTAGGAAATGGAAGTATAATCACTGTTTCCTGAGCAGTTAGACTGTAAATAAACTACAGAATACAAATTTTAACAGTCCAAGGAAAGGCATTAGGAAATTCATATCCATAAGTATGCCTTGTGAGCCAAGTCAGGAACAGAGAATGGATTCTGCCAACATCGAACTCCTTAAGTTCTGTAAGAGCATACAGCGGCTGGATTTGTTTTCAGAAGACGACACCATCTCCTAGGAGAGCCTCATCCAACGCTGCAACATACAGTAAACTACTTTGGTTTAATAAAGATACAACTCAAACGATCTACATTCCTAACTGTCAACCATGTTTTTCAAACCAGCTTTGGCTGAATGTTTACTCTATGGAACTCTACAGATAAAGTACGCAAGAAGCCCATGATATTCCATGATGTCACCTGGAATCAGTCAAGAACAAGATTAATATTCTATTGCTTTCACATCGTAAGTGAAACAAAAAGGGAGGAAGTGGGCGAAAAAAGGAAGATCTCCCTTTCCTTCTCCCACGCACAACCAAGCAGGTGAAGAGAGTAATACTCACAGTTCCCTTAATCTGTCAATAACACAAGCTGAAGCTAGTATTTTTACACTTTGCCTAGAAGATTTAAACCTACATTCTATGATAGTATAGTAACTGACGGTTTTGCACAGTTTTAAGTTTAGGAAAAAAGTTCATATTTACTCACAGTTTGTTTGCCAGCCGCAGGGATGTACAGCTAAGACATGCGCGATCTCCCAAGTTACCTAGAAAAATACCAGTAATTAGCATTAATTCTGAAATTCAGGAAGACATTTATCCATATAGCAAGTTGTACACAAATATGTGATTTAAAAGACCTTTACTTAGGAATGGCTACTACTGAAAGCACAAAAAAGATGCTGCTTAAGAGCAACTAGACTTCCTTATGGTGCACTGTTTATAAGCACATTCACACTTTGGATGATTGTGCATCACGAACAGCCAAGACTGAAAATTTTTTTGCTTTGACAATAACCATGTGAAGTACTGAAGCCCAAATGCCTCATCCTATTCCAACACAAGTCAAAGCACATGCCTTGTTCTTATTTCTCTCAATCTGTAATCCCAATTTATAGGTTAAAAGAGAGAAAGCAGGTGGGAAGCGATTCTGTAACATGGCTGGCATCTCCGTAAGCGTTCAAGCAAACTGTCCATGCGTACAGTCGAACTCTGTGGACGTGTGAGGTACTGCTGGCACTTGTTCAATTGCCTGAAGTCAGGTTTTCTAGTCCCTCCGACAAGCAACTATATTGCAGAAAAACTTCACTGAAAGCAAATGTAATTTTTTAATGGCTCCATGACAACACAGTATTAGATGAGCCAAATGGAGCACTTGGCAAGTGTCTAGGATGAAAATGTTTCGGTTTTGTTGTTGTTATTTTGGGGTTTTGTTTTGTTTAAAGCAGGACAACAAACAAAGTGTGAGTGTGAACCTAAACACACTTCACTAGAGAGGTAGAACCACAACACCATTTCAATACATTGCTGTCCATTTTGATTAGCACCATATAAAAATAGCTCTATCCCTGGACCTCACTGCAAAGGATACAAATTGGCCTGAAGGGCAAGAGACTGATCCAAGAAATATGAAAGGTTAGCTTTCCAGCAAATGGCATGTTCCCAAAATGAATTTTATTCAAAACATTAACTCAGAATCAGTCCTAATAATAACTAATAAAGTCCACAAGGAGGACTGACACCTATACGGGCATCCTCTGTCCAGGTACAGAGACAAGCAGCATCCAATCCGGCAATAAATTGAAGAGACCATTAAATGATAAATTATCTAACTCAGTTCACATGCTTCAGTAAAGGGCTATGCTTGAAAGCCTTCTGACCATCCAACACCACGGAAGCACCATCAGCTATGTAAAATGCTACCTAGTGGCTGTATGCAATCTACAATCACTGAAAATTATCCCCAAGCCCACTAGGAAAGAATCAACGTCCCTAAAAATTTTTTTAAAAAATCTTGTATCAATACCTAGCTGCAACAACTAAATAGCCAGCTAATACCAAGTGCAAAGAGACTCCTGGACAGAAGAAAGGAAGAGCACATAAGCAAGGCTGCAAATGCCTCTACTCTTTTTGGCCAATCTTTTCAGAATTCACTGTAATCAAACCAAAAATTAAAGGCTGGAGTAGGCATGCCATAGTTTGTTCCACCCATCTGGTATCTACTATTTCTGGTCAATCCTAAGAGACAGAAGGATATAAAGGACATTTTAGAGGTTGGTGATCAACTTTTCCATCATCAAAGCTAAGATACAATCTAAGCTAAGATATAGCCTATGACATAACCTGAAGTAGACAGTTGTATCTGAGAAAACACAGCACCCAAAGCTGATCGCCAAAAGCCTTCTCCAAAATACCCTAATTATTAGAGGAAAAGAGATACCTCCAAAATCAGGTGGGGCAATCAGAAGGTATGGAAAAGGGGAGGAGGGGGGAAAAAAAAGATAAGTTAACTTATCAAAGAAAAATCTCAATAACCAAGGGATGTCCCACACTAAGTGGGCTTTGATGTCATTACAGCAAAAGCTATGGCATTATGAAGTGAAAGGAAAAGGATTTACCTATCTCAAGCTATATCAAACTCTCAACAGGTACTCACTGCCACTGCAAATAGAGCCAGGGGAAAAACTATCTCTTTCTGGCTCAAAAATCAAAGCCTTGAGAATCTGTTAAGGCATTCTGATACTCTCCAATATTTACAGAAAGCTCAGTAGCTGAATTTCTTGACCCAAGAGTCGAGACATCTCAGACGGATGACCCTGACTTTAAGGAACAGCTGAGCAAAGCAGAGAAGTACTCAAAGTCTTGAGGGGTAAGTTGCAGCACAGTAATCTGTTTCTCTCACCTGAGTGCCAGGAAGCACACAAAGCCTATGTGCCAAAAATGAGAGTCCTACTAGTAGAGGACATTACCCACTATGGACAGGTGCCCCTGGGACAAAGAGGGATGGATCTGGAGATCAAAACTGGCTTGGAGCTTCTCAGATAAAACTTCATAACAGAAGGACACTTTCACTTCACTTATCTTTATTTTTTTTCCAACCAGACTCATTAATGCTAAGGAAGGGGCCAAAGGACAAAATTCCAAGGTTACCGTAAGAAAACATGTTGACTCAAACACTCCTTGTCGTACAGCCATTCAGAGTGTGAATGGGCACACAGAAACATAATTTCACCAAAAGATTCTGCAAATAACTGTTAATTTCAACTTTGTCAGTTCTGACAACAAGAGCTCTTTATGTTTTGCAGCGTCTGTTCCAACCAGGTACCCAAGAGCAAGCCAGCCCTGAAATAAAATATATACTTTCTTCAGAAAGGAGCAAAGTCCATACTCCTTGCTTCTAGGATAATACAGACATCCAGAAGTGTCTGAACAAGGTGAATGTAGCTTACCATACTCAACACTGTTCATTTAAGAAACCTGCATTAGGCTTACTTGGTTTGAAAGTAAGAAAGGCAGTAGTGCCAGAAAAGCTAGATGTTAACATATTCCTCATAGAAAAGAAGTAATGAGAAACTTTATTTTTAAATTTAATGAAATTTCAAAAACAAAGCTGTAAATGTAGAATAGCTGTGTACTGTTACTATGTTTAGAGTTTTTAAAAAGAAAAGGCTAAATTGAAGTAAGTCCCTACAGAAGTATAAGCTTAACAGCTTGATCTTTACAGGAAGAACATTTAGGATTCTTAGAAGCACTTAGCTTTAAATTAATCTTAGACTACTTACACGTAAAGCAAAGAAGATGAGCTAAGTAAAGCAAAACACTATCCAAAAAATTACACCATAGAATAATGTGTTCATAACAGATTAACACTCCAATTAAAAGCATTGATTATATCATAAGCATAGTGCATCACAGCACACAAATTATTTGATTCTATCGCAGTATTGCAGCTAATGAGAATTTTCATGTGGGGTGAGATTTATAACACGCAAAAATATAGCAATCATTAGCATTTCTTCTTAAGCTATGCCACAACAAGAATCAAAGCTCCCATATAATTTGAAGGTACATGGGTGTGATTCTTCCCTGGTTTAAATAAACTGGATGGCTAAGATACCCCAGCTTTTTGTTCAGGTCACTGTACAAGCTCAACCTACATAAAAGTCTTTATAACAGTAGCTAAAAAAACATCAACTAGAACAAGCTACCACACTTGAGGGATTACGGGTAACCAAGAAGACAGTTTGTTTATCAACATGAACAAGCATCCATATGGTTGATCAGGTTTGCGGGAATCTGAATGTGCAGATACCCTGTTCTCACTGACAGCACTTCAGTGACAAGTTAGGGTTCAATGTTAGGACAAACCACTGCCTGTTAAGCTTTCACTCATTCCTTGCTAAACCCCTGCCATTCCAACTCATGGACGTAAAAAGCAACCACAGGCCGCATGTACGTCACAAGTTATCAGCTGTTTCATGTCATTAAATAACCACCGCCCAAAGATATTTAAACTCCCAAATTACCTTGATTATTAACGGAAACAGTAGCATGCACTGCATTTCCTTTTTATTTTCCCAAGCTTTCAAAGCCACTTGGAAAAAGGCAAATTCACATTTCCTTCCTAATACTGACTAAGAAAATAACCGCATGTACTTTCTTAAAGGGTACTGAGAATCGTATAACTAGTGACAACTCTCCACAGCCAAGCTATACTGAGAACAAGGCAGGCAGGACTGAAACGTAGGAGCTTACTCCTGTACCTTAATAAAAAGCACATGGTTTTTCCTTCCTCAGCCAGCTGGCATTTAAGGGATGCATGCATCCTAACTGCCATTAGGGGAAAGCATCCCCTCCAACCACCCTGCCAATGCGAAGAGACGAGCTGCTCATGCCCGGCCACAGCAGCCAGGGAACGAGGGCCCCGCCGCCGAGCCGACAGCAGCTCCCCGCCAGGAGGAGCGGCGGCCGGCGGCCGAGGCCAGCAGGGGAGAAGCGCCGTGCCCAGCCCCGGCTCCGGAGGACGGAACGGCGGGGGCTCAGCCGCGGCCCCGCTGCGGCCCTTCCCTCCCGCAACGACCTCTCCGCCCACACCGGGAGCCCCCAGACGTCGTCGTCGCCGCCTCCGCCCGCCCTCCCTTCCCCCTCCCCCGCAGGCCTTCGGCGCCGCCGGCAGCACAGGCCTCGCAGGGCCGGGCGGCAGCGCGGCCGCACCGCACCCCAGGGCCGGGCCGGGCCGGGCCGCGGGGCGGCTGCGCTTCCCTCCCCGCCGCCTGACGGCCCGCCGGGGAGCCTCACCCAGCTGGGACTGGCGGCGCAGCGCTCGGGGCAGGCGGCAGGCCCGCCGGCCGCAGGTCTGTAGCAGCATGGACGCCATCTTGGCGCTCGCGCGCGGCTGGGCGGCGGGCTAGCGGCGGCGGCGGGTTGCCGGCCTGCTCGTGTCCCGCCGCCCCGGCCCCGCGCTGCGATCCCACACGCCCAGCAGCGCCGAGCCGCGACCGCCGGCTGATTTGCATAGCGCCGCCCCGCGGAGCTGGGCACGCCGGGAAGCGTAGTCCTCGGGGGCGCACGGTAAGCCGCCTGCGGGCGCGGGGCGCGCAGCATGCCGGGATCCGTAGTCCTAGGTGCTGTAGCACGGTGTGCTAACGGACTACTAACGTACTAACGGACGGCGACTACGCGGAGCCCGGAGGAGGGACTCGGGGGGCGGGGCGGCAAGGCGCGGTGCACGCTGGGAGATGTAGTCCTCCCTCAGGCACGCCGGCCGCATATTCGTTTCTCTTCTCCGGCAGCCGGTGGGGGGTAGCGGGTGGGCAGGTTTCCAGGGACCTCGGCTGTGGAGGGCTGCGTGAGCCGCCCCGGAGGCAGCGCGGGGCTTGTTTACCCGAGGGGACCGTGGAAACGGCGTCCGGTGGGGCCGTGGTTCGCAGCCCGCTGGTCCCCCGCCGTGCCGGGAAGGTCACGCAGGCCGTGTGTGCTGAGGGATCGCTGCCGAAGGGGAGGGCGCTGGTACCTCTCGAAGCCCTCCTCAGCTGTTCAGGCCAGCGTGGCCAACGAGCACGCAACTGCGGTTATACGGCCATAAGTACAGTACACCAATACCAGACTGCGTGTGCCACGGCGTTCCCTCACGTTTGGGGCCAAAGTCTGGCATTTATGCTGGTGTTAAGTAGTGCTTAGTAGCCGTTGTTTCACTGCATTTAGCTGTATTGCTTGTGGATCTCAAGATGTGACAGAAAAAAATAACCTTTCTTGTGGAGTTAAGGTATTTTTGATATAAAATAGTACATAAATTAGTCAATTGACAGATGTGCTTTGCTAGTGCTGGTTAATAGTTTGGCTACAGGTAGCACATTATTCTGCAAATAGCAGTATACTCCTGACCAGCATTAGGATCTTTTATCAAATATTTCACTACTCAGTTAATACAGTATTAAACAGTACCGTTAATTTTGCTTAGTTTTTAATTGTATAGACGGATGCAGGGAATAACCACAATCAAGCAGCAGAAATTATAATTTAATCTGAGAATAGTGAAATGTTAAAAACTATGTATATGAGGTTTGGGTGTTAATGCCTTCCTTGTTCTAAAAAATGGGGGGAAAAGCTGCTGGAACTGTTTTTCAACAAGATGGCTGACAACCCCTGTCAACAAGATGGCTGCCTCAAGGACAGGGCTCAAAAGTGACAAGGATACCATGGTTTCATACCTCCTATATTTCACAGGTTATTTATAATGCCAGGCATTTGTTCACCTATACACCCACCTAAGCCCTAAATAAAATAGGTGCTATTTAACTTTAGATGTAAAGGGTAGCAGAAGCTTCAGGTTTGACCCAAAACATGACTGACACAGCATCTCATAGCAGGAAAAAGCAAATGTGGCTGCAGTCATCCTTTCATGCTTGAAACTTGGCAAATGCAGGAAATTAATTAGTAATATTTTAAAGTTCTTTTATGTATTTAAAGAAAATCCTCAGGGTTTCTCCTAAGTATGAAAAATTTAGATTAAATTTATACTATTTGTATTTTTAATTCAAACGAATATGTTAAGATGGAATATTCATTTGACCAAATTTAAAAAAAAATCAAGACACCCTTTTCTCACATCTTTTGACTGTGTTGGCTACAGAAACGCTAGTGTTGTTTAAATGTAGTGACTGTTAAAAAATTAATTGGTATTATTATTTATGTACTTATTAGAGATACTTTTAAAGTGTTAGGCTCCCAAATGTATTGCAAGATTTTTAGGCAGCTGTGTTTGCTCTACAAGTATTTAAATATGTAATACATTTAAATGGTTAAAATGGTTTAAAATGTGCAACTTAACAATAATGCTTTATGTTAATATGACAATCTTAAAAAAACCAAACAACAACAACAAAATCTTCCCAATCTACACATTTCTCTCACTAGACTGGGTTTGTAGCCTTCTCTTGTTATTCTTTTTTCTTTCTGCTTGGCTGATAACAAAACCAAACAAAATGGGACAACTAATGGCAGTTCCTCTAACAAAGCTGCTTAATTATGTAGAAACATTATATGAAGCCTATACAAGAAGAATAATATGCTCTGAAGTCATTAAACTATTGACAAGAGGTTTCAGACAGCAAACAGATGATTACAGAGGTCTCAATACGTTTATCCAGACAAGTAACCAGTCTTTCAATAGTTTCATTAAATTCATTAGTATTCAGGGTGGCAGACAATGTAGATGCGTGAGCCTTTTCAGAGCTGAATCCGTTATGTTTTTGTACAGTCTTTTGTTCCAGATTTGTTTATACCTGGAAGTTACATGGTTTTCTACCATATATGAAAAGGAATGATAATATACTCTGTGAAAATTTCCTAAACGGATATAGTTTCAAAATACTAATTGGTTTTGTGCATTTACCAAGCATTGTGAAATAATGCTTAAGAAAAGACGAAGTATTAATAATTTTCAAGTAGTTGTACAAATTGCTCCCAGATGAAAAGGCCTAGTGACTGTACATGATAGATCGGCCTTCCATGCAGGTCAGTTTTTGCTTTAAAGAAAAACATCTTTCAGTCCCTTCAGACCAACAGTCTACAGGTTCACAAAGAAAACACTCATCCCCAGAATAAACACAATACACATAGTTACTAGGGGTTTATTTTTAAAAACCTTAAGCTGCTACAGCCATTTTAGACCTGATTCTTAAAGCAGCCATGTTGGTTGGAAAAGTTGTCAGCCATCTTGTTGAAAATGATGTGTTTTCTAGTGGGAATAGGGTGAGAGACTAAAAGGAAGAAATACAAACCCCTCTTTCTAGACAGATTTAATAAGAATTTGAGAATTATTAAAATAAATGTAATATTTAAACAAAATTAGGATTATTATTTAGTATTAAACATAAATTTTTTTTCCCCTGAATGTTAAATAGAAGCAAAAGCAAGGTGAGAGTTGTCTAAACAATTACAGAACAAACTCCAAATAACAGGAAATCGTGATGCCTGTTATAGGCTGTGGGAATATCGAAACATGTATTTTATTAGTATTTGAGCATAGCCCAGTGATATGAAAAAAGCAAGAATGTTTTACTTGTCTAAAACAGGTATGTGCATAAGACCTCTAAAAGCACGGGATATGCCTAAGTCTGTGCATTACTTGCATAGACATGAAAAAGAAGCAGATGAACCTATAATTCTTGCTGAGGAAGTTTAGAGATCTGTCTAGAAATTGGGGGGCAAATGTTAATATGAACAGGGAGCAAAACTGTAAGGTAACTAGCTATATATGCAGTATTGTCTTTCAGAAAATCTCTACTTCGCAGCACAACAGATGTCCCATAGTAAATAGTTACATTAAATTCTTATCTGCTATTGTCCCTTACTCCTTCCCTCTTCACCACCTAATGAGCTCTGGTGGGTGGTAGGCAGATGCATATGGGAAACAGGATTCCTTTGTGGCCTGCCAAAAATACCTGCACAGTTGGAGGGGGCACCCCTCCATGCTCACCACGGTTGTCACCCTTCCCTGAGGACATGTTCCAGGAAGCACTTCCTAGATCCTGTTGATTTTTTTGGAGGATGGATAACAGGACCCCCACTCCCAACTTCAGACACATGGTCAGTTGCCCTATAGCTTGTGAAAGTGGCTGTGTAGCAATACCAAATCTGTGACACTCCTGCCAGAACCACCACGTTCATTACACAGGCATGGCCTCGATTCCTTGCTGGCAGCAGAGGCAGCAGGGGACTGGGGAGATAAGATTCAGTGGGTGGAGGGGAAGGAGGTGCAATGCTTAATGCTCTGGGCTGTAAGCAGGAGGATGTGGGAGCATAATTAGCATTTGATGAGATGGGAGACAGGTTTGCCATTTCTCTGCTGCAACATCATGTTTGTGTACACAGTGTGATTCTATAAGCTATGTAGCGGTACAGGTCCATATACAGTATTTAAAAGTAGGATTATGCTTTTAGTCTGTAGAATCTGTTTCCATGGCAATCCCCACGTTGTCTCCTTGAATAGATTTAACAATATGGGATTAACCTCATCTTTATTCACCACTGTTCAGTGTAAATCTGAAGAGAAAAAAAAAAGACATTACTGTGTAGCAAGTTGCATTGTTTCCGCTCAAGGGAGAAAACCAACAGATTATTAGTAGTTCTTTAAAAAATACTCCCATTCATCATCACAGAATTTTAGGAGAGGCTCCCAGGATACCGAAGCCTGTTGCTCTGTAAATGTTAGAGCCCAAAGGTAAAAGTTCAAGTGGTCGCTGGATTACAGTCTTGCTCTGTATGTACGTCCAGGTCACAAGTTCACTCCTGTCTGTAATGTGCCAAAACCAAGCGGCGGTGGCTACACATTAGCAACAGCACAGAAACGATCTGCCTTGGGTGCCTTTTCAAACAGTGCAGTCTTAAGCTACTCAGAGATTTCCATGACAGTAATAACGTGCTGTAAACAGTCATTCCAGATCCAAGGATAATTACCTGCTCAAATTCTAGTCAAAAAGTGTTAAAAGATTGCATAGGCTTGACCCAAATTAACAATACAAAATAACGTATTAGGTTGTCATTAATTAAATTTGACATGCAGGCAGACAAGGAGAACACAGCTGGGAGAGTACAAGCAGATAATTTTGAAAATCTCTTCAAATTGAGGAAAAAGCATTTGCAGTTCATAGTGAAAGTCACACAGATTCTAGTTTTAACCAGCAGATGGAGCTTATGTGAAACAAACAAGCGGAAAAGATGCATAATCATCGCACAAAGCAGTGTTTTGGGGCACTGGAGGAGTGCCCCAGGACTGGAGGAGGACGTGGGGAAAAAGCTAGAAGGTTCTGGCCAAGGCAGGATCAAGCAGAGGAGGGAGGGCAGGCAGTGTTCAGACTATACGCATAGTGAAAAGAGAAAAATGTAGCTATAATGAGTAAACTGATTTAGACCTTGAGAAATATAGAGGAAGAATGGACAAAAGGAGTCTCTAGTGTTAAAAATGCACCTGTTAGTTCCAGCCGATATGAGGTCTGAGATTTTGCTGCAAAATTACCAATCCTGTATTTAAGATAACCTATTATGCCTCCAAATGCATCAATTTGATTTTATGAATGACAGACTTAAAAAATACGTATTTAGATTTATTCTTTGCCTCCAGGTTTTTTCAAGTCTGTAAGGTTTGCAAGTTCCTGTCTGCAATTAGAAACACAGAAAGCCGACAATCTTATGCCATCATCTGCCTCTCAGAGTTAAGTCTTTAAGAAAACACCAAATGTTGTGTTACTGTCAATAAAAGCCCTAAATCTGCCACCTCTGCTTTCATAAAGCCATCAAGAAGCACATGCAACCAGGGAAGCCCTCCCCTGACCCCATCCCAGATTTTGTAGACCTGATCCTGCACTCCTTATATATCTCCAGATTCTTGGTGAAGTCAGCCAGTATTATAGGAGTGCTGGAAAAATAGGAGGTCGCTGCAAACCAGAGATACCTTTCAGTTTGTGTCCATTAAAGAAACAGCAGAAGGTCAGCACACCATTTTAGGAGAATTTTTACCTTTGTATTCTAAAATGGAGAAAAATGGGCTACTTCCACAGGCCATTTTAGTGGCAATAACATAACTTCCTTTAGCAATTTGGCAAGGCTGAGGCTGCTTATGATAAGCACTGGTTTAAAGGGGAGAGGATTAGAGCCAGCACATGCACACAGATGTATGACTTGGTAGCAGGCAAAATGCTATGTAGTCCCATTGTCCCCCAGGCATATTCGGGCTTTGTCTGCCTCTAAGGAGGGAGGCAGAACTAAGCATTTTTGTTAAAAGAAGAAATAAGAAAGATACTGAAGATGGATAGGTTGATTTGCTGAAGCCTTATGCTTAAAATTCCTGTGCAGAATTTAGCCCTCTGGGGCCTCAGCTGTTGTTACGTCTTTCTTGCTGGTTTTGCTGATGATCTTATCAGTCCTGGCCCATATTTTTCCCTAACAATCAGCCTGAATGACCCTACCAGAATATGTCTTTCCAACCTTTGAATCGCTCTCTCTTGTTTACCTTTCAGATTTAAACTTTCTACCTTACATAATCCAGACCAAGCCTCTAACACAGATCTCACACTTTTTTATCCTGTTCTCCTTGACCTGACTAAGACTCCCATCTTCCGTGCTGCCATACAATGACCTCCCCATTCCAGCGTGCAAGCCCACAGCCCCTCCTTTATTCAAGTCAAAGAGCTGCTTTTCTCAAGAGGCCTCCCCACAGAGATAATGAAAAGCAGATTAAGAGATTTAAAAAAGGAGTTGGTTCCTTTGGAATGGTCAGTGCGCTTTCCCTTTCTACAACCGTCCTCTATACTGTAAATTTTCTAAATCAGTGTTTGTCTGGATGTCTGTGCCTTGACCTCAGCAGGACCTAAGCTGTTGGGCCCCAATCCTACACATGCATATGCATGCCATGTCTCTTTGCTATCAGGAACCTTCACAGACACAGAGTGGTAAAGGAACAAGCGCAGTTATGTATTTGTAAAATCAAATCCTGGTGCTTGCCAGATAATAGCATAAAAGTGTTGGAAAGGGCTAAAAATTAACATTTTTATCTTTGTTCTTGTGACACAGAAAGAATGGCAACCTCCAAGGCAAGTGAAGCAGCAGCTCTGTTGACAACACTTTGTTTGGACTGATTTGTAGGTATATGAGAATCTTGAGGGGAAATACCTGGTAAAATGTGATGTGAAGCTATAGAAAAATAACAAAGAGCCATCAACACAAGTACATCCCAGTGGTGCTTTGCCAGTATCCTGCCTTTTTCTTATGCAGCTGAATTTCAGGCATCAGAAACAGAAGACGCTTTGTCTGGGCTTTCCCATGTAATCAGCAACCTCTCTCCTGCCTGTCTTAGGCCTCTATTCACTTTATTACTATTATAGTATCCCCTAGAGACAGACTTAGGAGGCATTCACCCCCAAACGTCCTGTTACCTTAAAGCGATTAGTTATTTTCTCAGTAATGCATTACATGCTTTAATCCTGGTTATGTGATTGTATAAAGTGTGGTAGCAAGTTATATGCGTATATAAGAAAATACAAAGTTGGCATAAAAGAGTTTTACTGTTGGATTTTATCAGTATCCAGGGGAAGTAAAGTCCCCCAAACCAGGTGCTCTCCTCTGAAAGCAACTTCAAGAGGGGACTTTGTGTACAAACTGAAGCCTTAGCTGGAGGTTGCAAATATCTAGCAGTTCATCAGCTGGACAGAGTGAGAGGAACTCATTGGGACTAATCTGAGCAACAGGTAAAAGCCATCTAGACTGCTCATCAGTCAGGGTGACAAGCCCCACGCTCATTCCAGTAAGACATATATCAATCATTTTCTTTTTTAATCACTAATCCAACAGCTGAAAGAGGAAATACACCCAACAGACGTGAACAAAAAGACTCCATTCCCCCTTGGCTCAGCCAGCAGTGCTTTCCTGTCGTGCCAAGGGAACAACCTCCTCCCCTTTCCGAGGCCTCTCCTCCCAAGGAACAGACATCTAACTCTCCCTGAGCGGGGAGCCTCTTTCAGCGTGCCAGCTGGGAATCAGGGCCCTGGGCTCATTCCCAGCACCTGTGCCTAGTTTTCTTACAGAGCACAGCCAGCTGCTCTTCCAGGTCCACAAATGTCCTGTATACCCTATTTCTTTTCATTTCTATGTATTGCTTTGGATAAGCAATGCAAGTGTGTTGCTTATATTTGGATTTTTACAAACACACTATTTTACATTCACCTTAACCTGGTTTGTGTTAAGGATCATATCAGTGTACTAACAAACAGAGCCATGCCATGTTTTCAGTAATCCTTAAACCAGGGTTGTTGAACCAGTAGTGTCCAGAACCCCTGTACTATTTTTGAGGGGGAATTTGAAGGTGAGCAGGATATGACCGCAGGCCACTTTGGAAACTAGTCACACGGAGTTTGGGAGGAAGAAGTGTTTTTGATGGCTGGTGTTTGTTAGCGAACTTTTCTGGCATTAAGCATGGTAGCAGAGAGTATAGTTGACCCTGAGGGTTCACAGGCATTAGATAATTGCTTTGGCTCTGACTTAGTTCACAGCATGTTAGACTAGTCATTTCTATCTGTGGCACCGGACTATCAACTGCAAACTTCCTGTGTGGAAATAATTATGCATCTTTTCCGAGTTTGCATTATGTACTTATTTATCCAACAGTTCTTATGCAGAGAGGCAAGGTTAGGGTTAAGAGGAGGCTGTTGTCACTGCTAATAGCTTGACTCTGAAAAGCCCTCATATCATTCAAAAATCCTCGTATAAACAGGAGCCAGACTGGTGCTTGCATTCTGTACTGCAACAGGAAGGGGATACACAGAGGTCTGGAAAATAATGAAGGTGGGAGGAAAGTGAATAGAAAATGGTTATTATCAATGCTTATAATACCATATTAATTCAGTCAGTTTATCAGGGAGCAGGGTTTAAAAAAGAACAGAAGGAAATACATTTTCATATGAACTCATTGCCACAGGATGTTCTAAAACCCCAAAATACAAATAAATAGGTTCAAAAAGAAAATAGACAAATTCAAGGGAGCTATGCTTAACGAAGTCTCTGACACATGCTCGTCTAGATGCAACATCTGGTTTGGAAGTTAGGAGTTCCCTAAACTACTGATTTTCAGAAGCAGGAATGACACAAGCAGGTAAGAACTCCTTTTTCTATGCCCTGTTTCCAATTCTAAGCATCCATTACTACTTCCCTTCTTGGTTTCCCTTGAGGAAAGGACATGCCTGAACCTGCTTTGAATTTTAAAAGCCTTCTCCATTCTGCAAATAGAGGTGAGAATAAGAGACCGTAAATGATTACCCATGGGCAGCTAATGAAAAACGTAGGATGCGAGTCCTAAATTGGAACCAAGGAGGTGTCTGAGGTGGGCCGAAGGGTCACTGTTGGTGGGTCTCAAGCCACTTGACTTGGCTCACCCCATGCTGGGGAGCTATGGCAGTTCAGTTAGTCCTAGACAAGCACAACGCTGTTTCTGCCATCCTTACAACTCCAGGTGTTGCTGTCACCAACAAAAGAACAAAGAGATTAACAGAGATGGGGATTTTTTTGAAGAAAAGTGTGATGAAAACCAGGTCAGAAAGGGAAAGGATTTCAGTCCAGTTGGTAACTTACACAGAACTTTGCAGCACGAAACTCTACCAGGGTAGGGAACCTGCATCTTCTTTGGCTTTCTTACCCCAGTGTTTCCTCTTTGGACTTCACAAAGTCCAACTTCTGCCATAATCCAGCTAGCAACAAGTTACAGTCTATCTCCCTCTAGTGGGTAATTACCCATGAAAGCCATGAGGAGATGTGCATTAAAAATGTGCCTTGCACTTACTTTCCATTATCTTCTTTCCTCAGTTTGCTTTCTTGTTCTTTCCTCTGTGATCTTTCTCACAAATACATTCAGTGTTTTCTTGATACCCTCTAAACATCATGTCTGCTCTTCCTCCATTCGTGTGCTATGTGAGGAGTTGGGCTGTTTGAGGGTTTTCTATTTGACTTTGATGTAAGTGGAAATGAAAGTAAAGACGCTGCCCAAGAATGAATTTAAAATGAAATATTCTAGACATTGGTGGTGTTTGCACAGAGGCACGTGTGCAACCCCCAGTACGCTGGAGATTTAGAAATCTGGGAAACATAAAACCCTAAGACCTACCCAAATTGGGTTCCTGAGGTTTGTAATTGATTTTTTCTATCTGGAGTCAGTCAAAAGAAATTTACAGTTGGGTTTTCTTATCCTTAAAGTTGATTTATTTGGGTGGAAAATTTTTGCATTCTGCTTAGTAGTTCGTTCGCTTTGCGTTTGTTGTTCCATTACCAAAAATATTAACAGTAAAATACATAAGCCAGCTGTGTTATATCTAAAGTTAGCTCTCTAACAGCAACAGTTAACTACCAAAGAGTATTCCCAGAGCAGAGCTGACATTAATTGAGAAAGATAGTGCTCTCAAATACGTCGAGACAAGATGCTATAGAAATTGATTTAACCAGACCATGCCTTTTTTCTATGGAACTGCATTTCTCTCCTTTGTAGAGCATATAGGCTAGATACCATTGCTGTTACTCCATTGAGATTAATGGAAATATATTAGGGAAGAATCTCAAAGGTGTTTCCTTTCTGATTACTCTGATTTTTTTGTCTGGTTAAGCACATTTCAAAAAACAAGATGAACAAGCCAATATTGTCCAAATGAAAAATGACAGCTCTGGTTGAAAAAAAGATTTTAGGTCAGGCTTTGATAATAATACATTTCTCGAGTGATAGTAGGCTTCGTATTAATCATTACCTGTTATCTTTCTGTTTAAAACTTCAAGTTATCTAAATAAACCAACAGGAAATACATTTTGGTCCAGTCCAAGTATTTTCTAGATTCCTTGAGGCGCTGATCTTTTTCTCCATTCACTGTGGTAATGGTGTTCCTCAAAAGTCACTAATTAGAATCCCAATAGAGTCTTTACTATGGCAAACTTAAGTATCACAAGGATAATGAATGAAATGAAGATAAACTGAAATTTAACTGAAACAAAGTAAGATCGTGGATTATTTGCTCAAAGCAAATTGTGCTCCTACTAACACCTATGCAATCCATATGTTTACATTATTTTGTGAAACAGCATCGTACAAAAATAATTTTGCTATATAGTATTATCAGGATTATCAACAGAGTCATTTTACTTACATGGGTAAAAAAATATTGTAGCTTTCGCTTCCTTTATAACTGAGATGTCAACATACCTAATTTCATTTCACTGTAATAATGATGAAATGAATTCCAATCCTTCTCCTATATCAGTAGCAACATATTTTTATTCAGCTGAGACATTTCATAAACCTGCTGAAGGTAAGAATTGCAGACAGTGCTGAGCCAGGATGTGAAGGCAGGGAGAAGGTATTGCAGAAGAAATTTATGGATTTTGTCTCCAGAGCTTTACATGCATTGATGTCCAGGAAAAAAGAATCCAGTGGCTATCAGCTTTCAAGACCAGCTTGTAGAGCTAACAGTAAGAGAATGTTCTCTTGCTTCCAAATTGAGTACATTTGTTCTACAATTTATTAAGACACTGTAAACAAGAAACTTACAGTGCCACATCCTGTTCTTTATTTAGGTTGGATGAGGGCTTCGTTTGGCATTACAGAAACTAGAAGTGCACTGGGCTAAACCAAAGGCCTGTGAGTCCCTTTATCCAATCTCTGGTCATAGTCAGAAACGAGTGCTTAGGGAAAGAGTATGAGAAATAGGGCAAGCATAGACTGTTGCTGCCATTAGCCTACTCTGCCTGCAGCAGTGACTGTTGTATTTCATCGCTGCTGATAAAGAAACACAGAAGGTAGTCTAGTGGTCTGAGCACAGAGCTGGGAGCTATGAATCTGCGTGTTTCAGTCTTGCCTCTGTCACCAAGGTTACTTGTATATTGCTGTGTCCCAGCTCACGTGCATGTGTGCTTGTGGCAAACCTGTCTTCAAGCCTCTGCACTGCAGAGGTATACGCAACCTACGCTTATGTACCCATGCTCGCATTCATGCTGTAGTTGGCCAGGTCTGGTATTATGGTTTGGAGAGATTTGTTCCTCCCTAATTAGCTGCTTAACATCTGTGATTGTTTCCTGAAGAGCTGCAGAGTATCCCGGTGCACTTCTTATTGTGCCCCTTTATCTCTCCCCATTCCTTCTGGTTCCTCTGTTTTTCACATGGTTATCATCACTGGTCTTTGTGGTCCTTGTGCTTTGTCTTAAGCTTGTCATCTCTCAGTTCTTACACTCCAGAACAGCAGGCTCAGTGCAGTGTAAAAACTCTGCAAATGTTTTCCCCAACTGTGTAGCTCAAGTCAAGGTCAATCTATCAGGTAGCATGGACTCTTTCAAATGTCCCAGCTGAAGCTGCTCATAAAAAGGTGATGCTGTTAGATTTCCAGTACAACCAGAAAGATAATGGTTAAGTCACCTCCTTAAAAATTCCTGTTAAAAATTTTGTTTAAAAACTATGCTCTACCTTGCTTCAGGACTGCAACTCCCAGCACCATGAGATCACTCTTTAACGGACCCTCAGAAAATGAATCCATCAGCTGCAGGCTCACTTCTGGTGAGCTCACAACTTCACCGTTGCTCCTGAAACTCTGCCACCTCCTCTGCAACTGTCTCGTCCAGTGCAACCATTGTTCACACCTCCATTGATCTACTGTCCTTCCAGAAACAAGACGTGGAGGACTGCAAGCTCCACACCCAGGGCACTGCTCAGAACATCATGATGCAGGCAGGTAGATGGGGAGTTGCCAGAATTCCTGTTTCCATCTTTAACCTTGCAATAGAGAGCCTTTACCAGTTTGATGCATTACTTGCCCTCCGCAGCCGTTGGGCATGTCCTCATTTCTGCAAGCTGATTCAAGCTGACTGGATCGAAGGGCAGATTTGAGGTATTTCTCCCCAAATCCTTACACCTCAGGTTGAGCAGAACCCTGGAGAGCTCCTCCTCCCTGCGGATCAGGGCAGGGGTGCACAGAAACTGGAGTAAGACACGTGCAAATCAGGGTTGAGTGGTAACCAAATATGTCTAACCCAGGGGGAAGCTGGTGGGAAGAGCTGAGTCAGTGAAAGGGAAGTAAGCGAGCAAACAGGCTGGCATATGCAGGCCCTGGTATATTGGCATGTCAGTGGAGGGCTGTGTATAGTAAATAAATGAATACAGGTACACACGTTTTAGCTATTTCCCCAGGGTAAAGTGAGTAGGAGTGTGTTGAAAGAGTAATATTTGCTTTATACTGTCCTGCGAGCACAGGTTCAATATATACATTAGGAAGTATTTATAGGTTGTATGTGTGAATGATCAAGGAATTTAGACAACAACCTGAATAATCAGCAGTATACACCAAATCCCATCAGTCTGATCCCAATCTTAAGTTCCTTATTTCTCAGGGTTATAATTTCACAAGCAATTAAAATGGCTACTTAGCTACGTTACGTTATTATAAGCAACATCACTTGTCAAGTATTTTAAGTATGAAAAGTGACGTTAATTGTTAGGCATTACTACCCAGGTAAAAATTACACCCCAGTGTTAAGAATGCACAACAATATACCATTAACTTGTTTAATGTAATAGCTTTGAAAGAGTGATATGTTTTTCTTTTATATTTCTACTACAAGACCTTTGTTATTACTTTGTTCATTAAAATTCTTTCTGCAATAAAGATTATTCAATGACTTTGCAAACCAACCTCATCCCTAGAATATTATAATTTGACAATTTCAAGGCTTTTCGACACAGACCCTTGCATATATGTCATATATCGCATTGCAGATTTCATCCAATAGCAGAAAATGTACTCTGAATGCAATATCATCTTATCAGTATTCTAGCACCATAAGCTTTCTCACTGCAAGCAGGGTGCTGTTCATTACAATGAAACTGAAAATGGAATAACTGAAGGATTGATTTATATGACCTTCACTCAGGAATGTTCTAATTCTGACATAATCTCTCTGACTGAAATCCTAAACACTGTATAATTTTGATTTATTACCCTTAAAAGAAGGAGCTTAGATCTATAGATCAACAGAATACCTAGCATGAAAGAGAGTGGTGCAACAGCTCAGGAAGACTGCAAGAAAATGCAGTGATCATGTGACTTTACTCCAAACATTGTCTCATCCAGCAAATCCAAAAACGGGGCTGAAAGCAAGTGGGAAAACATTATGCGGATGTTTTCACAAATCCACTCCGTCACTTAGAAATCTCTCTTGATTATATACATTTTTATAGCAAAGATAAGGCATGTTAATAAGTTAAAGCAATCTGTTTACTAGAAGTTGCAGGAAGTCTTTGTTAAAACAGCTAATTTATGGCAAAACAGGGCCAGAGCTCGATTCCCAATACACTACACAAAAGGCTGCTTTACTAGGCAGCTCTGTTTCCTCCCGCACCAGCAGTATAACCTATTTATGCTATTCTGTCCTAACACCCGCTTGTCACAGGGGCCTGGGGAAGGCTTATCTATGGTGCGAGGGTCTCTTGGACCTGTCTCTGACTGCTAGCAGGTGAAAGCTAGAGCAGCCCTACAGTGTGCTGCTTAAAAATCATAGCTGATGTCTTTAAAGCAAAGTAGCTGGATCTAAATCAAGTAGAATCTTATTGAATTGAAAGGTGAATCAGGTTGGTTGTGTTACTACTTGGATGTTTTTGGTGAGGTAAAGAGCGCAGTTTGAAGAAAGGACAGACAGATACAAACTATTCACAACAAACTGGTTGATAAATGTACATTAAAAGCCCAATGAACACAGTTTTAATACCTTCCAGAATTGAAATCAACAGGTCATCTAATTTTAAGCGGACTAAGAAACAGAAATCTGCCCCCCACCCGTGCCTTTTTTCTGTTCTTAGTGTTGGGTGAAATGAAGCTTGCCTCCTTCCCTCCCACACACTCAGCTCCCAGTTGCCACTTAGCCACTTCCCAGTCCTGCTTTGGACAAATCTTTATCTTACCGCCCTTCTCTTGGAAATCCTTCTTCTCTAGAGCACTTAACATCCTCCTCTTTCACAAAATCCACCTTTTACAAGTGGTACCTAATCAATCTTACTTTATCCTAGCTGGAAAATGGAGGGTGTTATTTTAGAAAAAATATTCTTTTTATTCAGTGCATTTTGTGGCTGGCATGAATACTTTGTTTAATTCTAGCAGATGGTAGTCTTCTCTATGCAGGAACATTTGTCTGCTTCACTGTATTGCACAATGCTAGTCCAAGCATATTATTCTCACCTATGAATGGGCCTGTTCCTTATTACTCCCAAAGATCAAACATTACACAATTCCTCCAGTATTTTTCATTTACAGACAGTCTGAGCTACAGCTACTGCAGCCACTGTAAAAGCACTATAGCCTCAGAGAGATTATTCCTTCCTTCCTGAATATGATAGAGTGGATATACCAGGAACTAAATTTGTGCTTAGGGCATAGCAGGAAGTGCCTGATTCTTTTTATGTATTTGTAGAAAGGAAAAAGGAAAGAAAAAATAAAACAAACCAAAAAGAACTTGGGTGGAATCAAATTTAGGACATTTATTCCCTCAGCTATATGGACACAGTTTTCAAGAGTAATAAAATAAATTATTTATATCAAAAACTGTTTTCTACTAGAATGATATAAAGGCCTGTAAGCAGTGGACAAAAGAGAAAAAAACAGTGCATATTATTTTTACAGTCAATTAGCACCATAATCATATATGGTGCATATCAACATATAGGAACCCAATACAGACAATATTTGATTCTTTGGACTAGAAAACTTAATGTAAAGCCCAGTTCTGCAAACCAATCCTGGCATGCTTGATTTTCAGCATGAGCTGTTTATTGAATTCTCAAATGAATGTATTTATCGGTAGGAAAATCAAAACAGCAGAGGAAGTAATATAGTCTTAGATTTCCCAATGGTGAATTCATTAGCGGAGTCAATTCTGGTCTCAGCCTGGCATCTTATCCACCAGACGACACTCGCTTTCCAGCATAATGACAGATGATCGTAAAAGCTTAACCGTGTTTTGCTACGCTGGTAAAGCAGATAGGGATGGGAGTGAAGAGCAGCATGGTATCATCTTCTTTGACCAATGGCAAACCATTAAGTATGAGAGATTAAGATCTAGACTTTATTAGGATGATTATCATTACCAACAACAACTATAAAAAGCTCTAAGTCAAATGGTTCTGACTCACTTGTTGAAGGGTACTAGCATCTGTGGAGGAAATTCTGGATATGGGCCGTCACCGGTGGCTAATCCCTCTGGAACAGGTGCACAGCAGTTTGCCAGTCCCACATCATAGCAGGGCTGGCAGCCAGGGGATCCAGCTCATAAAAGCGATGCCCATTTGGAAAAGAGGTGGAACAAAACAAGAAAGGGCACTGCCTGTCTTGGCATCTCTCCGGAGCGCCTTCCACTGGTAAAGTTTTGGTGGCTAGCACAATTTGGAAGCCTTTCTCCCCTCAGTGCACGTCAGTGGTAATACTCTACCCGTCCTGCCCCAGTATCAAGTTCTCCTGGGCCCCAGCAGCAGCTCTTGGGTGAAGTGCTTTTGCAGCCAGTATGTTTGTAATTGTAAATTCAACAGATTATCTAGAAACTGGTGACTGTTAATATTTAAAAATATCACTAGAATGCATAAGTAGCAGATCAGTCTAACCTGACTAAGGTCAAAGAACATTTATTGAGCCCTTTCAGGACAGAAGGCAGAAATATTGCAAAATTGACTTTCAAATGAATGAACAAGGAATACAGACTCAAAATCTTAACTCTGGCAGACTCTGAACCCGGTGTCATTTGATCTTCAGTAGCACTTACGTGTCTGAGTAGGTGACCTGAAGCAGAAGGAAACCTTTCTCAAAAATTATTGCTCTTGTTCAAATAGTCCAAACTGGTGGCTTCTGAATAAGAGAAAAACATTTTCTTACATTGTAATACAAATAAAATAATATGAGGTCTTTTCACTGATTCAGATACACCTATTAAAAATTACAGGTTATAGAGTTAGAGACGACCCTATTGTCAGACATGCACTAGACAGACTGAAAGACTTCTTGAAGGTTTTTTTTTTTTTTAATCTGAAATACAACATACCTTTCAACACAATATTTCTGCCCGATTAAAGTAATTCCATTGATGGAGAGTCTATCAGGCATAGTTTGATTATGATTACAATTTATTGTAAACTTATTGTATTCATAATTAATGTGAACTGTAAAAATATTAATACTAGTAATTATTAAACTTGAGAACAATGCAAAAAAAAAAAGATAAAGAAAAAAAAGGGAAATGAAGCCGATTAAATTTCTGGCGCCCATTGATTGCCAATAGCTGCTAGTGTTAAATTAAGAGGTTATTTTATTGTCCTCTGCAGCCAAGCTCAGCCATACTCCATTCAATAACCAACAATTTAGGTCTTTGAGTTAATAATAATTACAATAAAAGTATTCCCCACTTTCTGGCATGCCATGTTTATTTTAGGATATTAACACAGCAATCCAAATACAACACGTAAGACTCCCTCAGGGCTTTCTGTCTCACATCCCAGACCTTCTGTTTCTTTATAAGCTTTAACAGCCACAGTTATAAGAGATATAAATAGTCCGAAGCACAAGAGAATCTCTCTTCCCTGACAGAATCTTTATTTACAAGCTGTACAAACCTAAGCAGGTCAAATAGTCCCTTGCTGGCAGGTTAATAAGGCCCACCTGCCAAATAAACCCACCAGTGAACTCCACGGAGCCTACATAAATCCAAAAAGCTTGGACAAGAAAGATTGTCTCTCTAGGAATCATACTGAGACGGGATGCTTATAGTTCAAAAGGGGTTCATCCTTCAAACTCCAGAGTGCTCATCTACCTGGCACATACTCAGGAGTGTGCAAAAAGCTTGCAAAAACCATGGTTCTTACCTTCAGAAGACACCATTATTTAATGTTTATATTTCAACATTGCTTACAGGACACCTACATGCCAAGGGCTCCTGTACTGGTGCCATACAAACATGTAAGACTTTTAAGTCTCTGCCCTTGAGAGTTTTTAAAAGGCAAGTATAGTTGGGTCATAAATCAAATCTTTAAAATTATTTAAGACTTAACATACAATTAATTTGCCTACGATACCATGAAAGAGAAATTGAAGAATAGGATAACTGATTATTTAAGCTGACTTAGAAATTAATTCTCACAACCCACAGTACATTTTTAAATGAATATTGACCACTATCAAAGTGGAATTCTGTTCCAAGACCTGAGCTGTTCAAACACTACTCTTGGGTAAATGTTTCCCACTGAATCAATGACTTCTTTATGTTCTTTCCTGAATCAGCTAGGCCCAGCAACTGTCCCTGCATGGGCATATCCATAGACCTTTCAAGAGGCCTAGTCACTGTGTTTATATTGCATTGTAAAAAGCATCTCTGAAGCGTCCTTCAGATTTCTATTTGCTGTTCGTACAGTCAGTAGACTGGTACATTCTGAGAGCATGCCTCCTAATTTATTATACTTTTAGGATGGCATCAGGCAGATGAAGGCAGACAGCCATGCAGCAGTGGATCATAGCTGGGCAGCAGAAGCTCCCTAGCCCAAGACTCTGAAGCAGGAACTTGTGATCCATTCATGAAGGGAGTTAGTTTGCCTTCGCATGCTGGGCTGAGAACTGCAGCCATGCCCGAGCTGATTCACAAACAGATCATATGTCCCAGCCTCAGAAGTGGCAACAGCAATCAGGGAGGGCAGTATATGGCTGGAGAGGTAGTGTGTGTATGGAGGGCTGGGATCACAGGTCTAATTTTAACTAACCAGCAAAAGTCTGATGAAGGTCTTTAATGTATCGTGAGGGACATGTCCACAGCAGGCCTATAGGCTGTCTGCTGCCTACCTGTAAAAATCCTTTGGGGTAGGTTACAGGCAAATCAGGGAACACATAAAAAGGTATGCAGCTGTTCCTTCCTGCAGGTGTAGAGTGGGCTAGACCAGAGTCCCTGCAGGCACTGGGGATTACAGCTGTATTAAAACATACAGGATTGGGACTGCAAAGACACAACTCACGTACGTAACGCTAAGTACATATATTTGCCGGAGTGACTCCAAATATAAGTCAAATGTAACAGTTTTACAAGTGTACATGAAATAAGGAACACATGTAGAATGTGCATTTAAGATGGTATACTGTGGCAAAGCATTTAGTCGCACTTTGAAGGCCTCTATGTCAGATCACCAGAGGGAATGCTGGGTTTCGAGATTCGGGTATTTTAGGTGAGCTGCGTGCTAGGAGTGGTGTACTTTTAGTCAGATGCAAAAATACCTCTTCTAGCCCCTATAAAGGACTCCTGGGGTGAGACAGAAGTTGGGGCTTTGAGTCACAGATGAGACTTCTGAATGCCATTTTAAGTGCCTATTTCCTTGTTTGGACCAGTATAAACAGTTTATTCCTGCCTCAAAGAACCAGCTCAAACCCAGAAGATGCACGTAACCTCAGCCCTTCAGCAAATACTGCATGCCCAGTTGCTGTAGCAATTGCAAAAGCAGGAGTGTCCAACATATGGTGGCTTGTGTCCATGGGAATGATGCTATTATTAGTGCAATGGTCCTACAACCATGCCCAGCTTCAGTGTAAGACAATGTAGAGCAAGTGAATCTTCATGTAGGCTGTCTCCTACACACTGGGCAAGCCCAATACCTCTTCTCTGCTGAGTACATTCTTCATCTGAATCACAGTTTAGTTCAGCTGCTGTAAATGCAGCTGAGACAGTCCAATGTTTTTCTACTGTACTTAAACTGGATGCAGATTTGGCGCTGGAACCAGAACTGCCACAGTGGGATCACTCTTGCATATAGGGTTGAGCTGCTGACAGTGAACCGCAGTATAACTCCTGCAGGCAGCTCAGCAGCCACCTTTCACTCCCTGCTAGGGCTTGTTCACCAAGCAAGGGTGTCTCATAAAATGCCTGCACTGATTTGCAAAGTGTAAGCTCTGGCTCATTAACAATAACTGAAGCGAACAAATATAGCTTAGAGAAGCGCACATATCAAGCTCAAGAAGAGTGTAAGAACATGGCAAAATGTGCAAGAAACACATCCTACTCCTTTCAGTTTTCACAGCAAAAACAGCACAGGTGATAATTTAGCAGTTAGGCCTGCATTTGCAAACCTGCTCATCCTATGCCTCAAATCCAGTTGTTTCAGCCCTCATTTGTTCAGTACTTTTGCACGTAATCAACACCAATATAAAACAAGTGCTAGGCATCTTATATAAAGTCTACAAACAGTTCTCAAAATTAGTGGGTATTTCTGAAAACATCTGTCAATGAGCGTTTTTCTCAAGGCATATATACTGAGTAAATGGGATATCATCACAGCTACAATTTCTCAGTACAGGAAATTGCCAGCCACCAACATAATTAGAAACAGTTCATATGATCAAATTAATCATTCAAAAAAGAGCAATTACTGTTAACAGAATAATGGCATGCCTTAAAAAAGAATGAAATTAACCTTTAGGACGAACAGAGTTACCCTCACCATTCTGTACTGAGGCAGCAAAGATTAATATATGTGCAAAATAAAACACTGCATTAGCGTCTGCTGAAAACAGAAGTAGCATTATCTATCTGGCCTATTCAACCCTTAACAAACTTTATTCTTTGGCACTGGCATAGAGTGGAAATATCAATAGTCACTTCTATGCCAAAATGAAAAAAAACACAAAAACTTCAAGACTTCCATTGCTATATAACTTACCACATTGTGTTTATCACTGAACAATAATTACATGAAGATTAAGTATAAGTCAGTAATTTGAAATGCAGTAGAATTAACATTCAAACCTACATTATGGCTCCTCAAAAGCTAAGAGTTACAGAGTTAAGCTTTAGCCTTAACAAGCTAAGATCTAGAAATGCATACCAAACATATTGAAAAAAAGCTGTAGTTTTGCTCTGTAGTGCTAAGCATTAATTCTGATTATGAATGTATTTCTGTATTTATACTTCTAAATGAGATTAAATTTATGTTTATAAACACAGTAACATACTATGCTATCAATATATAGAAGAGTTAATGTATTTTGAATCCTCAAGCTGTGTGTTTCTACACAGATGAGATTTATTTTATTCTGAATGTCAGCAATGTTTAAATTAAGTCATTCTGATGTTGAAGATAATTAGAGACATATAACTTCTACAGATAAATTTATTAGGGCACTGAAGTTACTTATACCAGCCTGGAGCATGTTAGCTGCTTAGAACTGGTATACAGCTGTTTTTTATCATGCCAACACTGGAAAACAGCAGGGACATGCTCATCAGTTTTCCTTTCTCCTGGCCTCTGCCTTCCCCTGAAGACGTACCCCACTCCCTCATGTCTTCAACTTTCATCTGCCTTTTGCTCCCTCAATGATACTTCCTTTCCTTCTGCTCAGCACAAATGATGCAACCAGAAATAGGTATTTGCGAGAAAAGTGACATCACTCCATTCTTTTCCTAACTGAAAATGTATCTGGTAAACAGACTGGTATATAACTCATAGCATGAAGAAGGTTCACATTTAACTGTGTATTTTCATCAGGTTATAATTTCTTACTCTAAACAGTATTTAAGCTATAAGCTATAGTTGCACTTAAGATGTCTCTCATTTGGACAGAGACTAATTCTATTTGAAATTCTCTAAGCAGCTTATTTTCTTTTTCCCAAAGAATCAACTTCCAATTAAAAAATACTATTACTCCATTTTTATATGAGATAGACAAAACATACAAAAAATCTGAAAAGCCTGTACCTTCTCATTTTCAAGTTAGTTTAAAAACAAGTCTAATACGCAATGTTGAATTTTTTAAATAACCATTTTCAATTAACTTTCAAATTAATTAGCAAATGTATGTGTAGGTTCTCAAGAACACATTTAGTACTATAATTTTAGGATGAGCATGCTACATTTAATATAAAATATTTTGAAACGCTGATTTAAGTTTTATACTTCATTCTTTCTTAATTCTACATCAGCAGCTTGCTGTCTCCATATTAAACAGCATGCAATATGTTGCATAGCCAAAGACATAAATGCATACATTCTGATAAAGATTTTTTCTTAACAGTCGTGATGACACACGGACAGACACGCTGAAGGATCAGTGGCTCTGTCTAGCTATACCTAACATAGCTAAGGATAGGTTCAGACAGGGTGCAGGCAGGTTGGAAACGATTACTCACTGTTAATCTGAAGGAAAAACATGGACTGCTGGCCAAAGTCAGTGCTCAGGTGATGGGTTGCCAGCTGACAGCATGAAAGAGAGAGTAATAGTGATACGAGGGACAATGCTGGGAAGGCATGTCTGCATCAGTGCTACAACAAAACAGGACAATGGGCAGCATTAACTTTTCCAGTGTATTCACATTTTGAAGTAGAGCTACAATGTCTTCAGTATTTAGCCCTAATAGGTGGAAAAGTCTGTGAAACAAGAAAAACCTACATTTGTAGATTCTGTATGACCTAGTACAGTCCTTATCTCATTAAACACCTGAAGTACAATAAACACTGTGGACATCCTGTGCTGCTGTACTAACTAACTTGGGAATATCTGATTAACTCATCGACTGCGGTCACGTAACTTCAGTTTAACGCTACTTATAGTTATGTTTACATTGCCACCAAGATGATCTGCATTCAGGAAGATATTTACTAAACAGATGATTATATAAAATCCTGAAACAAAAATAAAAGGGGATACAAGAAAGGAATTCAGAAAGCAATCAATCCTTATGATCTGTACAGGAGAGAAATGTAAACATGAAGCTCCTGCCACAAAGATCTACAATGAGATTAAACGTGCTTGCTAACTGCACCGTCATTACGAGTGGCCTTTGCCAGGAGAAAGGCAAAGCTTTAGCACAGGGACTGCTAATCTGCATTATTTCTAATAGCAAGAAGTACCCCAAAATGTGCCCCATCCCCTTGTTAACAGGGCTGACCAACCTCTCAGGAGAGAGAGTTCTGCACTGTTGCACGGAGTAGTGCCACACACATAGAATTTGTTTCTGAGCTCTGCCTAACGCAGTGAAACTACAGCAACTGCAATGTAGGCCTTAGCTTTTCTGGTACTGCCTGTCCCTGTGGTGGCAACAAAAAAATCTTCCTTCAGCTTCAGAATTTCAGCATATCCTAACATATGCCTAAGGTCAGGGGCACTGACTACCATTATTGCTGAATAAATGATCTTGAAAAAGTGTTTAAATTGTAAATTATCTTTCGGCCTAGTAACTAATTGATAACCTCTAAAATATTTAAATATTTCTAGAACAATATGCAACTGCTACATTTATTTAAATTCCTTTATTGAGTTGAACAGACGGATATTGATCTTGATACTATTTCTTAACATAATATATCCATAAAAGTTGAAAGTAGGGAGCAATAACATTTTAGATACCAAATGAAACAAGAGTCATTAATAAATGAATACTATTATCTGCTCTAGTTGTACGTCTTTCGGTTTCAATGACCTGGAAACATCAAACTGTTAAAAAATATTGGCTAATTCAAATTCACAAGAAAATGGAATGAAAGAGAATAAAACCTCCAAGAGGTTCAGTCTGGAAATTTGCAACTACTAGAAACAGCTTAGAGGACATTTACTTCAATGCTTCCAAAGCCATCACTCAAGTGTAACGCAGTGTGCCTGTTATTTGTCAGCACAAGCTCATTCTGCACTGCATGTGCATTTACACCATCAGAAGTTACAACTTTTTTGAAGTCAGTTTTCAGAAGTGTAATACAACTATATGAACTTTCAAAGAATCAGCCTCTTTGTGTACTGCAGTGGAAAAATTGAGATTTTTATTATCATGATATGAGCTCAAGAAAACAGACAATTGTTTTTGAAATTAAAAAACCTGCACATGCAGTTTCTGTTTAAAAAGGTCGTGACATTGGAGAAGTTTGCACCAGTGTCTATGTACAGTATAAACTGGTGCTATTCCAGTTAAAGGTGTTAGCTCCCAGCATAAGCTTTCCTGGAAATTTGCATGGTGGCTCTATCAGGAGGTAATTACATGGTTGCAAATCTTAGTAGCATAGACAAGGCCAGTGATCTATAGGAGCTGAAAGGACTAAGGAAGATTTGTTGTCACCTTGACCATGATAGGAAAATCCTTCCACTTAAATCTTAAACAACTGACATAGAAGGCAAACATGAGAACTGCATTATCTGGAGGATCTTATGCATTAGTAATAAGTACAGAATAAAAATCTGTTTCTCTTTTATAAGTCATACATAGAGATGGATATATATCATTGAGCCTGAACACAGAATTTATTCCCAAGAGAAGGCAGATAACGCATTTGTAGCATGCCAATTATTGATAACTAACCTGGTTTCTTATGCAAGTTGGTTTTTTTTTTTTTTTTTTGGGGGGGGGGGGGGGGAGAACAGCAAGCACCTCTGAAAACATGCCATGCTTTGTACTTTTAATATGTTAGCATTATTGTTCAGCTATGGAAGAAAAGCACACCTGTATATGCACTTATGTAGCAAAACAACGGGATTCACATATTTGTACTTCTATTTATTTGTAGTGATAATGGTGCTTCTATTTTAATTAGAAAACATCTTTTTTTTTCTCTGTAAATGCATATAACTGAACTTCAGAAAGGAAGCTGGAAGATAAAATTGTCATGACTCAATTCAAATTAGCTATTTTAAAATGTGATGGTACTTTCTCTTTAATGCTGTAAATACTGACATTCAGAAGCTAAATCTTGTTTGTCTAACACCTTAAAGATAGTGTATTTTTTTACAGAAAGGCTGTAAAAAAAGTTAAGGTACCTTTATCACTACAGATTTCCTTCAGCCACCTTGAGATTAAAGTTTTAATCAGCCAATGATTAAATTTTTCATTACTAAGTAATTTAACACTAAGTTTACACTGTTCAACTGTTAACTGCCATGCAAAGAAAGGTGCACCCACCATTAAACACATACGTGAAAACATCGACAAACTTTAACATATAAAAGTAAATTAAGGATTCCGTAAAAAAAAATCTGAGCCTTTCTGTAACAGATGGCATAATTTCACCACTATCCGGAAAGTATGATGCTGGTGTGTTCCCCTCCTCCATTATCATCTGTTTACCTTTCACAGGAGTTGCGTTAGGCCCTTAGCTACCAGGTTAATACAGTATCCATAGCACCGAGAAACTATATTCTCGGCCTTGTACAGAAAACACAGGTTCTCAGTGCTCCACGAATCCTTTATCAAACCATCGAAAGCTTGAAAAAGTTGGCCATTACCTGCTTTACATTATCTGGTGTGATGGCTCATGAGAATATTTGTTCCTATCGTAACATGACAGCTATTTAACGATTTGGCCTCAAAAAATAGCTGTGCTTTCAATTGGCAAATTGCAAGCACATGTACTTATTTTGATGCAAGCTTTAAAAAAAAATAAACCAGGCCATACTGCCAGAAGAGACAGCCCGGGTAATTTGCAGCCAGGCACACTTGGGTTCTTACAACTACCCGACAACCTCAAAATTGTGTGCAGTTGTACGGAAAGTCAAAACATTTGGCTTAAATCAGGATTTTCAGAGAGCACACGTGTACGGTCACTGAGGCCAGCGGGTGAGGAGGGCACGTTCACCAGGCAGTGCGGCCCATGGCGAGCGTCCCTGTGCCAAGGGGGAGATAAATAATAACATAAAAAAATTTTAAAAATAAGTGTTTTCCACCGACCTCTGCGGGGCGGGCGGGCCCTCGACGCGCTCTCGCCCACCTGGGGACACCGCCGCGGCGAGCCAGGCCCCCCCTGAGCGGGCCGGGCCCCACGCAGCTCCCGCCTTCGGCCCCACCTCGCCCCGCGGCCTTCCCTCCCCTGGCACCCCGCCCGCCCTCCTCTTCCTCCCCGCCGGCGGCGGCCCTGTCAGGGCGGGCGGACGGCCCTCGGCGCGCGCCGGGCCCGCGGCCGGCTGCGCTGGCGGCCCCGCTCCCGCCGTCCGCGCGCGCTCGCCGGCGGCGCTGCTGGCGCTGCGGCTGGCGCTGCTCCCGGCCGCCGCCGGGCCGCTGGGCCGCGCGTGCGGGCGGCTCCGTGCGGGGGGATTTGAAACAGCCGCTCCAGGGGCAGCGCAGCGGCGGCGCCCAATCAGCGGCCCGGATTTTTCGCGCTGGTTCTGGCCGGAGGAGGGGGCGGGGCCGCCGCGCAGGATCGCCGGAGCCGCCGCCGTTGCCGCCGCCGCTGTTGCCGTGTCGCCTCAGCTCCCGTCGCTGCCGCCGCTCCCCGGCACTGAGCTACCGCTACCGCCGCCGCCTCCGCCCGGCTCTCGGGGGAGAAGGATGCGCTAGGGCACAGGTCAGTAGGCCGGGAGCGTGGCTGGCTCTCTCCCCCCCCACCCCCGCCTCCCCGGGGAAGGGAGGAGGCACCCGGGGCACGTTCCCGCAGGCCCCGGGCGGGAGGCGGGAGCGGCGGCGGCGAGACTCCCTCGCCCGCGGGGATGCTGCCGCCCGGCCCCGCGCCTCGCCGCGGTCACCGGGAGCGCCCTCCCGGGCTGGGACCGCGGGCCCTGCCCGGCAAAGCGCTGTGGAGGGCGGCGTGGGGGCCGGGGGTCCCGTCGCGGGGCATCCGCTCCCCCCGCTCTGGCCCTTCCCCCGGGCGCTCCCCCCTCCGCCGGGGATCCGCTCCCCTCAAACTTACCGTCGGCGCCCCGCCGTCTCCATCGCCCGCCCCTGCCCGGGCAGCCCGCAGCTCCCGTTTCCCCCTTCCCCGGAGGAGGGTTTTTTTGTTCGCTCCCCCCATCTCTCCTTCCCTCCCTCCCCTCGCGCCCCCCCCCCCCCGCTACCTGGCCCTCGCTGAGGGGCCGCGGGTCCCCGGCGCCCCCGCCCGCCCCTCGCCCCCCGGAGGCTGCCGCAGGATTTCTGCTGTTGGCTGGGCCTGACTCTTGGGTGGCGGAGGAGCGGAAAGGAGCGATGCCGAGCCGGAGTCCCGGCTGTTGCAGCTTCATCCTTTCCCCCCCTGCCCTCCTCCTCCTCCTCCTCCGCGCTGCGGGAGGTCGGGGGCAGCATAAAGGGGTAAGGGAGAGGTGCCCACCCGTTCCACCTCCCTCCCCCGGGGAGGGGGGGATCAATCAGTGCAAATCAGAAAGAAAACCGGAGGGGGGGGGGTGTGGAGAACCGATGGGAAGGAAAAAAAAAGCCTCCTCCAGGGTTTAAACCGCCTCCTTAAGAGGTGGGGTGGCTGCAAATGTCCCCCCCGTGGCGGTGAGGCTGTGGGTAGGTGGAGGCTGCTGCTGCCCCTTCCCTCCGGGTAGGACTGGGATTGTACGGCAGTAGGAGTGAATGTAACTCTGGAAATGTATGGAGGGGGAAGCCATGTTTGATTTATTCCTCCACTAAACACTGGTGTGATGATCCTTCTACTTACACCCTTCTGCAGTCCATCCTGGACCTGTATGGGAGGAGAGCCTTGTTAGGAAAACGGAAAGAAAACATTCCTGCGAAGGCATACGGGCTCGTTGGCTCAATCTTCATTAAGTATAAGAGGATAGGGCTCTTGTAACTTGAATTGATATTTGTGTGGTAAAAGAGCCTGGGGAACTTGTATTCCCAAGGCCATAGTTACAGCTCATCCGCTGTGGCTTTACCGCTCTGGGGGTGGAGAAGGGAATTTGCCACACTTCTTGAACATATTTATACTTGCTTTTTGGTTTTGTTTTTTTTTAAATATGTCGGCTGAAAGGAGGAGTAAATACTAGTAGACGTACAGAGACAGTAAACACTGTATTTAAAAAGATTTCAGAGAAAATGGGCCTCTTGCTAACAGGCATTAAACAGGCTAGAGGCTGGTATCAGTCATTGCCCATGTATTTTGTGTGCGTGAATAGTTTCCTTATTGGCATTTGCATTAAAATTGTTTTATAATGATTCTGAAATTTAGGAGCTAGTGCTGGCCGCGCTGAGTAAGCTAAACGAGGTCTGCTTTAAAAAAAAAAAAAAAAAAGGAAGATATGTTTGGCGTTTAGCCTTTTCAGACATCTAAGGAAGGTAACTGTAAACACTGTAGGGTGGCAATGAAGTTTGTAATAGATTTTGCAAAGGGCCTTTGCTGGTGGTTTATGCGGACATATATATGCTTACTAAAATTCCTTAAACATGGAACGTGTGGCTTCAGCTGCAAGAATAAATTGGTTCTTCACCAAGATATTCGTATGTTAGTAGAATTTCTGTAAATTCATCGCTGAAGCTATTATTTGCTTGTTTTGCTGTGGGAATTTTGCTCAGGAAATGCAGCATATCAACCTTAATAAACTCCTCAATTTCACAGTGTGGTATTATTTGACTGTTGGATGTAATCATTGAATAAAACCACTGTTTTGCAGGACTACTGAGGGCTCAGTACTTACGGTATATGCAATTTTTGGTTCTTTCAGTAAGCATCTATATCCCATATATTAAAGCATGCTGAGATTTTCATCTAGTACGCAGCCATCAGAAAATATGACAATTTTTTTCAGTATTTGAATATAAAAGCTCTGGATATTCCTGGAGACTATATGGCTAGTTCTTGTGACAATTATAGGAGTATCCACCCTCATACATACTCGGAAAAATTCAGATATTACAAGTACAGTAAAACCTACTAATTTATCAAATGTTATTTGAAAATGTCAGAAGAAACTAGGTCATTATACTTTAGGGGTATAGATTTGAAGTCGTTTAGAAAATGGGAATTAAATGTAAAATATATTTCCTTTTAGTTCAATATGAATCCAACAAATGGCTAGTAAGAATAAAAAAAATGTTTTAATATCTGAAGGGCTATGTGCTTTTTCTAAAGCCAGTGGTTGTTTTGCAGATGAGACTATTGCATTTAAATTACTGCCTGCATGCAATAGACTGGATATTACAACAAAAACAACCCCACTTTGTTTTAGACTGGAAGCAAAAATGATTGTTGAGGGGGTTGCTTTCTAATATTTGAGTGGTGAAATTGATGCATACAGGTATACATACATATATATGTATATATGTGTGTGTGTGTATATTTATGTATATTTGTGTCCAAAACATTGCGCTAATGAAATGGCAAAGGAATGGAGAGAAGGGATTGTTTTTCAGTGTCCTATTGTTTGTGGCCCATTCACCTCTCACTTTTGCACTGAGCCTGCTTTTTGTTCCACCAGTGTCAGTGTGTTTCCCAAGCGAGGCCTTATTTCTACAGACTGATAAATGCTTGTCTTTCCTTGTGGTCGATCAAAGCCTATTGACTGCGTTGGGACTCCATGCATGTATAAATGTTCATCTGCTGTGGTCAGATTACTGGATCAAGGATGTAGTTTATGATGAGGAGAGGATACAAACACAATTCTTGCACCATTTCGGTCACCTCTGGCCACTCCTGCTTACATAACTACAAGACATCTCTTAGGTTTTAAGCATAGAAGATGGTTGAGTGCATGAAGATTGCAAGTATTTTCTGTGTAGAACAAGGTAAAGCACCTAGCCTTTTCTGGGAAAAAAAAAATTCACCTCTCCTCAAGAGTACTCTGCTGCACTATGGGAAGCATCCACTAAGTGGTATTGCTGAAAACAACAGATACCCTAACATTCAGTAATCAAACATCAATAAAGAAATGCTTGGTGGGACTAATAATGCAGTAGATGATGATGACTGCATACTTTTAATACTGTGTTTGTGGCTATACTATTTCAGCTCTTTCATTACTTTTCTGCAAAGACAAATGGGATGGCCTTACGGTTGAGTAAATATGATAGATCTGGTATAATTCTCAAATCTAGCCTTTGGATGAAGGAAGAATGGAGATACTGAAGAGGATCTAAGTGGATAAGTCCGTCTATGTTTCTAGGAAGCATCGCTTTCCAGTTAGGGTGTAGCTTTGAGAAATGTCTTCACCGAGGATGTGCTGGAATCTTGGTGGTGTAAAAGAGAAGGCAGAGATGGAATATGGCACCAGGATAAGCGGTCAGGCGGTAAAGTGGAGAGAGAAAATAATTTCCCATCAGAGCTTGGCATGGGAGTCTGAATTTCCTTTGGTGCATAATTGTGGAGGACTTGGGAGAAAGGGGGTGGGTGAGGAGAGCCTTGTTGACGTACCAGTAGTCAGCTTGTAAATTCATGTAGCCGGTTGAATGGGTCAGCTATTTTATAAAATTAATGGTTACTTGGAAGGCTCTGGTTCTGAGAACATTTTTGAAGGAAAATAGAGAAACTACCTAAATTCACCCTTCAGTGCACCTTCCAATTAGCTTCTCTATGACCTGCAGTCATTGGAGGTAATAAGACAGCTGTATAAATGTATTTACTTTTTTCCTTTCAGTTTACACTGACAGAAATTACAAAAGTGAAATGTCAAGTGCTATTTTTAATGTTTTTATCAAGTCAATCGTGTCCAGCACAGTTATTTTACATTTTCTAGCATCAGCAATAAGGGAAGTTTTTGGAATGTGTTATAAGGGGAACTTAGACCGTACTGTCTTCTGCTGCCCTTCTGGTGAACAGCAAGCTACAAAAATATGCAAGATTCCTGGAGGACAGATCATATGTACTAATACCTCGTGTCTGGTGATGATAGGTTAATGCATAGTTCATCATGCATTACTTTGCTCGCAAGCAACTCTAAACTTTAGCACCAGATAATCTATTGACTCTCTGGTACATTTGAAAAGCTGCTTCTGTCCAAAGCATGTAATAGATTATACCACAAACCGAATTTTTTAAAACACTTTTGGTGTGCAATAAAGAAATACCTGTTAATCATGGTTGAACCAAAAGCAAGGTTTCTACTGTCCTTCTTGCTAATGTTAAGAAATAATACCGTTACGTGGAAATTGTTCTGATAGTAAAATGTGATGAGCTACATGTGGAAAGTAGATGTTTGAAAATCTTTTTGAACGATTCTTAGCAATCGAATTAAATTGACTAAGTATGGAAAAGTGAAGTGCTAGCCCATACGTACTTCAGAGTATTCTTATGTTGGGCAAAATTACTTTGCCCTGGGGCACCATTGATGTAGGTTCTCATATTTGACATAATTTGAAACTAATAGAATATATAAGTGACTTAAAGCATGTGTTAAGTTGCAAGGGCTACTCAACAGGTGATGGCTCAGTTTCTAGTTTTGTCCCCATCCTTTTAACTTGTCCTATTTTTATCTTAGTGCAAGATAGCAATTGGATCTTGTTTTGAACTTTGGTATTCAGCTCCCCAGCACAAATTTGAGCTATTTTGTATTCATCCATATTTGGGGTAAGGATACATATATGACAAATGACTGGAAAACTATAGCATGATGTGCTATTGAAATAGACTTTCATAGAAGCTTTAACATTTTTCTTCTATCTGTGAAGGATACTGTCAGTTTTCTGTGTGGCTCTTTGGAGAAGCACAGGGTGGTCTTGTTCTGTTGACAGACAGAGATGGCCATTTAACTGTCTTTGTGAAACCTCTTCTGGCCTGTGCCTCATATCAAAATACTAAAATACTGACATCTCACATCTGTGCTAAAACACACATAACAAATTAGAAAATTTGTGTTTTAAAATAATAATAATAATCTTTAAACATATTTGGCCTTGAGGGCTAACATCAGAATTCCACGTTTTCTTTGCCATGATCAAAAACATGATAAAAAGTGAATGTTGTCCTGTTGTTCTCTGAGTTCTTCCTTACTAAATAAGAGATACACCAAGGAGCAGAAGATGAAATATTTTGTGACAAAAATATTTTCAAGAAAGAAGGCTGAGGTTAGGGAAGATTTTATTAGAAATGTGATCTAAACGCCATTTGAAATATTTTGAAAAGCTACTGATAAAAGAATAAAAGAAGCATTAGGAAGGAGATACAGTAATGCAGCCTCCTGTCATAATGTTTGGGACCCATTTCATTTGTTTATTCGTTATAATAAGTTGAAGTGTAAATGTTCCTGGCATGGCATGGGTTAGTCTGCGGAGCTGAGGTTCCCAAGATCGTGTATCAGATAAATCAATTGTCAAACATGCCAGCCTTGGTGGGATGCCATCGGAGCAAAGAACCTTACTGCAATGGCACTCAGAAACATCTAAGTTGGGGAGTTATCTCTGTAGTAAAGAATGCCCAGATTCTAGTCTGATAATAAAGCCAGAGGGATTTAAGCCAAAGTATGAACCCTGGAGAGCAGTGTAGGATGAAAGATATGAATATGGATCATTGCGCTATATGCAGTAGTTGCCAAGAACTTTCAATCAAATACTTCAGAATGAAACTAATGTTGTGATTTTTTTGTGGATGCAAAATGCAGACCATCAGAAGCTGTTTTATAGTAGCACTCCTGAACAAACTGGAAACCAATGCTGTGATGAAATGTGGAACATGACTGAAATTCAGCAATAGTGCAAAAAACAAGTAGTAGGCTTAAAATGTGTAGTAGAAACTGCATGTACAATACCTATTAATCCAGTGAATGCTTGGCTTAAAAGTGGTAGTAATAGTTGAGTCTCAGAAACTCTGCAAGTAAGGATAGCAACTACAATTGCTTGACATGACTTCTACAGTCAAAACTTTTTAGATTTTCCCGTAAGAAGTAGGTACAACAGAATTTGTCTAAAGAACTAAATTTGATAAGGCAGTGAAGTAATCCACAGAATTAGTGCTATGCTGATGGAAAGGACAGCAAAAATGACAAGAGATACCCATTGGAAACCTCTCAACACAAAAGTTTTGGAAAGTGAATAAGATGGATTTGGTTCATAGGACAGGAAAGTGTTTTATCTTTCTGTCTCCAAGTTAAATGGGTAAGCTACACTGTATCTGCAGAAACATAAAAATTGCCTCAAATTCCGCACCTTTTACCTGTAACAGTCATTCTAGTCTCTCTCTAGAAGAGATTCTTGATGTAGACATAGCAAAGAAATAGAAACGGAATTAAGAACACTGTGAAATGCATTTTGGCAAGAGCATGTTAAAACCTCAGCACAGGGAGATGCTTCAAATAATGTCAGAACCAGAAAGGCCACTTAATAGCAAGTATTTGGATTTGTTTCGAGAGGATCTAGTGTTCCAAGTCACTTGTGAGCGCGGGCCTTGTTTGAGTGTTCCTGGCATACATCTGCCAGTTGTGTGTGTGTTTTTTGCTTCGAGGTAGTACATTGGTAGAATAATTAACATAATCACATGTGTATAGTTACAGTCTATATGTAAAGTAGACTAGAATTAGCACAGTATGGTCGGGGTTACATTATAGACATAGGTACATTGATCAGATATAGATATATACAGTTGAAAGGTGCAAGTCTATAAGTAAAATTCCGTAGTGCCACTGAGTCAGTATTAACTACCTCTGAACTTTACCTTCCAGTTCTTTACATAATGTCATGGGACGTGAAGTTGAATGTACTGGATGAAAGAAATCATATATATTTTTACATGTTACCTGTTCACATTAGAGAGGTGCATTATCAGTGCAACATGTTGCTGTTTTTATGAACAGAAGACATGGCCAAATACTGTTCTATGATAAAGATGATGATACTCTCCTATGTATACATGTAGCTAGGCTTTCATACTATTGACAAGGCCTCATATATCACCAGTGTCACAACGCTGCTTTTTAGAATTATTCAAATGCATCAAGTGTGCTTCTGGCATCTAAATCCACCCACTTGGGTGAACAGGTTTTAATGCTGTGATGAACAAAGATAGCAGAGTTTTAAGGGTCTAGGCAAAATGTATCCTCTGTATTAAAATTAGTTGCTGTCTGGTCTGCTCTGGGCAACATTGTTTATTTCTGTAGAGATGTAGCAGGTAATGTTTTGTTAATACTACCATTTGATTCATTACTTATATTGATAACTTATTTTGTGGTGTCGTCCCAGATTTGATCTTCCCTTCTCAGTATTTGCATGATCAGAAATTTTCGTGGTACTCGCAGTGAAGCTTCAGGCAATTGCTATGCTGTCATGACGACATATAGGAATAAGGGCAGAATCATTGGCCACAGTGAAGAGGAAACAAACAAATTATAGCGTGTTTATCTACTGCAGTGAGTATTATGTAGAACCAGAGGATCCAGGTCCTGAAGGTATGGTGCAAGGAGTGGAGAGGTAGGATGCTGAAAAGAAAAAGCAATGGGATTAAAGAAGGGGTGGGAAATTAAAGTAGGCTTGGACCAGGTGAAAAAGCAGTGTAAATAAGGAATAAACTCTGCACCTAAGTGCTGAGCTATTTGAGAGTGCATATGGTTCTTCGTTCCCAAGCTAAGTAGAAGCCAGATGCACAACTTGCCCACCTGAGAGACAGAGACAGATATAATTTCATTGGTGAGTAAAGGCCTAGACTGGCTGAGTATTCTGGCTGTATTGAATTGTCAAGACCTCTTTTGCTACAGAGGGGCCATTCCCTTCAGCTAAACCATTTGGAACTCTCCAGGAGACAGAGAAGTCTCAAGTTTGCATTTGAAAGCAACTTTTTTTTTTTTTTTTTTTTTTACTTTTAGCCATTTGTTAAGCAACTGTTGAGGGCTGTCTTATAGTGTTTATTAAATATTGATGGTAAATCCAGTAGTTCCTACCATTTTAGGCACCAGTGTTCCTCTCTGCTTATCTGCAGAGAACAAGCAATTATTTTCTATTTGATTTGTGGTCCCACCGCAGTAGTATTTGTATTCTCTCTTCAGACAGAAATACAATGTTTTACAAGAATTTGAATTTACTCAAATCTATCTCCTTCCTTCACCACCCACCTTCAGCAGCAGGAGTGAAACTGACAAAATTCAATTTCTGTGGCGGTGGAGAAAGAATATTTCTTCTGATTTTGAAGAAAATGAATTAATGGGGAGGAGTCCTGTTACAGAATCTTCTAGCTTTATCCTCAGCAGCAAGGGTTGGTTGCAAAAGCTTTTCCTGAGGAGGAACAAAAAGTCAAGTCCATCAGTTTTGTAAGCTTGCTTTCTGCAGTAGCAAGTAACATTTAAAGCGAAGAAATTCTTTGCTTGCCATTCTACAGTTCTTAACTGTACAAGCTGGTATTGCCTTCATGAGAAGGCAATAAATACTTGTTTCGGTTGATGAAAACAGACTGTAACAATTAAGTTCTGAAATTTTATCCATGGGGAGGGGTGGGGGGGAAGCAAACCCAGAACAAATTAGAAAAGATCAATACTAATTTTTTTCAAAAATATTTGGTGGCAAATAAGTAAGTGCAACTTACAAGTACACTAACCTTTTTCACACAGTTTTCAAAATATGCTTGATCTTTTTGTGCAAATGTATATTATGTCTCTATATAAACATTGTTATGTACTATAAGTTTAAGGAAATTTTCATGTACTCGTTTTAAAATACTTTGTAGGTCAGTCTTGCCAGCTGACTGGTTAACTGAAATCATTGTATATCTACTGCAAGAGTAATGAAGTCTTTACTTCAGGTGCTTTTAAACTTAAAACTGGCTCCCTTGGACTAAAGTTTCCTTATTTTTTTCTTTCCTAAGTCTTTTTTAAGACTAGTGGTAAATTGTTAGAAAGTTTTGGTAAATTATTTCCAGTTCTCTGTCAGCTACTACAGTAATGGTTTTCTTCATGAGAGATAATGCTTTTGAATTTGCTGGATAGAGCTGGTTTGTAACAATTTTTGGCAAACCCACAATGCAGTTTTTAGTTATGCATTTTCTTGTAAAACTAAATTCTGTTTAGATCCTGCAGTAATTTTTTATTATTGTAATATAGTGAAGAACAGTCACAATGTACTGCATGATAGTAAATATGTCTCTACTCCTATTTGATATTTTAGGTTTTTTATACAAGATAATGTGAACAAGCACACCAAGTTTTCAAATGGATTAGCAAGAATGTGTTGTAACTTTACTAATCTCTAAGTATTTTGTCTCATTCTGATCTGAAAATAGGAATAACCTTTGGTCTTAAAATTGATGAGAGAATGGAGAAGACTTATCAGAAAGCTATCTTTACAGAAAAAAGCAGCAGTCATCTATTAGCTTTTTCAGTGCCAGCTGAAAGCCTGATTTGTAGGTAATAAAAATAGCTTTTGTGGATAAAGTTCTCTTACTGTGACTTTGTATTTAGGTGTGTTGTCTTCCCCCCCACCCCGAGTAATTCACCTGAGAAATGGCTTTAAGAAAACCCTTAGACAAAACAAAAGGGGTCTTTAATAGTGACGCCTGTTGTTGATTACTTACTGTGTTCACTCCCTTTGGCAGAATTGGAAGGAATGGACTACTCCATTATTCCTGACACACAAGAAATGCATCTCTGAAATTGCAGCAGATGTGGAAGAAATGAATAATAAATATCACATAAATGATAGTGGCCTGGACAGTGAAGGAGGAATCTGACATGCAGACTAACTGTATTTGGCTCATGACTCCTCTCAGATGATGGACCTTCAAGTAATTAATAACATCATTTAAAATGTCTGCAAAATAATTTGCCTTATGTAGAACCTGTTTTTTTAGTATGAAAATGTGTACAAAGCCATTGCAAGGATTGTCCGATTGTCATTGTCTGGTTAGAATATCTAGAGACCTTTCTCTGATAAGTCAAATCTTCTTTTGCTTACTGAAAGCTATTTGTTCACAAGCCAAAATATCATGTTTATTCAGCAGACTCCTTGGCTATCATGTTTTTTCCTCTTTATTAGTGGAAATGGTACTTGTTGGGTCACCAGACAGTCAATATGGGACGATACTAGCTTAAGCTCATTAGCTGCTACTAGTGTGTGGTGCTTTTGTCCCCTTCCTTTCCCTACCCTCCCCCCAGTTTCCTTTTCTATAGATACAGAGTCATCTAGAAAAAGATAAGGGATTGCTTTTGCTTCTATGTGATATGGTGGTCCAGCATGAGTGCACTTAATTTAACTACCAAATCTAATGGTATGCTCAGCTGCTTCAGGACCTTACTCTTACAACTCTGATCAACCAGATCTTATCTGTGATCTATCTCGCTTCATTCTTTCATGTCCTGTCTTCTACATCTCCTTGCACTAATTCTAAGCTCACAGTACTGCTTGGTTATCTGTTGCTGATCATTTTCTTTCCTCACCCCTTTTCTTCTTTTCTGCTCTGTTGTCCTCTTCTCACAGAGAGCCTCATCCTTTTTCTTGCTTATGTATTGTGCTACCATGAATTTTAGATAGCAGCGGTTGTGCAAAATTTAACTAGCTTCAATTTTGCCCTTCTTTCTTGAAACCCTTTGTTATTCCTGTGTGTAGATTTGCTAGCTTCTTCCATTTAACTGGACCCCACAACGTAGCTTATTTTTTACAAGGAGGACTGAGGTGCCTATCGGCAATTTCCTTCCATTGGTTATCCTAGAGATGGTGACTAACCTGCAAGTTGCTCTCTACAAGTCTCATCTCCCCAGTGGGACTATATTTGCTTATAGGTACTCACATCTATTATCTTTGTCCATTATTCTGCCTCTTACTTTAAGCCTCTTCTCACCTGGCTCCGTTAAATCTTTGTACAAGCATGGTCTGTTTCCCATATTCTATAACTGTATCTACTGGTTCTGATAATCTTACTGTCTGAAATTACTGCCTTTATCTTCATCTTCCCAATTACTATTGGCCTGGGTACATTGACTTCTTTTTACCAGTTATATTCCTGGATTTGTTGTCTGTCTAGGCTCCAGAGATTTGAGGGGCCTTTTTCAGTGCTTTCAGCTGTTTTTAGTGACCTGTATTAGTGAGAATCATTAACTGAACCTTCATTCACTGAAGTTCTAAAATCTGCATGCTGTGTATCTTCAGATGTATTACGCAAATCATGGTAACCCCTAAAAGTTCAGGGTCTGTCCCTGCATGGTCTTACTGGCCTTTGTATTTTTGTTATATGGGATTACTACCCTTGAGTTTATTAGCTAGCAAGAGAGTAACTTGATTTCTTTAAGCCATGTCTTTTCACTTAGTTATTTACTGGTCATTGTCCAGACAAGGCCCTGAGCAGCTTGATCTGTGTTGGCCCTGATTTAAGCAGGGGGTTGGAATAGATGATCTCAGGAAGTCCCTTCCAGCCTAAGTTGTTCTGTGACTCTATGATGATTTTTATGTTTTGGAACTCTTAAGCTATCACTTTTTTAATGCATCCAGTGTTTTGAGATTGAGTACACCAGTAACGTAGTCTAATTTGGTTATTTGTTGCTTTTTTTGAGTTGTCCTGGTCTGCCTCAAGCTTGATGGCTTTCTAGCTTAAAGAAATAAGTGATGAGAGTAAGAGTTATTATTAAGCAGGACAAAAAAATACTAGTAGAATTATGGATTAAAACAAATAGAGTTACAAAATGCAGATGTCTCGATCCAGAAATCTAGACCCTGGTAAGCAGCTATTGGAGCCATATTAAAAAATGTTTTTCAACTTAACCGTGTAGTTAATGGACAGGAGGAAGTCAGACAAGGCATTTTTGGTGCTGGTCCTCTTGTGAGAAGCTGTGATTACCAGCAGTCTGTCAGGCAGGGAAGTGGGGAGCTGCAGTGTTTGCTGCTCTGGCTAGTTCAGGCAACCACTGGATGGCGTCTGCAGCCACAGAAAAGCTGCTCATCTGTAGGCTTATTTTTTAGATAGAGGGGAATTTTGATGCCCAAGTCAAATCTTTGTTTTGCATTCTGTTTTACTCTATTAAGAATCTGTGGGAAGGAAGTACGGATTTTGCAACAATTCAGTGTTTTGGGGTTGTTTTTTTTTTAAGGAATTTTGCTGTAATCTCTGTAACCATAAGCATCACATGTTCCGTGGCGGGTTTGCTTTTTGCCTAGAGATTTATAGAATTTGTCATCAGTTGTTTCGTGAAATAAATATGATTTCAGTTAAATCTGCTGAATCACAGTTTGAAACGTTGTCATATTATTAATTGGGTTGAGAGTCTGTCTCATGTCCATGTTTTCAGAGAAGATCTTGTGTAAGTACATGAGTTCTCTTTCAATTTAGTGAGTTCTTTGTTCTGTTCCGGTGGAGTTTTGAGTTTCCTTTTACCTCTGACCCCTCTTCAAAAGGGTTAATACAGTTGGCTAGTTTGCACTTATTTTATCAGAGATTTTATTGGTAATTCAGACTTCATCTGGCTAAAGAAAGATTAGAACCCTTCCTGTCCCAGATTCACTTGAAGTTCAGGTATACTTCTTACCTTGTTTAATGCCAGCTTTTTTGGGCTGCTGTTTGTCCCTGGAGAACGGTTTTAATCTCTGAAATGAGTCTATATAGCTTGTATGGAGAGATGCCCTGTTATCTTGTAGGTACCTTAGAGCAGCATGGTAGGGAGATGGGAGCATTTGCTGAGGAGTGACAGAGTTAGGATTTTTAGATTTTTTCTTTTTTTTTTTTTTTTTTTGTGCATCTTTGTGCATGAAAAGATTTCATGTTGGCCAATTGCTTTGAATTCAGGCTTGACACCCTTAAGAAGCTCTGCCAGGCTAGGGTAATGCTCAGTTATAAGCATTTGTACATTGCTACTCCTGATGTAGAGGTAGCAAATATACACGTTTCAGGAATATGCCAGTTGTAAGCATTATAACTGTGTACATTAATAAACAAGGTGGTGAGATTCAGAAGAGATTTCTTCCATAGCAACTACAATTCAATAGTTATTCATCGTGGTTTTTACTGCACATTTTTGGAAGCATGAGAGACTAGATTTGATGAATTTTTGATTCGATGTGACAGTTCTTGGACTTAATCAAATATGAAAATGGTTACCTTGAGCATGGATATGATTATTATTGTGCTGAGCTTTCATACTATTTATGATGGTGTATTTCTCTATATCATGTATACACTGGACCTGGTAATATGAAGAGTCTATGCATATGAAGTTTAAAAATGAAAATTATCATCTTGCCTGGTCTAGGAGCACAAAGGAGTCATTCTGCCAGATTCATTTGTTTGCTGTGATAGTATAATGTTGAAATGGGCAGGGTTAGTTTTTAGAACCCTCCGAAAACCTGTCTAGGGCAGATAATAGTGCAGTTTTAGCTTGTTGGATGTTTTCAAATTTCTGTATGAAAAATGAGTGTTAGTGTTGTTACTAAAAAGCTGAAACTCCAGCAGTTGCTTTGACCACCTAAATTTTGCACAGTGTGGCCATTGGCCTGAAGGATCAGCTGTTTCCCAGTGGGCTGGTGTTTGTGATACAAAATGCTCACCTTTTATTCGTTCTCACAGCCAGAACGCTTTGGGATACATCTGAAGACTGAGCTGTGTTGTTTCCTCAGGTGTGTTTTGATGGAAGAGTGTAGAGTGAGGAAGAGAAGCTCATGATGCTGCTGTCCATGGTGTAGGTGCTACAGTAACACAGCCTGTGGGGTTTTTACACTGGCACGACCTCTTAGAAATAAATTCATCTGTTTAACGTTGTTATTAATGATATTATCTTAGGTCTAACTCTTACTTGTTTTAAACAGTGCAATACCTTTGAGTAATTAGCGTGGGTAACACTCATGCTGTAGATTGTTAACAAATTGTTAAAATGAAAGCTGTGGTTTTGCTCTCTGCTTTTGTTTTAATAAAATTGATGATTCATCAATCTATTTTTCTTGGACTTTTTCATAATGTATATTAACAGATATTGAAGTATTTTGGTTATGAAGATTGTAAGCAACACTTTTTTTAGTAAAACTTGAATGAAGTACATTGAGTGTTATATTAGTGGGGACATATCTATCTGAATACTTGGTAGCTTTTGACATTTCTGTATTATTAAAAAATATTCTCTGTATTTTTGTCTTAATATAGCAGTGTAAGACTGGAAACATCTGGGCTGAATGGACTTTAGCATCAAAAGAAGTTCTCAACTGTTAACTCGAAAAATTAACTACATCAAAATGAAGCAGGTACCAGAGATCCTTGGAAATACCAATGGGAAAACTCAGAATTGTGAAGTGAATCGTGAGTGTTCTGTCTACTTGGGCAAAGCACAACTTTCTGCCACTCTACAAGAAGGTGTCATGCAAAAATATAATGGCCATGAGGCTCTTCCATTTATTCCAGCTGATAAATTGAAAGATCTAACCTCTCGTGTGTTTAATGGCGAGTCTGGGGCCCAAGATGCTAAGCTGCGCTTTGAACCCCAGGAAATAAAGGGAGTTGGAACACCACCCAACACTACTCCTATCAAGAACGGCTCTCCAGAAATTAAGCTGAAAATCACTAAAACCTACATGAATGGAAAGCCTCTTTTTGAATCTTCCATTTGTGGAGACAATGGTGCAGATGTGTCTCAGTCAGAGGAAAATGAACAAAAGCCAGCAAACAAGGAGAGGAGAAACAGAAAAAGAAGCATAAAATATGACTCCTTACTTGAGCAGGGTCTTGTTGAAGCAGCGTTAGTATCAAACACTTCAAGCCCCACTGAAAAGAAGGTAGTACTTTTTTTACATTCTTTCTTTTTTTAGGTTTGTTAATCATACTGAGATTTCATTTGTTCATATGCTAATCTTCATTTCAGGTATTTCAATAGGTGTTTCCCACAAACAGGTCACTTTCTGTGATACTCTATCTTTGTCTCAACAAAGGACAGATGCACTCTAGTTCTGGTCCATGTTTCTTGCCTAGGCTAGGAGTACCCTGTAAATTCTGTTTCCATGTAAGTAAAATAAGTCTCCAGAGCAAATCAGGGTGTGTGGTAGTATGGGATGTATGAAAAAGAAACTTCATCCAGACATGCAGCCAAGACCTAGTCAGGATGTGCACCTGGGCAAGGGAGCTGGGGAGGCCTCTAAATTTAGAGACGGCCTTTAACTGTTGGAGCATGAGGTATTCTGGCTTCCTAATAACCAGATGTTTCAGAAAAAAAAAGCCCTATTTCTATATTCCTGGTTCTGAATTAAAGAAAAATGTACTTGGCTGTCAGTTGGCTGATAAGCTAGGCTCTTTACCTTCAGATTTTGGCAGTTGGAATGTAGTCCCTACCCTTATTTGTCATCTGGAAAGAGCTGGTTTTGCTTGCTATAACCTAGTGAATTGTATTTGTTGAAAAGGTCTAGATGCTTGTATTAAATGTCATTAACTTTTGTGCTCAAGCTTATCTGGTTTTTGCTTCTTTTAAACATGGGCAGAAATGGAAATGTCACTTTTTTTTAAATTTGCTTTACCAAGTTGTAAATAAGAATGCTGCTGAGAGCCCTTTCCCCCCTTTATTTAGTTTTTGTTGCTAGACTTCATTTAAAGGAATGCGGTTTGCAATCGTTTTATCTTGGAGGTGGAAACCTACGTAGCAGGGATACTTCTATGTATATTAAGTTTCTCAATGAATAATTCAGACTAGTGTTGTATAATGATGGTAAATGTTAATGAATGCCTTGGCTAGTGAACAGATCCTGGTTCTTGGACTAACACAACTTAAATGCAAAATGTATGTTATAGTTTTCTGTCAACTGCAGGTTTACTAGTTAATGTTGATTCTTACCTTCTCCCAAAGTCACACATGCAGAGAAGAACCACGCACATAGCTGCTGTATTACTGATTTTATTTACCTTTATGTTCATTAAAACTACTTAAGGAATGAGTTTACAGAACTGTGTAAACATTCTTCTAAGTATCAGAAATATTTATCATTTATTTATGATTTGAATATACTATTCATTCTAGAATGATCAATGATATTTTCAGGAATTTTATTAAAGAGTTTGTCTTCTTAAATTTTGTTAAGGAGAATGTTTTAACACTAACCAGACTTTTCTGAATCACTACTCAGAGGTAAAAAGTATGGTCACAGCCAATAGTTGGAGTAATTCTTTGTCCTGTTCATTGTTAATGACGATAAGTTGGACTAAAAGGTGGTATTTTTATTAGCATCAACAACGCTAGCATATTTGTGTGCCTTTTTTTTTTTTTTTTTTGAATAGACAATATTTAATATGCCCATCTACACAGTTTATTCTGAGGCCTTTCACATCGGTTGTTGATTAAGGGTGGCCTTTAATTTTTCCTGGTGAGCAGTTCGTTTAAGATTAAAAGAAGCGTTGGTCTGGCTTCTCTGAGGTGTCTTCTCGCCAAAAATTGTTGGGAGAAAACCATGTCAACACTGTTTCCCAGAGTGCTTAGGAGTTGATGGCTGGAGAGTGATAGGGTTATTTGCTCCTGTGCCAAACCAGTGAGCTACCAAACTACCAAATCAAGATGACCACCTGCTTGATCTCAGACTTTGCAATGTTATAACCCTATTCTTTTCAGAGCACTTGAAACATAGGGTCATGCTTCTGGCTCTTTTTTCTTGCATAGTGCACTTTAAAGCACAAAGGGCAAAAGGAAAAGCATTTGAAGGTCCCAAGATGTTGTTTTATCATATAGCTCCTTGACTTCAGTAAAATGTCTGGGGCTTTTCTTTCTCTCACAGGGAGGGTTTGCAACTGTGCAGGTTTAAAATAAAGGAAAAAAAAAATACTAGGGAACATGCTGAAGGAGGTTTTTCAAATGTTTGTCCACATGTAGACTAGTGATATATATGTGTTCCCTGTGATCATAACTGTAATGTCTTAATATCAGTGTTCTTTGGTTTCAGGTCCCTGCTGTAGCTGTTATTTCATCGCCAACATCCAAAGCCTTAATGTTAGTGCATCATACTGTGGTTTTATGTAGCTGATTGTGGCTGCAAAGTAGAAGTTAGAGAAATATCCTCAGAGTAAAAGCTGATTAATTTTGCACTTAGATATCTGTTTACTGTAGGTTACAAGTTGATGTAAAACCTGTTTGTCTGGTTTTATTTCTGGGCTGGTTTCTCTCTCAATTCGTCCAAGCTCTTACTCTTTTGATGTAGCAGAAATCACTATGGTTCAAATACTGCCTTTTGTGTAAGGTAATTATATCTCTGCTTGATGGACATAGCAGATTACTGTCTTGCTGAGGTGAGAGGCATATCGTTTAACAAATGTTCCAGTGCTCTGTTGTTGGGTTTTCTTGTTGTTTGGGCATTTTTTGTTAACATAAAGGAAGGCTGTTTAAAACTTTATCTGCAAGTCAGTTTTCAATTGGGAATAACATGATCTGCCCAGCTCTGACATGAGTTAGGTTTCTGTTGATAATCACCACCTTTTCCAGGCCTCTGAGAAACAGCTGTACTGCTTTCATGTTCCCAAGGTAAAGGAGAGGAAGTGAGACAAGCCATGGCTCTTTCCTCCATCCTGCCTTTCACCCTTCTTCCCCCCCCACCCCTGGTACCTCTCCACCTGAGGAGTTTACTTTAAAATCCAGGCCTCTTCTGATAAGGCCTGTTTTAGCAACTTTTATGCCAAGGCACTACACTGATAGTGGTCTGGCACCACCTCCAAATGTTCTGTGTTATTGGTGGTAGGTATCACATGTTAAATGTTTGAATTGACGTCAAACCCATGGAATCCCATAGTTGCCCACTTGATAGTGCTGCTCATGAGAGTGGCAGTATGCTTCAGTACTAGATTTTGTGGTGGCTGCTTTTTGAGTCATTGTTTTTGTCAGTTATTGCAACGCTACCAGTTAGGAATGAGGACCTTCCTTGATTTTTTCTCACTCAATGCTTTTGTTAGAAGTGAAACAATCCTGTTTGGAGGAGAATGGCAGAGGTTTACTTCATATACTAATATGAAGTAATCCAAGTCCAATCCCTAGGGCAATCCAGAGTGTCTGTATGGCAAATAGAGTACATATATCTGCAGCTCTCATGCTGGTGGTCCCAAAGTAGGTCTGTGCTCTCTAACCCTAAGAACAGCTCTGTATGTGATACTGGCACATTTGAGCTTGTTCTGCATAAGCTGGTATGGGCCTACAAGTGGCAGTTTGCCCTTTTGGCATGGCTTCCTGGCATGACTTCCTAGCACGGGTGCAGTAGCTCAGAAAAGCAGCAACGGTGTGTCCAGAACAAACCTGGAAGTCCACACACTGCTATACTTGCTAGTTTAGAGATTCCAGCTGTGTAAGATGTACATGATCCAAAAGCTGTACCTTCCACATAGCTTCCTATACAGTTTTCTTGTAGCCTTCTTTTAGTATTATACCAGAAACTTGGCAGTTTGTTACTCTTTCTGCTCGGTACAGTCTATAATGACTTTGCAGCAGCTATATGGGGGCAATTGCAAGTTACTGGAGAAATTCCACTAGCCCTTGTCATGTGTTTATGTTGCCATTTAATCTTCACAGAGAAAAAATGTTCCGGCCAACTCCATTATATAGTGCCTTTCCCAGCAAATGGCAAAGATTTAGAAACTCAATAAGGGTAGAACAGAAGCAGTCTGAGGATTATCTGCTGCTTTTTATGCTTCTGTGCTAACTAAATACGGGAAGATGGGGACCACTGAAGGTAGTGATGTTGCTCTGATGCTTACATCTAATCAGTAGAGATGAGCAAAAACCAACAAGTTCCCTCTGTAAGATTGGAGAGCTGTGCTCATCAAATGTTTGATTATCCTGTTATAGCTGTTACAGCCAGATCCTAAGGTGACTTGTTTTGTTTTAATTTCAGAAAAAGTAAAGAGAAAAAATAAAGTCAATTAAATGTGTCTTTTTCAGAAGGAGGACTTGCTTGATTGATTTTCATCATCAGTTATTAGGAATTCCTGGTCAAGTACGATTACTGAACTTGTCATAAAATGTGCAGCTAAACTACCATGGGAGTCAGGATCTGTAGTTGTAGGGTAAAATGAACTCAATTACTTTTTCTTTTTTAATAGGCTGTTCTTGAGGTGTCAGATACTGTCTTCAGGTGAGTGATAACACAGGCTGTCGTCATCAGAATCCCAAAGGAGTAAGAGTAACCCTAAAAATCTCTTTGGGGTGATCCCTTCCAGAACAAGAGAAATAACTTACCCATTTTGGAAGGGTTCCTGAGCTACTGTTTTGTGTTAGCCATTAGTAAAGGATTACGTTTAGCTACACCTTGAAAACTTGTTTGTGCTAAGCAGCTCACTATGTGCAGCAGTAATTGTTACTTTGGAACTTTAAATTGTTTGTTCTTAATGCTTCATTGAAAAGTATCTTAAAGAACTACTTGTAGGTTACGAAGCACCAAAAAGCATATAGCGTCAAGAGTATACTGGTTCGGCAGGAGATTAGAAGCTATGAGTATTCTCAGAGTGGCTACAAAATTAATTACAGAAAGCTTAAGTATTTGTTCAAGGCTCTCCATACCAGACTTCCTTTTTTTGTATGTAAAAGTGGCTGAATTAAGTACACTTTCTGCGTAAAACTGTCGTCTCAATACATAATATGTAAATACTTTTTTTTTCTCTCTCTTCATAAACACATTGGTGGGAGAATCCAAGTCAAATATGAAATAATATCTTGAAGTGATGACAGAAATGCTATATAAGAACAGTTCTACCAAGTTGGATCAAGGAGCTGTTTAATGCAGCACCTCAGCTCGGGGGTGATGTTCAACGGAGGATGCATAATGGGGAGTATAGACGTGGCAAATGGTGGAGTGATGCTCTCTTTGAATACATTCAGCCTCCAGGATTTTGTGACACAGAGGTTTCTAGAGCTGGTGACTTTGTATTTAATAGCTGTAGATGGCTAAATTCATGGAAGAAGGCCTCATTATTTTTTTTTTTGAGCCAGTGTGAACTTTTTGTGTGCATGTCATTAAGTAATAGAGCAATAGAACAGCTCTTTTTCCTTTTCAGTTTGCCACCTACTTGTTTCACTTGATTGTCTCATAATACTAGAAGTAGGGATCATGGACAAACTTCTCTATTACTGATAGTTTTATAGATTTCTCACAAACCTGCTCAATTTTTAATTTCAGCTTGAAGAGTCCTAGTGCGTTGTTCCACATAGAGGAGCCATTCCATAATGTTTCTTCTTGTTATCATCCTTTTTCTGAACTGTGCTGCCCTTTGGGTTCTGCTGTCTCTTTTTTTGAGAATGAGGGACCAGAACAGTACAGGACGTTCAAGATACAGATGTCTTGTGGATGCATACAGTGGCATGTTAATGATTTTCTATATTGTTCTCAATTTCATTATTTTTCATTATAAATAATACTTAGTATTTGATTGATTCTTGACTGCTTCTGAACACTGAGCCAGTTTTTTGTGGAGAAGAGCTGACCAGATGTAATCTGACTCAAATTGGAAAAATGTCAGCAACTGTTGCATTGTTTCATACTCATCTTTGGTTTGTGCATTCCAGGACATTTTTATTTTATTTTGGTCTTTTGGGCACTATGGTGGACATGACAGATCAAATAAAGTGGAGAGCAGGCCATCTTCTGGAAGAGCTAACTTCCCTTTACATCTCAACAGCAGATTGTGTGCCATAACACAGTTAAGACGTTAATGACACTGTTTTGGTTTAATTGTTTTTAAGTTGACCAGACTTACTCGCAGTCATTGCACTGGTAGCGTCATCATTTAAATGAATACTGTAATCTCAGCATCTCCTCTTCATCTCCTGCCACACCATTACTGCTTGGTGTGGCAAGGAATTTTTCTTATTTTCACTGCTTTTCTGTGCAAGATATGGTGAAGCCTTTCTGTTGCTCTGCTCAGTGTTCTGCTTAACCAAAATAATGCATGTCTAACTTTTGTATTTAGCGGAGAGTTAGATCTACAGTTCAGGGTTATGTTACTTGGATGGATTTACAGGCAGATTTTTGGGAAACTTTAGTGATCTGTACCAGATGTCATTTCTGGGCCTTAAAGCCCCCTTTTGTCAAGAAAGAAAGATGCTTTGTAGTAACCCTTAGGCAACGTAGCAAAAGCAAAATATTTTGATCTGTCTTGGAACAGTGATATCAGCCTCCTTTACAAGTTTCCTTGTTCTGGAGTGGAATTCATGTAGGGCACATGAACTTTATGGCCTCCAAAAGAGATCTTTGTTCACAGACACTGATTTTATGTTTGTCTATTACCATGTTTCATTATCTTTCTATTCTAAATAAATAGGTCCAACTGGGCTAATATTTATATTTCCGCTTTTTGCGAATACCCCAAGTACCTACAGGAGTTGTTCTCTTGTGCATCATAAAATGGGCAGTAGCTAAAAGTGTAAGTTGTTGATAATAAGGAATGAATTCCTTTCTCAGAAAGACAGTTCATAAACGTGCTTTACTTTGGAAGCCCAGTGCAAGAGGGAAAACTGGATCTTGCACAGACAATTGTTAAACAAGGCCTGCTGCACTTGTATGAAGGAGGGAGGTGAATCTGTGGCCTCATAGCAGCAACTAATGCGAGAAAAGCTTGGTGTTGTTTCTTTGTTGTTGTTTTGTTTGTTTTGGTAAATGAATGTCAACTCAAGTGTATGTTGAGGATGCTTGTGATGAAGTAAAATAAATTGGGATCTTAGTTCTTGTGGATAGCACTTTGATCATGTGCTTCATGATGATTTCTTACTGCAACGACTGCCCTATTTTAATATTCGTATGGGATTTCTGGTTGGAGTTTCCCAGGTTTTCTGTACATCTTTATTGCTGAAAATAAGGAATGTTTCAGGAATATGCTTCAGCATTGCCAAATCAAGGTAATGTCTGTCTGGTTAGGTTTTTGGGGTTTTTTACCCCCACATGCCCCTAGGCTGATGAACCACTGATAGTGTTTCTTGCATTTCATCTCTAGAAGAGGAGGACCTACTAGGTATATGTAACAACACAACCTGGATGGAAACCTCTTGTGCCTGCTTTTAGGTATGGGGATTCATTTTAAAGGTCTAGTCTGAAAGGCAATGTAGTACTTGGAATATGTCAAATTATTAGTTAATTAACAGGGCCCCTTTATGCTAAATCAGCATTTGTTCTGTTTAAGCCTAGACAGCTTCTTTCAGAAGTGTTCTTGTTGCAAAAAAATGTAGAGGTAAGTATCTGCCTTCACCAGAAAACAATGTTCTGTAAATCTGGTTGCCTATTGGCAGTATTATCTGGGCTTGGGTTTTTCTGTTTTCTACCAAGAAAATTAGGATTCAGAACATCTACCCATGCTACCTTGGATGTTTGTGAGCTAGCAAGAGGAGGATATCTGTTAAGAAAGTGTTTTGGGAAAACTCTTTTCTACTGAACTCTATAAGGGAGTAGGAGAGTGCTAAGCGTAAGGCCTTGATACAGATTCTGATCTTGAAAGTATGTGAAACCATTGTACATGCAGATAACAGAATACATATGGATATAGCATTCTGAAAATCTGTAGGTATGCTGAGATGATTTAGCTTTCATTCTGTTATCCTATGTGAAATTCATATGGAAATTTTTCAGAAATAACTGTTTCCCATGCCAAACTTCCTCATGGCTCTACAGTTATGCTTTTCCAGACTTCTGTGGCATCTCGTATCCACACTGTCTTATATACCCAGATACCGCATCAAAAGTTGAAACTTTTGAGGGTAGGTGAAGGTTAGAGAAGTTGGATGTAGGCAGAATTCTTTTTCTAATGCTCAGTATAAAAGGTTTCATTCATTCTGATCAAGCCTTATCTAATTTAAATTTCTGAAACATGGAACCTTTCAATAATAAGCCAGTAACTTACAATTTAAGAGGTCATCTAAATGTAAATTCAGAAGTTCAGTAAAGCAGCTGAAAGAAACTGCTCTCCACATTTTTAAGAAAGATCGAGGGTTGGGAAGTGTTCCAGAACTTGCATCTTACTGGATCTATCTGTGAATGATTGAATCTGTTTCTCTTCAACTCTTTACTCTGAAAAAAGGGTTGTATCCTAGTTACTAAAATACCGTGTTAAGTTTATTTCTAAAATACTTGCTCATATAGTGTTTGTGTAAAGGAAGATTGCTGATTTGGATAGACAGATTTGTGTTTAAATGTAAAAGCATCTTAAAGAAATTTCTCATCTGCTGGAGACTTGCTAATGAGGGAACCAAAGCCAGAAAAAAGAATTGAAATGTACCAGGAGTTTAGTGGTTGAATTGAAATACAAATTTGAGCTTTTATCTTGTTTTAAAATCCATAATCTACATTTTGAATCTCTGTCTAAACTTAAATGGATTTTTATTGTCTTCTGCTTGCTTTCCCTCTTGGAGGGGAGGGTCCTGCGTGGTGATATTCAACATGCTGTCCACGAGCTGCTTTAGATGAGTTTATGGAAAGAAATGGAGGAAACAAACCTATTGTCACAAAACTTATATTTGGTTTCAAAGAGCCTCAGACAGCACAGAAAAGTTTTCAGGGCATCTACAAGTAGAGCAGTGATTTTCTTCAGCCTTTTTTGTCCTCTTGTTTTATAGCTTTACCATCTAAGCACATTGAAGAAAAATAAATAAATCCTGGTTGTGGCAGGAAGATTCAAATTTAGTGTCTTCTGCAAATGTAATTGTTCACACTGCCAGATTTGATCCCCTTTTAGTAATGGAAGAAAATAAGTGGTTAGTAATAGAAGAAAATAAAAGATAACTTGAAGAAATACATTTAACATAATTGCTCTCAAAATTGAATTTGGAAGGTTTTAGTTAAATCTCTGGCTTGGTATAAAACAATTAGAAATCTGAAAAACTAACAAACCAACCCCCAGTATAGTTTGTTCATTTTTTTGTTTTGATCTGGACTTTCCATGTCCTCTTTCCCCTCAGTCTTTACCTCACTGCACAATATAATGCATGTTTTACGAGGGTGTTGCAGATTTAATTGTGCAGAGGTTGACACAATGGCCTTTTGAGGGCTGCAGTCTTTGGATGTTCTACTGAAGTGTCCCTTTCTGTTTTACTGAAGATGGAACACAAAACTTAGCCAACTCATTGCTTCTTCCTTCACGTTTCCTCATTCTTCTCCATTTTGTAGTAATAATTCAGCGTTTTATCTTAATCTCTTGCAAGGGTCTGGTTTACTCTTTAGTCTTCTGCCTGAAACATTCTCTCTGTAGGCAGTGGTTTGCTGAATATGTAATTACACAGCATTCTTCCATTAGATAATAAACAGAATATAACAAGACAAAGTGGAAAAACTTATTTTTATTCTTAATACATTCAGTTATTTGTGGTTTACTATCTAAATATACTCCCCCACATCCCAGAAGGTGAGAGTTATTTGGCTAACCATAGGGCCTCTAAGGACTTGTCCTTCTGGGATAAAGAGATTTACTATAATGTGTGAATTATATTCTTAAAAAAAAAAAGAACAAAACACTAAGGCGGTTACATTTGTGAGGATACTCTGTTTTTATAGACAGAATCATTTAGAATGAGCAGTGTCCATTTCTTAACAGACTTAAGTTGCCACCCTTTTCATTTGAAGCAATAGTGTGTATTGAGGGTTTTGCATAGATTTTAATCAGCTGTAGTTGTAATTTTTTGTCTTGAAGTTATTTGACTTCATGAGATTTTTTTCCTCAGTCACAGAGTGAGAAGAAGCCATTTCTCTGTCCTGAATGACAGGACATCACTCATTGGGAAAGTAGCTGCATCCCTCCATTCCTTTGCCTGAACACTGAACGGTGATTTGTCTTTTGTCAAATGAAGTTCTTGAATTTTTCAGGAATCAAGAGCTTTCCTAAGAACATAATTGTGATGGTGGTTTTTCAAGGAAGAAACGTTTGGAATCATTGTCCTATTACGTAGTTTGTTTGCTTGTTTATAGTGTCCTTAATCATTGGTGAATTCAAGTGACAGAAGAACATTACAAAAATAATCTTTTTTGTTCTGTTGCTCTCTTTTTCTCCAGACAAACCTATCACCTCTCCTGAACCTCTGAAAGGAATGAAGTTTGTTCTACAACCACTTCCTTAGTTCACTATCTTTCCTGATAGACAGGCAAGAGAAGACAAAACATTTTTACTTTTATTTTTATTACACAAGTCCATGGTAGAAAACAGGAGTATTAGTGGATGAAACACAGCACAAGTAGATAGCAGGACCAGAAAAATACATGGTTTTGGTCAGCAAGCAATGTTATCTTTTCCATAGTAAAGAAACAGTTTGACTGTCCAAGTTTGTGTGTTCTAACTTTGACTCAAAGTACATTTTAATTGCATATAGTCTGTTTAGGGACCTTGATTATTTTGTTTGAGTTTCTTTGTAATGCTAGTAGATTGGTTTTTATTCTGGACTGCAAGCAGACCTCCATCAGTCTGTGTTTGTAGCATGGCCTTCTATTATAGTGCAGTCCAGTGGAAGTTCTTTGATACAGGATGGAACTGGATTGCTAATGAAAACAGAAGGGGAGATACCAGATATCTGCAAGGTGTTCAATATGTACTTCCCCGTTATGCTACAGAAGAGGAGAGCATTTACTGTCTTCACTTGTCTTAATTGTTCTCTTTTATTTTTGTACAATATTAAATTCTGGTGGTGTATTCTTCACCAATTCTCAACATTGTTCTTTGTCTAATTCCTTTTTTGACAGTTTACAGTTAGATGAAAGGTTTTTTTAATTATTTCTATAGCTTTCCAAGTTTGTATAGTGAAATAGTAACTTTTTGATGCTTAAGGTAATTTGCAATAATTTTGAGGGGTTATAATTCCTTGCACATGTATGCACACGTGCATAGATACACAAAATAGATAATGATAATATTAGTAGCTCTACCACTGATCACTTTAAAAGGGATAAAGTTATCTCAGTCTGACACAACCTTTTAGGTAAGCCTTCCAGGTGTTTTTTTAAAAAAAATTACCTGTCCCTTGTTTACTAAACACTCATCATGGTGTTCATAACAGTCTACAAACAAACCTGAAGCTCTCAGTACAGTAAAGATGCTGCTCTTAAATGCATTTTTCTTTGGTCATTTTAAGATAGTTTTAAGCTTTGAAATTACCCATCGCTCATGGTGTGTTCTTGTCTCACTAATCAATATTATGAGACCAGAACTAAATGGAAACTGATTGGATTCTTTTGGTCAAATGTAGGCAAAGTTAATTAAATACCAATGTTTTCTACGGCTAAGCCACTTCTTTGGGCTGGTAGAATGCTGACAGCAGTGTCATAAATTCTTGTCAATCTGCCTGTCACTCATCGCTTATGAAAGTGCTGAGAGAAATGACAAACAAATCTGTGAAATGTTAAGGGAAAAGGAAAGGCATGTTAAATTTTCTTGTCTTTTTTGGTCCTTCTCAGCCTATTGCAGCTGCTCGCCCAGATGAGTTTTTGAGGATGCTGGTACTCTTCAAGGCATAATTTCTCACAGAAAAACTCAGTTGCAATAAGGGAATTACTCCATTCCATAGTCCACACCCCCCTGGATAAAATAAACTTAAAATTTGTTTAGCTGCCTTTCAGAGCAAGTGTTTCATTAGGATAGTAATCCAGAAAGTCAGGAATTGTGATGTGTGCCATACTGAGTAGTGCAGAGCCTGTCAAATGGCCTGTGTATTCAGTGTTAGGACTGGTCTGTGTGGGAGTCATCACCTGCTCACCCAGGCTTTGATTGCCCATTTATGTAACTTCTCTGCAGTCTAGTGTTTGAAAGAGGAAAAAAAAACCCTGGAATTCCTTCCCAAAGTAGAAAAGAAATATGATCACAAGCTGTTTCCTTCTTCTGTGTAGCATAACTGGTTTAAACTTTGGGGCTAAGGTGACTCAGGTGGTAGTTATCTCAGAGGCTGCAGGGCTTGCCTATAATTAAGGAAGGAGAGGGAGTGGAAATTCTGCAACTAAATGTGTTTGTGTTTACTTCTGTCAAGACTGCAGCAAAAGGTAACGGGATGGGGCATACACAGAGCAGTCCAAACTTACTTAGCAATGATGGCAAGCAAAGACTGTTCTGTGCTCCTCTGCAGCACAGAAAGCCCAACAGGCTTTACTTTGTTGACATTTATGGGTAGGAGATCTAATTAGAAATGAGAAGAATTTCAAGAAACAAAAAGTTGTCAAAAAGACACAGAGCGCCAAAAATTGGGCGCAAGGTGTTTTAAAATAGTTTGATTTTGTGTGACCTTCCCTTGCTTTACAGTTGTGCTCTAAACCAGGAGTCTCCCATCTTAATTTGCTTGCTTAAGTATCATCACAGCAAGAATTGATCAGCTATTGCAGGAGGAGGTATTCCCTGTCTTCTGGTGCATTCACACAGACCACCAAAAGTGCGCTCCAGTCCTGCCTCTCCATCTTCCATGGGTCCACAGTCAGATGCCCTGTTCTGTCTGAATACATATTGTTAGGAATCAAAATTTGCTTAAACAACAATTCCTGTTTTCTTCTGGAGGAAAAAAACCTGCAAGCCAAATTACTTTTTTCTATACCACTTTGTAACTTGAATGGTGATTTCCTAGTCTTAAAAATTGTCTCATAAAGAAGCTCCAGCTCTCATCATATGACAACACAGATACCATCAGGGGACTGGGTGGTAAATTTGTTTAGAAATGCTCTCTTCCTCCCATCCCATCCCATCAATAATTAAAAAAAACCAACCTGGATACTGAAGTAAAATCTATGCATATGACTGCCTTCCAGTATCTAGCATTTTCTGATGTTTTTAAACAATTTAAATACTTAAGCATTTAATGATATGCTGGCGGTTTGCAAAAATATTTTTGAGAGGAAGTATTGAAGAGACTGTTGATGTCCTACAGCTGCTTGTCTCAGAAGTACATGCCAGGAATTTCATGTCACTGTTTACTGTCAAGATACCTATTAAATAGATCAGAGTAATTCTCAGCATGAGAAAATCGAACTAAACCAGAATGACGTGGGAAAGTAAGATGGAAGTGAGTTCATGGTGATGTTTTCTATAGGTTTTTAAATAACTTCATATGAGAGCTCTTAAGAAAATTATGTATGTAGAATTCTGTGCTGTATTTTGCTATTCTTTTAAAGTATGTACATTTTATCGATAAAAGAAAACATAAATACAGCAAGTGCTGTATAGATAAACTTTGCAGGTTTTACCAGAGCCTGTCTTTTTCAAGTTTTTTATCATGATCCAGTATAGTAAAAGAATTCTGGGCATATTAAAATTTGTGAAGTGTTTGTAGATATATTGAAATGCGATACTCACCCCTGTACTGCCACTCCTTTTAGGTTATGCTGCAATAATAAGCACTGCTAGAGCCTTTTCATTATTCCAGCCAGCTCCCTCTCAGATTGTAGTCATAAATCTTTGCAGCTTAGTTGCACTTTCTGAAAAATACAGGGACTCATAAATTAAAAAAGAGATTCCGAATCCTGAGTAAATTTTACATTTCTGAAAAGTTAACTCATTGAAAAATATTTTCATCCCACTTACTTAGTTTAAATGCTGAAGTCAGTTTGTGTGTGTTAGGATTAATGTTTTTCTGGATCTGTTCTTGGCATATGTATTTCTTAATTTTTAGCTTTTAAGCATAACTCTTCATGTCATTTCACTGCTAGAAGGAGCATTTGATTTTTCACATCTGCTTGGAATCTTTTAGGTCCATTGAGACTGCTGGACTTGAGGCAAGCTCAGTGGGAGGGGTTTTCTGACAGTCTTACAGAATCCTTAGAGAGCCAAAAACCTTGAGACATGGGAACATGGCTCTAGCTGGAGGCACATGAACCAAGTCTGAATTAATCAGAAAAGCTGAATCACTGGATGAGTAACTGTCCCTAACAATCAGATGACATAGCATCACTTGTGTTTACCAGGCATAGCTTTAAAAGCTTTGAGGAAAGGGGTTTCTGAGTACATTAGGCTTTAGGGTTTTTGATTGGATGTACCTCTATGTTTGAGTTACAAAAAAATCTTTGCTGTTGCAGCATGTCAAAGATTCTTGTTGTTTGTGTTTGGAAAATAATGTGTAATTAGTTATGGTAGTATTCTCTAGATTTAAAACTCTGTACGAGGTAACCTGATCTACTCTGATTCAACATAATGCTCCAAATACTTGTTTCTGCATTCTAGATTTCTGTTTTCTTAACAGTGTTCTTTCTTTTCCTCTCACCACTTTTAATTAATTAAAACAGAATTTTGCTCCAGCTCTAATATTAAATCCACTGAAAGCCTGAAGTTCCGGTCCACCCTCTGTATGTTGAGCTGGTACTACACAAGATGAACAACGTAACATGTTGCACATAAATTGAGTACTAGAAAAACGAAAAAGCAAATTAAAAATGTGATTTTTTTTTTTTTTTTAACAGGTATCTGTAATGAGACACATTCTGTGCTTTCTTACGTCTAGAGTTAGTGCTTACTTACATAAAGGCATTCATTATTTATATCAAATAGAACAGATGAAGCCAAAAAGACAAAATGTCACTAACTTAGTAAATTGGTTTTAGTTTGGTGAATAAATGTCTGTGTTGCTGAACTTCGTTATGATGCAGTAAAAATGTGTGTCTATCGTAGGGGAACACAAAACTCCCTTGTAATTAGGAAATAGTTCTGTAATTGTTTTCCAATAGCTAAAATAGCTTTAGAGCACCAGCTGAGCACTCACAAACTTTTACTGCTAGAACTGGAACACAAAAAAAAACTTGCGAAAGGGTGTGGGGAAGGGTCATGTCACAAATTCTTAGTATGTAAAAAGACAGCTGAAAGATGCAGTTTGGGGGTTTTTAACTGGTTATTTATGTAGTTTCTATTCAGACATAAAGACAGTATTTCAGTCTATTCTAGTTTGGGATTTTTTTTTTTTTTTTTTAATGTAAGAACACTTTTGTGTGTATAGCGCTTAACTTGATTAATAATATTCAATACAGAGGGGGGTTGGCTCTTCCACATCTACATCCAGTGCTCAGTTAATGTGTTTGAAATTAAAGTAAGCCTTCCTGATGGTCTCTCAGGAGTTATTTGAAAAGATAAAGGGAAACTACAACTTACTTGCCAATATTTCTAACTAAAAAACCCCCAAAACATAAATGGAACTTGGAATTTTTTTGATGTGAGAGAACAACAATTATGACTTAAAGTTTTTATTACACATTAAATATAATTATTGTTTGTTAGCAAACATGATAGCTCTTTATTCTGCTGAACGATTTCTTATTTCCCTCCTTCCATTACCACTCTGTGTTTTTACATATAATAAGAATGTTTAAACAGAATATGAACTGTAGTTTGTTGTTTATTTTTGTATGCTATTTAGTAATCCTAGTGCATATCTGAATAAATATGGTGATAGGTTCTTTGTTTTTTCTTTTTTTATCTTTTAAGGCTCCTGCTAAGAGAGATCCAACTCAAAGTAACATCAAAGAAGACAAAGTCCATCTGTTGAAGTATAATATAGGAGATCTAGTGTGGTCAAAAGTGTCTGGTTTTCCATGGTGGCCATGTATGGTTTCTGCTGATCCTGTTCTCCATTCCTACACTAAACTAAAAGGTATGTCAGTGATGCTACAAACATCCAGATTTCTCCAGGTATACATAACCATTATTATGGGAAAATTCTGTTCTTCATTTTATCTATTCAGTTGTATCAGTAACTGAATCAGCTCCTTGTTGTCAAGAGGAGTGTTAAAATCACTTAAACACTATTCTTGAGCATATAGCAGACAGAGCATTCTTTCCACTGTGTCTTTTTAACTCTGAACATTCTCCAAAAGATACCAAAATTGTGATCTATGAAACTGTGTGGAGTCTTATTAAAAAAAATGATCTGGTGGTGCTTTCCGTTGTTTTTATGGAGATGCTTGGAGAAGTGATATGGGCTAAAAATTGTATTGAAAGCTAATGGGAATTAAATACTCTGATGATTATGCTTTACTAAAAGCAATCCATAATTCAGGCAGCTAAATTTTCTGTGATTCATAGAATCAACACTGTTGTCTACAGACAACATTAGTTGATTCTATATGCAGGGACTACCAAGTGTTAATGAAATTTTTAAGTAGGAATCTGTATGATTTCTTAATCTCATTTGCAGCTTTGTTCTCTGTTCTGATACCTGAAACTTTTGAGGCTTATCTGTGCTGGTTGTAGAATGATAAAGTAATACAGGTTGGAAAGGACCTCTACAAGTCATATGGTTTCCAAGTTAGAGCAGGTTGCTCAGGGCCTTGTCCAGTCAAATATTTAATGTCTTCAAGGATGGAGACTTTGGAGCCTTTCTGGGCAAATTGTTCCAGTGACTGGCAGCCATTATAGCAAGAAGACTTTTCCCTTTATCTAGTTGAAATTTCCATTGTTTCAACCTGTGTCCATTGCCTTTTGTATTAGCACTGTGTGAATCTGATTGATGAGGCGTAATTTGCCCTTGGTGAGTCTGTGCTGACTATTCCCAGACACCTTCTTGTCTTCCATGTGCTTGGACATGTCTTTTAAGAGAATTTGCCCCATGATCTTGTAGGCATTGAGAGTATGCTAGTCAGCCTACCTTGTACTTCCCCAGATTGTTCTTGTTTTTCTTGAAGAGAGGTGTGATGTTTGCAATGTTTGCCTTTTTCCAGTCATTGGGTGTCTCCCCTGATGGTTGTGACCTTTCAAAAATTATAGAGGTTACCCTTGCAATCACATTGGCCAACACCTTCAGCTCCTTCTGAGGCATCCCATCTGGTGCCATAATCTCATAGATGTCCAATTTGATTAAGTGCTCCCTGACTTTTTCTTAATATGCTGTGGGTAGTGCCTCAGTCTTGCAGCCTTTATCACTAGACTAAGGGACCTGAAGCCTTGGGGGCAGATGTTACAGTTTAAAAAACAAACAAACAAACAAAACCCTGAGACAGAGAAGGCATAGAGGACCCCAGCTTTTTCTGTGTCCTTTGTCACTCAGTCTCCTGCTCCAGTGAGCATTCCTTAGCCTTCCTTTTGCTACTGTTGTATTTACAAAAGATCTTCTTGCTGCATCCCTCACTAGTTTTAACTCCAGCTGAGTACTGTAAACTATTTTTTACTATGTTTATGCCAAACTGTGCTGAAAGTTTAGAAAACCTGAAAACAGAATCCAGAAAACTTGCAGATTAAGGAGAAAAGCAAGAAGTTAATAGGAATATCAAACCAAAGTAGAAGCACATAACTTTGTTTTGATATTTATGCTTCTAAATACTTTCATGTATTTTATTAGATCAAGCGGAAGTATTGGCTTCTGTTGTTACGAACAGAGTAGGGCATTTACTTGTCACTAGAGGTTTCGGTAACTTTGAAATATGTATTTCTAAGTCTGGGAAAGGAATGTTTTTGTGGTTTTGTTTTTATGTAGTTTTCAAGGGTTGCATTGAGAACTTGGAAAATGGACTAGAATATACATTTAAAATTTGCATTGGAATTACAGATTTCTAATGTGGAGGGACTGTAAACATGTAGGATTGGAAATAGGAATAATCTTGACACTTGGGGGTGTGGTCTGAAAAAAACCGCAGTTCAGAAGGAGTAAGCATTGGATTTTTACAGTGGTAGGTGATCAAGCTGGGAAATGAGTGGAAAGCTGCATTTTTGCAGAAAGGAATCTGAGAGTCGTAATAAACCATTGTAGTTTTCTCTGCAGAAGGACCAAAGTCACACTGACATAAATTAATAGTGATGCTTATAAAAAGCATGAGGTAGATCCTTTGCTTTTCCAGTGGTAGCATGGCCTCAGCAGGAGTACTTTGTTCATTTCATCCTGTTTGGGTCATCTCATTTCAAGAAACATGGACCAAACAGAGAAGGTTCTGAGGACAGCATGAACAGATATCTAGGAGTCTACCTGCATGGGCAGACTGAAGAACTGGGGCTGTTTAATCTGACAAAGAGGCCCTAAAGGAGAACCCAGTAACTGGCCTTAGATAACTTAAGTTACATGCAAAGAAGAAAAGACATAAACTCTTCTTTTTCTGGGAAGAAGAGAGCTTAGTAGCAATGAATATTTAGACTACATATTAAGAAGAACTTGGAAGGGATAAAGATAGTGAAGCATTGGGGTGGATTGCCTGGAGAAATGGTGTGATCTCATTCACAGGAGGTTTTTAAGAACAAATTGAATGAGGATCTCTAGGATTATAGCTAGATTCAATGTTGGTAGTAAACTAAATGGCTTTTTGAAAACCCATTCAAGCATTCATACAATTGCTAGAATGGTTATTATAGACTCCTCAGACAAATTTTTCTTGTAGCATTCTTTCAAAGTTTTGATCAGGCAGTCCCTGTGGTTTTAGTCTTTGGATTATTAGGTCTATTATGAGATAAAGAGTTGGATTTTGAGAGAAATAAAGCTGTTTATTAATTCCTAACTGAATTACTCTGCTCCTTGAAAGGAGCAAGGTTTATGCTTCATTATCAAGAATATCTGTGGTAGCTTTTTGTAAGAAACTATAGAAATAGATCTAGCAAAAACCGATGTCATATGTCTGAATGCAACCTGTGGAGTACTAACAGAAAGAAGGGCCCACATAGTTTGAGATGTTAACTTCCATCTCACTGAAGCAATATGGATGATGGTAATTTCTGATATTTGGTCTGGAGTTGGCTTGGGGCCTGCCTTTTCCTTCAGGAGGTTTGACTAGGTCTGGGCAGCCATCATAACTGATAAATGCACGCTGATGTGCATATTTCCATCAGTACATATTTCCGGTCTTACATTATCTTCCACCTACCATTTACTATTGAGGCACTATCAAAAGTCTCCTGTTCCAAACAGAAGAGTTCTTTTATCTGGGAGTTGTAGAAATACTCGGCTAGGTCTCTGTATTTAGCATTTCTAGGATTAAGATCAACAGTGTTTACAAACAATCAGAATTTCTGGATGCTAATACTTGATTTCATCATTCCAGCTGGGTAGGCTTGAGTAAAGTTTGTAACTTTCAACTTGTGGGATGCACACTTTCATGTAGGGCCCGTACTGAGTCAGACCAAAGCTCCATCTCATTCAATATCCTGTCTCTGACTGTTGTCGACCACAGATGCTAGGGTACAGAAAAAGACAAGTAATAGTGGTGGGTCCCCAGAACACTCTCCCAACCTTTAGTAGCTAGTGGTTCCAGGATACTGAGAGCCAAAAATTATGTCTTTGTATATAACAACCCTTTATGAATTCCATTATTTTATCCAGGAGCATTGATACAAATTCAGCCCACAGCAGATACCTAAAGATTCACAAATAGGTTCAATGATTCTAGTGGTAGGCACTGTTATTTAAACTCCTTAATTAGGCAGTTACAGCTATCCAGCATTACATTGTAAAAGGAATAGAGTGTGTCTGCTTGGAACTGGGCTGTTGGCTGCTCAGAGGCAGATCTTTACAGGTGGTTGTCAATCCATCTCTGTCTGCAGCTGGGATATCCTGGTAAAATACAAAAATTATCCTTCATTTCATCATAGACAGATTAAGTCATCGGAGTTCAGTAGTCTCTAGTTAAACGACATTTTCTTAATGAGGACAAAATAATTCCTGTGTGAGAATTGCTCCTGACTGCATTACTGGAACATGTATTAGACTACTGGATTGGATGTGTGATGCATACAGTCCCAAGACCTTTCCATATGCCATTCCTCTAGATTCTCATATCTGATCTCAAATGAGTCATTATTGTTCTTGTAGCTCTCATGTATGTTTTTTAATATATATGTATGTAATGGTTAATAAAACTGATGCACATACCATTAATTAGGTTGCTTTCATATTACCGTTCCAGATGCCACATCTTGAGACAAGATCAAGCCCCTTTAAAAATAACTATTGGCTGATTAATTACAAAAAGAAAGTTCTTTCTAAGTCTAGAAACTCCAGTTATAATAGTGCATGAAGCAATCAACTAGATGTATTTGCTGATTAAGGTAGAAGACATGCAGTGTATTAATAACTTGGCAAAATCTAGACCTTGTTTGAAGACATCTGTAACGGAGAACTGTGGCTGTTATTTGTTCTTACTGGGTAGACATCCTTACCTGATTTCCTCTTCCTCCCAGACTATATGTTAGGCATACTGATGTGATGACGCCTTGAAGAACCATAGATACTGTAGGGGGGGTAACTGATCCTTTTCTAGCAGGATTGAATTTACAAACACAAACATTTAGGTCATCACAGTTACAACCTTTTCTATTTTTAAATGAGAACCTAATTTGAACACTTAGCAACAAATCTGCGAGTTTTAATGAAGGAGGTGCTAGAGGACATCTTAAGTCTGATTCTCTTACCTCTACCTTTTAGAAGTTCATTGTTAACTGTGAACTCTTCGATGAATTTTGAAGGTGTTGCCTTCCCCCTTCACTGTAGAATAGCTGAGATCCCTAGAAGGGGAAGGTTGTATGCCTGTATGTTACTACAGTGAGACAGTATTCCTCTTTACAGTCTTAGAAGAATGGATGTTTCTTGTCTAGGTTTCAGGATTGTTCTCTTATCTTCCTGCTCTCCCTTCTCTCCCTTCCACCACCCAAATCCTTTTCATTTCTTGCTTTGATTCCTTAAAAGCTTGGTTAAGATGAAGTTGTGATTGCAAGTGTTAAAACAAGCTGAAGTATGTGTTTCTGTTCAAGAATATTAAAATATAAAGTTTAGGTGAATCAGAGATGAGGCTGAGTGCACAGGCTATCCAAGCTTAGGAAACTTTTTCAAATTAAGCATTTTCAGAAACATCCAGGCCTACATGTAAGTTAATATACATAGAAAGCACTGACAGATGATTGTAACCTTAAGTTAATTTAGCAAAGCATATTCTTGTTTGGAATTAAACTATTGGGCTTTTGTGTCAAACTTCGTAGATTGTAGCTCAGAGACTTTCAAGACGGTTAAGTGGGTTTTTGAAAGGTTAACCAATTGTACTGTGCTTTTGTCATGGTAACTATAGCAACTTACAAAAGGCTTCAAGTCTGAAAGTGCGGATAACAACCTAAGTGGTATCTTAAATACATTCATTTTTAATTTTCAGGACAGAAAAAGAGTTTTCGTCAATATCATGTTCAGTTTTTTGGAGATGCCCCAGAGCGAGCCTGGATATTTGAGAAGAGCCTTGTGCCCTTCAAAGAAAAAGACCAGTTTGAACAATTATGCCAGGAAAGTGCAAAACAAGCCCTGACTAAAGCAGAGAAAATAAAGGTAAGAGGCTACCAAGTCAGACAAGATTTGCAGCTTTGTATTTTACTGTTACAGGTATTTACAGATAGAAATAGCTATTCTAGAAAGCTTTAAAGACAGCTTGTTTTACAGAGGCTTGTAGTCTTATATTTCACTTACAGATGCAAAGAATGGGATGATTTACCACTGTTTGAACTTACTAAAAATCAGTACTCTACTGCTTTGTCATTGATTCATGCATGGTATCAGTACTATCAAATACAATTCCATTTGAATGTCTGAATTATAATTATACGTTACACTTAGTCTCTTGGAATTGTTTTGTGTTAATGTTGGTATTTTGAAATCAAAACTGGGCAAATTTCTCACACTGTCGTCTTATCTTGCAGATGTTAAAGCCTGTTTCAGGGAAGCTGCGGCCACAGTGGGAGATGGGTGTTAAGCAAGCAAGTGAAGCAGTAGGCATGACAGTGGAAGAACGGAAGGCCAAGTACACTTTCATCTATGTTAGGGACAGACCTCATCTTAATCCTCGAGTGGCAAAGGAAGTTGGCATTGCTGTGGAACCATTAGAGGAGATAGATGAGTCATCTTACTCAAATGAAGAAACCACTCAAAATCTGAAATCAATAAAGGAGTCTGGCATTCCTAACAAGAGGAGGAGAAGGACATCAAAATTGTCTGCCACTGATGATACACAAGAAAGCAGTCAGTTGGGGACTAAGAATACTACTCCTCAAAAGTCATCTGAACAGGCAGAATCCAAAAGAGGGATAGGCTCCCCTCTCAATAGAAAGAAAACTCCAGCATCTACTCCGCGAAGCAGAAAGGGCGATGCAGTATCTCAGTTTTTGGTCTTTTGTCAGAAGCACAGAGATGAGGTTAGTCTCTTTTAGCTGTTATTGTTGTTGATTGGCTCTTCTCATTTCTGTACTTAAAGAAACTTCTTTACATTAGTTGACAAAAACTAGTTGTTATTGTAGAATCCATAATACCTTGGGCTTGACAAGGTATGCCTGCACGAAATCTTAGTCTAGACAGGAACAGAGAAAGAAGGGAATGTAGATAAGCGATATAAACAAGATAGTGATAATGCCTTTGTACTTTAAGCATAAGTCATGTTAGTATCTTCCTACATAATCTAATAGTCCTTTGTATTAGCCATAATTTTTTAATGTATGTAAAACACAGTAGATATGCATATGTATGCTCAGGCAAATATTACAAAGGTTATGCTGTACATGGCAATCTACTTGCAGTTAGCTTGTACGTTCTTTCTGAAGATGTGGCTCAGTTCCTTCGGTGTGTTCTCTTGTCTTTGAACTACTCAAAAACTCCATTTACCTACCCAGTATCTTTTGCTGAGCTTCAAAAGAAGCTAGTTACCAAAGCTTGTGAAAATCACTGTCAGTGTGCAATCTGCTGGGACAGAAACTAGGTCCTCTTTAGAGGGTTACATTCCAAGACAAGGTAGAATAAATAAATACCTTAATGTCGACATTTCTTAGGAAGACTGTTAGAAGCATAAAAGCACTACTGCTGTTCCAGCTCATTACTTTAAAATCATTACTGTCATTTTTCTTCCTTACAACCCTCTGCTCCATTTGCAGTACAATTCCATGCACTGAAAGAAGCATGAGTTCTCATATTTTCTTGTAGTTGTACTATTCCATAATACCCACAGAAGGACCAGAAAGTTAATGGTGACTTTGTCACACCCTTTAGCTACTGAATGGCTGACCATTATAGGATATTTGTGTTAGAAAACATTAATAGAGAAGAACTTTATAAAGAAAAACTGAAAGACAGATTCTGTTATATGGAAGTCAATTAGTTGTGGTTCAACTTAGGATCTTTTTAGATCATTGCAACTTAAGCTAATATTGAGAATGACAATGAACACAGCGTGACATATACCTTTTAGTGGCTTTGGTTAAATTGAGAAAGGCATTGGCAGTTCTGTTTGCTGGCTCCAGAAAGGAAAGGGTTTTTTAGCCCGACTATTACATATAGATTTTGACATATTCATTATGAAAAGCTGTATGGGTAAATCATCTGTCTCACATTTGAGAGACCTGAGTTCCATTTCCAGTTCTTTTATAAGTAACCTTGTGTCTTGGATAGTGGCAAGGGGGAATTTCCTTGGCCTTTAACGTAGGTATCAAGAAGTCTTGTGCAATATTGAGGGACATGAAATTACTTCTCTGGAAGAAATGAGATTATTATGACTCTTTTTATGGACTCTTAGCCAAACATATCTTACCACAGAAGAGACATGCTGAGTGTCTGATGTTATATTTCTATTTTCTGTGCCAGTTCTCAAGTTTCATTCCCTACTATGGTTATACTGTAATTGTCAAATTAATAGATGGAAAATATGAAGACTATTACAGTATTTGACATTGAGGATGTGCTTTGTCTTCAGTGTCATTTCGGAAACTGAAAAACTTGCATAAACTTGAAAATCACACTGGTGATAGTGGCTAATGTTGCACAGAGTTTTAAGTAGAAGGAAATAAGTTTCAAAATATTACATAATTTAGAGAGAGTACATCCTACCATTTCTGCCTAGAATACCTTTTAATAAGATCAGTCATGAAAACCCAAATCCACCTGATTGTGTGATTCATTCTAATAGGTACAGAAGCACTTCTGTCTGTAGAACAGAACTAGGTTACGAAAACTGCAGATACCAGGTAACTGCAGATAACAGTCCCTCTAACCGAGCAGGGACCAAAAAGAAGAAAAACAACAACAAAAAAAAGCAGCCAACAAGTGATGCAGCTGCTCACCACCCACCGACAGATGCCCAGGCGGTCCCTGAGCAGTGATCGCTGACCGCTGGCCAACTCCCCCCAGTTTATATACTGAGCATGACATCATATGGTATGGAATAGCCCTTTGGCCAGTTTGGCTGTGCCCCCTCCCAGCTTCTTGTGCACCTGGCAGAGCATGGGAAGCTGAAAAGTCCTCGACTAGTGTAAGCACTGCTTAGCAACAACTAAAACATCAGTGTGTTATCAAAATTATTCTCATACTAAATCCAAAACACAGCACTATACCAGCTACTAGGAAGAAAATTAACTCTATCCCAGCCAAAACCAGGACACTTGCACAGAACCTAAGTTACCTGAGTTTAGTTAACACTTCCAGCCTGTCATGTTGCTTTTAAAATGGCAGGTTTGTGCCTTCAGTGGAAGGTGGAGATTGTATCCAAACTCGTATTTGGAGTTTCCCCTTCTGTTAGGCTTATGTGGTTCAACTTGCATGGTTTGCTTTCCATCCAAGAGTTTGTTTTGTTGCTGTTGTAGGCGTTCTCATGCTTTAGAAGGAGTGATAATGTTGGCCAAAAAACAGACCTGTTTTTGAGCTACTTGTATTGGTGGCATCTGAGAGTTTAGTGTATGGCTACTTTAGTATTGGCATGTAGAAACTTAGAAGAAAGGAAAACTGTGAATCCAGAAGAGGCTCTCTGGCCCCCACACTTGGGAAGGGATGGAAGTGAATGGAAAGGAATGACTGCAGACTTCTCTTTTGGGGCCTCCAATAATCACGAGCTCTCTTAAAAGTAGAGCCGTTTCTGCTGTGTCTTGCTTGGAGTCTGGCTTTGTATGGTAGTAGGTTCATAGATCGGTTTGGTTTTATTAATTACTACTTTTTGTGTTACTTTTTCTGGGGATAGGAGGGTGAGGAATAGTTGAAATTTTTAGAAATGAATGATGGCTGCTTGAAGACTGGATGAACTGCTGGAAAATGTTTTTGATGATTTAAGAGGCATGCTTCCCTGAGGGAGGCATTGAAAGCTTGGAGCACTTTCGTGGTTGAAGTGACGCATTAAGTATTTTGTGCTGTTACCAAAGGAGTAAAGATATATTTTGTACTATTGGCATTCTTATGTGCTTCATCTGTGAAATACAACCATAGTAATCATTAGAAGGGAGAGTCTAACTTGGGGTAGAGGTATCGTTCAGTGACAGGCAGACAGCTATACTGTTTATATTAATTCATTGATTTGGGCCTTGAAACTGTTTTGAGGCAAATTAAAAAATAATTGAGTATAATAATTGAGCTGGGATTGAGTATTACAGTATGAAGACTTTGGAGAAGACTGCTGGGCATTTTCCTTGGAGGCCTTATTTGCAAGAATCCCGTAACTGTTAAGAACCATGAGTGTCTTTTGCTTGTCATTTCACAGTGCTCCTACTCAGTTGAAAGTTGGTTTTATTCGTATTTTGGTGGGATTGGAGGTGATGTTAAACTGTATTTCATTTGTGTGAACAAAGCTAGTTATTTCTTAGAGAATTAAATAACTCTGTGCTCTAGTTGAGCACAATGAACTATATACTTAGCGGCAACGGTCAACATTTATGCTAATTTCTTTTCCTAAAGAAGTTAGATTTGTGGGAGGGGTATCTTCTGGGTCTGTCTACGTTATCCCCTCTCAACTTTTTTGACATTGTTGGATCTTAATCAAACTTTGAGTAGAGGCCTCCAAAGGTAGTTGTATTCTCCAAGCTTTATGCAGATGGATTATGCCAGATAGAAGGAAGAGAGCTCTTAGTACTCTACTAGGGGAAAAATTACAGCATGAATTTCCCTACTAGACACTGAATAATCTCAATGGGAGGAAGGTACTACAACTATTCTAACCCCTGGAGAATCTTCAGTCACACTTGTATCTTGTTTGACAACAGGAAATGCAATTTTAAGACACTAAGTTCTAAGAAATTAGATTTAATAATTTCCACTTATCAAGGAAAATCTGTATTTCTGTTCTGTTGAATGGTGTTACTGTTTGAATGCTTGGCTTTGTTGGCCTAGTTTTTATTTTGCTCTATGATTTTGGGGTATTGGTTGCCTCACTCCAGTAATAGGATTTTGGAGAATGCTGGGTAATGAAATGAGAGGGGTTGTTTTTAAAGCTACTGTTTCATTTCTGTAGATCATACAATCTTAGAGCTTTCTGACTTCTATGATTAATCAAATCTGGTTTTCCTTAAGTAGAAGTACAGGAATACTGAAGGAGTTTGGGAGGATTTTTTCTTTGTTTTTAATACTGGATTTTCTGTTTGTGTTGAATAAACTTCTAGAAACTCTTAAATCCCATGTTGATGGCTATTATGTGTCATGGTCATATTATTAAGAAAAGATTAACAGCTTTTTGAGTTCCTAATATTCATATCCATAGTATAAAATGATGAATTAATACAGGAAAATGTCGCATCAGATGCTAGCTTGTGTAAATCTCTCTGCTAAGATAGGTGCAATGAGTTCTATGTTTAATGAGTTCTCCTATGAATTGATGGATGCCTTTGTAGGCAAGCATATATTCCAATATTGCTTGTCTGTCTTTTGTGGTATAGATTTAAACTTCATCAAGAAATAATACAAATTTTTTTGAATGACCACAAGACAAGATTTACACTTACTCCATTTTTTGAATGTTAAAAGGCAAATAGATACTTCCAAAATTATTCTTAATACTTCTGAATACACTAATAGATTTCTTTTTATAGAGAGACAGAGAGGGAGAAGTGGTTATTCAAAGAAAAACTGGATACAGAAGGTTTTAGTCTAGTTCTGTCTACAGCAGAAATGTTAGATAACTTGTTTGTATCCAGTTTTCCAAAGCAATAGAAGTATGTACACCTTTCTTTTCAACGGTCACCTTTTTTAATACAACCCTATTTCTGCATGTATAGGTGGTTGCTGAACATCCAGATGCTTCAAGTGAGGAGATTGAAGAATTGCTCGAATCGCAGTGGAACATGCTTAGTGAAAAACAGAAAGCTCGCTATAACACAAAGTTTGCCATAGTGACCTCTCCCAAATCTGAAGAAGACTCTGGTAAACGTAAAACTGTGCTAGTGTACTCTAACTAAATTTGATATACATAGTGGTGTTAAACTAAGCACATATTTGAAACCTGTAGGGAAAACAGCTTTCACTGTTTTCCAGTTTTAATTCTTGGTGTTTGTGCCAATAGCAAAGGAATGCCAATGGTTACAATAAACGCAACCCATGAAGTCTACATTTCTTGCTCATTGTTCTGAAAAGTTGTTATATGTAAACCTTCTACTGTTTAGAGATTGCTGGTTTCTCATTCTTCTTCTGCCCATAAGCAGCTGCCATTGCATCCACTGCCTGTTACGAGTGGATGGTGGGAAGGGAAGACGAAGTGTTACTAATAGTAAAATTTGAGTGGTTTTTTTATAGCATAGTTAGGAAATGATTTAAAAGTTTAATCAGTGCTACAGCTTTTCTTCATATATACCTAAAGTATATTACCTCATATCGTCATCAACTCAGGAAGAAGTATTCCAAACTATTCCGAAACTTTCATCCGTTTGGCATTTTATTGTGCTACTCAAAGTTTTTAGGGCATTGTACAAGATGGCAAATACTTTTTTTTTTTCTCCTTTTATTTTTTTCTTGCTGTTGTCTAGCGTTTGGTTTTGATAGACAGTCTCAATTATTTTGCAAAATATTTGAGGGGTTTTGGAGTCACTTATTTGAGAAAGGAGGAGGAAGATAGTTTGGCATTTGCATGAACTTTAAAAAATTTAACTAGCTATCATTTTTCAAATTTAAATAGCTTTACAGCACTGTAAGAAGACTTATTATGGAAGTATTAGAAGCCAACAGGTGCTGCTTTGGGCAATGACAAGAATGAGAGGGAGTGTTTGAAAGTTTGTGAGACTTGGAAAAACTTGTATAAAAATGGCAGTCAGTTTTGTTAACTATCTGTGTGTGTGTGAAATAACATCATTTTGTGGAAAATTGAAAAGTTTTTAACTTTAAATTTTAAGTGTCAAATATTTGGATATCAGTTTAAAAAAAAACCACATTCTGTATCTCTCAAGGTTCATCATTGAAGAATATTGGAGAGGCCAAACGTAAAGTGTTTCAAGACTCACCTAAAAGGAGATCAAGATCCAGAAGTAATTGAAATTTGTGTTGTGTGCAAATAGTTCATCATTATAAGTAGCTATTGAGTGTATTTTTTAATGTAATCGCCCACGTATCATAATCTCTTTATTTTATCTCAGATGTTGTCTTCCTTGACGTTAGAATTTTAATGGATCCCAAATTAAATATCTAAACACTGTAGTGCTGAATTTTGTTCACCTTCCTCAGTGTCATATTGCAAGAAATGTAATTGAAATTGTACCTGTACCAGGTGTTTCTAGTACATATATTGTGTACATTTATAGTTATCTACAGATGAAAACATGTCAGTTCAATCGTTCCCCTACCCAAATCCTCTTACCTTAAACTTGGAAGAATATTGTGGGATTTCTGTTGCTGGCTTTTTGTAAGTAGCAGGTTCTCCTGGAGCCATTTCAGTCTGCTTTGTGGATTCAGAGTTTGATAATAGAATATGTCCTAGATTGTTGAGATCAGAACATTAATTTGAAAATTAGCCATATTTTCAAGTTGCTATATTTTTAATATTTACAGCTATTTGTTCCCACTGGAATAGAATGCTTGTAGCTGTAGGGAAATTTTCAGTTAATGTATTTGTGCCCCTGGAGCTTGCAATCTTCATGCTAATAATACGCTGTAGCTTCATAAACTAGAGAATGCTGGAGAGCGTAATAATGTTGTCATTTCATCCTGATGAAACAGACCACTTCCTAAGCCTTCATCTATCTTTTTGAGGTAGAGCGAGTGCAAACAATAGCTGAACCTGTGGAAGGGGTGTGTAGGTTAGTAGTCACTGACCTTTTGTAATTTAGCAGCTGCTTGAACTTTACAGTGAACGATCGTCTGAATACATGAATAAGTCTGTTGGTTTAAAATGACCAACATGATTCTGTTCTTAGGATTTTGGTTCACAAAGGAAGGGGATCTTAGGGTCTCCTGTAAAATATAAGTAAGCTTGTTAGAGAGAGTGTGGAACTGCCATAGCAGAAAGAGAGAATTAATCTGTACGGTTGGTGATATCTCGTCTTTTCCAGAGGCCCCTTAATAGATGTCGCCAGTATCTTCATCTGTATAATTTGGAGAACTTAAAGGAGACTTAAGGAGGAGACTTAAAAATTCATTTCAGTGATAAGACACTGTTACAAAGTGGCAGGAGAGTTAAAAGCTGTATGGATCAATCATGTACAGTCTGACAATATGAAACAAATGTTGGGCAGTAATATTCAGATCTTAAACTAGTGCTTATACAAGTAGACTCATCTTTCTAAAATAACTTGAGTATGAAGCAGTTGATTTGGATGTGTTCTAGAGTTAGTCTTCAGCACCAGAAACCAGACCTTAAGCATTAAGAGGTCATCAAACTGTGTTAATGTTTAACGATGTTTTAAAAATAATGACTGAAAGAAAAGTTACTTAAATAACTAGATCAGTTCAAAATAATTTGAAAGTGGGTTTTAGATTATTTTTCATGTAAGTTTCCCCCATCCCCCATCCCAAGGTAACTTACATGGAAATAAAAGAAACCAAAAAAAGAGGACAAAGGAACCTACAGAAGATTTTGAAGTTCAGGAAGCACCTAGGAAAAGACTCAGGATGGATAAACAGAATAATCGGAAGGTAATTATGTCGTTGGTTTGTTTGGGTTGATTTATAGCAGCACCAATCACATTGCTGTAGTTAAGTTTGTCAGCATTTCCATTTCCAGGATTAAAAAAGTAATGTCTGTATATCAAACCAAACTGTTGTAAATATTCAGAGATACATGTGAGCGTATTGCTGTGGGGTTTATTTTTTCTTTGGTTTTGAGGATGGAGGTATGACAAGTTGCACTTGCTACTTAAACTGTGGTGAAAATGTATGCTGAGAAAATCTGTTTCCCAAAGGAATGTGCAGAGGCATGACCTTTCCGTGTTGTCATGCTTTGTAGTTCTTTTTCTTTCCTCCTGAATTGGAGTTCAGAGATGTATACAAGAATGTAATAAAAATATCTTTAGTCAATATAGACAAAAGTGGGGGGAGAGAGGAAAGCAAGTAAAGCAAAACAGAAAAACTACTTTTCAAGAACTGGAAGCCTATAGAACATTTTAGAGTGGCATGCTGACCCATTTCTTAAGTTAGGAAACTGCAGTAAATATTATAGTATATTTATCGCACAAATCATGGGCTTCTTTTCAGTTTAGGTTGCTTGTGAGCATGAGAGTTTTCCTTACATAGGTCACTAAAACTATGTATATGGATACAGCCCAAGTCTTGTAGACTTAAGCATAGGTTTATTTAGTCATGCATGTAGACCAGTGAACTTCATGGGTTTTACTTGTGTGGAAAGCTTAGCTCACAAGTGTTTTCAGATATGTTATTACAGTATCATACTGTAGTGCGAGTATCACAGACCTCATCTCAGGACTTTAATGGTACAGCAATTAAATGAAACAACCTAATGTACGGAAAGGTGGTGGATTTATATTTTAAATGAACTATGGAGATCACATTTGTAGTTGCCAGTTTGTTTGGTAGGCTGATTATTTTAGTACCTCTGTTGATACTGTGGATATTCAGACAACTTGTTTAGAGTTCAATATAAAAAAATAAATATAATTTCAGATAGCCAGGCTTAATGAGCTTATCAGCAAGGGACAAAGATAATTCTTGGAGAAATGTTGTTATCGTTGCAGAAAGAAGGGCCAAAACTGGGTTTTACACTTCTTGCTCTAACGGGATAGTTGTTGAATATTCGGCTTATATTCTAGGAGAAGTTTTTGGACCCTTTTTAAACTTGTCTAATTGATTTGAGTTCACTATAATACACTAAATCCATGGAATAATTAAGTTTACTTACTGTAATTTGTGCTATGAAGTCCTTGTTTTGACTGTCCGTAAAGTTACTTCTTTACTGTCCCACCAGCATTCGTGCACTACAGTTAGCCTACATTATCACAAGTAGAGTGAAAGGTGGTTGCAGTATAGCTCATGCAGAGGAGGTTCTGGTATCTTTGATGCTGTGATGCAGATGTGAATATTAACAGGAAAATAAATAAATAAATGAGATGAATTATTCCCGTAAGATACATACCACTAGTAACTCTGACTTAATAATGTGCATTTGAGAAGTGTTGTCCTCTATCTGATCCATTTATCAGAACTAGTTACAAGGAGTCTGATGTGTGTAAATATTAGGTAATTTGGAAACTCTAAATGCATATAGCAGTGTTTGTGCTTCTGTACACAGAAGGGTCAGATATCGTAGAACAATTGCTTTGTGGTTTCTTTTATGAATTGTCTCTTAGTCTTTTTCCTGCCTTCACCAGCCCAGGGTACTTCTAGCTGTATGTGCTGCTGTTTAGTAAAACATTTAGTGAATGACAGTGAAAATGTCTATGTAATGATTCAAAAAAGCAAACACTAACCGTACACCTTCCTTCTGCTATTCCCAGTTTACCTGCAGGCTTTTGTTACAGTAATTTTGGATAGGAGGAGCTTTAATGACTTCTTTTCATGATGTTTTACTTCTTGCATGATAGTTATGCATTATCCTCTCCTTTTTTCCTTAATTCTTATTTATGAAATCTGAATGTTTTCGATCAAAGTAACTAAGTCATAAGTACCCATATGGAAGTTTTGAAAAACTAATTCGTTCATCGGTGCTTTCGTGATGTATGTAAAATGCACATTAACAAAATGGGGATTCTGTAAAGCATGCTTTAAATTTAAGAGTGAACTATACTGTACATTTTCTTTCATTTTTACACAGAAGTGTAACAGTAATCTTACAAAACTGATACCGGGAGCCTCCGGTGGCATTAGTGTTAGGGCATCTCAGTCTACTTAGAAGTCAGTAAAAGCACAGTATAGCACATCTGTAGTACAGTAGCCATTCATATTTATTTTTACAAAGGAAACTAGTTCTCTGGCCTCTGAGGTATTTACCTGCACATCTTTTGTAAAACTGAATGTCAGATGAAGAATATGAAAAAGTATGTAGAACCTTCTGTTACGTAGAATTATTCTTATTGATCAGGTGAGCATTTGTCAGGGTTAAGCATTCTTGGCTACAATTTTAGTGACTTGTTACTTGAATGAATCTATAACATACAAAAAGAAAAAAGAATAGTGGCATGTGTAAGGAACAGTGTCTAATTTTGACAAAGCTTTGACAAAAACTTCCCCAGTTTTCGGCCTAAACTTTTAATGAAAAATTCTCAACCTGGAGCAAATTTATGTGTTGTTTATGCTCCCTTGAAAATAGTGTTTGTATTTTTGGAAATGCTGAAACAATCTTAACCATAGTAATTTAAAAAATGGCACTGCTATAAGTTGTGGAGTTGAAAGCGAGCCTCCTTGAGACTTGAAATTCTGCACAGGGTTTATTTTCAAATTTATATACTAATTCTGCAGTTTACCTTTAATAATTAAAGGTTTTAATTTGACTAGTTTAGACGAAGAATAGTAAGGATAATTTACATGTTTCGTGTTCATTTAGAAGCTCCCCTTTTTGATATGCTGAGTTTGGGATGGATAAGTGGGATGCTGGAATACTGTGTTCTTTAATTTTTCTCATTTGTTTATGGGTTTGTACCCTGTGCTGTAAATGAGTTTTTAAAATCACTTAAATGGGGCTAGCTTAACTACATTACCATTCAGATATTTGTAAAGACACTTTCTTTTTAATAACATAAATCCAGAAGTAATTGCCAGTTTTATCCAACCACTCATAAATTAGGAGTTTTTTTATTTTTTCATATTTTTTTTTGTGACAGAGGGAGACAAGCAATGACAAAACAGCAAAAACAAACTCTTCTAAGGTCACAGAAACCTCCTCTTCACAAAAGAACCAGTCAGGTAATGTGGTCAGAATAAGTTTTAATGTAACTTTTTCAATTAAATAATTTTAAACTAAACAGGTTGTCTGAGGCAGCCGGCTAAATTTTGCTGATGCAATAACCAGTTGCAGCCACTATGCCACAGATGGGGGGGGGAGTGTGCCCTCTTCCTTCACTACCACCATTTTGCAACATTATACTTGACTGAAATTGTGCATTGCTGATTTAGAGCAGCAGTTCACAAGTTCACCATTTGATGGCACCAAATTAAAGCTATTGCCCTGTGATCTTGGCCAGCAGTGGTACAAATCCTACTGCTCCAATTTGTCATTGTGCATTAGCCCAATAAAACAAGTGCAGTGACCATCAACATAATCAGTTACGATGTGATTTTAGTCCTTTTAAATGATGCTTGATGGGAGGCAGTGTGGAGCGCGAGAGGGAATTCTAAATAACTTTGGACCAAAATCCAAAAGTCAGACTTGTTAATGATGCTCAAGTTTAAGGTAACTTCTGTAAGAGCATGTCTCTTTAGGTATTATAATGATATGCCAAAGACTAGTAAGCTTCAGCAAGTTCTGCACAATGTAGAAGTGGTGACGTGCCATAGATAATGTCTGGTACCTGACTCCTGTATATAACCTTTCTTTTAACGAAGTGTTAGTGGTACTCAGATTGTGATGAGATCACATAGGCCTTCTAACGTTTATCTGAGGAGATAACTGTTACCTCTGCTTTAAAGAGGTTGTAAATCACAAGATATTTTGATTTTAATAGAAATGAGACGAAAAAAATTGGGAAAACATTTCTTAGCCATTTGTAGTACATATTTGATTAATAGAAACCTCTTTATTTTTAAAATCAAGCCAAAACACGTGGTTTCAGAAACTTACTTCGTGTTCTCTCAGCCCTACGTAGGTGCCCAGAAGACCTACCTAAATCATTCCTTCCTTTATCTGAAGGAATATTTTAAATGGCTTCAGGGAAATAACGTTTTAAAGTTCCAAACTTCACTTTGTAAACCAAAATTATTTTACAGCAACGAAAAATCTGTCTGATGCATGTAAACCTCTGAAGAAGCGAAATCGGGCTTCAGCAGCAGAATCTTCAACTCTTGCTTTTAGCAAGAGTTCATCTCCTTCAGCTTCCTTAACTGAGAATGAGGTAAAAAAAAAGTGGTGTTTGCACACAGCCATTTAATTACAGAAATTTTCAGGTGTGAATCTTGTTTAAAAACAAAAATCAAAGGCGAATTCTCTAACGTTGGTGCTCTAGACAAGTTACAGTTTTGGCCTCTGTGAAACCTGTTCATGTGTGCATTGCAAATTCATTTATTGTAATACGAACGTCTGATTTGGGGACGTCGAGATATTATTGTGGTTTTTAATGTATTTACCAACAAAGTTTTAGAATTGTAACCTTCTATTAGAGGCAAAGTAAAATGCCAGTGTGTTCTGTATTTTCTTCTACAGACTTTATGTAAGTGTACTACATTAGTTACATTATGTAACTCAATATTGTCATGTTGCCATAGCTTTTATATTGAAGCAAGTTTCCTAATCCTCTGTTTGATCTAGAACTGGACAGTTTTCTGAGCAGAGCCCCTTTAAGCTCAAATTAGTTTTCAGGCTGTTTAAGTGCTATTTCTCTGTGATGCAAATAGCTTCATCCCCAGTAGAGTTAAACAGGCAGTGAAGGATGTATCTTTTTGATACTTACTAATCATAGTCTTAGCTCTGCATATTTGGAACTGTAATTCTTCTCAATTGACATACAATAAATGAAATGTATGTACCAGAAGTGTATTCATACAATCCATTAAACCGTTCCCCAAGTCATCTACACTATTAAAACCAATCAGCCAAAGACTGGCAGCATGAGGGTGAAGTATGCATGCTGTTTTGCAGGTGGATTCAGAAATGTAGTTGGTAGGATTTAGTAAAATATCCATAGACAAACAGCTTCAAGCAGTTTGTATTACAGAAACTGTAGAGCAAATACTCGCCTGCTAACAAGGGAGTAGGGCTTCCAGCTATCCTAGAGACTTTTTCATCTCCCCTAACAAACGCATGAGGTGCTTAGACACTGTAATGAATGCAGTTAAAATATCTAGACAATGTTCAGTAAATGGTATACCTTTGGGTGGGGAAAAAAGATTGCATGTTAATGGCTGTATATCTTACTGTAACTGTAAAAATATTTTAACCAAAAAAAAAAAAAACCCAACAAATTTTCCCTCCTGTAACCCAATAAAACAAGCAAAGGAAGTCCCACAGGAAATAATGTCCGTGGCAGCAGTCAAGTAAACTAATACTTGTTCTCATTTTGTTCTCTCAATTGAGAGACTCCTATCTATTGGCTTACCAGCTTCTGCTTGTTTGGCTTTACTGCTGGGACTTGCTGTGTAATGGCTGTTTGTGTTTCGGACCATCTATTCAGCCAGACCAGTTTAAGGAACATACTGTCTTTTTGGTACTAAATATGCATCTCCAAATACTGTAATCTCAGGAGAAAGAGTCTTCTATTTCTAGATATTGTGTTTATAAAATGAAATCTCCAGAAATCTATCTTGACAAAAAGCTCCTTTTTGTAGGATTTGGGGTTGTGACTTAATGGTTCACATGTAAAAAAGGATATGGTTATATAGGCTGAGATGGAAATTTTAAAACTTAGCTCTTAATCTACTCAGCTACTGCTAAACAGCAAAAGGTGTGAGAAAAATTAACATCATACACTGCTTACAAAACACAGATACACAAGGTAGAAGGTGAATTAATTGTTTTCAAGAGTGTAAAAGGTTGTAAAAGGTTCTAAAATATCAAAACAATCCCAATCAACATAACGGAAAATACATCCTGTCAAATAACAGAGATTTTGCGGGGCTGGGTGCAGGGGGGAGTAGATTAGTGGGCTGGATCCTTAGATGGTTTAAAGCTACACTGACCTGAACTTGTACCAACTAAGGATTGGACCCAGTTTGTTTCCCAAGATATTAGATATATTTTGCCTTTAAATAAAACAAAAATGTCAGGCATGTGTTTCTGAGCTTACTATTGATCTGTTCTACAAAACAAGGAAAGATATAAATTTTGGATTGTGTGGGTGGCTTTAAAAACTATTTTCCCTTCTGTATTGTTATTTAGCACTTGTCTAAATGGCTAAATATGTGTGTGCCCTGAGAGTGTTCATCCAGAGAGAAACCTTCTCCAGAGTGTTAAGGGAAAGAGTTTAAAAAATAAACACAATCATGCAATGATGAAAGCCTTGCTCAGCTAATTGAATAGGATGTAATTCTTCTCAACATTAAATACATTTACTGATTAACTTTTCTATTTCTGTGTTCGCTATAATACTTCTAAATGTTGGCTTAGATGCTCTCTTAACAAAGATAGAAAAAATTCTGCATATTCCACAAGTACATACACCTCCACAAGCAATACTAAGTGGATTCTGGCCTTTTTTTTTCTCCTTTCTTTCCCCTCCCACACTATTTGTGGACAGCTGGTTCCAGAATGGAACATGGGTATGACTGTTACTTGCCAAGGACTGTTGCTAGCTGCACACCTCTTAAATGTCAGTCCATTGCAACTAAGTTCTACAAAAGGTGTGTTCAATAGGAAGGGTGTGCTCAGTTTTTTCTTGTTTGAAAGATGCATCTTATTTGACATTTTTTAAAAAAGATTTTGGATGCTTTTTGTTGGGGATATTTTTTAATGGGTTTTACTTGAAATATTATAAAATTAGTCAAGGCCAAATTTTCAATTGATAAGATACTTTGGGTATCTGATTTACAGGGGAGAGAGAGGGGTGGGGGTGTGGACTTCTGCCTTAAGAACAAACATTTATAGACCTGACATATCAGAGACTAAAAGGTAGGCTTTCACTCCCTTCAAAAAATCGGGCTTTGAAGTTGATTTAAGATGGATGGACAGAAGCAGTAAAGTGTTTATACATGAATGAATAAATTTAATACCTGCATTTAATCTTGAAACAAAATACTTAATTTTACTTCTAGGCACTTGACATCAGTAGTCATTTCCTCTGGTACTTCATGTGAAATATGATTTTGTTTAAAATCTAATTCTTAATGAGCAACTGGTAGGGCCAGATGTGAGAAAGATACTCAACACTTCGGAGTCTGCAAAAGCTCGGAGTAGTTTTTTACTGCCTATGTAAGACTTGGTGTAACCATCCAAAAGCTCATGATATTTGTGAGAAGAGATACAGGTGGTATACTCTTGTTTCTTTTTTTACCTTGGCCCTCCACCCCCCAATAATGTAGTAGGTGCCAGTAGAGTGTAACCAGTATTTTTTTAATAAATAAAAAAGTCTTTACATTCCCATTACTGCTGGATTATTGACACACTTGGTGTGTTTGCATGAAACATATCTGCTTTAGCTTTTCAATCAATTTTTGTGGTTATTGGCGTGCTTCATTAAATTGGACAGATTTGTTGACAGCAGATAAGTGTTATAGTATCCTGCAGGGTCTAGATACTACTTCTGAACTTTGTCAAAGAAACTGTAATTTTTTTTGAGAGAGAGGACAAAATAAAGAACATGTAATACTCTAAATTGTTAGCTAGTCTGTCATTCATCATATCCTCCTGAAGTATGAGCTGACCAGCAGATGGCAGTTTAAAGAAGCCTGTGAAAGATTTTGAAGGTGTTGCTTTTATCGTAAGTTCCTTATATCTTCCCTACAGGGAATTCTTTCTTCTTTCTGTAACATCCAGCGTCAAAACAAGCACAGTTGCTGGTTATAGCTACAACTTCTTGTGTTTCCAGGGCCTAATAATGCAAGCCTTAAGTTTTGCTCTTTTTCTACATATTAAACAATTTTTTTTTCTCATTACCGATTTGAGGCAGATTTGTTTTATCTGCATTTTTTAATGGGTCTTAGCATGTGTACGCAATGGAGAAAACACATACAATTCTTAAAAGGTAAGGTATTTGATTGAGAAGGCAGTCTTGAGACATGTACAACTTGCAACTAAAAAAGTACCTCAGCTCCTGAGGTATTGCCCTTGGAGTCTAGTTGTCCTACAGTATACAACTAAAATATTCTAGGCACGCTTACTGAAGGTAAAAATAACTGTCTTTGAGATCCTAAGAACAGGAAGGAAGAAAGGAATTCATGTTATTTTAAAGAAACTACTGCCCTAAAGAAAAAATAGTTGAAGCTAACCTTGCAGGTTGTTAAACAAAATCAGTGTGCTTCTAGTGTTTCATTCTAGCTTCCTTCGAAGATAATTTCCTCTTCAAAACAATACTTAAGGATAATTTAATATAGTGTCACTTTAAATCCTCTGACTTAGCAGACAGTTGTTTCCTGTGTTTGTTTCTGTATGCCTATAGATCTATTTTTTTCCTGTTTCAAAGCACCAGTAAGCAGTCAGGGGTACGTTTTTGTGGAAGACTGCAAGTAATTGGACTTGTTCCTTGCTAAACCTCTGCTAAAGCCTCTAATAATTGAAATGACCTGCATCGCCCACCAGATCATACAGTTCTGTTACAATGCTTCCACTTTCACATGGAAAAAAGTTCTAGGCTTGACTCTTGTTCTTTGGCAGCACATTCTGTGTAGAAAATTAAGTTTCTTATGTAATTATTCTCACCTTGTGTATTACTTAGGCTTCAGAGTGCAGAGAATCTGTTTACTGAATGTTTACATAATATAGGCTCTTATTCCACATCCCCAACCAAAGTATCATGAGTATCTGTAGGCAATTTTATAATGTTTTAAAATGTTCTCAGAGTTTTAATTAACTTTCCAGGCAAATTCAGAAATGCATAATATCCTTATCTGAAACGTCTAACTCCTGCTAATAATAAAAATGAAACTTGTCCCAGGCCGTCTTTTTTGCTATTATAGTACTGTGTACACTTGTGGCACCGCATACTTAATCTAGTCTAGCAGTATGGGCCAAAATTTCATTCTTCATTCAGTTCAGGAATTCTTATACTGAAATAAAGGAAATGTTAACTGTAACTCAATTGGCTCTGTCAGTTTTTCTGTCTCCGTGTGGGTGCACGATAGATTGTCTTTTGAATACAGTCTAATCTGTTGTTTGTATGTTGCTTATTGACTTATATAACTTGTGCTTAGATTAAAAAAAAAAAACCAACCCTCTAGCCATTGAGATTTTGTTAATAAGAAAAAAAAAATGCAGATGGTGTTTCTCTTTGGAAAGACTAAAGAGTTTACTTATCAGAACATGCATACTCCGAACTTTCTAGAGAAAGCTCTTAGCCAGGCCAGACCACTTCCTCCTGGATGACTGTGGTATAGCAATCACTGACTCTAAAGTCACGTCAGGAAGTCTGAGCTTGTAGCAGTGTCCTTAGTTTTAAGCAAAGTGGAACTTAATAGCCAACAGCATTCAGAAGTCATGGAAACATGCTTCTAAAATGCTTATTAAAAGTTGCAATGCATCTGTTAAAGATAGCAGATGACCTGAGAGAGGATGCCATTTAAGCCAGTGAGTGTCTTAAGACAACTCTGAAAGAGTGGTAGGTCACTCTTTGTGGGCCCTTTCTTTTATGGATCCTGCTGATCCTGCTGTGGAGGTGACTTGCCTACCAAACGAAAAAGCAGAAGGAAATACTTTTCTGCCATGCTTTGTTTTCACTTTATATACCCCTAGCTTTAAAATAAGTATACATTGTAGATTCTGTTTCCATTTGATGTTCTACAGCCAGGATTATAAAACAAGAGATGCTGGAGTAAAACAAGGGGAAGCGGGAGGGTTAACTTTTTTGGCTCTGGAAAAATTTGCCCTTTACTTGCTTTTATAACTGCTTAAGCACAACATGGCAGAACAACACCGTTGTCTTGAATATGATTAAGACCAAAGCTTGTATTCTTCATGCTTAAGAAGTGCTGTTAAGCAAGCATATATGAGTAATATAAGAAGCGTTTTTATAAGACTGAATGAGTTAATAAAGTGAGTTTTCTGAGGAAGAATTTTTTTTTTTAATGAAGATTGCACTTTGGTAGCTAGAAAAGTCTGAAAAGGTGTGCGACTGGTGGAGTAGTAACTCTTGGAGCTCATTCCAGGGTGGGCACCATAAATGCATAAATGTTAGCAACTTTTTCACTGAAAACTTCCAAATTCATTTTGAACCTTCAAACACTGGGCAGGGAAAGCTTGTCTGAATTGGATCTAGGAGAGAAGTCCTAGTGAAGCTGATAAGCACAGAAGTGTGGACATTGTTCACTTTGCAATTGCTAACACACAGGGAATAGTATTTGAAATTTGCTTCTGCTCCATGAGGCATGAGTTTTTGCCTTAACAAATACTGATGCTCTAGTCATTTAGGACGTCTTTTAGCCAGGAGGTACTTACAGGGAAGGAAAAAGACACCACCACCACCCCTTCCCCATGGCCAGGATAACACGGAGCCCGCAAATTTGCTTATATAGATCATCTTTTAAAAATGATTATTTAATCCTAAGCCTAAAACAAAAAGCACATTTAATAGCCATGTCAACAGCTGATTGAGGGCCAGTCTTGACAAGCAGAACAGTTGCATTTTGTGTTCTTACTATGGTGACTTCTTAAAATTCTCAGGCTGCAGATTGGATGAGTACAGCCATTTATTTTCAGGCCTAGAATTTCTGAACCCCTTTTTCTTTGGAATTACAGTGTAATGGTTTTACTGGCACTGGTATTTACTATTTGATTTTGGAGCTGTCTGAAAGGAAGTAGAAAATTTTAAATGGAAAAAAAATTTTTTTCCTCAAGTGGGTGAGTGGATGGAGCAAATGTCCACATAAGTATTTCACTTCATCCTCACCTGCTTCTTCGAAACACAGCATCATTTGAATTTTTAAATTCCAGGCTATCCTTTCTTGTATCGTGTATCAGTATGATTGGATGCCAACTGAGAATATGTCAGTACCTATCTTTTTTTAGTAAGTGAAATTTCAACCATCCAGATGTGGAACTAATGATGCCATTTGCAAAGTTCACCCACGTAATTCTAGAAATATGCAAGCTGAGTGTACATACCAGCTTGCATCCAACTTTTTTTTTTTTTTTTTTTAAAAGCCAGAGGGAATGAAGAATTGGCTCGCATTTCTGCTGAGGTGTGTGGCTGAGACTGGAATCAGGTACCCGCTTGCAAAAAAATGCTTGAAAAGTTGTTGTAGACTTGAACTCAACATTTAGATGTACTGAATGGTATGAGAAATGTTTCCCTATGTTAGTGCTTATCCTTTCACCTTTGAACGCTTTAATTGATGGTGCAGTGAACTGTGCAGTTAACTGAAACTCAGTCTTGCAGTAGGAAAAACATTTGAGAAGTGATTTTGTACACAATGCTTCTGTCAAATCATCTTCCTGCTCCCCCGTCTTTTTAGAGAGCTTCAACCAAAAGGCAAAATTAAGAATATAAACATATAAACTCACAAAATGCACATAGCTGACTCAATTTAATTCCTTTTAATACTCTAGTGTCTTAAGTCTTATTTTAAATGTCCGGAGTTGCATACATTTCCTCCTCTTTTCTTAGTCTACCCAGCAGCCTTCATCTAAAACAAATTCTTATTTACTCAACGTAATCATGAGAAGGAAACTCCATTATTCCACAAACAGTCCTTGCATCTGTATGCACATTGTATATCCCTTTTGCACCAAACAGGGAGAAGTAGTTCAGGAAGCAGTAAAAAAACCTAAATCTCATCCTTATATTTAGCCATTAAACAATTACCCAGTATTCAGTGGCAGTTGCTGGTGTAATCTGGCTTTATACAGCAAATATTGCAGTATGCAAAGCATCTTCATTCAGTTAAGAATTAATGCTGAAGATTGCTTTATAAGCATTGTTATATAGTCTTTCTAAAAATAGGTCGATGTTTGTCTGAAATAATCCATTAAACACTTCTTTTGGTTATTGTGAACAGGGAATTTTAGCATATAGTTCAAAAGAAAATTAAAAATACTTTGGGGATGTGAAGTCTTGATATGCTGATTCGTGTACTGTTGTGGGTCTGAGTAACTATTGCTGGAAAAAAGTTGTAGTAGTATAAGATGTATGATCAAAATACCTTGAGATGAGTAGACCCAATTCTTAAACTAATGACACATTGCCACAATTTGTATCTTTTCACGGGTAAAAATATAATACTAAACGCAAAGAATTTACAGACATGCCAGAATTTTGTGCCAGTTTGACTCAGTAACAAGTATTTTTCCAATAACAAAGCTATAGAGAACTTGGAAAAATGCAGTAATGTGTCCTTACATGTTCCCTTTGAGTCTTACGCGTATGAGTAGTGAATAATAACTGATACACATGGGAAAGAAAGATTGCCTTGGGAGCCTGACGGTAAATTTGTTGCTTCTGTGAGCAACCGTATTCTGAACCTCACTGATCCCTGAAGTAAGTTCTGGCCCAGCCCAAATGAAGAGCAAAGCTCATGATTGGGTGTTCAGGCTGGTTTTTTCCCTTTCTCTCACTTGTGTACCCAGATGCGCAGTTTCCAGTAGAAAAAGCTGCATTTGATTTCTGCAATACCACCCGGTTGCTCAGTGTTCAGGCAGCACAGTGTGAAAGCCTCTACAGGCAAGTACTCGTAAAATAATGTTGACGTTCAATAATTGAAAGAAATGGGAAGGAAAGCCTGACCGATGTGCAAAATGTAGAGTTTGATGGTGCTTGCGATGATACTAACTTCAGCAGAAGAAGGGTATCTTCCATGTTGCAGCATCAGTAATTGCTAATGAAAAGCAGAGGCGATTATAGAGTTCGGGTACGATTTCATTGCAGAAACTTGTCACTCGCTATAAATCTGAAGTGAGCAGCCTTGCCGTTTTCCCCCTAAATTTGCACTCTTAAAAATAGTATTTTGCCTTTATGAGAAATAAGAAATTACTCAAAATGCAAAACAGAATAAAATAGCAAACCGGCAATCGCTACAAATTGCTAATTAACAGGTTTGGCCACTAATCTAAATGTTGATTACTTTGAGCCTTGGCCTGAATATCAGAAGAGTTAATTACATGCAATTTACTTTGCTAAGGAGGTTATATTACAAAAGTAAGGACAAGACAAGCTCTGGCATGATCACAAGGGAAAGATTTACATTTGTAACTTAGCAATTAAAGAAAAAAGCCCCGAAAAACCTGTGCTGATTTTTATTGAATGCTGTGATTTAGGCACTTGTATGTGAACTATTAGACCTTCCATTATGGAAAGTTGTGTTAACAAACCACAGAAGCGTTATGTTTAATTTTAGAGGTGGCTGTGTTTCACGTCAGCATGAACTGATTTCCGGCAATCGTCTTGTTAAATCATCTTTAGTTAGTGACTGTTTCAATCTAAAGGTATATTTCTTGCGAAACTCAGCTGTCCCCTGGGTGAATCAGAACCTGTTAGTGCTGCTGCAGCTTGCTTGGGGTACAAATATAGTTTTCCCAACCATCTCGTGCTCTACCTGTCATTAGGTTGTAAGCCCTCTCTGAGAAACATTAGATGAAGGTTGTCTCAGCCTCTTCTACACAGGCCTGAAGGGACAGACGCTCATTTTACCTCTCTGATATTGCCATCGGCTATTCTGTGATAACTTTAGGAGCCGAGGTGTTGAATTCTGGCTTTCTTCACAGATGGAGCTTTCCCAAAAGATGGTTATATAGAACAGGGGTTATTTGCAAAGGGAGATGGCTGGTAGAGAGTGTTTTGCCTTCTGCAAGATATAAATAAGACAAGATTAGGGACAAACTTTGAATTATCCTGAAGAAATGCTTCCCTCTCTTATAACAGGGAATCTGCTATGCTCCCCCTTTATTAGCGCCCTAAAATTAGCCAATATGAAAACTCGCAGATGATGGTGGAGTGCATGCGAGCTGTGCATGAGTTACCCATAACGTGGCTGTTGGATGTGATGGCTAAACCTTTGGTCGTGGTAGCAGGGATCAAGAGATGCGTTCTGCAGCAGCAGCCTGCATCAGGTGGTAGAAGTATATTGCTGAGCTTCTTATCGATTCTTAGGAGTTGCAACAGCCATGAGCAGGTATCCAGGCTTGTCTGTGTAGTGCAAAACTGGTGGTTAATAGAGCATTTGATTTGAGAAGTCTGTGAGGCTCCTGACAGCCGTAAAGGAGAGATCTTGAAAGATACTCTCAGTCTGGTAGTCATACGGTTCAAGAACTAAAGGTATTTTGTTCATGCTGCGTGTGTTGGTATTCATGCTTGAAATCCAGCATTAATCTATAGGCGGGTGTAAATTGCCAAGTTTTATCTTGAATGGGCTGATAGAATTTGGGTTTTGTGCTTGCATTTGAGATTTACAGTTTGATTCTTGCCAGCGCTGCTCCTTTTTGGCTCAGTAACCATTTAATTTAAATGAAGGGCTGGTGCATTAATTCTGAGGCAGTATAATCTCGGTTCTGTAGGAAAATGGCTGTCAACCTGTGGTTCTCAAATGGCTGGGATTTCGTGACCTGTATCTAGGGGCTTTCCTGAAAAACTGTCATCTGCCAATAGGGTTACCTTTCCATATAGAGGTCTGCATCCTTCATTTGAACATTTTACAAGTATATAAACCAAAGAAAAGCTAGGAAACCGTTGCTTTGAAACAAACCTTATTCTCTTGTGACTGAATATATTTGTCACTGGATATGTTCTGTTTCTCTGCTCTGCCTTCAAAAGTAGTGAGCTGGGGGAAGAGGAGTGCTTTCCTCAAGGGCAAGACTGAAGACTGTTTTAACTCTTAACGTGTGCTGCACAAACGGTTTTTCTCAGGGTTTTAAGTGTGCTTTGTGGTGTGGGGAAAAGATGGGGGACAACCGTAGTGTCAAGTTAACCTAAGACTGCTTGTTTTGTTTACAACTTAAAGAGTACTTTTTTATTTTAAGCAGAAAAGAAATACAGATCTAAGACCTTCCAGCTTATTTTTTCTTTTTTTTCTTTTCTAAGCATGCCTAATTTTGGCTAGTTGAAACAGGAACATAATGAGGTACTAAAAATGTTAGAGCAGTGCACTGCTTATACTAATTAATGTTTCTGTGGGAATAGTTTAAACAGAAATAAGCATGTGTGTAAGTTTACTTAAACCGTAAGGGAAAATGTTTTTGTGTTTTTGCGAACTCCCACGCTACCTTTCTTTATCTGCCCCTTCCCAGCAAGAACTGGCTGCTCCTGGCCATGCACTCAGGTTGCATTTGCAGTTTACTGTTTCACAGCTCCTTCCAGGGGACAGAGATTTCCTGGTGCCTGAACAAAGCAATGATTTTACATGCAGTTTCTTTTAACCACTTCTAAAAGGGTTGGGCAGAATCTCCAAATCACTCCAGTTGTAGAAATATTCGTAAGGGAAGTGTAGGTACAAATCACTTTGATAGTATGCATTTGCACAGAGCAAATGCATTTAAACCCTTGCAAGTAATCTGGAAGGAAAAAAACCAAACAACCATCAATCTGATCCAATTTACAAAATATTTTTAGACATGATCAAGGAAAGCAAATGTTAAATGGAGGAATGCAAGTTAGCTGGCAGCAACAGTGCGCGAAGTAAATGCTCAAAACCAGTGTTTCTAAAGGGATTTTATAAAGACTAATGCTAGGCCTGGTTCGGCTTTACATTTTTCTCTCTGATTTCAAAATAAATCACTTCTAATAAATTTGCACATTACATGGAGATTGGCTGACATGGGATTTTGCACATAGCTGTCTCCATTACTAAGTAAGCTGGGCCATTTGTAATAAAATGTGTTGTACTATAGATAAATATGAGATCGTATGTCTGAAAACAGAAAGCAAATGGTTCATATGAAGCAGAGTGTCTGTATCCTGACAAATGGCTATTGGCAAAATGATCTCTTTGCGTACTGCGGCAATTTTCAGTGACTTTTAGTGCTGTATTGAAAAGGGTTAGGGAGATCCTTACACAGTGGAACAGAAGCCGTGAAGAAGAGTAGCATGATGGTTTGCTTTGGATATTGTACTTACGACACTTGTAATGGGCTATTGCCTCCAGTTGTCATGCCTGATTTTTCAACAACCTTTTTAAAGTACAGATAAGGTTTAGAGAAAACCCACCAAAATTCTCTTGATGCTGGAAAAAATTCCATAGGGAGAAAATTAGAGGGCATTCTGGCTTACCAAAAAGGATTGAAATGGGCTTAATTGCAGCGTGCTTCCACAGGAGGAAAATGTCTGATTCCAAAGGACTTCTAATGTAGCTGAAATACCTGGAGAAAGCATCATCAACTGTGAGTTGCAGTTAGACAACTCAAAAGGGACATGAGGCAGTATTTTTGATGGTATGTGTGAATAACATTAGAAGAAGCTCGAAGAGAACTGACGGGATTCTTTTTCAATTGCAAGTGGTGATGCTCTCCTGGAGAATGTAGCCAAATTTAGCCAAACGCAACTCACTGAGTACCTTGTGAGGGCAACAAGATGAAATTCTGCATCTTCTGGTGTAACGTGAGATAAGACAAATGATGCGGTTGTCCATTCGCTCCCTAAATTCTATTGAACTGAAAACTGCCCTATATTTTCTTTTAAATATGTTACTTGCTTGGTTTTGTTTTCTTTTTTTAAAGTAAATTATGAATATTTTTAAAAATCCTCCATCTTTAAAACATCTAGATCTGTTATATAAGATTTATCCATAGTAGGGTTATATTTTGTAGTATTTTGAATTCATTGTTAGCTATAACATTCCTTAAACATATTCAGAGCGCCACTTTTTTCTTTCTTCCTCTCTTCTGTATTCTGTTCCCACTTTCTTGGAGAATATTGGGTCAGAGACTTTCATATGCAGCTTGAAGTTTACAAGTTTCTTTCTAAAATTAACTGTTACTCACTCATGAAACTCATATTCGAACTTTAATCAAGGTATTTGAAGATATCCCTGTGTTACTGGCTAGGCACTTCTAGCTAACTGTATTACAGAACTGAGTATAAATAAAATGCCGTATCACAAAGTTTTGGTGTTTTGTTTTGGCTGCTGTTGCGTTGGTGAGGAGGATTGTTATGTAGTCCTTTTGATGAGACTTCCACAAATGCATAGTCTGGTTTTAATCAAGCTTTTTGTAAAGGTGGGGGAAACAAAACCGAAAGAGCGTGCCTAAATCTGCTAGTCTGCATTGCAGTCTGTTTGCTTCCTTCAGTTGATGTTCTGTACAAAACTGATGGTACATGACTGCTTTCTCTAACACGTATGTTTAATCTTCAGATCTCCGATGGCCAAGGAGATGAGCGGTCAGAGTCTCCCTATGAAAGTGCTGATGAAACTCAGACTGAAGTGTCTATATCATCCAAAAAATCTGAGCGAGGAGCAGGAACAAAAAAAGAATATGTGTGTCAGGTGAGAGATGTTAGCTGGGGCAGCAAGCCATGTTTTCGGAGATTTCCTAGAAAGGGTCTTTTTAAATATGCAAATGACAATATTAGGCCAGAAACAGGTTTATCATGTGTGTCTGAGATGTCTGTTAGTGATGAGGGTGCCATGCCAGTAAATGGAATTCTTCATTCCTAATTATTTTTTTTCTTGACTTCCAATAAGTGACTTAGCCTTTCTGCTTTAGTTTCCAGATCTGTAAGATAAGCATAATTTCTACCTCAGAATAAGTGCATGAGTGTTGCCAGGTAACTAGTTAAATGACTGAGAAGAGCTGCTCGCTTATCTGTTAATACAGAGGAGGAAGTAAAATCCAGTGGGTTTTGTGCTTCTGCATGCAGCAGAGATTGCAGTGATGCATCGGTAGCAGCGTGCATGTGGCATGCTAATTGAAAGCAAAAAGCTTTCTCAAACTATTGTAAAAGAGTTCTTAGATTATGAAATGATAACACAATACAAATGGGCAGATCAAATTTGTTTCCACAAGACTGGGCAAGCAGTTATATTTCCATTTCTTGTACATAGTGATGATGAGGTTATATCTATCTTTAAATGTTGGCTAATCCCTTAAATTCTGCCAGCATTATTGTTTGGTTCATTTTTAGTTATGCATGTGTCATTGCTAACCACTCGGACATAGAAGTATCATTGTGCCACCCAGATTAATTTCCTTTTGCCAAGGAAAAGGAAAATAAGGATGCTTTTTAACCCTACTCAGATGCATCAGTGTGCTCAGGGAAAATTTCTTAAAGCTTTTTTTCTTTTCCTTTTTTCTGTCAGATTGTATTTACTCATGAACCGTGATTCTATGAGTGATATTTCTAGTGGTTTAGTGACTCTATTATCTGTTTCGACTGGAAGCCAGGGCATGTGATGATACTTGTAAAATTATCTTTCACTTCTTAAATTTGATTTCAACAACGGGAAAATAGATTTTGAGGAGCAATATATGAAAAGGAATAAAGAAAACAGTTTTTTCCACATATGAACTTTTCTTTAACATTCAATGCCTTTGTGTTGTAAAAGCTGTGTGAAAAAACAGGTGATCTCCTACTGTGTGAAGGACTTTGCTATCGAGCTTTTCATGTAAGCTGCCTTGGGCTCTCTGGAAGACCAGCAGGAAAATTCATTTGTAGTGAATGTACATCAGGCAAGTTTGTCCCTTTCTATTAATAAAAAAAAAAGTTGTAGTTTTCCCATACATTGTTCTAGGAAATCATCCTGGACAGAGTATGTATCTCTGGAGAAATCATATTTATCCTTTGGTGCCTGACAGGGTGGGAGTTCATATAGTACCATTAAGTGTGCCATGTTTTAGAAAGCTCACGCTGCTTTCAGTGAGAACTCTTTTGCAACTGGGCTGATTTAGTCTGAATTCCATTGCCTTAATAATTGAAGAATATTTGCTCTCTGAGTACAATTACAGATTAGATTTAAAGTCTGTCACAAAGACTTAAGAAATCCTAGAAAAAAAGCAGCAAGTGAAACGTTTTAAGTCCTTTTTCAGTCCTTTGTGTGTCTGTATCAATCTTTTGCTTTTCCTATTAAAAGACTACCTTATTGCCATTAATTTCATTTGCTTTTAATCCTATAATAACTGCTTGGAGGTTCTTAATCTTAAAACTTTACGTAAAAGATTTGCGTTCTTGCTCATAAGCTCAGTTCAGTACATGCGGTAAACCTTGTTGGAACAAGGCCGCTTCAAAATAAAGCTTTTCCAAGCAGTCCAGAGAGAAGATTAGAGGATGCTTGTCCTTGGTTTGTGGACCTATTTCAAATTTCACAGGATCACAGACAACCCATCACTCTATTTCATTGCTTTGAAAAAAAAAAAATCACAGTCATCCTGGCGTACTGAAGCTTATAAGTAAGAAAGTAGAAGCAGATCGGTGAGACTTTGGGTGTTGTTGTGTACACTTTAACTGCAATGGGTTTGCATTGTAACTATTTTATCTGTATCTGAACAGATTAGTATTTAACACTACAGAGTTAAAGTAAATAGATCGCTGCATCAAATACTAGAATTTTATTTTTGAGTTTGTTTAAAAAACAAAAGCAATAAAAGCAACTCCCTCAGGCATAACAAAAACTCACAACAGAAGCATTTTAAATACACAGCTTTGGATGAAAAATTAGTTACATTATTTTTATTACTTTTGCCACTAGGTGTGCATACCTGTTTTGTGTGTAAAGAGAGAAAGGCAGATGTGAAACGCTGTGTTGTATCCCACTGCGGAAAATTCTACCATGAAGCTTGTGTGAAAAAATTTCATCTTACTGTGTTTGAGAACAGGGGGTTTCGATGTCCTCTCCACAGCTGCCTAAGTTGTCATGTTAGTAACCCCTCACATCCACGAATTTCAAAAGGTAGTTTCATTTTATGTTTTTATGACTGATGAGTTAAGTCTGTTTATGGTATGTTAAGGTAAGGAATCTGTCCATTTAATAGCTGTTAGCTGCGATTTTTCAGGCATGCATGTACTATTGATTGATTCAGAATTTTTTAAAAAATAATAATTGCATAATTTTGAGTCAACATTAGGATTTACCTTGTTCTCTTTTTTTTTAACTAGCTTTCAATTATCTATAGTTAATGATGTTTTCTTCTCAAGAGAGAATGAAATCTAGAATGCATACATGATGATGAGAGACAGGCTGAGCAGAGTGAGAGCAAGACCTGTGAATGCAGAAGTACTGCAGCAAGGCTCGCCGAATGTGGAGACATTTGATTCTGTGCATATTTTTAGCTTTGGGCAACATCTGTAGGCAAAATTGCATGACTGAGGAAAGCTTGTCTACCCTGGTGTGCATAGATAAAGCCTTCACATTTAAATGTTTTAATGCTTTAAACTCGGTGTAGCGTTCTTTAAAAACCTTTGTTAATTCAGTATTGCTACTAAATGCAAATACACAGACTTTGAAAACATAATTGATACAATTTTTTGTGTATATAGGCGACCTCAGGCAGTACTACCATTTTTTAGCTCAAATAATAAATCATTTTTTTTTCAAAAATAATATGGCAGTATTCTGCTTTGCTAGGAAAGATGATGCGTTGTGTTCGCTGTCCTGTTGCATACCATGCTGGAGACGTTTGCATTGCTGCGGGATGTGCAGTCATCGCTTCCAACAGCATTGTTTGTACGAATCATTTCACTGCCATGAAAGGAAAAAGTCATCATGCACATGTCAATGTGAGCTGGTGCTTTGTGTGTTCAAAAGGTAAACTGATGTAAAACTCTTTCATAAATGCAGCATCAAAACGTTTTATTCTTCAGTTTAAACTTTATTTTATTAATCTGTTTATAGAATATTATTAGAAATGTGGCATATTAAGTTAGGCTCCATTAGGTATTGAAATAACTTCAGGTTGGCTTGTGCTGCTTCGAGTTTTTGAGTATCCTTTTTTTGCAGATATACTTATTAAAGAATGTTTTTACTTGGACTTTGTCCAGCAACCAGAAGCCTGATTTAATTCCTTGCCAGAGACATGTAATGAGAAGTATTTATCTGTTCTCTCCCCTGTGTTCAGTGTACTGAAGCTTTTCATATTTCTTTATTGCTAATACGTAATATTAAAACATAAATATTTTAAGAGTTGCTTTTAGTTTAACAGCAGACAGCAAATTGAATCAGTATTAGTTGTTGCTGGGAGTGCCACTAATTAAGAGTGTTTTGTTTTATGTTGTATAATAAATTTATTTCTTATTGAGAACCACAAAATGCATAGTGCTGATTAAACTGTAGCAGTGAAATTTTACCTCATTTGTTAACAAATTAACATGCAGCATAGCAGCTTGTTAAGCTGCAGCTAACTTTCCACTTGATAATTCATGGAACAAACTAACAACCTCATTCCCTCTTGCCCCAGGAAAAAAACATAAGAGAAATCTGTTGTTAAAATTTTGCATACAGTGAAATATTAGTATATATTAAACTATGTTAAATATATTGTAGTCATTGAAGTAAAACAAAGTAATTCTAATTGGCAGTGCATTATTCTGGCTTTTTTATCACTAGCTTACTTGTTATTTTGTATGTATTACTAATCCAAGTCTGCCAGGCATTCAAATTAGTATAGACCTTTTGAGTTTTGTACACAACTAAATTATATGTATTTGTTGCAGGCCAGCATGTTTTAACCATTTATTTTCTAACTGAACCTACCACATGTGTATTGCACTGCTTTGAACCTGGTTGGAATGCAAAACTTGTATTTTTGTCTTGATGTTTTTCAACTTTTTTTTTTCTCTCTCTCTGAAGGAGGAAGCTTGTTGTGCTGTGAGTCATGTCCTGCAGCGTTTCACCCAGACTGTTTAAACATTGAAATGCCAGATGGGAGCTGGTACTGCAATGACTGCAGGGCAGGGAAGAAACTCCATTTCCAGGATATTATTTGGGTTAAACTGGGAAATTACAGGTCTGATGAATGGATTTATTTTCTTTTATGGCACTGGCATGTTTAATTAAGGATCATACAATTGGTTGCTTCTGTAGGCCAACCTTGCTGCACACAGATTTCTCATTCCTCTGTGAACTAGGGACCCCATCTCCGTGCAAGCTTCAAGTTCAAAGACTTGAAGCTTTGTTGTTGCTCTCTGCCAAGGCATTACCCGTACAGGACTCCTTGTAGTCTTCTGACATCTGCTTCCAGTGTATGAGCTTTCAACCCCTTTTGTTTCAGAGATCTCTTCAAATAATTAAGCTGGTATAACTTGTAATTGGCTAAATTACTACGTTGCAGGCTGGCAGATAAGTCACTCAGGTTGTCACGTTGTTCACTGTGATTTGAGTGAGATAGAGGTGGGTGGGGTTTATCCTAGAAAGCATTAATAGCTATTATCAGCTGTCTCTTGGTCTTTGACAATTACAGTGATTGCAGACCTTATTAAAGATGATGTTTTTGCTAACCAGATGCAAGGAGCTTTATGTGTATGCTTATCTTGCAGGCAGGCAAAAGTCCCACAGATTTTAGTGTTGGGCTTTCCTTTTCTAGTCCTGTCTTCTCTCGTTGCCTAGTGAGTGGGGGGAGGAAAGGGTTTTAAATCCACTTGGATCTTGGCAATAATAATCAGTTACTGCTGCTTAGGGTGATTTTGTTAAACTGTCTCTTGCAGAAAGAGCTTGACTAAAATGCTGTATTTTTTTATTTGTAATTCTGTGCTAGGTGGTGGCCTGCAGAAGTCTGCCATCCGAAAAACGTTCCCCCAAATATCCAGAAAATGAAGCATGAAATCGGAGAATTTCCTGTGTTTTTCTTTGGTTCTAAGGATTACTATTGGACGCACCAAGCACGGGTGTTCCCTTATATGGAAGGAGACAGAGGGAGTAGATATCAGGGGATCAAAGGAATTGGAAAAGTCTTCAAAAATGGTACATAACTAAAAGTAAACAAAAATAATCTTGTGATATGCATGCTTTACTTTCTTCACACATAGCCTTGGGACTGGTTTTGTACATTTGTTTTACAATACTGAATTTAAAAAATTGTTTTGGTGTCTGGGGCAGCAGTCATTATTACTAACTTTGAATGAAAGCATTATTTTCATGGCTTGTAAAAGACTAGCATCTAATTGGAATTACTTCTGACGATTTTTACTTTCCAAAAAGGAAATTATGAGTGTAACTGGGAGACAGAAAGAGTAGAATTGATACCTCTGTTAAGAGTATTAACACTCCAGAAGCATTGTTTGCAAGAAAATTGAATGATGGGACTAGGAAGTAGAAGATGATTCTTTGTTTCACACACATGGGAATGAGCAAGTCAACTTGGGGGGAGTAATCCTCTGTCTAGCATTTCTGTTGAGACAACAATCTTTTTTAGCTTTGCAAGAAGCTGAAGCTCGATTTCGAGAAATAAAGCTACAGCGAGAAGCCAAAGAAACCCAAGAAAGTGAACGTAAACCTCCACCATACAAGCATATTAAGGTAAAGTTTAAGCATATTAAGGTAAAGTTTGAGGAAATTACACTGGATACTCAAAGGTCTAAGCCAGCCTTGGAGAGGAAGAGCTGAATGGTGAGATGGGGAGGAGAGGTTGTAATGATGTGCTGGTAATTGTGCTTTTAGAGTCATGAGATGATGAAATTTTGCTTCCATTGGAACACCTAGTGTTGCAAAAACCAAAACTGTAGTAACTCTTACGATAAACTCAAATGTTTTAAAGTGATGTTTGAACTATTTTAATGTATTATTCAGGTGAATAAACCTTGTGGTAAAGTGCAGATATATACTGCTGACATTTCTGAGATTCCCAAGTGCAACTGCAAACCCACAGATGAAAACCCTTGTGGCTTTGATTCTGAGTGCCTAAATCGGATGCTCATGTACGAATGCCATCCACAAGTTTGTCCAGCAGGAGAACGGTGCCAAAACCAGTGCTTTACAAAACGTCAATACCCTGAGACAAAGATCATCAAAACCGACGGGAAAGGGTGGGGTCTGGTCGCTAAGAGGGATATTAAAAAGGTATGAATCATTCTTGCCTAGCAAAGAATCGGTGACTTGTGATGCTGTTTGTGGGTTTGGTATATACTTTACTAGTGATACTTGGTATCTTTCAGGGAGAGTTTGTGAATGAGTATGTCGGTGAGCTGATTGATGAAGAGGAATGTATGGCAAGAATCAAATATGCTCATGAAAATGACATTACCCACTTCTATATGCTTACTATTGATAAGGTAGAGTGTTTTACATTTTCTTCCGTTATTTAACTGTAACATTATTTTGATCACTTTTCCTTCTGTTGATCACCTTGGTAGGGCACTCTGCTACCTGTGATGTTCCACAGTTTCATATATTCACAATGTCGTATCCTCTGTGCCTGCTTGCTCCATTCTGTATGTATAATGCATCTCATTAGTTCTAACTGTGTAATGTCCTAAAGTATATATTAAAGTCCACAAATTTGCTTTTCTGCTTGATTTCAAGTACAGCAAAAGTATTTATCTGCCTAGTCTTAAAAGGAAGTATGAAGTTTCAGGAAATAGAATCATAGAATGGTTTGGGTCGGAAGGGACCTTTAAAGGTCATCTAGTCCAGCCCTCCTGCAATGAGCAGGGACATCTTCAACTAGATCAGGTTGCTCAGAGCCCCGTCCAACCTGGCCTTGAAATGATAATGATATAGTAACCTGACCTTGAAATAGTAATGATACAGTTGAAAGAATTAGTTAGCAATCCTTTTACTAAAATTTCAGCAACAAAAAAAATTCTTACTTGAGAGTAGTGTGGAATATTAGTTGTGAGACTATATTGGGCATTTAATATTTTATGCAACTATCTGTCCCTTTCTTTGGTTGTAGCAAAACTAGGTTTGTGCTTTTGTAGAAACTCTTTTCTGAAAGCACTATCTGCATTAGCAGCCAGCCAGCACTTCACAAATTGATTCTGCAGCAGATTACTTAACGCAGCAAATTAATCCAGCATCTGTGGTTCTCTGTGCACACCTTTGAGTATTTTGTTCCTGAAGAAAGTGGAGAACCCAGACAGTAAGGGGTATTGATTATATATATTATATTGCTTCAGTGCCCAGACAGCTACTTAGGAGAAAAACAAGAGCTGGCTGTCAGTCCTGCATATTTTTTCAGCCCTAATCACCTTTCTTTTGCCCGAGATGGTCCTGCTCTGTATTTCCACAGCTCCTGTTTTCATTAGTCCTGTAACTGAGGAGTTGCTGCACAGGAGTTATCACCTAAGAAGGATGAAACTGTGTGTCTCTGAACACTTCAGTTTCTCACCCCTCTACTAAACTGACACACAATGTCAGTGTGTTAAATACCTGAACTGAACGTGTATTTGACTCTTGCCGTAGTTAATTAATGGTCATTGTGGTTCTGTCTTTCAAAAATGCCCACGTGATTATGAGGCTGAGCTGCACATGGAGTTAGAGTGGCTGGATGTATGTGCACATAGTCATGACAATCATACATGTGCATTATAAATTTGAGTTAGAAGGAAACTGTAATAATTGTTCATAAATAAGCAAAGCTATCTTAAGCAGCCCTGCAAAGAATCACAGTTTCAAAATTCTTCTGGCTATTTCAAGACTTTATTTTATTTTGTTAATGTCTGGTATGTTTGGTGGAGATAGAAATTAAAAGGCAATTGTGTGTAGGGATGGGATTTTTTTAGTTTATCAAGGGCTTGTTTTTGTTTAAACTAGGCTGATTTGGGGAAAGCAAGCTGGTGAGAAACTGGTAATCTCTGCAAGTAGTCATGCAGTGACTTGGTAAATACCATAAAGCACAGTATTTGTAAATGCATCACAGCTTTGTGAATGCAAAGTAAAAGGTAAATGGACTGAGTTTGAATTTTGAGGCTTTTTGGAGGGAGGGGGTTCTTAACATGACCACCACAGTGCTCACAAGAACACTTATCCTGCCACGTGGCTGAGATGAGTTCTGGGAAAATGTGAGCTAGAGCACGAGTATTGCTTTGGGAGTGTCACATTCCAGGCCACATGAGACACTACAGTTTTCAATACAACATGGACCATCGTTTTGCTTGTGCGCTTCTGGGTAGCAACACCACGTCTGTTTTGAATGCAACTACTGAAATAATTTATGGATTTTTTTTTGATTTTTTTTTTTTTTTGGGGGGGGGGAGAAAAAACATTCATTCTGTTGCTGGTTTGATCTCCAGGACCGTATTATTGATGCTGGCCCCAAAGGAAACTATTCTCGTTTTATGAATCACAGCTGCCAACCAAATTGTGAAACTCTAAAATGGACAGTAAATGGAGACACTCGTGTCGGCCTGTTTGCTGTGTGTGATATTCCTGCAGGTATATCAGCTTATGCTGGTTTGGGTTTAATTCCCTAAGTTAAACCTTTTGTGCAGTTATGAGTGGGATGGTCATGGTTTAACTGATTCAGCACAGATATTTTTGTAGAGAACTCAGCACGCGGAAGAGATGCTTTGTGATCTGCCTTTTATTTAAAGTTTCTTAATAGTGAGTCCCATGGCTGCTTTTTGTTGCTTGCTTCTAAGGGAACACCGAAGAAGCCCTAGTCAGTATCTGTGCATTCACTTTGTGTGGTAGAGCATAGTTTTTGTTTTAGAGATCTCAAACAATATTTCTGTATCTTTTCTTCAAGTGATGATAATAAACTTAAGGAGTGGGGCAAGAAGGATGTTTAAAAATATATATGTTCTGGTTTGTGTACACACACCACACACACATATATATTTATAGCTGTATCTAGCTGTCTAGATATATGGATATATATAACGTGTGTGTGTGTAAACCAGACACACTCAGGGTTTTGTGAAGTCTCAAACCAATTCATTTTAAAATGTAATTGCATCAGACATCATGCTGTACTGGCATCTAGTTAATCATTGTCAGTGCTTATGAGCAGTAAAGAGGGGGAAAATCTTATTATAATAGATCAGGAAGCACGTACAAAACCAGAAGACAGATAATGAAAGCTTTATTTGTTTGTAATATTTTCGATAGACTTTGTTACCTTGTCCTTCATAATGAAAGGGTATGTCTTTCTCACTCAGGGACGGAGCTGACTTTTAATTACAACCTTGACTGTCTGGGCAATGAAAAAACAGTCTGCAAATGTGGTGCCCCAAACTGCAGTGGATTTCTTGGGGACAGACCAAAGGCAAGTAATATGTTAAGAGAATTTGATGGTGTCTTGTCAAACTACTAGCCTTGTTTTTCTTTTGCGGTATGCGTTGGTGGACCAGTTTTATGTTATGATAAGGGTTAATGCTGCTTAAACAGATGCTAGCTGTTCTCTGAGGAAAAAGCTTAGTGTTTCCCTTGCTGGGAACATGGAAACATTGTTTTGCCAGACATAACCTTGGTGCTGAAGAATACATTTTTATGCTGTAATAGTATAGCAGGCGATACTGCTTTTGGGAACACCCTAAAACATTTTCTCCCACTTTCTCCTATGAAAAATTAATTACTTTAGGTTCTGAATAAGAAATATTGCTAGCTACCAGTGCTAGCTTTTGGGATCAAAAGCATACAAAAGAAGGGGTTGCAGAGGAAATAACCTTCCCAGTCCTGTTCGAAGTATGAAGGAGGGAGAGGGTTGTACGAGCTATGAACTGACTAAAAATTAGCCTAACTATAGCCAGTGAGATTATTCTGACATTGCAGTTTATATTTCTCCCATATAAACCTTAAAATATGATTATTTTATTAAGATTTGTTAAAAATCTTTCAGCTGAACTGAAGAATTTTTTAAAAAAAAAGAGTTTTGAAATGTAAACATAAAGAAAAAATTATACCAAATTACATCAAGAAATGGCCTGTATGATTCATGTCAGGTTAATTTAAAACCTGTAATCCAGGAGAAGTTGATGGGGCTTCCTGAAGAGCTGGCATAGGAGTGCGAGGGAAGGCACAAGTACATTCTCAAAAGAAAAAAATCACCTGTGGATGTAGAAAGGCTGCACCTTCATGTGGTCCTTTACACTGCTCAGTATCCGGTGCTTCAGAGGATGGACTTAAAATCTCCAGAATTTGCATAGCTGTTTTTTGTTAAGGGAGAGGCTTAAGTGGGGTTTCACATAAGCTTGTGATCAATTTATGCAGACAGCCATGAAGAAATGAAATGTTACAGTCCAGTTTTGCAGGGCTGTCTGCATTGCTAGATAGAATGGGCTAATTTTAAAGAAAGTAGTTAATGATTACTGGGGTGAGGGGGAGGGAATGATGGTAGGAATGTCGGAACATCCAGAATGAATTTTATATGATTTGGTGAAGGAGAAGTACAAGCAGCAGACTGTCAGACTGAAATAGGGGTAAGGCTTGGTATATTCTTTCTAGCATTATGGGCACAGTTACAGTTCCTGAAATTCTGCTGTCCGTTCCTCAAAGAAGGGAAGTGGAGGCTGTTTTTAATAATTTCAGCATGAGTATACACAACTGGAAGAGAAAAATGGATGTTGAATTTAAGTGATTGGTGGTACAAGAACAAAATGGAGGTAAATTAGCTGCAAGTAGATTAGACTGGAAATTGGAAGACCTTTTTTCAGTCCTAAGAAAGCGGAGGAGCTTTTCAATAGGAACAGAGTGTAGGGACAAGATCTGGTTTCAAGATGACTTTTTACAAGGGTCAGCATGGTATTTTTATCAACACAGATAGGCACCGTGAGGCTCTGGACAGGTCTGTACCAAGTCAAATTTTTGCCTGTGTGCACAGTCTGACAGGCATGCCAACAGTTTTGCTACATTGTGTAATACTTTTCCTTTGCAAAACTGGCATTTACAGATTTGCATCCTATTCTTTTAGAATTCTTCCACTAACGCCTCAGAAGAAAAAGGCAAAAAGACCAAAAAGAGAACACGGAGACGCAGAACGAAAAATGAAGGAAAGAAAGAATCTGAAGACGATTGTTTCCGTTGTGGTGACGGAGGCCAGCTGGTATTGTGTGACAGGAAATCCTGTACTAAAGCTTATCATCTCTCCTGTCTTGGTTTGGTGAAACGTCCTTTTGGTGAGTTGGCTTGCCTCTTAAACTTATGGAAATAAATAACTTGTGCAGGGACCTCATTTATTGCACTGAAACCTTGTCAAGAGCGTCTTCTCAAAAACATTCTTTTCATATGGTAAGAACTTTATTCATGCATCATGTAGGAGCTTTTCCTGAGTATGGAGACAAAATGATGGCCTTCCTCCTGCCTCTGGCAAAATGAGCCTTTTGTTTTACAAATGTAGGTAACTGAGTACATCACTTGGTAGGAGCACCATCGCCCTGTCACAGGGAAGTTAATTATATCTAAGAAATGCATGAAGCCAGTTGAGTTCAAGCCAAAAGAATAGCAGCAGCAACTGGAACAAGGCGAGCAGGAAAATGTTAAGGGCAGCAGACATCAGGTTGCCATTCCAGATACCACAGGAGTTACCTGGTTCCACAGTCAGCTATGTCAGGTGGGATATGAAGAAGTGAAGCAGGCAAAGCCTGTTATCCCAGAAACAAGTAAAACAATGGTAAAATATGCTGAGGCAAAAGAGCGTCTGTAGGCAAAGCCCATCAGCCATCCCTGAGCAAAACTTGCAAAAAACAGGTGAGCATTGTAATGGTAGGCAGCAGTTGACTGGATGTCTGGATACTCTACCAGACTGCAAGTTCTGTAAAATGCTATTGAGTAAAGCCTGAATAATTTCTTCTAGCTGGAGTTTACTGCTGTATTTAAATGAAAGGATGCCACAACTGCTAGTTACTGCTGTCAGTTGAGCTTTAGAAGTATGGTGTAGCATTTTGATTTTTTGAGATTAGCCATGGTAGTTGCCATCTCTTCTAGCTTTGTCAGGAAAGTCATGTGGTGTTCAGGTGCTAAAACACAAAACTTTAAAAGACAATGACACATTTTACTCCCTACTAATGCGCTCTTTGTTTTTGATCGCAGGAAAGTGGGAGTGTCCTTGGCACCACTGTGATGTTTGTGGCAAACCTTCTGTTTCTTTCTGCCACTTCTGCCCAAATTCTTTCTGCAAGGAACATCAAGATGGGACAGTACTAAATTCTATGTTGAATGGACAGTTATGCTGCTCTGAACATGTTCTTGGGGTGGATTCTGTTGAAAATCAGAAGACTGAGAAACCCCGCAAAAAACTGAACAAGTTGAAGCCTAAGAGAAAGCAGAGGAACAGATGGATGAGAGCTGAATGCAAATAGTCATGGACTGCAGTTTCTACTGCCAACACTATCTTGTAGATAAGTTGTGAATATGACCAGGGAAGGACACAATTTTACATATATTCTGTAAAGGTTACATGGGGGGGATTTTTTGTTTTGTTTTGTTTTGTTTTTATAAATCCACTGAGCCAACCACAGCAGTCTTCTGCTGCTTCTGCACTGATAACGAACTGCATAGTTCAGAAAATTTCAGGACACACCAAACTTATTACTCAGCATTACAGTTACACTTGAATTGTTACGAATGTAAAAGGTTCCCTCCAAAATACTTTCAGATGGAGGTAGGTTAAAATCAAACCAGGTAGGAGTAAACATAGGTTTTTGAGATAGTATTTGTCAAACAACAGATGTTAAAAATAGTATATCCTTGAAAGAAGTTATTAGCTCTCAAGTCCTTTTAAGTAAGAAATGGCTTGGTCTGTGGTCCCAATGAGATTTGCTTGCCTTGTGTGTTTTTGAGCAAGTGCTTGAATGCCATTCATGATCCAGGTGCGTATCTCGCCATAACCACACCCATAACAATTTGTTTGTGCTCTAAAAAATAGTTCTCCAGTGATTCTTAAACAAACATGTTTTTAAATATCCTTCCACCAAGAAATATAGTGCGTGGTGGGAAAGGCACACCCTATACCAGAGAGGGGAAATCTTACATTGTAAGAGATTTTTTTCTATACTGTTTTTTCCTGTATTTCATCCCAGCGAAATAGAATTGACTTGATCTTGCAGAGCTGTACAAGTCTGAATTTAAAGGGATATTGTCTTGCAATCTAGGCCCAATACTCTAGGATTTTTGTGTCTTAATAAAAATAAATCATACAAAACCTATTATTTGAAAAAATTACTTGATTTTTTTTTTCTTTAGTGTCAAGTAAAACACAGAGGCAAACATTTCTTTGGAATGCTTGGAGTCCAAGCATTACAACTTTGTGATAATGCAAAAAATGCCCAACAAGGAACAAAAAAACCCCCATGAATGAAACAGAAGGTGAAACTTGACTAAAGTGCAAAAACTAAATTCAAAACAACTAACTAAAAGTGAAACAGATTTTTGAAGAAGCACGTAAGGAACAATTTTAATGTGAAATTTAGCCTGACTGTTCCTTTTGATAAAGTTTGTGTAAAACTGGCTACTTGACTTGGCAGACTGTTTGAAATTGTTCTTTACTTTTTTAGGAGCTCTGCTCTCGACTATCTTATCGCCACTGTGTTGTGTCAGCAAAGCTGTTTTGAATTCTTTGCTCCCGTTAGGTTCTCACACTTGCAGTGAGATAAATATACAAGATTTAGTATTGATGGAAATAATGTTAGAACTAGGAAAAAACGGTAAAGAAAAATGTCTTTACCTGTTTTCTTCCCAGTGCATGTCATTGGTGTGTGATTAGGCAGTGTTACAAGTAAGTTTTGACTTGTGCCATTGTTATCTAGCCTATGTAAACACAATGTGAGCCTTCATGTCCATTTAGTAATTTGTGTATGTTCTAGCTTAGTTTGCCTTTAATAGTGCAGAAACTCTGTGTAGCCCTTTTGAAAATGAAGCCTTGCTATATCATGAAAGTGTATGTTTTTTTCCAAAGTATTTCTTCGGGATTTGATTGCAGATTTAGTTTTTGGAATTATCAAAATCCCCGTTTGTTCCCAACACGTAAAAACTTCGGGTTTATTAGAGGATATTAATTGAAAGAGGTTTTAAATGTAGCATTTCCCTATCCTGAACTCTTTGGTTTCTATTTTGTGACCAAACTGCTTTGTTCTTTTAATCGATTTTTATAAACACTGTTGGAAGGTTAATTTTTTTCAAATAATTTTGAAAAAATAGCACAGTTCAAAATAGGGGGAAGTGTTACATGTTTGCATTTTTTAAAGTGGTATGCCAAGCCTTGCACTCAAGGAAAAAAATCAAGATTTCTTAATTGATTTTGAGGGAAACTTCCCCTCTGCTATAGATATGTGTTATACCAGGACTGAAGCATAGGCCTGTGCCTAAAATCAAAACCAAAAAATGGTATTATGTATGTTTCTCTAACATTGGTTTTTGAGGGGAGGAAAGCGAGATCAGGTAGTAAAGCAGAAAGATCTTCCTCATCGCTTTTAAACAAAATGAAGGAATTTGATGTCATTGGGACCATTCTTTGAATACTATACCATGTAAGGAAGGCTTTATAAGAATACCTTTAAATAAGTTATTATAAAATATTACCTTTACATTCCGTTGCTTTTATAATTTGTTAATTTTTTAGTTGTTTCGTTGCTTTTTCCTCTTCATATATAGGTGCAACAGCGCTGGCACCCTGGAACAGTTATGCCCCAGGTCCTAAGAGGCAGATACTCACTTCCAGAAGCCGCCAACTCAAATAGTTTCTGATCGGCATTGCTGCAGTAACACCATCCATTTTAAGATCAGTCATGGAGCCTACAACTCCCTGCCTGCCTCTCAGGTGGGCTCACGAGCACATTTAGTATGGCAGGATGCAGGACAGCCACCCATTTTGTATCTGTCTGTGGGTAAATAAAGACTTTGGCATTCAAAGCACTCCCTCTCAGCGCTCTTTTCATAATGTTAAGTTTACACAAACAGATCTTAGCAAGTGGCTGTTTGACTTTCTGCTTCCTTCTACCTCTTCTCTGCTCTTTACTACCCGACTCTTTGGGCCAATGAAGGCTTGCATCACTGAGACTGCAAACCAGGAGTTTGCTTTTGAGTTGCTAGGAGTTCATTCCTTCTGCTGATCACGTACTTTGGAGATTGATCTTTAAAAGAAATGTGGATCATGTTCTCCCCTTCATATGTACTGACCATGTAACCCCATGAGCTCAGCTAAGTCACTCAGGCGGTTGTCTGGTAGAATTTTAGTTTCTGATTCAGGAAAGGTGGTTTTACGTGTCTTTAATGAAGGCTTCTGTACCTTACTCTGCATCACTGGCAAAATAGGCTGAAGTTTCCTTAAAAAAAGAAGACAAAAGAAAAGTTGTTTCACTACTTTCCTTCTCCTACTGTTCAAATACACGGGAAAACAATCTTGAAAAATTAAGCTTTCTCATGATGCAACTCAATACTTTTTAGCATTCAGCAACTTAGATTTTTTGTTATAAATTCACCAAAATAACATCTAAGTATGACATATTATGTGGCTTTAAATTATGTACTTAGTGTCTTGCCCATCGAAGTAGAGATGTATTTCCTTTTCCAGCAAACTCTTCAAAGCTGGTACACGATAGCCAAATTCAGAATTTGTTGTTCTTTTATCACATGAGCAAGCATGGAAACAATTTTCAGTTGAATATATTAGATGTATTTTCATACAATCTAGAAGAATAATCAAATTAAATGTCTGTTTTGTTCAATAGCTTTGTGTTCATGGTCAGTTTTTAGGGTGTTTTATTTTAATTACTTGGAAAAGCAAATATCTTGAAAGACATATGAATGGGACTTCTCCACGTTGTTGAGTCACATTGTTCCACATCTGCCTGCCTGAGAAACTTCAGTGTCTTCTTAAATATTAAAATTTATTCCTAGTTATTTAAGAAATTGCTAACTCTTTTTTTGTAAAACAGCTCTCTATAGTTATTTTTGCACCAATTTTTTTTTTCTTCAAAGAAAAAAAAGTGAAATGATACATACTAGACAAGCGTGGTTGGATGTTGTTCTTTCATAGTGAAAACTTACACTCCAAGATTTCCTAAGAGACTCCATGGAAATAATGTTTTTAAGCTTACATGGAGGTGATAATGATTGTGCTTTGGCTTGTTTTCACAGCGTTGCTTATCACAAAAATATTGACCTTTTTTTGCAGCACAGTTTTTCCTGTTACAGTGCTGTTTTCTGTTGCTCATAATTTTACAGGCTTTAACAACTTTGAGCTGGAGTCATGCAGTCCTACCAGTTCTGTTTCCTTGGGTTCGTTTAGCTGTCACTGGTGCTGTTCCTGCTTGGCCTGGTCTGAATTTGACTGTGTTTTGCTTTTTCCAGCTGGGTTTTAGTTTGGGTCTGGTTTGACTTCATAGGTGGAATCTCCCATGTCTGACAGCAGCTATTTTTTTTAAGAGCATTTCAGAAAATTGCTTTGATACTAATGGATTACTGTTCTGCTGAGATCCTCTGGTGCTGTGCATCAGGATTGTGTCCTTTTGCTGCTCCTGTGAAAAGCCACAATTTTTTGCCAGTTGAGAAACTTAATGCCTGTCTACTAAATTGACAGAGATGTCAAAATTTGAGAAAATTCTACTAAAACGTGAGAGAGACTATTGGGGTGGATGTGGGGAGCTCTGTCCATGCCGTGGAGTTTGGGTATGGTTAGAGGTACTATCCATGTTGCTGCTGATCCAGATTAGAATCACAGAATGGTTTGGGTTGGAAGGGACCTTTAAAGGTCATCCAGTCCAACCCCCTGCCATGGGCAGGGACACCTTCAACTAGATCAGGTTGCTCAAAGCCCCATCCAACCTGGCCTTGAACACTTCCAGGGATGGGGCATCCACAACTTCCCTGGGCAATCTGTCTGATCACAAAGGATGATGTACCTCTCTTCCCATCCATTTGTTCATCTGACATAGCTGAGAGGGATCAGAGAACTGATTTTTTTTTTATTTTTATTTAAAAAAAAACAACAACAACAGAGTAATACCTCCCCTGGGGAGAGAATGAGCAGCTGAGGGCAGTAACCACTTAACCCCCCACCAGCTGGGTTACTTCAGCTGAATCTGCTGCTGCACTAGCCCAGTGAAGAGACAAACATGAGAAGTAACACCTGCTTCCACCTCAGTGCACATTCATTTAAAAGCATAGATCTTTTAATAGTAGATACTATTTTTACTAGTGCTCATAGAGCTGGTGAAGCACAGCGCTGTGATGAAGGGTCACAGCTGGCTGGTCTGTCTGGGGTTACGCAGCACACCTACTATGAATTTTGCTGTAGGAGACTGGAGGCAACAAGGTGGGAAGGTTAAGAGACCCCAGGTACTGATTTCATGGAGCAGTTGAAGTTGGCTCCATTACAGTCAATGGGCATTTCCAAGTGCCTGGTATGCTGGCGAGACCTCAGATGGCCATGAGGATAAGGGTGCAGAAAGCTAAACATCACCGTGAGAAAGAACATGAGAGGGAAAATATAGCAAACAACAGTTTTTAAAAGAGAAGAGTTAACCAGCCACCAAACACCTACACTATTTGAAATCATCCCTGTAAAACACAAATCACATCAGCTTAACCCGATGGTTGAACTAGGCCAGCTGCACGGGAGAAAGCTTGGAGTGCCACAGCCCTGTGCAGGGAACACGGGTGCAAATCACACGTGTGCTCTCATGGGTGAGGAATGAATCAAGCATCAGGGATCAGGGCAAGAACTTTGCACGGGCATTTAAGCCATTGCGTTTTGCACGTCTCCTAGGTGTGCAAAAATGTGCAAGGCATCGTTCATGGCTGCAGCATGCTGCTCTGTTTGGCTCCGAAGGATTGCACACAGTTTCATGGCTTACTGGTGTGGCTTGGTGGAGAAAGAAACAATTCCTGTGAGATTTGATGAAAGTTTTGGGTTGCTTTTGTAGCTCTAGTATGAAGCACCATCTTACAGCAGGAAACAAAAAGGACATATTTGTCCAGGAATCCACCATTATTTTAGTTGCACATGTTTTCCTGCAGCTGAGAGGAAGGGGAAAAGCTTGGGGCTCCCTTTCCTTGACATAGCTTTGCTTAAAGTAATGGTGAAGTTTTCAGAATGGCATAAAGAAAATAATGGCATATTCTTCAAAGGAAGCATATTTGTGTTAGTTCCTGCTCAGGTGGAAATGATCATTGTATCACAGGAACCTTAATAACTGGAGCAGTCAATCCTCACTGAGTGTGTTCAGCTGACTCTTGAAATGGAGGGAGAGACATAATTGTTTGCTGGTTTTTTTGTGAGGAAAGAAGTATTTACTTGTGAATGAAGCCAGGAATTGAAGGGGGAGACTTTTCCCATCAATCCATTTCAGTACAGCAGGCAGCTGGGTTGGTTAGCACAAGTAGCCACAACTCAAAAATTGAGTTTTATTTCTCTACACTTATTTTAGCTATACAGAAATAGATTGCTCATGGTTAAACATTTTCCCCATACAGACACATCTGTATTGCCCCATGAAAAAAAGAAGAGGGTGCTTGCTGATAGCATGTCCTATGCTACCAGCCAGCATAGACTGGTTCTGTGTGCTCGGTCCCCCCGTAAGTTGTGTGTTGTCCTGAGCCTCTGGGTAGCAGTAGGGACTTTAACGATTTCTTGCTATATTCTTGCCTTCTTCTCAGAATTATTAGAAAGACAGCAAGGATTGCACCTGCAAGGCAAGGAATGCTAGTTATTTTCAGACGGGAAGGTAAAGTGTCAGATGTTGTTTGCTCTAGGGCTTCCCAACTCAAGTATTCTCTTCTGGTAAATCAAGTTGTTTTTTTTTTCCTCCTACACACTGCACAAAAAAAGGTTTGGCTAGCTATAATAATAAATACTCAACTTTGACATTTCAGCTTTACTCTGGAAGCTGTGGAGAATAACAGCAGGTTTTAATGAAATAATTCAGTAACTTGCTTTCCTACTCCCATTTACTCTTGCTCTGTGGAACTATTATTTTCCACTTGGCATCTTATCCATTGCTGATCCCACCGAAGGGTGGGTAAGATCCCACCGAAGGATCTTGTCGAGAAATGAGTGTGCTCTGTGCAGCGCTTACACTGAAGCACAAGAAGTAACTGACCTAGATTAACTTTGAGTCTAGACTGAGATCAGGACTGTCAGGAAAAATTACTTTTAGGTTGGCCATAGACATGGAAATAATTGGCAAATACCAAGCACTGCGACATTCTGTTTGTTTGTTTCTGGCAGAAGCATAATCGGGGAAAATTGATCTTAACAGAAGAGCACAAATCTGTCGCTGTGATGCAATATGGCCAGACAAATACGTCCAAATTTAGGTTGCGTGAGCAGGCAGTCTCATGATAAACAACTGATCTGTTAGACCAGCCGTGAAATGCTCGCAGGTTCCTGTGTGGGCTGTTTCTTTTACCCCTCTTCTGAGCAAGCTCTTTGACAGGCAGGACTTCACTGAGGAATGCTGTTCTGTGACCCTCAGACTTGCTTATCAGAAATGCTGGTTAATGGGCCCTTGTCCCTACGTGGACAGGCTCTTCATACACTTCATTTTAATCTACTTTTTCTAATTAATACGTGCTTCAGATGGCATCTGTTTGGGCAGATTTTTGGACTACAGCCTGGCAGAAGGGGATATGGGCCAGTGGAGGAGCTTCCACACAGCTCCAAGCCATGGCTTGTGACTACAACCCTCGTCCGCTCCCACCAGGACATTTCAGCCCTCTGGAGAAGAGCAGTCAACCAGGACTGCTAGACCTAGAGAGCTCCTCCAGACCCCGCTGTCCTTTTTCTCCTCGTATGCATCCACAGAGTCCTCTCCTTAGGTGCCAAGAAAGGAGTTTGATGAGAACTAGCCCTGCTTTGTTGTTGGAGAACGAGCTTTTGCCCTTTCTTGTTCATTGCGGGAAATAACACATCTATTTTATCTCCCCCCTGCCTTTTAACAACAGTGAGCTGGACTGGAGAATAGGTCTTCAGGAGGCACGTAACTGTTGTGCTTAAAACACAGAAACCCATGGATATGGGGCTATATATCCTTATCCTCTGATGATTTAGTCATCTCTATGACTTGGAGATTAAAATCTTGTGTCAAGAGAGCTGGTAGCATAAGGGGCACTTGAAGTGGGGTTTCTGTTCATCTGCCTGTGCGCAGGAGATGAGTCCCTCTTGCTCTTCTGCCCTTTTCGCAACCCACAGCACTAACAGTTGCTCATTTGCATCATCACTGCTATCTCTGATTAAACCTCCCCCAAACTTTGATTAAAAACTACAGCACTCTTATTCTTCCCTTTGCTAAGACTCCAAATGCATATTCATTGTTTTGGAATGAGTATTCATGGCGTAGCTTCCAGGTGGAAAAGCTCATCCACCCCTTGGTTTGCCCTAATGAGCTAATTACAGCAGGTGGCATCTGGGACGAGGGATGCTCCACATACACAGTAGGTGCTGCTTGTCTTTCATTCTGTTGGTTACAAGGTGCACTACAGCATCGATACCAGCAGCACTGCACAAGCTGACAGCACCCCGTCCTGCTGCGTGCTGCGGCAAGAGTTACAGGGGAGGGGAATGCTTTTAGGAAACTTGAAGTCTCGTACCAAAAGGAAATTGCCCTTTTTCCTACTTTTGGGCAGCCAAGAAATTCCTTTTTTGGGGTCCATACACACACCTGCTTCCCAAGGACAAACCACCACCATTCAGCATTACGCTAGCCTTCCTTCAGAGCAAATACAGCAATATCCCTACTTACAAATGGGGAAAGGATTACCATTTGCATTGACAGCAGCCAGGAAGACCTTTATTAGAAATCCAGGTTTCCAGAAACATAAAATACGCCATCCAGAGAATGCTGTTGGAATAACATGAAGGCACCCAGCCGCAGAGGGGTGTCTAGTTTTACCAGAGGACAGAGAAGATGGACACTTACCTGCTGAGAAGACGGCCAGGAGAACGACCATCAGGGGAGTCAGCTGGCAGGAGTCCCCTGCCTTGTAAAGAAAGACCTCCATGCAGTACGCCGGCTCGGCGCTGCCCGCAGGGCAGAAGGCGTCGGGAGGGCACTTGAGCGGGTTCACATCTGGGCTCTGCCCGAGAGAAGAAGTAACTCAGCACCAGCAAACGGGGAAGACTGCAGAAAGTAACTAGTGTGAAGGGAGGTGACACTTCAGCATTGAAAAAACAGAAGAAAAATAACCAAGAAATGAACTTGCCATCATTAAATTCAGCCCGGCTGCCCCGGTGGTGTTACTCAGAGTAGGGTGAAGAGCAGAAGGTGTCATTATACAGCATGTCCGTACATCAAACCCCCCCGTTAATGGATACACCATCCTCCGACTTTCCCCTGATGGCCCAGTGAGACCCGGCAGCTCCAAGGGTGGCACAAAGCCAGACTCCTGGTGCCATAATTGTAACCATCTCCCTCCATCAGGGCTCTGTCTACGTTTAAGAAAAGGAACTAGGCTCAGATAAAAATGGTCTTAATTGAAGTGTATGTAGCCTGTCACGGGACAGCTATATTTGTTAATCCAGACTGTCAAACCAGCTGATGGAGACTCACAGGGCAGTAGTGATTTTCTGGGCACAGGTCACAGCTCTCCTTGCCCCGCTGTAATTGGTATTCTCCTGTCCTGCAGAGCTTGCATCTGTTGTCGCTGGGACCTTTGAACATACCTAAAACAGCAAATAAGCACAAAATTAAGATCTGGGACTAGACCCCCGGGGCCTTCGCAATTGCATATGGATGATTCCGCTTTCAAAGCCACAAGGAGAAAGACCATTAAATACTTCATGTGCATAACAAAAGCTGAGCCTGGACTTTGGTCCTTGCTCGGTGGCAAAGCGGCAGGAAAGAGAACAAACAGGAGCAGAGGGACTAAAGGATATCTGGGGTTAGATCTTGGCAAACAGAGTAAGTGTGAGTAGGAGTACAGTGGGAGATGGGTTTAGCAGTGAGCTCTGGATTTAAAGCAGAGGGAGGGTTGGAGCTGGAGGTCAGCAGTGTTTCATCCCCTCCAATTCTGGATTCAAACACCTTTTCCAGCTGTTTGAAACTTGCTGAGCAAAGTTTAAAGCACGGCTTAGTTGCCTAAGCTTTGTGGGAATGATGGATCACAGAAGTCCCGGCTCTCGAAGTGGTAAATGCTTTTCTGCGTGTTTAAAACGCAACTCGACGACAAGAAATCCCTGGTGCTGTCTCCGGAGAGGAGGCTCCCCATCGGTGGTTGCGGGGGCGGCTGGAGCGCTCTGCCCTCCCACTGACTCACCCGCTGCGGTTTGATGTTACTTAAGACAGCGATGCAAGGAGCAGAGTCATTTCCTCAGTTCCCCTCATCGACTGGCCCCTTTGCCACTGCTGCTTCCCAGCCTCAGGCAAGCCCCTGTCCCCAGGGTCCGCTGGGGCAAGGGCGACGAGTCTCGGGAAGAAATCATTCCTTCTGATGCTGACGCTGCGCGTTCCCAGCTGGGCTATCACAGCCCCCCACCCTCCGCTGCAGAAGTCACCTGGCAGGCAAGGTGAGCACTCCTCCGATGCCTCCTGAAGAGCCTCTTGCCCACCGGGGCAAGGCAGACAGGCCGTGCAGCTGGTGGTGCTGGGGAGGGGAGAGCAGACAGACAACGCTGCAGGACAAGCACTTCCAAGACCAGCCCAGCCCACCAAAGCCAGCTCTCTTACATATGCACAGACTGAAGTCTCCAGGGTCTACCAGGGACTAAGCTTTTGCCATTTTGTGGGCATTCACAGTGTCTCTCTCCCCTGCAGTTTCTCCCATGTCTAATTAGGCCTGGGTACATTATGGCATTTCTGTCCTCTCTTTGGTTGCTTACTTGCATGAAACTTGTAGGAACTTGCTATTCCAGAAGCCACTATTCCGTGGCAAACTCGACTGGAACTGGTCAAGGGGTACTGAAGGGAGTTGGGAGAGAGACTGGAGATACAGCCGGGTCAGCCCTGGGTCTGGTCTTGTGGCAATTTAATCAAATTTCAGCAGAGATCTGCTGCATAACATGGACAAGCGAGGTCAGCAAGGAAGGTAAGTATTCACACGCCAATTCACCAGCTTTGAACATAAACTCTGCAACCTCCATGCAGGCATCCCTACACGGCAGGGTGTGGAGCCCATCACAAGGTACCCCACTAGCACCTCTCCCTGGCCCCCTCTCCCACCCCAAAGGTGACAGCACAGCCGGGGTAGTTTAGCTACTGCCTTCTGCACATCTCGACTCAGGAAAAACAAACCATCAGCTCAGTTTAAATCTACAAAACCCAGAGCCACACTCAGCTCGATCCCTGTGCCAGCATCTGTTTGTTCATCAGTGGTGTGCAATGCCCAACGCAGTGACATTGGCAAAAGGGGATGGCAGAGGTGGGCTGCAAGCGGATGTCCTACCACCTCATCCCAAGGTACCTCCACACCCAGCAAGGATCCTCCCCTCCATCGTTTGCAGATGACACCAAGTTGGGTGGGAGTGTGATCTGCCTGAGGGTAGGAAGGCTCTGCAGAGGGATCTGGGTAGGCTGGATCGATGGGCTGAGGCCAATTACGAGGTTCGACAAGGCCAAGTGCCCGGTCCTGCACCTGGGTCACAACAACCCCATGCAACACTACAGGCTTGGGGAAGAGTGGCTGGAAAGCTGCCCAGCGGAAAAGGACCTGGGGGTGTTGGTCAACAGGCGGCTGAATATGAGCCAGCAGTGTGCCCAGGTGGCCAAGAAGGCCAATGGCATCCTGGCTTGTATCAGAAATAGCGTGGCCAGCAGGACTAGGGAAGTGATCGTGCCCCTGTACTCGGCACTGGTGAGGCTGCACCTCGAATGCTGTGTTCAGTTTTGGGCCCCTCACTACAAGAGAGACACTGAGGTGCTGGAGCGTGTCCAGAGAAGGGCAGCGAAGCTGGTGAAGGGTCTAGAGCAGAAGTCTGATGAGGAGCGGCTGAGGGAACTGGGGTTGTTCAGCCTGGAGAAAAGGAGGCTCAGAGGAGACCTTATCTCTCTCTACAACTACCTGAAAGGAGGCTGTAGTGAGGTGGGGGTCGGTCTCTTCTCCCAGGTAACAAGTGATAGGACGAGAGGAAATGGCCTCAAGTTGCGCCAGGGGAGGTTTAGGTTGGATATGAGGAAATTTTACTTCACTGAAAGGGTTATCAAGCATTGGAACAGGCTGCCCAGGGAAGTGGTTGAGTCACCGGCCCTGGAAGTATTTAGAAGACATTTGGATGAGGTGCTTAGGGACATGGTGTAGTGGTGGACTTGGCAGTGCTACGTTTATGGTTGGACTTGATGATCTTCAAGGTCTTTTCCAACCTATACAATTCTGTGATTCTGTGATTCTGTACCATCCCTCTCTCACCAGGGCTCAGCACCAATGGCCCTACAGCTGAAATGGCAGGCAACTTGCCTTTGGCCACTACATTGGGTCTTCTAGCTCAGTGGGTAAAAGAAAACCACCCCTCTCTGCCTGATGGCCAGCATCACAAGTAGACTTCTTACTTGCAAAATGATCCAGGCAGGCAAGGCAGACAAAAAGTTGCATTTTGCTTGGAGGTAAAATACCCTGAAAAAGAGAAGAATAAGGTTTCAGGATCTTTCCTCCACCGTCACTCCCCCACATCGTTCTGTATTTGCTCATCTCCATTTTACAAGCAACCAAATCAGCTCCCCACAGCACACTTCAGTTGGCATTTCATGGGCTAATTCAGGATGTTTGGGTTTCTATTTGTCAAAAGCCCTGAAAGAGCAATAGAAGTTTCCTAACGACCTCTGCCATGCTGAAGGAAGCGTGGGGGGCTCGGGCAGATTTCCCTGGTGTCACTCTCGCATCCAAAACCCCACCAGGGAGACAGAGAGACCTGTCACCCTTCCAGCACGACAGGCTGAACTGGAATGAAGCTGAAACAGGTGATCCCAGTGCCGACTCCTGGGTTATTCAGCTGGAGCAGGTCTCTGGCCAGGGGAAACCCCTCTGGTCACCCCATCCCCTCCAGGGGTTTCCCCACCCCAGGAAGTCTGGGGTGCATCTCCTTCCCCCAAAAGAGAAGGGCACAAGACCCACCAACCGGGATGGCTCTGCTCAGCACAGCAATCTGCTGTTTGCTCTCCCTCCCTGCACCACCAGGACCACGAAGGGCAGGAGGACATGTACAGACCTTTCCCCGAAGCACAACAAGGAGTGAAATGACCTGAAACGCCCACGGCACGGGCAGGGTGCAGGCAGGACCCGGCTTGTGAGTCCCTGCCACGCCAACAGGAACCTCTAAGGGCAGGAGAACAACACTTGGGAGTTCAGATGGTTTTGGGAAGGTGCCTGATGATGCACGACACCGTTCACTGCCACGGGTCCACATGGGACAGAACTGAGGAGCCCGTGTTCAGAGAGGAGCTGGAAGTGGTGTGGGTAAGATCTGCCTTACGCCCTGCAAACCGGCCCAGATTTGCAACAAGCAGCATACGCTGCAGCAGAGCAGGATGAAAACAAAACAACTTCCCCCTCCCTGCAAGGAAAAAGGAACTTTTAAAATTTATTATTGCACGACTTAGGGGCCACCCCCACGGGCTCCTCTGTGGTCTAACACAGCGTTCAAATTTGCTGAGTAAAGGGAGTGACATACCGCAGCGCTGTCACCAGTTAAGACTTTTTTCCTCCCAAGCTTAGCAAGTGCTAGCCAAGATTTAGGTACCAGCCAAACAGTTTGGTGGGCGGATTTTCAAAAGAACAGTTAGTTGTGCATGTATGAGGAGCACTTAATTTGTGTACAGAATAGCTGCTGCATTGCATGTGTTAATTAGGTTTTTGCATAAGTAAATGCTAGTCTGTTTTGAACGTGTTGTTATGCTGCCTGCGAACACATTGTACCAGGCTCATATTGCATTAGCCAGGTGCAAAGTAGCTTGCTGAAAATCCAGTTTTTAATGTCTGGGGAATAAGGAGAGTATTACACTTAATATTCAGACTGCAGAAGATTGCCTAACTGAAAACAAAGATGGTTTAGACTCATTCTTGCCATTAAAAATAGGGGAATACTTTATTTTCTGGACACCCTCCTCCCCCTTGTGCCATAGCTGAATTTCATAAACCTTCTTTCCCGGCTTTCTGGAAAAGGCTTCCATTGCCGTGTTAGTATTAGCTTGTTGCAAACAGAAGCATGACTCTCAGATCTGTTCTTTTCATTTTAATAAAAATGTCAATAACAGAATAGGAAGAGATCTGCTATTCTATTTTTAGCCTGAACAAAATAACCTGTTTACTCTCCGGTGCTTTTAAGTTACCTGGTAATTGCATCTGGCCATGGGAAAAAGCATGGCATAGCCTAATGAAAATGCATTTGGGTTGAATAGAAACCAAAGCCTACCTTTCCCACATGCTCTGCAGGCTGCAGCCCCAGACTCGTTAGCGTAATGGCCGGGCGGGCAGGGCAGGCATGTGGTGCTCCTGGAGAAGCTAGGAGAGACGGAGCAGAGGTGAGTGCTGCTTTAGGTCACCCAAGCCGCTGGCCGCTTGGAGAGGAGAGAGCAGAGCACAACTCTTTGTTTCACTAACAAGTCTAGAAATAGGGTAATTATAATGCAGGAGTTCAGGCAGAAAAACAGAAATTTTAACTTATCTCAATGTCAAAGGTCCACTGAAAAAAATAATTTTTTCTGTATTATTAACATTAGAGATGCCCTGTGCCTGTGGACTATATGGAAAGGGATGGGTTTCTGAGTCTGAATTCTACATCTTGAAAAACATGTTGTAGCCAGGCTTAAAAACCTTGGTTTGAAGTCAGACTCTTAAATCCATACTTAGAAATTGAATTGAATTGGAAAGGTGCTTGATGTTCAGCATCCATCAGCAATTTTAAAAGGAGCTGCTCTGTTGTTGCAAGTCAGGTCACTTTGGGAGTCGAAAAAAGGAGCTAAACCACCGGCACCAATGCGTGAGAGTCCTGACCTTAAATAACAGGGACTGTGGGAAAGGGGATGTAATATGTTAGACCTCCAGGAGGAGGGGGAGGAAAAGAGGGAAAGGCAGAGGAGGAAAAAGAAGAGAAGAGGAAAGCTATTGCATTCATCGCCACCAGAGCCAAATCCCCAACAACAAGCATATGGGTATAAGAATTTGTTAACATACTCAGGGGTGCTTTGGAGGAAAACAAGGACACGCTCTTTAATTCCTTCAGAAACCCCAGGGCTGAGCGAGATTTGTGGAAAAAAAATAAAAATCAACTGGAAGCATAGCAAATGCTTTGCTTAAAACAAACCAGTACAGGGCCCGTGCCAGCCAGAGCCGCTCAAAGCTCAGGGGAGCCTGGATTCTCCAAATACCACAAAAATGTTAAACGATCCCATCGGAGCCCCGAGGCCCGGGCAGCTGCCATGGAGATGGCCATGCACACGCTGCGCCCGCCGGACCCCCTCCCCTCCGCATCCCCCCTTCTTCTGGTCCCCCCTCCGGCATGCGAAAACCAGCCGCTGTTGGCTGGCCCTTCCTTTCTGGCTCCGCGTTGCCCTCTCCGACATCCCAACAGCAGCATTTGTGATCAGCCCTGGGGACTGATCCTGATTGTTTTTTTAAAGCACTTGGGGGGAAATAAGGTAAGGCATGTCCTCCCAGCACGAACAGCAAGGGGGGAGCGTGGGGGAGCGAGCTGGGGGCTTCAACTCAGGGGCTGCTGCAAACAAACTGCATGGCCAGGTCACCCTTCCCCACGGCCGGGTTTTGTTCCCTCTCCCCAGGGCTGACCCTGGAGCCGCTCTGCAGGGGACACGGTCCCGGGAAGTTCCCGCCGCCCCTCCTGCCCTTGCAGCCGCCCGAGGGACAAAACCCACCGGTTGCTTGCAGAAGACATCGGATACACCACGGGAAAACACGATGGGAAATGGTGAGAGCAGCACGTGAGCATGTCCCCGCAGCCGGAGGACACTTGCACAGTGTCCCTGGCATGAGGCAGCCTGGTGAAATTGCAAGGCTGGGCTTCTGGCTGGGGTGTCTTGTTTTTCCACACTGAATCAGCTAAGGATGTTGCTTTAGTTGCTAGCGACTTAAACATAATGAGATCCCTTGGAGGTGACAAAATAGAAATTGAGAAAGTAATGGGGCAAAGGACAGAGATGAAGCCAGCTGGCCAGAGGTATGCTAGAGGAAAGCCAGGGAGATGAACCCGCACTTCACTCCCAAGCGTCCCTCCGTCACAGAAAATCGTATTGTCTCCTAATACATACAAAAGACCATGAAAAAAGAAAAGGGCAGCCTGCAGAGAGCTGGAGCTGGCTGCCGGGAAGCCCTCGGCACAAGCTCCCCCACAGCGGGGTTTCCTGGTGAGAAGAGTTGAGCAGTGCTGAAGAGGTGCACCCCTCACACCTCCACCTGCCCCGCTGGGATCCTGTTTGAAGCACAGCCCAAAGGCAGCCTAGGGCTTTCTCCAGGGTTTGGACTGTTTGTAGGTTACTTTAACGGGCACATTGCTATTTTGGCTTTGCAGTGAATGAGCTCCCTGATCCAGTTTGCCACAGAACCCTGCAAGAAGCTGGGGAGCACACAGTCTCTCACTGCTGCTGCTGAGTGTTTTGCACCGTGGGTGGGTGCTGGGACACCAAACCCCGACCTCCTCTTTCTCTGGGGGATGCAAAACCACCCTGGCAGCACTTTTCCCATAGCCCAAAGGAGGAGGTTTTGCTGGCTGAGAAGTGTTTTGAGGGAGAGCATCCACCACCCCATGTCCAGGGGCTCAGTCACTTACTTGGTGTAACGCCCCTGCGGACAAGGCAGACACGACGGTTGCCCGCTTTCGGGCTGGTAGTGGCCCAGCGGGCAGGGGGTGCAGGCACCGAGGTCCGTGCACGAGCCCCCCGCACAGCACGAGCAGCTCAAGGTGCCTAAAACGGAAGAAAAAGGTCAGGATCAGGACTGGGAGACTTGACTTAAACCACTTTGCTTGTCAGGACAGATCACTGCAATGAATGGAGAAGTGTCGGGATGCAACCCCTCCAGCAAGACAGTCCTAGGGGTAGAAAACTGTAATATTAATGATAATGATGCTGCTGTGCATTGTTAGCAAGCTGAAGAACAGCCATAAGATGAACTAAGGTCTCAAGTCTACCAACATGGATTTCTGGTAATTAAGATGACTGCTTTTTCCTCTTTTAATTTGAGCAGCCAGGAGGGCTTTCCTTGTTTCCCCACCAACGCACAAACAAACAAACAAAAAACCCCAAAAAACCATACTCCTTTGGTTTTCTGATAATTTAGGCTTGTGGGAAACAGAACTGAAGACTAAAACCCCAGAGCAGAGCATCTGCCGTGAGCAGCAACAGCTTTTGTTTGAGCACAGGCACCATGGCATTCCCACCAGAAACAAGCTCGCCCTCTCTGCTCCACAAAACAAATCCGAGCTACGCAGAGTGACTGGGTGGGATGTGCCCAGCTGCACACGTCAGACCTGCCATCCCACGGCCTGCAGGAACCAGTCCTCGGTGCTGCAGCAACCAAGCGCGCGCAAGAGGAGAAGACCCTGTGGATGAACATCCTGCACACGAGGGAGGTGGGAACCACCTCTTGTCCTCTGCAGGTTTACCCTAAAGCATCGGAGCTGCTTACTCCTCTTTTTAAAAGTGCCCTGCACTGCGGGAACTAAGCAAAAAATACATGGCTTGTATTTCAGGGATTTTTTTTTATTTGGGATTTTTTGGGGGGTTGGGGTGGTGGTGTTTAAAAAAAACCAAACCAGCCACATTACAACACATAAATAACTTCTGAAAAAGGTAATATCATGTACTCCTGACCACAACAGAGGTTGACTGGGGTGGCTTCTCAAGCCCAAGTGAAAAGGCTGTTTCTATAGCAGAGATTCTCTTTCAAATAGTTGGAAGCTGAGACAGATAGTTGGAAGCTGTCCTTATATTTGGCACTGTCCCTCGAAACAACATCCAATAAATCCAACAGCCAATAAATCAGGTTGCACTTGTGTTACACTTTGCAGCCACAACCCTACCACTTCTTCATCCTACTGGGGAAGCCTTGGGAAGACCAATGCACAGCACAAGGCCAGCAAAGGCCAAGTCTTTAACTTCAGAAAGTTGCAATGAATTAACTCTCACTCCTGCTGCCTGTCCAAGCCTCCAATACGAAAACAGGTGCCGGTTTCACCTCCCTTGAATGTCACTTTTCCACCTAGCACAAGAGCTGGGGTGAGCAGGGACTCACCGTCGTTGGGAAATGTCCCCGGGGAGCAGCGGGCACAGGCTGTCACATTCACTCTACTGCAGTTCGAGGGCTTGGTGGTGGTGAGGAACGGAGCTGCTGATGAGACCCCAGGAGACATGGTCACACCTGGAGGGGACTCTGGGGCACTGGTGGACACGGCCATCGGTCCTGTAGACGCTTGAGAGGTGGCCGTGCTGCCAGAGGTGAGGACGGTCACATCTGTGGTGGCAGGCGGAGTCTGAGCAGGCTTTTTTGTGCTTGGATCAGCAGACGGCGCTGCTGTGGACACAGCAAGGTTTGCAGCGGTTGATGCCACTCCAGCCGAGAGCGTTGCAGAGGCAGTTGGGGGAGCAGAGGCTGTGGCAGTGGTTGCACTGGGAGGTGCTGGGGTTGATGCAATGGGAACCTGGGTGGGGGTTGCACTGGGAGGCACTGGGGTTGATGCAACGGGGACCTGGGTGGCGGTTGCACTGGGAGGCACTGGGGTTGATGCAACGGGGACCTGGGTGGTGGTTGTCTGGCCTAAAGCAATACCTAAGAGAAGAAAAAACATAATCAGTGGCCAAATTATTGTTCTCCCTTTAATGGAAGCTTCCCATTAGGTCTTTACCAACCTCTTAACCTGTGTATCCTTGCTCGATGTCCAGAAACTCCCTTCTGCTACGATCCACTACAGAGCAATACAGAAGCAAGGAGGCAAACAGCATTGGCAGCATCTGAGCATCCCTGGCACATGAGAGACTTATCAAGGAAATAAATTAGAGGGTCCACGAGGCCACAACTCAGTAGATACCGATGTCCAGGAGGTCTGACTCTCCTAGATAAAAGGGTGTGAGAATTGCCTGAAACAATTTTGTTAGCGGCAGCTCCTTGAGACAGTTTACCCTGAGATCCCAAAACAATCTGATTTAAGATGCTTGTCAAGTAGCTGCCTGTTTTATCCCATCTCCGTTAAACGGATCAGCAAAAAAAAGTCATGGGTTTAGGATTTTTTTTTAAGCTGTTCTGGAGGTACATCCAGTAACCAGATGGGAACCTGCAGGCCAAGACTTGCTTTGATTCTGAAATCCCCCCGTCAGAGCTGGGACAGCTGTAATCTTCAGAGAAAAGGGGTATTACTGCAGTTCAAGTTGTTTTGCTGTGATACGTAGTGGACTGAAATGCTATCTGCTGGTGAAAGCCATCTCTCGGCACACAACCACGGGGTATGTCTTCCAGCCTCTGAACGGAGGAGAGACCCATAAAACTAAACATGAAAAGTAGCAACTTGGTTTTAATTTAGCAGTGTGGAACTAAGCAAATGAAGCAAAGCAAAACCAAAATAGCCAGCTCCTGCCACAGCAGCTGTCACATCAGCTTGGGTCAGAAACTCAGGGCAGGGGTTTACTCTAACATAACTGCAGCTTCTGAACACATCCAACTTCATACAGCATCAGCATGTGACTGTGGCTGATACCATGGTGTTTACACGCTCACAACCACCCCACATCTCTAAGCCACCACAGCAAGAGGGCCTGCTGAAATCAGGTGGCCTTTGGCAGGGAAAATAAAAGGACTATTTTAACAAATTGCTTCATGGGTTTCAAGGAGCCCAAAGAGCACAGCAGACACCCGACGGCAAGATGTGGACAGGGAAGGACACGAGCAGGATGAGAAGCTGGAGACTGGGAGGGGCCACAGCTTTGAGCGGTGACAGCAGAAGCACGAGGTGGTTGCAGACCCACGGGTCCCTGCAGGCTTTTTCCCAAGCCTGCTTCTCCCCCAGCCTTTGATTTCTCTCTCAATTTGGGCTACACGGTGCGAGGCCAGGCACCACAGGTACCAGTGCTTAGCGCTGCCGTGGTGTGAACACCACCCCCACGCAGACCAAGGTGACTAATAACCCCAGTTAAATTTCTACAGCAAGATCAGGACACTGAATAAAAGAGGCCTTACAAAGTTGCAATCACATGGACAGAGTCCCTTGGGAGTGCTCCCTCCGATCGCATACTGCCTGCTTTGTACTCCACTGAGTGCAAAACCCATCTTTCTGTAACTGTTGAGTAGAGCAGCAGAGGAGCACCCAGCCGCCTGGTCCCCCGCCCACATTTTCTTGCCGTAGCCTCCAAAACAGAGATGCTGAATTTAACAGTGATCGTTTTGTGGTGTATTTGTTTGCTCCAGGCCCAAATGCAAGTGACCTGGAGACACCAGCGTTGGTCCTAGGCAGGGAGAGAAGCTCTGCAGCACCCACAGAGAACACTGCTACCTTGGCCATGCCTCGACCCAGGACCGAGATGCACAATTCCCCTCGTCCAACTCGCCTGCCTTAAGGGCTGAAGTCAGTCTGCTTCTCTTTGCTCGCGTCTGGCAATGAGCCGAGTCGGTCCTGAGTTTTATTAAACTGTTCTCAAAGTAAACACTAGCAGTAAGTCAAGGGCACCGTCAAGTTCTCCTGGAAAAGCTCTCAGAAGGACCACTGGGATCAAAGTATGATCTCCCACAGAGCAGCCTGTCCCCAACATGGGCTCAGCTCTGCCAGCCAGAGACACTGCAGGGGATTTAAACACCTTGCACTGCACACAGCTGGATGATTTTTTTTTTTTTAAACAATACTGTTTTAGTTAAATATTGCCTCTTTGTAAGCTTTCATTGGTTGGTTGGGTTCTGGTGTTAAATGGTGGTACTGTTAAGACGGATTTTTTAAAGTGGAAAATATCTTTTCGTAACATGTTACTAAAATAGTCATTAAAGAGTTGCTTGCAAAACTTCGGTAGCCATCAATAGCCTTCAGTAGCCAGTACTTCATAAATTCATTTAAACGACTTCTGGAGAAAAAAAGCAGTAGGCAGGCTGGAAAAAATAGTTTTGGGCATCTAGCAAAAACAGGTGATGTTTTGTTTTGCCTGTATCACAGGTGTGAAAAAACAATACCCAAATAACCTTAGCTTCCTCAGACCATTTTCTCTCCTGCACTTAGACTGTCTACGCCAGGGAGCAGTGATTTCGCTTTCTAGAGACTGGTTTTTTTTTTTAGGGCCACTGTGAATCAACAAAAGTATCTCCAGGGACACTTCAAGGATGGGTCATTTTGTGTGATGCCTTGGCACGATGTTTCACTCCAAGAGCCTTGAGATGTCAGGGGAGGTTACTGAACTCTTAACTACAGAACTAATCCTTCCTGACTGATAAGGCAGGCAGCCCTGCCGACTTGCAGGGCACACGGACACTGGCCGGGAACTCACAGAATGCAGAAACAGGATCAACACTCCATTATTTTTTCTTCCCTCCATCTTGCACAACTGTACAGCCTGCCATTCTGAAAAACTAATCCTTCGAGCCAAACAAAACACAACCAAGTCAACAGTTACAGATCTAGGTGAAGATAATAATATCTGGTGAATTCAACGGGTGAGTAATTGGCTCCTGAATCAACAGGTGAATAATTGGCTCCTGAAATGGGAGAGTTTCCCCAAAGTGTTTAATTTCAGGATTTGTAGCCAGGCTACAGCTCGTACCTTGTTACGTGCTTAGGCTGCCCTGGACGCACGCAGCTAAGGTGAGGCTCGCCAGGTAACTGCTCTGAGCAGTTTTGTCCCTTGCCAAGGAACTCTGTAAAATGCAAATTGTTCTAATAGGGCCGATGGGTTCATACTCCAAAAAGCGGGGCGGCCACAGGGCCCGGCAGCCTCCGACGCCCAGCTGCAGGTGGGCTGCAGTGAGAAGGGAGCCGGGCAGCAGCTCACCCCAAGGAGCTGCCACGTGGCCAGACTTGCCCTGGGAGGTGCGTGATCTGAAGTGCAACACGTTTTGCAGATCACACATAGCAAAAATATCGACTACAAGAACGCAAGGGTTTTTTTGATAGCTGAGCAGTACAAAAGGATGAGTAGAACAAGGAGAAAAGCAGATAGAGGCATGATTACAAACATGTTCAGGCATTTTCATATATGCTCTTTCTCTTATAAAGACCCAGTTACCAAAACACCCCAAGAAAGTCAACGTACTGGGGCATCCTGTTCCTTGGGGTTTAAGATAAAGCCATGAAGAGGCCCCTGCAAATCCTCAATATGCAGAGTAACAGGGCTCTATTTTTTCCTCTTTTTTTTTTTCTTGTAAAAGCAAGTTTTTATATTTACCATACTCAGCCTGTTTCCAACACTGCCTGCCTTCCCCCCCTTGCCCTGCCCTTCTGCAGCACCCTGAGACGGTGAAGCCCAGTGCTTTCACAAGCCCGTTACGGCTTTACCCACCTCGGTGCTCAGCCAGCGAAGAGAAATGCCGCTTCAGGAGGACTTACCTGTTAAACACACCGTGGTTAAGCTCCAAAGCAGAGGAGAGGGCCAGGCACTCATTTTTCCCTGAGGAGTAACACAGCTTGTCAAAAGGCAAGATCAGCAGCTAATCTACACCCAACTGTTTATTCTCCGGTTTTGTGCCCAATATTGTCACCTGACTCTGATCATGCGGCTCAGTCAAGTCAGCCTCCCCCCAGCAAAGGGGGGGTTTCTGTTCGGAGACTGCAACAGGTCTTAAGATGTTACTGGCCTTCTCAAAGCGTAGCGCAAACTAAATACTGAGCAGAAGAGCAAATCTAAGCCTCTTCTCGTGGTGTGCAGAAATAATGCAAGAGAAGCATCCTGGAGGAAGCAATGGGCTCGTAGAGAGGAACAGGCAGAGCCGCGCAGAGGCCCTGTGCCTGGCTGCTGGCCAGCCCCCCGTGACCTCGTCAAGTGAAAGGATTTCATTTTTTTTTTAGACACCCAGGATTTCCTGCAAGAAGAAAAATAACCCCAGAAGAGTCCACAGTTCCCAGCTCCCATTTTAACTGAGACCAACCACGCTGTAAACAAAATTCACCCTTTGGTGAGCGTAGAGCTTTCCCAGTCAGTGTTTAGCTACCCCCTTATTGCCCCCAAGGTGTCAAACTTGATGCATCAAGTTGTTGTGATCAGGATCAAACATAACAATCCTGATGATGATGATTTTGAGGTGAAGGCATCAAGTTTAGCAAGGCCCCATCCCATTTTCCATGTGTTATCTGGTGGCTATCCTGCTTGCTGTTCGCGCCCCGAGGACAGGTCCTCCTGCCTGTGCCCACGCTGCCCAAGGACACAGATGTCCCCGTGGTTTCCTCACCTTGCAGCCCTGCTTTGAAAAATCCCCCCCATTTCCCTCTGCCCCCATCGGTTAGCAATCAGCATTGCCAAGCCTCCACTGTGACAGAAGATTTTCTTTTGCATACAGCTGAACGCTGCATCTCACATGTCACGTCTTCCCCCAAATTCAGGGAACAGCTGGCTACTCATGTAGGATCGTGGATGCTCTGCACGCAGAGCACCTCCAGCCACACGCTCAACGGGCAGATCAGGCACTGCCACGCGCTGCCCATGTCTTCTGTGCTCCAGGATCCTCCACAGGGCTCGACACGGTGAGCCAACAGGCAGCGTGCTCTGACCCAAACCCTCAAGCTTCCCTCGCAGTGGCCCAGGGAGGGTCAGTTTGACATCGCACGTAGTACCCCGACAGCACCGTGCTGCGCACGTGGCTGCTCCCCGACATTGCGCAGCCACCGCATGGGCCAGGAGGTTGCGCAAGGGAAGTTTCTCACGCAACCCCTGCCTGGGCAGCCCCGCGGCGCTTCCTGCACAAGCTGCGCAGAGGCACAGCCCCTGCTACGGGAGATGCAAACACCCGCCAGTCCTGCCCAAGGACCTTCTCTGGTACCCACAGCTCTGCCGGGGACACTCTTGTCCTCCTATCTCCAGCAGCAACAGTCTGTTGACGCTAACATGCCTCACGGTAGCTGCAGGGAGACAGTGCGGCCTCCTCAACCCTGGTATCACCAGTTTGGGTGTAGGTCAGTCAGTAGCCGGCTGGCTTCCCACTGTCAAATACAACCTTAACCTGAATTGCTTACTGCTAGCAAGCAAAATATCAGACTTAAGGACACAGCCCCAGGCCCAGCACTCAGCCCCCGCAGAGACACTGCCCAACTGCACAGGGCAAGGCACCGACGGAGGTCTGCCCTTTCCCTGCAGGCGGGCAAGCTCTCGACATGACATTTCTCACCTTGGCTTTATAGGTTTTACAAGTCTCTGCACGAGATGTTTGATCTCAGTCTGTGTAAATAACGCAACGACCTGGTCCACCCAGACCTGCGTGGGGCCGTTCGTTCGGGAGCCCAGCCAGTGGGCTGAGGATCGGCAGCGGTGGACAGCTTCTGCTTAGGACACAGGATGAAGCAGCCTTGTGCACTCATAAAACACTGCCAGCAACTACCCCGTGAGATTTATTCTGTTAGAGGAGCTGGTGGCAGATCAGTCCCCTCCGTACCACGAACTGCACCCCTTGTTTGCGGGGAGCCTTCCCTACACGCCAAGTCCCGGGAGCAAGTCACACATTCCCTGAGCAGCTACAGCAGACGTACACACACTGGAAGAGCACTTAAGACTTGGATGTTGACGCTCACCACTGTGACAGTACTTCCACTTGCGAGTTTCAGCCTGACACATGGAAGAGAAAGGGAAATGGCATCTTAAACCCCTTCCTGTGCCCTCAAAGCCCCCTTTCTTGGAGGAGGTATCAGAGCCCAGCTGGGAGGTAAGGCAGGCTGCTTTCCTCTCAAAAAGTTTAGCAACTGGGCAAGTTGGAAATACTCTTCCAACAGGAAAAGTCTGATGCTACTTCAGGGCAGATTAGATTAATTTATAAACTCCTGACCTGCCCTGGCTCGTCTCTGTTGAGATTAAATGCTTTTGCCAGTTGGTTCACAGGCAATAAAAAACAGTGTCATGGCTGATCAAAAGCAATGTCCTAGGCTGGCACAGGGCCCTCTTCTTGTCAGTTTGGTTGCTCTTCCATGGGTGGCAAACCTTGTGTCCCCAAATAAACCAGACAGCGCCCTCCACCCTGGGGGCTCTCAGAACTTGGCTGGCTCCTTACAGGGCAGAGGCAGCAGTGGAGAGGTTTCTCCCAAGAACACGGCCTCCTGCTCAAACACGCCAGCAGTTTGTGCCAACCCTAGCCTGGAGAGGACAGCTGTTGCTCAAGGCTGCCTGGAACCACATCTCCATGCAAACTGGGTAAGTAAAGGAAGTGCCCTTAGAGATTTCATCTGCTGAGGGCAGACTTGGATTTCTGAGCTACCTGCGCGTTACGAACCTGAGGGCCAGCCCAGGACCATGCATCAATTGGCTGCGAGTCACCTGGGTGTTAGACACCCAAGTGACCTGTCTGTTTACAAGAGCAGCTATTTATTTATTAAGAAACACTGAGCAGGAAGAGTCTCTCAAGCACCAGCCCTCTTTGCAGTGTCAAGCATGAGCTGCCACCACCCCAGCTTTTGTTAATTGGGATGCGACAGTAAGCGCTGTGGGGGTGAAAATCTCCAGGTGAGGTCCCACCTACAGCGAGGACATTGAAAAGGAGAGGAATGCATGAGCTGAGAGTGGATGGACATCAGCCTGAAAATGGTAACGGTCACTGGGTGAACCTCTCAGGTCAAAAAGTCCCTATTAACTGCCAGCAGATGAGAGCAGAAAGATCACTTTATTCTTGTATCCTTAGGCTCTTCCCATAATGATCCACCACTCTGGGATGTCACTGCTAGGGTCCTAGGCTTAACAGACACTTCTTCCAGTGCCAAATGACTGTCATGCTCCAAGGTAAGCAAGCTACTGCAAAGCTATCTTTTTCCCACTATGCTGAGGGAAATGGTGGTCCTTGGTGTACTGCATCCAGCTGTTTGACAAGACTACGGTCCTTGAGCAGCAGGTTCCTGATTTGCACCCGATTGCCGAGGTAGCACCTGGGGGGCTGGGCTGCAGCTAGGCTGCATCTATTGCCTGGGAAAGAGCAAGGTATTCAGACAAACCGCAAGCTGGCTTTTCACTGGTACTTCTCTTGGAAAACAACTTTTCCTCAAGCAATGCAGCTTGCATGTCATACCACAGCCTGGCTGCATATAGAGGAGGTACCAGCCAGCAGGTACCACTTCCTCCTTCGCAGACAAAAAAGTACTGAAGCATTCTTGACACCCATGGGATGCACTACCCCAGGGGCTGGGCCAGGAAGCAGTGGGGAATCCAGAACCCCCTTTCAGATGCAAGGTTCTTCCAAGTCCCTGGTGTATAAATTAACTCTCATAAAACGGCACAGGAGCTCAGAGCTTACCAACACAGGTCAACAACCAGTCAACCATCTGCAAGTCAGCAATGTAAATTCAGCTCATCCTCTGAAGGCTCTTCAGTAGCTTTCCTGCAAAGCCATTATGAGCATATGCAGTGGATGGGCCTCCCAATCAGGAGGACCTTCGCTACAGAATTATGACCAGATTCCTCAACAGTTCTAGGTAGATCTTGAACTCAATGAGCAGGAAGGAGGCCACCAGGAGTTTCCTTCATTTCAGGTAAGGAGAGAAGTTCTGCCATAGTGCTGCTCATGAACGATACTGAAACCAGCCTTGTGCCCAAGGGGAAGGCCAAGATGCTTCTACACAGGTAAGAAAGAAAAAAGCAAGCCAAAGCCATCAGCGCTCCTGAAGGAATGCACCCATTTTTGTGCTCTGAACAGACATTAAAACCTGTACCTGACCAAATGGCCACATGATGGCACCACAGCTTTGGGGAGCGAGGAGACATCACTACGCTTCCGAGTCAAGACTAAAACCCTCTTAACCAAAAAAGTAGTGTTGCTCTTCTCAAGCTGCACCAGGAGAAGCCTCCATCATCGGTGTTGTGTAGATGGAGTAACGGAACCCACAAAACGGAGCTGAAGGAATTTAAGTAATAAAGAGAGTTATTACAGTCACTTTGAAACAAATAACTCAAAACTCATTTTAAAAGTGTGCTTTTTCTGGGCTTGGATTTGGAAGTAGTAATAACAGTAACAACAACAACAACAATGAGAGATAGCCAAAGGAAAGGTGTGGTACTGCAGCAGAGACCTGATGGTTTATCCAACCAAACACGTGATATGTAAACTGAATCCAGAAGTTTTCTCCCAAGCAGTACTGAATATTTAATTCTTAATTAGTCCCTATAAGTTAAAAAGAGGGTCTTAAAATGTGAAGAACTCCAAAAGGGACCAGTGCGTCTTGGGTGTAGTCAGTGTTAAGGATGCAGGTCAAACCCATCTAGTGCTCTAGGCAAGGGAAAAATGATAGAAATTGGGCAACTGCCTTAGAGCAGAATACACAGAAGAAAAGGACGATTTAATGAAATAAAGGTAAAAGGGAGTAAGTGTGGTTATCTGAAATGCAAGTCTCTAGGATCAGATGCAGCTGAGACACGACAAGCATTGCCAAGTCAGGAAGGTCACTCACCAGCAACTGGAGGCTCTCTAACACATTGCCTATATTCTTGTAGGTCCTGCGGGGATTTAAACCCCTGAACATCCAACCTGAAGATGTCGGGTTTTCGAGCAGCAGCTCCCAGGGCATGCCTACAACCTGCCTCCTCCATGAAAAACCAGCATGTATAAAAGGATGGGGCCTTCCTACAGTGCTCCAGCTCTACTGGATTCAAACCATGATCCAGAACAAAGGACTCTCTGGAAGGAGAGATGCATTTGTCAATACACAGCTCAAAGAACCTTAAGGTAAGGTGCCTTGCATTTTCCTTCAAATCATTGCTCATATATACACACTCATTCTGTGGGCAGCTTTCAGCCATCAAAAAAAAAAGGCATGGAGAACTGCTCTGGCAATGCTTCTCACCTGGACAGCTCAGGTATGATGGGTCACCAAGCATGTCTACAACTCCAACTATTATCTCCCCTGGCCTAAAACTTGAATGCTGAAAGGGTAGCTGGTGGTCTGTAAGAGTAAACCAGAATACTTCAGGGAGGGTATTGCGCAGCGCTGTTATCATGGAAGACACAGAAAACAGAATCTGTTTGTAACTCAGTGGGACAGCTTTTAATGGACATCACCCAGCTCTTCACAGAAAAGAGACTGAAATGTTTTCCAGAAGAGCTACGTTCTGCCCAGAGGAGGAGAAAGACATTTAAAATCCAGTGCAGGTGGTGTTGCTTCTGCTGTCAGCATCCATAGCATTTGGGGGAAGGAAGGAGGAAACAAGGTGATCTTCCATTTAGGTACAACTTGGGTACCATGTAGGCACAACTTAGGTACCATCTAGGCAACAGCTCTGGATCAATGCAGAGTGTGACCGCAAAATTTTAGCACAAGCAATATCAGTCATGAGAGCTTGTGTCTCCAACTCTTCCACATGAAGAAACAGCCAATAATAATTTTTATTGAAAGACAAAGAGGAAAAAGAAGAGACTATGGACTTTAATGACACCAAATGATGGATCAGATGGCAGAACCAAACTTACATGCTACTGAGGGTTTGAATTAACCACTCTTGGAGAAATGGATTGTTTTCTGTTGTTCATGAAATTTCTACCAGTAAGGAGTATTTTAATACCAAATGCTACTCAGGAACCATGTTATGAGATCCAGATGCAAGAATCTTCCAAAGTTCCTCAGGAGAAGGTCTGGTACCATGCAAGTGTCTTGAAACACAGCAGGTTCTAAAACATTACCTCATCTGCTTTAGAACAATCACTTTTTTGCTTCTTGCCTTATTTTTCCTTTCTTGCTCTCAGGAGAACCTGTACATGCACACCTGCATGCAGAGGGGTGGGGAGAAGAGTGAAGTATGAGGTGTTTTAGGAATACAGGCCAGGTTTAGGACAGTATCTGACACTAGTTTGTCCGGGTCTTAAAGAGGTCAATGTTTGGTCAATCATCAGTCATGAGAGTTCGTATTAGAACAGCATCCTAAACATTAAAAAAACCCCTACATGCTTGTACCAGCTAAGCCTGTCCAACATGTCTAGTGACACAGGTATTGCTAAAAATAGATGGGTCTTCTGATTCTGCATAGGCCATTCTCAGAAGACAGGCAAACTGGCACATACCTGTTCATATAAAAATGTATCAGTGAGTCACTCACGTGGGCACCAGGAAATCTCTCTGACAGAGCAAGTACCCTACAAAATAACAAACAAAACGTGCATTTCAACCTATTCTCAAAGCTCTGTCCCAAGTGTTACATCAGAGCAATTGACCCGGAACAGAATTCCCTTCCCAGCTACCTGATAAGGTCGATCTAACACAGAAAAGAAAAACCTCAGACTGTGCCTGGCACCGCACCAGCACAGGCAAGTGTAACAGAGCCATGTCACACAGCCACGCATTAGAAAATTGGAATGAGGCCAGCCACACACGTTCATGTAACTCAACATTGTAAGATACGCCTTCATGTTTATCACAGGATAAACTAGACCACAGAAATGCTATCTCTGAGCATGACAAGTTTCTGTGGAAAAAAAAAAAAACAAAAAAGCAAAACAAACAAACAAACACACCCCCTCCCACCAACCCCAAACCAAAACACACCCACCTTCCACAGCACTCTAAAATTGAGAGAAGCCACCAGTGCTGTAATTCAGCTAAAGGCAGTGTTAAAAAAAAACAAAAACACAAAAACCCCAGAGTTCATTCCGCACTTTCATACCATGTGGGCCATCCACAGAACCTGTGCATGGCATACTTTCCTCATACCATCAGGTCTAGGCTGTGGCTAGAGTGCTTCAGTATATGCACACCCACATGTTGTGGAGACACATCACCCAAGGTTAATCACCTTTCAGCAAATCCACCCGGAAAGTAAGAGCAGGTATTTTGGTAACACCTCCTACTCACAAATATCCTAACCAGCAAAACTAGCATATGTCAACTTTGAAATGTCAACTTTGGAATGCATCTACAGAAGCAATGTGACAAGTCTAAAATGGATACACATCATGATGCAGTTTGGCTGTCTGGTCTCAAGCTAGGGGTACTCATCACCAATTCAACTGTAAGTACAATATGCAACTTGATTATTAAAAAGAGTATCAGTCCATTTCCTTAGAAAATCTAAATTTTTATTATACATACTGTATTACACTGAAAATACGTACCCAAAGACAGAATATTTTGAATTTACAACTGTACAAAAAAACAATAGAAAACATACGGGCTATGCTATAGATGTAACATTTTACAAAATGACAGTTCTTGTTAAAGGCACCAGATTCCCAGAGGGCTCTGGCTTAACATTTTTTTAGTCTTTTTTTCCAGTCAGATCTTACTATGAAAGTGTGATTCACTCTTAAACTGTATAATGTCAAAGTCTCAAGCTTCTTTCATCTAGACAAGTGGTCTGCACTTTGACACAACTTAGTGAGAGAAGTGACCAATTTCACACGGAGGTGTCAAGCAGCTACCAAAGGCTCCTCCCCATTGCATCCAGCACCCTATGGTATTTAACTCAAAGATTAAATGGCAAAGCTACCAGTGAAAATCAAGTTAACCCACAAAATACTGGCCCAACACAAGAGTGTTAACCGTACTAAGCCTAGACTGTTTTGTATGGAGATAACTACAGAGCACTAGAGTAGGAAAAAATGTTCTGTCTAAAAGGAAGATGGAATCTATGATCAGAACTCTTGCTCAGCATCCTCCTTGGGCTCACCTTCTTCATTACACTCATTTCACTCCTTCTGGTCCTCACGGCACTCATGAAAGAAAATGGAGCCTGAAGAAACCCAGCACTTTGCTGTAGGGCAAGTTGTTCAAGAAGCCTGAGTACGCATGTATGTGTTCTTTCTCCCCTAAGAATAAAAAGTTTGGACAGGCCAGGGAAAGACAGAAGCCACTTTCACTGCTTCTTTCTCCAGTAGTCCACACCCTAAAAATCAAATAAGCTAGTTCATATCATGCCTAGGCTTGCACAGACAGGTGCTTCTTTACAACCAAGGGCAAGAGAAGCTGGGACATCCTGCCTTGCTGAGGTGCAGTAATGCACTTTGCAAGTTTGGGCTTGCTATTTCCAAAAATTTCATGCTTGGATAAAGGGAAAGAGGAAAGGACACAAACAAAGCTTTAAGAAAACTCTGAACTACTACTCTGGTCAATTTGTCAGTGAATCTGCAAGTCATTCCAGAGTCAACAAAAGTTTTTGTTTAATCTTACAGCACACATTGAGCCTCACTGAATGGAATCCAGCCAACATTCAAATGACTGAATATTCAAGACAAAAAATATTAAGTTCCAGGGCCAGATTTTGTTCCGTATGCAACAATTCCATTATATTGGAATTTAAATGTTGATGTTGCCCTTTCTGAATTGTCTGGCATTATCCCTACTTTCAGGCCATTGGTTCAATGATTTCATTCTCTGAACCAAAGAACTCCATGTAGTTTTACTTCTTACTGTATCATTTTAACAACAATGCAAAAACTTCCCTTTCTGTAGGCATTTAAAAAAACTTTCTAGATTCACAGATCAAGTTGAAGTAATGCTCTGGTATTAAGGGTCATAAAGTCACTTTAAAAATAAATTATTTTTGCAGTGTTAAATTGTCTCATCCTAATGACTTAACGGAATTAAAAATATACTATGCTTCTATTTAAAATTTCAATTTATTGCATATGACTGACTTGAGACAAACAGGCCTGGAGACCAACTTTGTCGTGCAGAAAATACAAATAGGAAGCTTAACCATGCTGCTACCTACACACTACTGCACTCAAATGACTCCACTGCATTCTAGAAGGGATTCTTGAAGAGAAGAGGGATGGCTGTCTCCATCCCAACAGCACAGGTCTGAAATGCAGACTTCTGTGGACTAAGAAAGTTTAGCAAGGGACCCCCAATAATCTCAAGTAAGCCAAAAGAGCCATCACACAGCAGCCCCTGATCACTACTGAGTTGCAAAGGGTCTTGCATCAACAATTTACAATGACAGCACATGCCCCTCAAGTCAGCCAATTTTCTAAAAGTTCTTTCTTAAAAACTCTATTTGGTACTTGCAGCTTATCTAGCAAGCAGGAACAGTTAAGACAGAAGTATCATACATGTTTACAGAAAACTGGTCATCACAAGAAAACTTTAAAAATCCGAATGCAGACAAGAAAAGGAATGTCACTTTTCTTTAAACCTTTCTGTTAAAAGATGGAACACTTTCATATTCTATTGTTAGCCCTTACTCTTTAACATACTATAATCAAATAAGTTATAACCATGAAAACGCATTTCTACTGAACTCATTCTAAAAACTAAAAACCACTACTCATCCTCACTTGTCAGGCTGTTTTTTAGCTGTTTAAAGAAAAATTGCAATCAGAATCACAATCTACATTGCTTCTGAAATGGGGTAATTATGTGGAGGAGAGCCCCCAGTGTGACAGTTATACGCAAGTAACTTTCACACTAATACATGCACAACACTCCGTAATGGTAGCAGGTACCATTAAATAACTTGCCCACTACAGCAGCTAGAACATTCTGTATATTTGCTTAAAGTTAAGAAATCTATACTTTTGGTCACATCTTAAAACACTGTAGAATACAGATTTTCTTATTATTTATACCTGCCCTGTTGGATAATTTGTTTGAATTATCCAACAGGGCAGGTATAAATAATAAGAAAAACTAAAAATAAAATGCAATAAAAATTCCCCAGTACAAAAAGACTCTAATCGATCATCTAAATGTCTTTGTCAGTATATAAGTGTACTTATGGGATTTGGTCTGCTTTATTTTCAGAAAAAAAGAAAAAAGCCTCATTTTGTCCTAAGAGTTCCACTTTAACATGGACCTCTAGTCAGCCCAAGGTACCTCCTCAGCACTGAACCACCATTGTGCTCATCTTTGTACTTCTTCCTTCTAAGCACCATTCCCAACCAAACACAGCTCCACATACAAGTACTGGAAGAAACCAGATGTTTAATCCAAGTCTCCTTCAAATGATGAAGCCAAGTCTCCAAAGGATGAATCCTGAACTATGTACATAAGCCCTCTCAATAAATGCAAGCTTTATTTGTACTATTAAAGCCAGATTATACCAGTGGTGTGAACACAGTTATAAAGATAAAAATATGCTTCTACTAGAAGGGGACAAGTATAAGGCACATTTATATGCCAGTATAATTGTGGCCACATTAGTGATCATACTGGTATAACTACACTGGTAAAAGCCACAGCTACAGTCATTCAAAACTTTTTGGATCAGGGCTTGGCAATCAAGTGCCTTATGACTGCTCAACCAAATATAAATTAACACCACCTCAAGATAACAAATCTTCCCAACCATCTATATTCAGATGTGTCATTCAACCATTTCTAGGGCCATTTTTAAATTAAGCTGCAATTGGTCTTGAGATGTAATAGACTTCCTCCCAGGTAAGTTATGCTGTTCAAAGGGCTTGCTATGCAAGAGCCATATAGATCAACTTCTACCCTAAGACTTACATGGCAAAGAGCTATCACTTCCAGGCAGTGACAAGCCACCACTGCTTTTCTTTCTTCTTTTGTTTTTGTTTTTTTTTCTTCAGAAAGTTACAATACTCAGTTTCTCTCCATCTCAAATAATGCCAAATATAGATTAACTCATGCTGGGCATGGAAATTGACAATATAGCAAGTTAACAAAGCTGCTCAATCCTGTCCTATGACCCAAGCATAAGCAAGCTAAACATACAGTGGGTACCATTAGACACTGGACATCTACCACCTGCAGTATTTAGTTATACTGCAGCTGAATTACAAAATAATCAAGCACTGACCAGTGGTGCTTTAAATGTCCATTCTTACAATAGAGCTCATGTAACCAAACAAAATATTTTTACAATAAAGATCTGTGCCCTCGTTTAATGGTAAACTGCAAATGACTGCACGGTAGTCTTCTCTTCCGGTACTCAGAAGTAAACTGCTCCCATCCATAATCTTTCAGTTGTGATCTCCTTTTCTGGCATCTTGAACTGCAGGAAAACAAAAACACACCAAACCTTCCCCCCCTAAGATCACTTTTCCCTCTCCCAAGATTTAAAAAAAAAAAAAAAAAAAAAAAAAAGAGTGAGTTTGACACCATCTTCTTCTGTATTCACTGAGCCCAGTTAGGTTGAAGAGCCACAACTTTTACTCTGGAGGGTAATAAGAAATGTACACATGAATGCCATTTTGTACAGCTGACATACTCTATGAGCTGGTTGACTCTAAGCTTGATTTGGTCCAGTCTGCTGTTGCTGCATCTCTTAGGAAACATTAGTTATAGGCTTGTACTTCTTGAATCTGGTCCATTCACCAGTAGCATAGTTCATTTCAAAGACTGTATCAACCAACATAGTGGTGCTGCCAGTGCCATCTGCCTTTGGTAAATCTTCTGTATGCTCACTAAGTTTAATTTGGATGATGTCACCTTGCTCTTGGCAAGGATTCTCTGTGAAAACAGGAATAGGAACAAATTACACATTTTAGTACTGCACTAGAAAAGGTAAAGAGCACTTGATGGAGATTCTAAACCTTATGCTGAAAAAAAACGAAACCCAACAAACAAACCCCAAACTCAAAACTAAGCAAGTAATGTCACTAATACACAAAGACCCTCCTCCCTCCATACATCAGCCTGAGTTTTAAGGATAACAAAACCAGACCCTAAAAGATGAACCCCAGGGCTAAAGTAACTGGAAGAACAACAAAAGGGGGAGTAAAGCATGCCAATGTAATCTGTCTGCCTCAAGAACCATAAGAGAATTGAAATGGGAGTTGGTAAACTTGAAAGACCAGAGTTACTTTATTTGGGATACATTTTGTAGTTAAAAGCCTCAACAATTTTCAACTGTTCTGGAAGCCCAAACAGCTTCACTGAAATCACTCGTCCAAGACTCAGTTCCATTGCAGTAGAAGTATTGAATGTTACATTTCAAGGTACTGGAATTGACAGTCGGGAAGCTCAAGAGTATCATAGTTGGCAGTTATTTACCCAACCTTCAGAAGGTGCTGACATTATTACTGAAGAAATTCATATTGTTATATACTTATCTATATATGCATATGTGAATATATACAACACACGTGCACACTTCCAAAACAGTATTTTACCTTTCATTACAAAAAACTGTCCATGTAGATATTAAAGTATACCCCCCTACTGCAATTTCAAGTAGCATCTAGTATTAAGAGCACCATCATTAATGCAAGATACACAAAACTTTCTTAAAGCCCAGGGGTCATCACAGTAACTCTACCCTGGTAATCTTCAATAATGTATTGCATTAATCCAAATGCATGAGCCACATTTAGGCTCCAGCACTCCAGTGATAAGAGACCTCAAATACCAAATTAGAAACCAGAGCTAGAGCAGATGACAGAGTTCACTTAAGGACTCTTAAGCCCCTTCTCATCTTACATCTGATAATCTTCTGCATAAAACAGCCTTGGTCTATCAAGGCCAATATATGACAGGATCTAGCTATGAGACAGCTTATCTCCCTGTGATTCACAGCACCTGTGGTTACCTAAAGTCTCTGAGACAACAGGTGCTACATTTCTAACGCTAAGGAATTTGCAAAGAGGCTCTGTACTACCCAACTTGTACCTCAGCTTGCCACAAAAGAACTTACATTCATCGGTCTTCCAGATAGACTACTAGGACCGAACCAGTTTGTTCACTGTTCTAACTGGCTGCCTTGTTTCTCTTCAACCCCTAAGCCATGATATTACATGTGTTCAGTTACATATATATTGTGTTCAGCAACGGCTCTGACAGACTGTCTATTGGAGATAAACCCTAAAGACCCATTTCCAGGTAGAACTATAGTTAGAACTGTACTCCATAAAACTACATACAGTCCAGAGTAAAGCAAAGAATCCCATACATACAGAGTAAAGCTAAAGCAAGAGTCTTGCACTCACATATGCACATTTAGAAATGCTAGGCTGTATTTCAGATTTGGGTATTCAAAAGCAAGCTAAATTAGTCTCAATACATGCCTCTGGATCCTGCCATGAATCCAAGTATAAGAGCCTTTTCTGGCCTTGTAACCTTGTTTGCAGTCTTGAACATTTCCTGTGCAGCATACATTTGCTCCCTCTGCAACAGATACAATAGATAAGAATTCCAGTGGAGAAAACACTGCCAACAGGTACCATATTAATACCCACAGACAAGCGTGAGAGTAAGGTGGAAGTTTGTAGACCTACAAAAAGTAGACCAAAAAAAGCCTTAACCTCAAGGCTTTCCCTCTTTAATGCTTACACCTAACAACAGCAGTGACGACTGAATTCTGAAACTGGAAAAAAACCCCACCTTTAAATAGTTAAAGAAACATGTGCTAAGATACTTAATGTTTACATGATCAATTTTGTGTTCTTTATGACATTAGGAAAAAAAGGAGAAAAAACCCAATGCTTCCTCTACAGTCCAAACCCAGGCTTGCAATAATTCCAGAGGAATTTTTTTTTCTTTAATAAATGAAGTAGGGGTACTGAAAAAGTCACCCAGTTTCTTAAAGTTCAGATCTTTCAAGCCAGCCTTACGGATGTGCTTAGCAAAGTCTTCAAATCAGTTGCATCTTGAATTAGTTACCTGCTTAACTTCAAGCACGCACATAATATATACCAACATACCAGCAATGAGAAGCTTCAGGACATAAGTAATTGCTGTTGAATTTAGTCTCCTCCCCACTCACAGGCTTTAAAAGATGTGTAATGGGGGGCTGAGGGGATCAAGAAATAAAAGCTTTCGCCTTAGAATAATCTATTGATACCTTTTCTCCTACCACTGCAATGACAAGATCCTTTTTAGCAGCTTATATTATATGCAATTGGCTGGGCAACAGCCCTGCTGGAAATACACCTTTCCCCCAAAATTCTTTATAACAAGTAACACAACATTATTTTACATAATAAATAGAAGTAAATAAGACATCTTACTGTAACATTAACACTGTAACATTAACACTGAACAACTAAAAGTGTTGTGATTAACATTAAGACAGCAATGCTAACAGAGCCACAAAACATTTTAATTATCTTTGATTATAAAAAGCAGCCTCAACCACTCCATGATCCAAAGGCCAGGAACTGCCAACATGCTAAATGAGATCCATAACAAAAAATTGCATTTTCCAATCTACATCAAAAGCAACAGTCAAAAAGAACCTGGGTTTACTTACTGTGAGAGAGAGGCTTTTTTTCGGTGGTGGCTGTTGCTGAGTTTGGGGGGCCACTTGTGGCGCTTGTGCTGCAGGGGAAATGGCAGGAGGTGTGGTAGGCGTTAGGGGTGAGGTAGGTGTAGCTGCAGGTGGATTAGAGTTACTATTGTACATGGGTGTTCTTTGTTTGAATTGTGCAGGAAGAGCTGTGGTAGCATTTGGAGCTGCAGGCTCTTCAGTCTGTCTGTTAGTCTGCAAAGTCTCTCGTGCAGAGGCAGCTGCAAAAACCAATCAGGATAATTAAAAACATTATAATACACAAACAGGGATTAGCATCACCAATGGCTTTTAAAGAAAACTAAAAATTCTGATTATTCCATTTTAGCACCACAATTCAATATGCCATCTAATATCTATATGAAAAATTGAAGAGCTAATGCTCTTTCCACTCAATTATCTTTAGCAATAATTAGACAACTGAGTGACTAGCTGTCCAATATGGATTACACTGTATTTAGCATCAAATTTTATGTTTAATGGATGTCAGATTTATTAAATTGAAACTGATTTACTTTTTAGCTTATATTTCTATAACAACTGTACTCTGACCCTACCAGGATTATTGCTGTACTGTTACATAGAAGCCAAAACCATAACAATATTTCATCAGTTTCTACCTAATGTAGCAGCAGCTTCCAAAGGAAATGGTAATTAAGTCTTAGCCAGTAACAAATACTGAAAATACACAAATACTTAAACAGATGACAGAATTAAATGCAGTCTTCACAAATCACTCATTATTGAAACACTAATTGCTTGGACAGTTAAAACCCCACAGTATTGACAAGTCCTAACTCTGTTATTTCTCAAAGTTGATCCATTCACCTGCACTTAAGGGAGTTACTATTCCAAACCTGGCTGCAGGTGGAGGTTACAGATATGATCAAGTTACTGTGATTTCCTAAGTTACCATCTGTTCAGCAAACAGTAATTACCCAGTGCACACTCTAGCCAGTTCCATTCTTTTGCAGCTCTTGGACACAGGCACAGCTGCTTAAGCACCTTTCACAAATCTCATTAAGTTTAAGCTAACCTATTCACATCGTGTTCACAGTAGACTAAAAGGCAGATACAGACCAGAGCTATGCTGGTGCTTTTCAGATCAGATTTTAGAGAATGAGGTCTACCACTCTCCATCTAGGCACAGATACAGCAGTGTTTTTAACAGTATGGCTATTATGCAGTAAGATGTGGAACAGAACAGTGAACACTTGAGAGGACAAACATTTGTAACAATTAGTTACCCCTTAATTTTGTACAGATCTCTTCAGTTTCATTACTGGCTTCCTCTCGTGTCAGAATAACTGACTTGCATAAAGTAACATATCTGAATTTTGCAGCCTCAGATTATATGACACCAAATCTGTGGATCTTCTGTGTCCACCTTATACCAAGGAATCAGTTTTATATTCCTCATCCGTAAGAAAAGCTAGGTACCCCATACTCCAGAAGGAAAAAATAAGTTAGAAAAAGTAGAGAACAAAGACAATAGAGAATTTTAAGCTACGCTTTTCCTGCTGTTGAATATAATGACAAGGCTCTGGAAAATAATACTAGCTGCTGACAACACTGATGGGCTCTTGGCTGCGTTCCTTCTGGAGATGCCAACTTTCTGCCAGAGAAAGATTTGCATGGACCGTCAGAGATTCTGAACTGTTTCAGGGCCAAGTGAAGTGATCAGGTTTTGCATATGCATTTTTCTATAATGACCAACATGCCAGAGCTCACATAAAGACAAACATTACAGTACCAAATCGCAACAAGCAAGAGTAAAAATAATGCATTAAACTGAAACGTTGGTTCTCTGTTAACTGTAAGGTCTGGTAATGAATCCCAGTCATGCACATCTGTTAGTGCAAACTGACACATTCCTTTAAGACTTTACATGCAGCAGGGCAAGAAAAATAAAACCAAGTGTGTTAAAATAAACGGTGTAGAAATAAAGGATTTGAACAAATGCCATTTTTTACTACAGGTAATTTTCTAGAATTAAAAATAATGTAGCACTTTTCAAAACATGCAGGAGCTCAGCTATTATCTATCAGACTGTTATAAAAAGTTAAAAGGAAAATGGATGGCTTGATCCCAGCCTGTGTGAAAGCTAGTATGTACTTGCCTCTAGAAACGTATCTGACACTTGAAAGCAACTGTTTTGTAAGTGCATGCATATGGATGTGTGTATGGAGTATATACTCTAGACTTGTGTGTATTACTGGTGTCTCTTTAGGGATTAAAAAATGCTGGATTTTCTATTACAGAGTCAGAAGAAAAATCCAAACAGTAAATTGCTTTGCTTGCTTGACTTAACTAGCAGTCATTTTAAGACTCAAAAACAACAAGCATTTTCTTTATTTAGGTTAAATGACATGTCTGGTTACCCAAAACCCAAAGGCTGGATTCCTGCAATGGATTTTTAGACTGCTAAGGTTAAGTTTCAGTAGAGTTGAGGGATAATAGGTTTGTAAATAAGAGCTAGACAGTAAAACTGTATAGAGTTGGAGGTATTAGGTCCCAAAAGCAAAAAAGCATCTTTTACCTGGCTGTGTTTCAGAGCTTGGGATATATGAGGAAGACGGCACCACGCTGGGGGTAGCAGGTAAATAACTTGTAGAAGGTAGTGCAGGCTCATTGTTCAATGAGCCAAGTTTCTGTAAAGCAGAAAATAAATTGTTATAGCCATACTGCATATATCCATGTGCCGTTTCGGCATTTTAAACATAATTTCAGCATTAGTTCTGCTACGATATTCCTTTTGGGAACTTAATTATGGACTCCTCTGTTAGGGCAAGTTTGCCCTTTCAACCCTAACTCCCTATACAAACCTCAGACATTAGAATCACCCTAGGAGAGAAAAAGCAGTTTTTATTTCCCCTAATTCAGATCAAAGCTGCTTCTGAAGGCAGTCTGAGCCAGTAGAAAATACTGTTATGGAAAATGTACTTCTGCAAAGAGAGTCAAGCTGCTGTTCCTTGGTCCCATTCCTCAGCTGGTACTGTGGAGACCAGATTATGAAATTTGTGCAGATGGTATTCTCTGAAGAATTACACTACAGAAATAAGTGATCTTTTGCCTGAGCAAACATGATCTTCACTATTAACAAGCAGAAACCCATGTTCATCCATGGGCAAAATGGCCTACTAAAATATCACCCAGGAGAATGCTAAGGCCTCTGGGACATAAGCAAGCAGAAGGCAGCAGTAAAAGCACAGGTAAAATCCTGTTTCCACTGAAACAGGCAGTCAACACCAACATGACGGATGTCATCTAGGATCAAGCCAAAGAAAATGCCGCATTTTATATTTAACTATACATGATATTGCACACACAGCATAAAGACAACAGCATGGTATCTCTATGAAGATCTTCACTTTAGTCCAGTCCAGCCTTATAAACATAAGGGGTTGACAGAGGAAAGAAGTTTTGGGGGAGTAAGTCTAGTAGCCTTACTAGACAAAAGATGGATATTCTGTGAAATGTGGAGCTTGCCAAAAGAGATACTCTTAGCGTTCCGAAGACAGACAGGCAATAACCTTCACTCCTGACACAGGCCTACCAATATCTGCCTATACGTTGTTTTTGGCATGCATGCCATAGATTGCTACCCCCATAACCATGGGACCAATGTTGCATGTCCTTACCATTAGGCTCTAGAGGAAAAAATGCCTGGCTCATGAACCAAACCACAGATCTTTCAAATAGAGTGCTCTCCAAAGGCAGGAGTTACATGTCAACACATGGACTTAACGAGGCAGAGGTAATCATGACCACTTTAAATTTGGAACAAGACAAGACACTTAAGATTTGAGATAGATTTCTATCATCCCAAGAGGCTTGCAAACACTGGGTGCAGCAGCCTCAAATTATCTATTAGTATCTAAAGAACCCAGTTGTACAAATTAATTCCAGGCCAAGACTTGCTGGAATAGAACAGACAGTTTCTAACTCTGAAGCGGGGGGGAGGACCCAACATTCTTATAAAAGCTATGTCCTGACTGAGAAAACAAAGCTGCACCACAGTTTTTCCAATGCACCTTATCTGAAAGAATAGGAAAAAACCCTACACACAACTCCCCCCACCTCCAACCTTCCCAACTGAAGTACCTCTAGCAACAGGTTAGCTTTTTCAGTAGATCCTAAACAACTTTTGGATAAAAAAAAAAGAAGACTGTTAAGAGAAGGAGCAGCCACCTCTGAACTTCATGTGCTTTAAGAAGCACAAATTTATAAGCCATGGGTAATTTGGATGGAGATCAATTCCCCTGTATTTCTTCTCCCCTTTCAGTAGTAATGGGACTGGCTAAGCCCAGTTACAGGCAGGTTTGTAGACCTCAGAAAAATCTGCCTTCCAGATTAAGCATCAGTTCTCAAATATCTGCCTTCCAGATTAAGCATCAGTTCTCAAATATTACAAGCTAAAAATGGAGAAAAGAACCACAGAAGGGTACTAGCATGTAGGTTCTTTTCTCAAGCCAGAAGACAGGTAAGTTGTAAAGACTTCTTTCTTACTTGGCTGCTTATATTCACCTATCCCTCCTGGGCATAGGCCAATGACAAGTGCTCCTCACCAAGACTTCTGTGGACACTATTCCGCTAAGGCCACAAAGGATGCACGGGCACAGAGTGAAACCTGCAGGAACTCCTAAAAATGATTCTACCTCTCTAGGGTCAGAGAGCCCTCCTATTCCTTCCATCTCCAACAGAAGACTACAATCCTCAGTTACAGCAATGCCATACCCCATCACAAACTTAAAATAGCAACAACAACAACAAAAAAGAATCAAAACCTTTACCTTCATCCTGCTTTGAATTTTTTATCTAGTTTGGTGAAAATATAATGGAATTTTGAAATAATTATGTGAAGAGTTTTACATTAAAAGGCATGTGTCAACAAGTTAGCAAAATATCATTACAGTGTTTAAGTGTTTTAGAATAACATGCATCAGGGTTTCCTCTTTTTTTGTTTGTTTGGTTTTTATTTGTTTTGGTTTTGTTTGGTTTTACCTGTGTAGACACAAGGCCAGCAGCATAATCTGGGGTAGCATTTTCTACTACTGTTTCTTCTTTGGCTTGCTTTTCCACAACTTCTGTATCTATTGCATAAAAATAGAAGTCAGTTCAAGGAAGTTTTCTGAAATATTGAATTAGATATACTTTTTAAAATAAAGATACAAAAATGCATTTCTCTAAGTCTGCTAAAACATGCTTAAAGAGGTATATGCTGAAAGGTTGGTAGATACAGTACTCTTCATACACAATTTTATAATCAACCCAATTATGAACTGAACCACAATGTATATCCATCAAGATACAGTAACTGAGTAATTAGACAGAACTAGCTAATTTTGTGATATTAGAAAGCATCAAAACCCAAGCAAAAATTTAACTGCAATTATGACTTTGTTCTGAGATGGTACTCATTTTTTTGGTGACAAATACAAAAAGGTTGTTTTGGGGCAAATATGCTGCCTAGTGTATCTTCCTGATATGGTTAAGTAGAGCACTGCACTGTCACTTGACTTAAGAGCAGTATATCAGATATTATTCAGTTATTAAGATCTCTCAGCCAGAATTTTGGAGAGCGCTATAAATTTTTTCAACATTACTTTCAATTGATTTACTTGGCCACACAGCCAGTAGAAATAAGCATACCAAAATATCTCAGAACAATTCCAGTACTGAAGCCACTCACACATCTATGCGCTGCCCAGAGCACAACTGACTAGTTCAGTCCTTTCATGCAGCTGAGTCAAGTTATTAACTAGACACATGGCAATATGATTAGAAGCATTGGAAAAAAAAAGGTGAAAATCCTCCCTTAAAGCGTTTTTGGTTTGTTTGGGGGTTTTTTCCCCCCCCTTTTTTAAAGTTTAGCTGAAGGTAAGTTTTAACAAATGAAGAACAAAGTGGTACTAAAAATCTAGATCCTATTTGCAGGTATATTGTAAGCAGCATGCTATACCAACCTAATGTCTTTCTTCTTCTCTTTGCTTCACGGCCAGCACCTACCATATCCAGCTCAGAGATATCTAGAAGCTAAAAAGAAAGACCACAGAAAACTTAATAACCATTGTTAAATTTAGGTAGTTGATCTATAAATACTGTCCTCAATTTTTTCTTTAATATATTAATACTTGATTCAAAACAGCATCAGAAATTAACTTTAGATCAGGAAGGAGAACTGAGCAGGAAAGCAAGAGACTAAGAAAGAGTGCACCTACCTTTACTCCTCTTTCTTTGCGCAAAGGTGTTCTTGAAGGAGGAATAGGAGTTCTGTTTCCAGAAGGACTAAATACACTAGGTGCTGAAGTACTCCTGAACGGAGCTTGTTTTGGTATTCCTTTGAGTGGTGCTTAGGAAGATCAAAAAAGGCAACAATTGTAACATATGTTTAATTAGTTCGGCTTTTCCCCTTCTTAACGCACACACTCCCATCCCCTTTAACTTCAAATGTTTATAATGTGGAACTGTCTATACTACACTACATGTCCCTCAGCGGTCAGATTAGGTCTTACCCTTCAAACGAGCCAATCTCTAGGCTAATGCTTGCAACCGCATTCTACATGAAGTAATCAAACAGGTGCACTGATATAAAAAAAATATACTTTTCCTACATACATTGGTGCTTTCCTTACTTATAACAAATAAGCTTTGAACACATAAAAAGGTATTGGGCATGAATGTTCTGAATCCAATTATTGCCAAAGTTGCTCTTTGAACTTTAAGATCTAGTTACTTGGTAGAACTGTATTTAATCAAAGATTCTTAGCCAAGCTTCTGCACGACTAGGGCTCGTAATCCACTGGAAAGGTAAATTACTGCTTCACACAGGGGTCTGAAATTCTGGACCTGCTACTTGCACAAGGAGGAGGATCCAACTGGGGTCTATATTGCAAACAGAACACCTGCTGTCTCAATACTCAGTAGAAACTGCTACACCTACAAGAAGATGTTTTCCCCCAACTTTATACTGCTACCCTTCTACCTCATGTTTAATGTAAGCACTGAAGACAGCATCCTTTCATCAACTGCTAAAAAATTAAGGACACATATACATGTCAGGTCTTTAAGCCTCCTGACAATCTCATCATACCCTACAATTTGAAGATAAACACAGAATTTTAGTTTGAGGTTAGATACTCTGTATCCCTCCATATGTTGTACTGAAAGCCTTTTCACCATAGGACAATCCTCTCTGACCAATGTGAGTAAGTTCCAGCAGAGTAAACCCCAGCTGGTCCCATAACTCGTATTTCTAGAGACCACCTGGCTCTGAAGGCCAAGTTTAAAGACTAGCTTTATTAGTTCAACGGCTAAAAAGAATGCCAAGAAGAACTAACGGTCAATTTCTGCACTAGGACAATTTTTAGTTCAAATTACAACTACACTGTTTGCATTTCCTGCATGAACATGTGGCCAAATTTTGGTGCTCCAAACCACATCTTAAATAGCATTGACACAAAGTACTCCATAGCTTCTAGCCACCACATCAAGAAATCACTCAAGTTTTACACCTCAGCATCATATTAGTGGTCAGAAAAGTTATACCTGTGCAGTGATTTAAGGTATGTAACCAATTTTGAACCCTCCTCTTGCTCCTAGTCAAAAATCTTATTTAAAAAATTCAAGCAGTTCAGGAACTTCAGCAAACAGTTGAAATCTATTAATGCAAAGTTGTAGAATGATTATACATCTTTGTCATGTCCATTACATAGAAGCCACTGCACAGCCTTGGCTGCAGACATCACGCTGTCTCCTCTTCTTTCTCCACACAGAATTATACAAATACAAGACAGTTTCAGTCTACTTTGCAGCATTTCAAAGAGCATAGCAGATTACTGTGATCCACTCTGCTCCTTTTTGGAGCAACATGGCTTAGTCAGGAGTTATTCCTGGAGTGCTGCAAATTAAATTCTTACCCGGGTCTACAGGCATGATCTAGCTGCGTACATTTTAGAAGCATGGCAGATATACTTGCCATTTAAGAAAAACCCCACACTCTTGTTCCTTCTGACAAGACATGTCAGAAACATTTAAAGATCAGGAGAGGGAGGCAGAAAGGGAGAAATCCTTTGCTTCAAAAAGAATTAAGCTTTTGTAAAAACCAGACAGTAATTTTGTTCTTCATCAAGGCTATTTTATCAGATTTTCTTTCCAGGAAGTGATCAAAGTGAGCCATACTTGTTGTATCTATCTTTTTGACCAGTCCCCTGCCTTTGGCATGGAAAGGCACTCCTGCAGTCTTCTTGAGCTGTTGTGCAGTTTCTGTTGCTAAAAAGAAAAAGGGCTTTAGTTATTACAAAACCTGTGCTGAAAAAATTCAATACATTTCTTCTTATATAAAATGTTATTAACTAATACATAAAAAGATGGGAATAGCAGCAAAGAAAGAATTATATTTCAATTAAAAACCAGGTCATTTATGCGAGGTAAACACAGTATTTGGAGAAAATACAAAATCAATATGACTATGCAACTGACAAGATGGTTTAAGCTAAAAGAAATTATCAGAGTAGACAATTTACTCGATAGGGATTGAAATAATTAAAGAAAGTTCTATATAACATCACAAAAAGTTACAAATCTTGTACTTAACCAGATCAACTACTCAAGTCACATGCAAGAAAGAAGCAAGCTGCTGCACCACCAGAACAGCAGGCACAGTAAACTATTTTAAGATCACTCAGTTCAAGCAGCTACCAATACATATAGGTACACATACGTTGCCTTTTGTTAGTGAAAACCCTCTTGGCTTTCACACTGTGTATAGCCACACTGAGCAAAAGAAAGCATTAATTAGCAGCTCCTGCTCCCTGTTGCAAAAACATATGGCAAAATAAAACTAAGTTCTCATTTCAGTTTTGTTTCAGGAGCTTTAACCAAAGCTGTCCCTCACAAGTCTTCACAACTGACTGTTAAATATACCCATGAGAGAATATATCTGTGCTTTAAAAAGCTACAGCTTTTTGTATGCCTTAATCTGAACAGCATTTAAATCAAGATTAGCATTTTAATGTAATCATGGCCGGAATGACTTGCACCTGCTCTTCCACACATATCAGTCTATCAAAGAAAAAAAATCAGCCAGCAAAGCTCTTAGAAAATTTCAATTCTCCATACTGGACAATAAGACTGAATATAAACTTTTCCTTTCACCATTTACTTTGTTACACAATCTTATCAACTAGTTGTAATACTACTTACACTTCTGCAAGAGTTCAGCTCTGAGAGTGGCACTTTTAGGTTTCCTTTTCAGCTGGAAGTGTTTCACTGGGGGAGTAAGTGGCCCAGCTAGTGTTGTCAAGGCATTTTTGTTTAAGTATTGGCATTCCAACGGCAACATAGCTGAAGTTTCACATTCACTTACTGCATAAAGAGTTAACACAGTACACACGGGTATTAGCACCTCTTTGATAGCTAATTACAAAACATTTTACAACTAGACCATACAGGTGTTTTTAAATTTTAGATTACTTGTTTAAACACCAAGAGTAATTTAGTTCTAATTATTACACAGTGTATAACCAGCTACTAGGATGTTTGGTTTTTTACATTAGCTTCATAAGAGCTTCCATGTTAATTATACCTAGTCAAATTATAGGAATCTTAAATACACTACTATTGTCAAAGTAAAAGATGATGAAAATGACTGAATTCTCAGATTCCTTAAAAATTACACATAAAAAGGAAACTATTAAACAAAAGTCCAAACCAAAAGCATGAACAGACAAATAATCATTTGTTTATAGTATAAAACCAAAATGCTTCCACCTCCAAGTCATTTCATTATTGGTCTGCTGCAATCCTAACTCCAAGACCATGTCTGCCTGTTGAGGCCTGAGGGCTTTTTCTAGGCAATGTGCTAAATCAAACCCAGTGAAGTAGGAGTAGCTTTGCATCACCGATTACTACATTGTTTGAAGCAGCAACTGTGCAAGTGCCTGAGCCAGTATTTTCAGCTGCTAGGCAATCCATAGCTAGCCGGACATCAGCAGCATAACTCTTCTTGTGATCAGTCTCCCCCACAGCACCTATCATTTGTTGCCTAGAGGAGGACTTCCAGCAGAGAGGCACCTTGCCTGCCCCATACAATGGTGGTGCTTCCACACACACGAGGCTGTCCACACCAGCACTGCAGAAACAGAGCCTTACCGTCTTCTTTGGTGCTACAACATATGAGACAGAGCAATATATGAAAAACCTCAACTTACTAAGCTGCAGTAAGTCAGTTATTACCTATCAGTGCACATACAGCCTGTCTACGATACTAATGAATCTATATTAACTTGTGTGTTGCCCTTCACAAATGCTCAGGGTAATACCTGACACACAAGTTCTGATGATGTGTGAAAAGATATTTGAGGAATGCTAACTTCTTAAATTATCACAGTTCCCAGTCCAGTAACATGCCAGGTCATGACCTGCAGCAGTTAAGAGACAAGACATACTGCTTGTCCCGATACCAGTACTGAAATGACAGGTTATTTCTGAAAAAAGGCATCATATTTCTGTAATTTTCACCGACAGAAAAGGCTTACCTTTTTCTCTAAGCTCTCCTAAAATATCTTGAACATTGGGATTCTGTTCTTCAAGATCAAGGTTAAGGGAGCCAGTATCTGGAAAGGATTTTAAAATATCAGCTACCATTAAGACCCAGGGGTCTGAATCCAAGGTAGCGAGCTGGATAATTTCAGTCAGTGCCCCTTTCATCTAACAAAAAAAGAAAAAGAAAATCAGCCAATTGGAAACAGTTTTAAACAGGTTATAGTTGGATTTTTTTATTTTAAAAAGACACTAGCATAAACATGCACAATGTTTTACTACTGGGGAAGGGAAGAGGGAGACTGCTTCAACACAGTTATACATTAACTCTAGAACTAAGTGAAGAATGAACCAAATTTTTTTTTTTTTTTTTACATTGCTTTCGGTCAACCTAACCTAAGTTTGTTTTGAGCCTTTGGCAGCTCGCAGCTTTGTTTAGCGCTGAACATTTTTACTAAAAGCAATAGGCCAGATCCTTACATTACTGTCTCCTTATGTTCTACGCTTATACTCCCAGTGTACCCACACCTTATACTCAGTGATAAGAACATGCAACTAGACTACAACAAGTTATTTAGAACAGGCATCTAAATGAAGATGTGCCCCTTTCTGGTCTACAGAATAATATAGCAGACAGACCGTATCTGCATCATATGAACATAAACTAAGTCCTCAAAATTTTACTTAAGCTTAGGCCAAAATGATGTTTCATGCTAATCAAAACAGTATTGTTTGACAAAAACTACGTACTACAGAATTAGACTCAGCCCTCTAATATGCCACAAGTAACAAGATTTTCCATCTACCCAAAGTTTCTATAGTCAGAAAAAAGTTATTTTTCTTTAAGCACCTATCTTGAAAAAGGGGCAATAATGTATAAGATAATTAAAAAAAAGTAATTGTCACAGTAATTTTTTTTAATTACTGATCAACATGTCTGTTGGCACTAAGAAATTAAATAAAAATCAAGGTGACTGCAGTCAGGGGTTTACATAGTGAATCTCTTAAATTAGTTGTTTCACTTCATTCACAAGTAAGCTTAAACCCCCCAAATAAAGACTGAACACTTGCTTTTTCTTCTAAGCAAACTTTCATGTAAGCATTAAAGCATTAGCTTCACAGAACTGAGATGTTTGAGATGTATTGTGCATCTATCAAGCCACAAAACATAACAGTAAAATTATGTATAGTATTTAGACATACTCTATCTGTATGGTATTAACATTGAAGAATTTACAAGCAAGTATATGGAAATACTTGAATTTTGATTTTTCACAACCCATTGTGGCATGTATAGCTTAGTTACAGTCTACATGTTTATGAACACAGGGAGACAAGCAAGAGATTCATCTTCACCTTTATGCTGTATTTATTTCCCTTTATTTAGAACCAGCCTTTTCTTACATGAAAAAGTTTAATAAAGTAAGCTGACTCTACTCATGCAACTAAGAAATAAAAGTTAAATTTCTGCTCTCCATTTTTCCCCCCAAGCACTTTTAAAGCTCAGAGGCAAACATTGACATTTCTCAATTCCTTTCACCCACACAATGTTATTGCCCTCTCACTTTAAAAAGGTTTACAGGGGCAGTTTGTCCTTTACCCCTCACATGTTTTAGCGCTCATAGTAATGTGCTTGTGAAATGAACCAGATCAGTTCATCTGACTGAAAACCAGCATCTCTCTATAGCTTTAAGCTTGATCAGCCCCTTGGTGTGGCTGACTACTGTCACACAAACACTAAAACCACAAAAAGAGTGGAGCAGAAAGGAGACACTACAACAGCCAGTCACCATCTTCAGCAGCACTATTGATTTGCTTTGGATTAAACTGACCACATAACCAGGACCACACACTGTTTAACATGTTGGTCAAATTTAACCAACACTTACCCAATGGAGAGGATCAATTTCTAAGGTTCTAGTCTTTGTGGTCCTTCATTGCTCATTTTTTTTCCTCAGTAAACATAAAAAAAATCCACCTAGACTACACACAGACTTGTCAGGCTCTCTAACCCTAAACTGCTTATCAGAAGTCACTTCTACTGCAGTGGATAAGGACAAGTGTGAATACTATCAAAACAAAGTCCTTTATTCTCCTATCTATCCTACAGGAACTACAGTACTGATTTACACAGAACACCTGAAAATTTAAAACATGCCATGAGAGCTGAGGAAGCTATGGTTTATTTACAGCTCTTTTACAAGCTTTTATCTGGACACCACTAATGCAGGTATGTGTCTAGAATGTAATTTCCTCCATCAAAACAAACTCAGGCAATAGTTGGGGGAAAGATGCCTCCTGTATCCTCCCAATTCACCCTTCATACCTGCTCCACAATACTCCTCTTTGTACCAAAAAATTCAGAGAGCTATATGCCTATATTATGTATGTTCCTATGGAGCTCTTGTCTGGACACGTTACATCCACACTGCTCTCAGGGCAGCTAAAGTTCAGGCACATGCTACTTATGCCACAACCCACCACTTCACACGACTTTGGTTCCTTCAAGAAAGTAGCCCAGAAACAAGTTGTTTGCCTAGCATTGGGCAAATAACATTATCACAAGGCCTCAGGGCTGAAAGAACATGGTGAAAGAACAGTCACAGACAGGGAAGCAAAGCACACTAACATGTACTGAGAGCTAACCAGAGACCTTGCCTGAATATGGGTTTGCATTTAACAAGCCTGGATTCAAGTTTTGACTCAGGTTTATCTTCAAATGGCAATTTAAATATATGTTCCCAGTTCGCAGTTGAACTAGCAGCTGAAAAAAAAACAATTTCATTTGTGGTTTGAGAATGCATGAAATGCAACTCAAAGTAACAGAGAATTCTATGTAGTTTTACTGTTACGTTACAGAGCACAGCCATAATACCAAGCTCTTAATTGTACAAGATTGCAACACTGGGTCAGTAAGAGTCCCATCAGCTCCAGCCAGCATCTTGTTAAGCATGAATGTCAAGATGTGATGCAACATGTTCTGGCATTTCTCTCATCTAAAACTTAAGGATCTTAAGTATTTTTCTCAGAGTGCTGGCACAAAAAAAAAAGCATAGGGCACAACTAGAAACATCTAACAAGAAAGGATCAAGCAGGATGGAAAAAGTCTGAGAACAGAGACAAAGGGAGATTAATAATGGCTGTTCAGGAAGAATACACAAACAGCACCGTGGGAAGGGATAAAAAAGGAAATGCTACTAGAAACAGACAAAGTGATAGCTCCAAGATGACTTCTTGCAAAGAATTCCCATTCATTTGCTTTATATTATGCCTAAATTAATATATAGAATCATTTAGGTTGGCAAAGACCTTTAAGATCATCAAGAACAACCGTTAACCTAGCACTGCCAAGTCCACCACTAAACCATGTCCCTAAGCACCACATCTACACGTCCTTTAAATACCTCCAGGGATGGTGACTCCACCACTTCCCTGGGCAGCCTCTTCCAATGCTTGACAACCCTTTCGGTGAAGAAATTTTTCTAATACCCAATCTAAACCTCCCCTGGCGCAACTTGAGGCCATTTCCTCTTTTTCCCATCACTTGTTATTTGCGAAAAGAGACTGACACCCACCTTGCTACAACCTCCTTTCAGGCAGTTGTCCAGAGCAATAAGGTCTCCCCTCAGCCTCCCTTTCTCCAGGCTAAACAACCCCAGTTCCCTCAGCCGCTCCTCATCAGACTTCTGCTCTAGACCCTTCACCAGCTTCGCTGCCCTTCTCTGGACACGCTCCAGCACCTCAGTGTCTTTCTTGTAGTGAGGGGCCCAAAACTGAACACAGCATTCGAGGTGCAGCCTCACCAGTGCCGAGTACAGGGGCACGATCACTTCCCTAGTCCTGCTGGCCACACTATTTCTGATACAAGCCAGGATGCTGTTGGCCTTCTTGGCCACCTGGGCACACTGCTGGCTCATATTCAGCCGGCTGTCAACCAACACCCCCAGGTCCTTTTCCGCTGGGCAGCTTTCCAGCCACTCTTCCCCAAGCCTGTAGCATTGCATGGGGTTGTTGTGATCCAAGTGCAGGACCCAGCACTTGGCCTTGTTAAATCCCATACAATTGGCCTCGGCCCATCGATCCAGCCTGCCCAGATCCCTCTGTAGAGCCTTCCTACCCTCAAGCAGATCACACTCCCACCCAACTTGGTGTCATCTGCAAACTTACTGAGGGTGCACTCGATCCCCTCGTCCAGATCATTGATGAAGATATTAAAATATGTGACTATACCTTCAGACAATTGCATCAACAGTTGGCTAATAAACCAAATCAAGTTTTAGCCTTTCACGGCCATAGAGAAGGTGATATTTAATAGCTATCTGTATTACTATAGAGCATTTTCATTAAGCTAAAAGCACTGGATTGAAAGTACAGTATTAATATTTATACAACACAAAAAGTAGAATGGATCAAATATCATTATTGTATATGTTTTGTATTTTAATCATGAAAAAGAGTAGAAGTGGCCAAGAGTAATATTAGATTAAAATTATCATATTACATCACAGAAAAATTAAGAACACTAAATGCAGGCCAGAAAGACGCATAGCCACCTGCCTGTTCTGAACACAGAGGCAAAGGCAAGTGTCATGTGCCCTCTTATTCCTTCGCACTAGTACTCCACAATTCCCACTTGCATGAATAGAGGACTCCTGTTTCACATAAGCAAGGAAGAAGAAACAGTCTTGACGTTTGCTCTCTTGCAGCTACTGTAATAAAAGGGCAGGCCACTGCTGGTACAGGCAGCACCTTCCTCTCAAGATAACTGAGAGAGCACAGAAGCACACAGTCCTCATTCCAGACTTGGTTGTAACATCACAGTCCAACCCTGAACAAATAAATGAAATGCTGGCACAAAAAGAAAACTTGCACTTGTCATTGTGAATCAGGTTAACAAGAATATAATACACAAACAGAAGTAACTGTTCTGCCAAATTCACAACTGAAACTCTGGTCAGCATTACACTGGGCTTTAGGCATCATTTCAGATAAGCATGATTATGTGGAAAAAATTTAGCAGATGAAAAGCCGGGGGGCAGGGAGATTCAAGAGTTAGCAAATTCTGCCCAGAGAATTACAGCAGGAAAGGATATTTTTGATAATTGCCTACAAAACACACTTAACTTAAAATGAAAATGGGAGGCAATTATTCCTATTAGTCAGCGGGAACAAACAAGCAGTAATGAGGTTCACAGCATGATAAAAAATTAGGTTTATTACCTATCCCACAGGGGTATTATGAGGATTAAGTCACTTATATCTATACAATATTTGGAGTGTTGAACAAAAACATTATGAAAATTTAGGAATATTACATTTGAGAAAAAACACACTTAAGCAAAGGACAGAGCTTTCAAGAGAGCTCATTGAAGATTCACTTGTCTAGACTGAAGCTTTCAGAGATTTAGAAAGGGCCAGCAGCCAATTAAACCCCTTCTAAACCAAATACCACCACACATTTCTTGATTCCACATAACTTTACTCAGATGTCTGCTCCCAAATGGTTTCCATGTTATTCTATGCCTCAGTGAAAATGCTATTATAGAGAAAACTAGGGGGTGGGGGGTGGGGGGTGGGGTGTGTGTGTAGAGATTTTGAAGAGAAAATAACTAAGTCCAATCTGTTATCTAGAGAGGGGAATATAATTTAACATGTTACATAACATACCAGTAACATATCCTGCATCCATTATCGAGATTCCCAAAGCTGATGCAATATATTTTCCAATACTATTAAGTTTCTGAATGCCAGCTCAGTGCTTCTCACACACAATTGACACAGACTGGCACATGGCATGGAAAACACACGCATGACTTTTCAAGGAGACTAATGAAGTATTTCCATAGTTAAGTTCAATCATTTTCAGATATGGGAGTTATTTCCAAGTTATGAATGTCACTTCCAGGCAGCTATAACTATGCTATACTGGTGTATTTCTGTTAGCAAAAAGACACCATGTTCAGTACTCCACAATACACCAAGCACAGAATACTGTAGAGAAGTACACAGCACAGTGTACATATATTGAACACAAACATGTATATATATACACATGCATGTATGTTCTGGGTATTATATGTAAGATACCCGATGCTAGTTAAAATATCCCAAATCTTGCCAGTAAGTTACATAACAAATCTTCACAAATACAACGTATTTTAGCATGATCAGTATCTGACAAGACAGCATCCCTTTCAGTTAGCAGTTTGGCTACAACAGCTATTTTTACCATTTATAGAAGGAAGTCTATAATGATAATAACAGACCTACCAGCAATGTTAAGGGTTTCTGCCTCATGAGTTTTTAATTTTTAACAAATTTTTTTTAAGTCCTTCCTCTCAGTTAAAAAAAAAATTACATGCCTGTGAAATAATTAAAGTGTTACCGGTACTTTGCAAAGGACTGAAAATACGCTAAATCCCTAGATCTCAAGCAAGTGTACTATGTTTACAATGAAATATTAAATTTATGATTGAATTCACAAACTCTACCGAAGAACTGAAAAATCCCACAATATTTTTTGTTACCGCAGTAACAAGAGCTTTATATTTGGAATGCAACTGATCACTTTAACAACACACTAAAAGGCACAGCAACTGACTTGCTGTTCTTTACATACACTTTATCTCCATGGCTAACAAAAGCACAGCTCAAGCAAAGTTGCTGGCTACCATCTTCCTCAGAATCAGTTCAAAAAGTTCTTTTACCCACCCAGTGAACACTCTTGCAGCATTCAACAAATTCGGTTTGCTTGAATGGTGCTCTCTCAAAGAGTTGCCACGAGTGTTATTTATGAAGGTCCCTACATTTTTTTAAGCTCTTTCTTTTCAGTCTAAAAACATCCCTAATTTGTTAGCTTTTTCTAAACATTGCAATACTCATTTCTTCCAAGCTACTTGGATTTTCACACTACTTCAGAAGAATTTTGCATACTCAGAGTTCATGTGAGCTTATGCATAGCTCCCCATCCCCCTGCCTGGCCTTGGTTATTTTGTTTGTCCAAAACACAACTGCATTTGTCACACACAAGGAAAACAGCTTGTGCACTGGACAGACACTAAACATGATATTCATGTTTTAAAAATTAGAGTACACATGCTGAACAAGAATTTTTTTTTAAACTTACACCAATTACATGTAACAGTGATCATAGAGATGCATGTGGCAAGACAGACACCGACATACACTAAACTATTGCTTAAACGTGATGCTTGTGCATTTTCAGCTTAGTAGTACACAAAAGCTGATCGTACAATAATCCAAGTTACATACCACCTCCTCACACCCTGCCTTCTAGTATATATGTATATTAAGCCTAAGCAGCAGCTGTGTCCTACCCAAGAAAGAGACTGGTGCCAGCACAACTGAGGATACTCTACACACAAAGAAAGGTGAAGATTAACTACGCACCACCTCCATGATTGCTACCAGGAACCAATACCATACACTGTGGAAGTAGGAGAAGAATTCCTTGAACCTGGCTGAAGAAACTTCAGTGTTTCCCAATCATTCTCCAACTATCACCCCAAACATCAGTAGCTGCCTACTGGTAAGAATAAGCCAGCTGCAGATGAGGTATGGTCCAGGGCCAAATGAATAAGCTTTTCTGTATCTATGATGACTGCTTTCAGAGCCAGCTCAGACTCGAACCAGCCAGCTTATTAGCTGGGGTAAAACAGTAAAGGAAAGCACCAGCTGTTCCCAGAAAGGTAGAAAGCAGCAAAAAAAAAAAAAAAAAGGGCACGGCAATTTTCCTCAAGCAAGACCTGACTGCAAGAAGGTGGGGAAAAGCACTTTTCAGTGCAGACCCCAGATCTTCCCTTCCCAACGTTTCAGCACTTGCTGCTGTCCTTCCTAAAGCTAAGATGTTCGCCTTGGGACACCTACACAGCTGCCAGTATTAAGAAAGGAGAGTGATGCAAGCCTAACACGCAACTGTTCCTAAATGATCATGCCTCTCTGTCCTAATCCTAGAACAACCACTGCCTCAGAAAAGCCCTCTTCCCCAAAGGCACCCAAACTGTATCAAAACACAGCCCTACAACTAGAAGTCTATGTAGAGACATAAGATAGGTTACAGGTCGAAACTGCTTTCTGAAGACTAGTGCCAACCAGAGGTTCCCCGAAGAGCAGGAGGAGGAGCAGCAGCAAAGCTTCCACTCTACTCCCTCACTTATTACGGGGAATCGGAGCGCTTTTCCTCACACCAAGAACCGAGTCCTCCGAGCTGGGCCTCGACGGACCGCTCTGCCAGCCGAGACCTTCTTCCTCCCCATCCCCGTCCAAGAAAGGCAGCAAGGGAGAAGCGGTGATGTCTGTGGGGACCAGCCTCACTATACACCCCGCGCCGAGTGCGGGCGGGCACCTGCCCTTGAGGAGCAGCCGCTGCTCGGCTTCCCCCCCTCAGGGCTGCCGCGGGCAGCTGCCCGCTCCGACCGCCCGCCGCGGGAGAGGGGGCAGCGCGAGGCCGCGTGAGACGGCAACCGCGCCGCGCCCCGGGGTCTCCCCTCCCCACAGACTCCATGTGGAAAGAAAAGGGCGGGCGGGGGAGACGGTGCTGGCGCTGCCCCCCCCTTCTCCCCTCACGCCGTCTCCAACCGACCTCTCCCCCTCACACACACGCACCCCGCTTCGGTTAAGCTTCCCGCGCAACCTCCTTCCTACCCAGCTCTCACCTCATCCACCGCCCGGCGAGGCAGGTGCAGCATCCCCAGGAGTAGCTTGAGCTTGACGGCCGAGGAGAGGCCGTGGAAACAGAGGCGGATGTTGTCGATCACCGAAGCCGTGAGCAGCGAGGCAATGCTCGGCGGCGCCCACAGCTCGTCTGTGGAGCCCAGCTTGTTGTGCAGCCACAGGCCAGTGTCGCTCTCCCGCATCGACGCCATCTTGGGAGCGGGGCGAAAAAAGAGGGGATTCTCCACAGGCATTTTATGAAGACACCTAAAGGGAGGAAGGGAGGGGGTGAGGACCCCTGCGGGTCGCCGTCTTGTTCGTAAGCCAAAATGGCGGCGCCCACTGAGGTTGCGCTATCGAAGGCAGAGATTCCGCCGTAACCTAAAATGGCGGCGCCCAGGAGGAAAAAAATAGTGAGGATCTTCTCATCTCTCGTTCAGATGCAAAATGGCGCCCGCAACAGCTTTTCTTCCGTATTGCAAGATGGCGCCGCCTCACCGCAGAGAAGCTTCTCTGTCAGCCCCGATTCGTTGTTCCTCACAGTCCGCCCTAACTTCTCCGGGGCTCTCCTGGGCAGAAAAGGGCCGAGAACCAGGAGCAGGGTGCCGAGCTACCGCGGGGCCGGGCGGCACAGCTCCGAGGCAGGCCGGAGCCTGCCCCTCCCCTCCGAGGACGCTGGCCTCCCCCCGCCGGCAGCTCCCGCCTTGCCTTTCCTGCCCGGGAGCCGCCTCACTGGTGCGGCACGCCGAGCGGCTGCCGCTGAAGGCGGGAGAAGGGCTGAGGGCCCCGCTGCCAGCCCGCCCTTCCTCCCCAGGGCTGGGCCGGCCCTCGGGCCTCCTGACACAGCGTTTGGCAGAGCACCACGTCTCCTTTCCTCACAGCCCCCATGTCCCCGAGGGGGCGGGTAACCCGGTTCCTCAGCGGCGCCCGCTCAGGCACACCAGGCCCCTGCCACCACCTCTTTTTTGCTCTCTCTCTGGTCGGCCTGCGTTGAAAAGGCAGTCCGTTTTTCCCACCCAGCAGCGTGCAGAGTTTATTAGAGCTAATGGCACCTTAAAGTACACCCACCTCCGTGGTTTCCTCAGGTCCTGCCAGGCCTTGGCTTTCTTCTGCCCTAAACCAGCTAGCGCAGCTTGCTGACGCGGTGCTGGATGGTGAACCCCCTCGGTGGTGCTACAATTTGACACAAGTAGAGTTGAGTATCATTTTCCCCAGAGATTTTTGTGCTGGGTGCGTCAGAGATGTAGGAGGTTACCTCAGCGTCTGTAACACCAGCGGTAGGCACTCAGAAATTGGGGGTTGGTGTGCATACCTTCATACTCCCTCGTGATTCAGCTCATTGTTATTTAAATACGAAAAATTAATCAATTGCCTAAATCCCAGAAGACTAAGAGTTTCCTGAGTGCTGCATAAAGGGTTCATTTTAGTGCCTTTCTAATTGAAATTAAAGCACAGGAGTTGTAGGAGTGCATAGCAAGTTCCCTCTTTCTCTAAGTTGTTGAATGAAAACGTTTTCTTTACAACATTCTTCCTCTAAAGGAGGTTGTTTACAACCCGATTTCTCTAGGAGAGCAGAGCAATTGTTGCTGAGGTGCTTTATATTTCCTCAATATGGTGTTGAGGTGTGTTATACTTTATTCTTGTTCCCAACTTTTACTAATACCCAAAATGCTGAGTGTCTACAGCTCTTGGGTGCTATGAAACACTGACTTCTATCAGTGTGGAAGTGTTTTGGAGCAAAGAGTTTCTATGTGAATAAATTATATATTAGTACATTGGGAATTTTTTTCCACAGCTAATCATTTAAAATGTGTGTGCAAATGCACACACATGTATTTTGTTGGTACTATCAATGAATACTCAAATGTATTTAAGATAAAACTTTTGTATACAATCAGGTGACATTTTAGAACAGCAAAATTGAAGTTGAGACAGTTTGTCTAGCACATAAAATGTTCTGTCCAGAATTTCAGTTGACCTCTACCTCAGTATGTTAGTTCAGTACATAGTTGTGGGAGAATTATTTATCCACGAGTAACTATTTATCTGTTTGGGCAGAAAAAAAAATGTAAATAAGAGACTGGGATAAATGATTAAATTGAAAACAATAGGAAGTGAATTAAAGCAAAAGGTTTGAAAAACAGCTGTAAAGGAATGGTATTAGTTTAGACATATAATTAACATGTCATTATCACTAATAACCTTTTATCCTCCATTAATTATACCCAGCTGTTTAAAGTAGGCACCAATATTGGTAAGACTTGGGTATATGCTTAACTGTAGCGCAAAATCCCATCGAGTTCACTGGAACTATTTGTTTCATGGCAGGAGAGTGAGCTTTGGATTGCAGGTTACCTGGGGTAGAGAGCATGTGTTCCTGTTCCTTACGTAGCTCCTCATAGATTTAGGTCTGATTTTACTTAAGGGTATGGACTCTGCTGTCAGAAAGCATTCCGAAAATAAAAAAGTGCAAAGTGGCACAACTGTGACAAAATTCCCCAAACCAGTTGGTGAGGCATAGCTTAATATCTCACCCTTAACTTTGCTTTCTGCTGTTAGCTGCTTTTGAAAATGTATAATCCATGAGATAGTGTAATTAAAAAAAAAACCTAGTTAAGCAAGGAAAGCTAGCAGTGCTCTCACCTTCAAATGTGAGGAGAAAAGTAACCAACTCCTTTTAAAGGTGGGTTGGAGGAAGTAAATCAGAGAACATGCAATGGTTTGCACAGCTGGTTGTCTTCAAGCAGTAGCTAACACAGAGAGTTAACCTGGTTCCATGAAATGGAACAAATGGTTTTTAAGCATCAGACCTGATAAATGCTCTACAACTCCATAGTGCAAAGTGTGCAGTTGTACAGCCTCACTCTACCAGTTCACATGGACTGAACATTTTTTTGGAAGGGTAACTTTCTTCCGGTAATCTTTCTGTGGGATTAGGTACTGGCTTTCTCAGGCAGTGCCAAACTGCACACTGATGGAAGCTAAGGGAGTATTATTACGTACTTTCTTTGTTCCTATGCTTTCCTCAAGGCATCTATTTTTGGATGCTGTCATCTGTTAAAGCACTGAGCTGCATGGCCGTCTAGTCTGAGCTACTGTAATCACTTCTATGTTCTTATCTGAAGTGTGACTTGAAAAGGGAGTCTATTCTGTGATATGTATCTGGCATATAAGGTTTTGCATAGTCAATTTGGCTCCAGTCCTATCGCCTGCAAATTTGTCCCTATCAGCTGTTAACTGAATGGGCATGCAGACGCTGTGGAGATTAAGACAACATGCCAGCTAGCTGTAAGAGCATGCTTTTGTCCTGTCTAGTTACTAGTACCTTAACTTTCTGTTTGAATATAATAAAGCTTTATTTATTTTGTACTTAAATTTTGTTTAGTTTGAGTAGTGATTTTCAGAGTAATATGGCAAATATAAAAGTGATCATTCCTCAGGGATTCCTGGAGCTAGAAAGGGTCTACTTGTTTTCTCTGGAAGTGCTTTATATCCCACATGATGCTGCATTACACAGTTAACTGTCTGCAGATGTTTTCTCATCTAAGTTGCAAGTCCCTTTTCAAAGTTGGTGATGTTGAATATCAGATTGTTGAGAAGAGCTGGAGCATGCTACAAGATAGACTGGGGGGAGACACCTAGATTCACTTGCCCAGTTGTGACAGTATTCAAGCAAAAACCAGACATAGGCAAGGATTCATCTCTTTGAATCCACTTTATAATTGCTTTAAGAGAGATGTGACTTTATCTCACACCAAAACCAGTGCTCCAGGAATTTCCTAACCTGCTGTTTATCTTGCTACATGTTGAAAAACATACATGTTGGAGTGAATTAGTCCTGCACTACTGAGGGCAGAGTGACGTGTTCCCTATCAGACTCAGAATAACTGTGTATACTCAGAAGGACATTACAGGGGTAGAGCCTGGAGTTTCCCTGGTTCAGGGTAAGCAGCAGGGTATCTCAGCTGGGCACCCAAGTTGAGGAGTGGTACACTGATAGGCAGAGATTTCAGATTGGTGTTGGCATCGAGCTCTCGGTGAACAAGAAGCTGCTTTTACTGTGTTTTGGGAAGCACTGAGGCGTGTGCAATAAAGACAACATTAGCATTAGCAGTGGCACTAAGCTCCCACTGGCATCCCATCCTGCAATGGCAAGTATGGCAGTTTCTGAGCCAACAAGGCTTTAGGCTGTGATTCATGCCATGATGACAGGGGCCTGCCCAAGTAGGTAGACAAAGCAGTAGATTGTGTATTACCTTTAATACACCCTCCCGCCTCCGCAACATTTCCATTAAGGTTGAATAACTGAGCTTTTTTGCAGTTTTATTTTCATGTTTGTAACTGGAGTTCTAAACACTGCAACTTTTTAGTACATTCAATATTTCAGTATGTTTTTAAAGTGCAGTTTCATAGGTTTTCAAAGCATAATAAGAGGACAAATTTTACCCTGTGGTATCAGGTTGGCACATAAGTTGTCTGCATGGTTAAGCCTTTAGAGCTGTCAGGGGCGCTCATGGAGTAACTGGTAGTAGTAACAGGCTAATATCCTTTATGTTAACTGGCAACAGTGGGTCTAAGGTGCACGTAATTTTAAGGAAAATCCATTTCACTACCTTTACGTATACAATTAAGTTATCATTAAGCAGTAGTGCATTTTATAAAATGGTATTTACTGTCAGTTTTAATACCTGTCAGTACATTTTTATACTGATTCAGTTCATAAAATGCTGCTTATTATGAGTTTATGCATTTTCATTTTGTGTGGGTATATCATTTTGTGTGGGAGTTTATTTGACCCATCTTAAAACTTTGCTGTAGTGATGGGATCTGAAAGGAAACATTGTCTGAGAATTTACTCAAACAAAACCAGATTATCTAACTTCCTTAAGCCAAATGGGAAGCTTGCTCATGTTACCCGCTTGTGTCAGCTGTGACACAGCCAGCTACCTTCCCTGGCAGGCAAAGTCTCTTGAAACTGATATAACTCTATTCTGGCAGAAATAAAGATAAATAAAGATAAAAGCTATGAAAAGTGTCCTAAATACGTTTTCTCTTGTGAACTGGTGTGGCATGATGGACAGTAATTATTGCAATGGTGCTCCATCTGGCTACCCATGTCCAAGATTATGCTTACATTGTCGTCACACCCCCTTAGGACTTCAGCCACATGATTCTGTGATTATTTTTTTCCCCTAATAAACTTCAAAATGGTGGAGTGACTTCAGACCTAAGATGATAAAGGCCCATGAAGAGTGAGAGGTAGAACTCAAGACAGTAATTTCCTTTCTATCTTGCTCTAGAGCAGTTTCATTTGATACACTGCCACTCTTGGGCTCTGATGTCTACTAGTAGCTAACAGGGCCTGAAAATTGAAGGTTATCAGCAGTGATGAAACGATTTCCTTGAAGTCTCTGCAGAGCGACATACCTATGTGACAGGTCCCATCCCTGAGGAAACACAGCCATCTGTTTGGAAACTCCCCTTCTACTTTTCCCCCATCTCCATGTGTCACTCAGCAGCAGCTAATCAGTGCATCATCCTTAGGGTTGCCCTGACTTCATTAGTATGCACTGCTTTGAAGAAGGTGCTGCCTTCCTAGCTAGCCAGGGCATATGGGGTGATTAACGGGACTTCCAGCTTTCACTAGAGTCTTATTTGCTTCCCACATTTGACCTCAGATATCATCAAAAGGGTGTTTGTTCTTGCGGCTGGTGTGCCTGGCTGAAGAGTATTCCTTTAGCTTTTTCTGGACATCTCTGCCTACAGCCATTGCTGCTGCTTCCACTGACATAGCAGGGCCGTTCACTTGCCTTTGGCACCTCTTATGCTGCCTTTCTTTCACTCTTGATTTTAGTAAGTTTTTAATGTATTATTGTAACAAAAGGCATTAAAATAGTTATTTAAAAATAAAGTATGAATGCAGAGCTCAATTACCTTCTCAATTACTTTTTAATAAACAAGAACACAATCACTGTGAGCAGTACAAATATCATTAATCAGGCATAACAATGTGCAAAATTAAAAACCATTAGGGGTTTTAAAAAACCACTAGGACCTAAAATGCAAACTGCTGCATATAAATAAACTTGTTCTTTCAGTCATGTATTTGTGCATGCATGGTGCCTCAAATCATCTCTGCTTATGATGATATGACCAAATGGTAGAAAGGCCTTGTTTTGTAGATAAGGGATTAAAGGTAATCATTCAGGATCATCTGTTCCTTGACATCCCATGGCATATGCTGTATAAAACGTGGTATAGCTGTTTTGCTAGAAGCAGTAATGCTTCTAGCAGCCATCACAATGAAATTGTGCTCCAAAATGAGGGGTATTAAAGGCAGGTGACATCAGGCCGCATTAAAACAATGTGATCTCTGACAAGAAAGTCACCAAGTTTTCAAGGAAGATTGCTTCCCTCTTCATTACCTCCAGGGACTTTGTTTGCCAACACCCATATGTTTGTCTCCCCTTTTCTCTCCCTCTTTATTATGTTTCAGAAACTATTCTTTATCTCCTTTAATTTTTTATCACTCTTTATGCATGCAAAATTCAGGAATGTAGGACTGGATGAGATCTCCTACATCACCACTTGTTGTCATATGCAACATTATTACATTGGTCTTTTTATAAACTATTAAACTCCATTTTGCAACTAGCTTGATTGTTTTACTGTGCTACTGAAGGCAGAAGACTATTCCAGAAACTCACTGTTCTGGCAAGGATCGCTGCCTTCTAATTTCCCAGTTAGATTATGCCCATTTTTATGGAAAGGTACTCTTTTTCTTTCTGTGCATACTGGATAAGCATTTAAAGTAGAATTTGTCAGGCTCTGTGAAAATTTGTGCTCCTAATTTTTCTGTTTTAATGACTGTGGGATAATACCTTCCCTGCTACACCTCTCTCAGTGGCATCCAGGGTGCAGTTTGCTTTATTTGCAGTGAGAGTGCACCGTTGGCTTAAATGGGCTCATGCTCAGCCTGGCATCACCATGATCCCCTGGTCCTTTTCTTGGGTTGATGCTCAGCCAGTTTCCTGCCTGCCCCGATGCCTTGGGTTATTCTGCTCTATTGAGGTTGAGGTATCTGTTGGCCTAATCGTCAAATTTATCGAGATCTCTCTGGATTGAGTTCTGCCAGTCCTCATGTCAGCCACTCCTTAATTTGGTGTCCGTAAATTTGCTCAGGGTGCACTCTGTGTCATCGTCTGGGCCTCTGATCAAGATGCTGAACACTGTTCTTCACTAGCTACATGTCAACCATTCATTTTTACTGGTTGAGCCTGGTGGTCCAGCCAGTTTTCAAACCATCTGACAGACTGGTGGCTCAGCCCATGCTTTCTCAAAGATGACCATTTTTAGGTCACTGTATAAATTAAAGTAGAAGAGAACTGAAAATTTGTGAATTTTTTTGAATGGATCCCACGCTGAGCACTTGGAGAAGATTTAAAAGCCCAGGAGGCATAGAAAGGACATGCTAAAATATCCAGACAGGAATTATGGTATCTAAGTCTTACCATAAAGTTGTATTGTATTGTACATACCTTATTCCACTGTTTGAGAGACTCCATATGTGATACAGCTGGATGTTCTAGGAGTGATTTAGGAGATGTAGGTATCTGGGCCTGAAACTCTCTCCATATTTATGAGTCAATGGAGAACCTGAATTTCACGGTCCATCTCTGCTTGCTGGATGGTGGATCCTGGTCAGTATCAATATTGGTAGCGACACAAGATAGAAGTACTTAAATTTAGAAGTTGATAACTCCCACAGACAAAATTTCCTGCTTTTAATGGTAGTTCCTGACCCAGTGAGCTTTCCAGAGTTACTGCTGATGTATTTCTTACTCTTGTAATTAAAAGAGAGATTCCTTATATAAGGAATACATAAGCAGTATTTGCTTATGTTCCAATTGTTTCCTTCATTTGTTGATATTTAATTCTATATTTGTGCAGCTTCCTGGGCAGAATTCCAGTGGGATGGCATGTTCTCCTTTTCCAAGGACAATGAAATCAGGAACTGAGTACTAGACCACACCGACGCTTGAGGCCTGGCTGTACAGACACAGGTCTGCTGGTACAGGAATGTGTCAGAAGCTGGAACACCAGTAGTTCAGGCTGTAGAGGCAATCGGTAAGTGTGATAGAAAGGACAGTCCGGGTAGCCAGCAAAATCATGTTTTTTTACCAGTGGAACCACTTAGCAATTGCAGAGCAATGGCTTCAGGATAGTGTTTCAGTAAGACATGCTTGGGCCAGTGGGCATTGTTTGAGTAATACTTTTTCTAAAGAAGTTCTAATAGTAGTGCATATAAAGCCAGAGAATTCACACACACACGCAAAAATCATTTGATGCAAATTATTAATCATAAAATTATACAAATTCACCCACAATAAATTTCAGATGTGCACATGCTTTCCAGCTTGTCTGAGTAAACAGTAAATGTCAGTTAGTGCCTGGCAATGAAGATCTCTAGTGTTAGTCCAGATACTGCTTTGAGAACTGGAGTCTTTTTGAAAAACACAGATTAGAGTGGAAAAAAATGCAGAGACCTCCAAAGAGCATGACAAGATATGCATAACTGAAGAGTCTGACTGAAATAAAAACATCTCTCATAGTTTAAGGGATACTGTGAACTTGAACTATAATCACTTAAAGATAAAATGAACTAAAAGCTTTTCAAGTTTTTTCATGCCAGTGAATTTTCTCCACCCATTTTTATGTTTTTACAATGACTTTACAAAGTTTTTACAAAAACTTTAAAGTTTTTTTGTTCTTGTTTTTGTACTTTTCATTGCTATGAGAAAAATCCAGATAAGCAGGGGAAAATTACTACCTTTACACCATTTTAGAGCTATGTAGCAAACAGTGAAAATTATTATAAGTCTTCTAATCTTTTTCAGTTATAAGTTATCTTATGCTTTATTGGTGAAGGAAAGGTTCCAAATGGACATGTTTTATTATGTCATTCCATATATCCATTTGTATGTTAATATTTATCAACCATAGTAAAGTGTTTCTTGCAAATGCTTTACTTTTTAAGTAATGCTTTAATAAGCTATAAGAAAGGTTAGGGCTTGTAGGAAGACATTATATTTTACCAGATATAACTGGAAAAAATAAACAAGCTTTCAGGCTTACGGTCCTTTTATTTGGTCTGATTTCATCTAATAAAACATATTACCTCTCCTTACAAACTTTCTTTTTCAGCACAGATTTTCTCAGCATGGCTGGATTTCCTCCAGAAATGTAATAATAATTTACAGGGTTGCAGTTTTGGCAGGCAAACTTACAGTATTTAGTATGTGATTGTTTATGGATTATTGAGACATTGCTACTCTCAATACAAACTGATATTGCATGTCCATTATAGACCCAGTACATTAACTTTTTAAACAATTTTACTTTTCCATGGATTTTGGATTAGTATTATTTGTTTCACTCTGATGTGCTGAGAATTTTATTGCTTTTTAAAAAATTATTATTATAACTTTAGCAAGACTTTTGTTGTATTCTAGTAACTGAGGTGATGTCCTGATGGACACATTTACAGGGAGCTTCAGAAGGCATAAATTTGGTTTACATGTACTGTTTTTATCTGTTGGTATGGTTCTAATTGCCATTGGATTTTACTGACTCAATCCCTGATAAAAAGGATTCTCACAGTTTTATGAGATCCGTACGCGTGTTAACCTGTTTAACAAAGAGGCAGCTAAGGACTAGGATAGATGAAATTATATGCTTAGAGCTAGGTAAGAAAACTAGATGAGGCAGGTCTTTAACTCAATTCTCCAGCATCTGATCGGTGATTTTTACGCTACATTTTTCCTCTTCTGAAATTTAACTGGGCTAAGCCAAGGAGGAGAAAGCTGGAGTTAAAAATAATGTTGTGCTCTTCCCAATTTTCAGTTGTATTAATGAGGGGGATGTTTAAATCCAGCTTAATCTATTAATCCCTTTTTTACTCTTGGGTGATGTAAATTGGCTTGAAGGAAGATGTTTTGAAATGGATTGTATTGACACTTACATAGAAGAGTTTTTGATCAACAGCTCTCAAAGCCCTTTTCAAAGGTTACACTATGGACTTAGGTTTTCAAACTGATGGAGGAGGGGAGTGAGAAGAGCGAAAGAGGAAACAGAAAAACAAGGAGGAAATTAAAAAAAAACCCAGTAATTACAAAAAATATTTTTGATTTCTGTAAATGTTTTGGAAAAAGTTAATGATAGCAATTTTCACATTCTTTCTTAAAATCTCTTCAAATCCTACTTTTTTTAAATCAATAGGAGACCATCATTGAGTTTAATGGCAAGAAGATCAGGCATAATAGGAAGACACTGAACACAGAGCAATCGGACCGTCAGGTATAATTGACTCATTGGTACTATGCTGTTTCATAGGATAATGATGAGTGTGTAATTTACTGTGACTAGATGAATAGATTGTACACTGACATGCGGAAAGCTCAGTAGTGCAATTGTATCTTAATTACATATCAAGTGATACAGAACAAGGAAATTAACTCCACCATTGAACTAGGTACACAGCTTCTTTGCAAACTGCCAAATGCAAAGCTGCTAGGTACCTTGTAAAGACCTCTGTTTAATCCTAGCACTTAAAATGCAAGCCTTGAAACTGAAATAGAAATATCACAGTCCTAACCTGCAGGCTACACAGAACCTTTCCACAGTAATTGGGGGAATAACATGGTAAAATGCTGATGCTGGTGGGGCAGAGATAAACCAGTTCTTTGCACATTTGGCAACATGGCAGGAAAATGCAGAACAGGGAATGAGCAAGCAAAAGGAAAGCTGATCCCAGCCAAGCATGGGGTGGTGTTGAACACAAAAACAATGGTGGATTTAATTTTTTTTTGTTTTACTGTCGTTCGCTATTTGCTTTTTCACTGTTAAAATGTTCACAGATGGAACGCTAAAGGTCCTGATGATTCACATACAGACCTTTACAAAATTGATTCCAGAACCAGCTTTTCAGAATAGCTTGCAGGAATACAGGGAGGAAGCTCAGAGGAGGGCAATTCAGTCACACGTGCAGAGGTGACAGGGTTTTTGCATCTTTGAGTAAATTCAGTTAAAGGTCTTCGGAAAACATATTTCTGGCAGCTATGTGAGGTATGAGGACAGATGAAGGTGGGTATAGAGAGACGTCTTCTGTCTAAAACCATAAACATGAAAATCCTTAGTGTTCTAATAGCTGATTTACAAGTGTGATCCTATCCTCTTGGCTGATGTATTGGGATTGTGTTTTACCTCCTACAGCTTGAATTTAAGAGGCAGGATCTGTTACTGACAGCTCAGACAACCCATATCCTGATGAATACAGAGAAGGAGCTTAAAGACCAACCCACTGCAGTGCCACAGACCCAGGACCACGTGTGTCAACTTTATGCACTGAAGCATGGGACACAGATACTCAAATATGTTAGCTACAGGCATAATTTCATCAGTGTAGTGTTCCAAAGGGAATAACTAGCTAAAATAGCAAAATACTCTATATTAATTTACACTTTCCCTACCTCTTTAAATGTCTCTCATATTATTATCTTAAGTCTATTTATACACAGAGTTACACTGCCTCATTACTGTTAGACAGTAGCTTAGTTCAACTAATTCAAAACTCTGTGGACCCTTTACAATTCTAATATTATGATAAAGCTTGCTCTGATAAATGTATAGGTTTAAACTAATCCACAATAATCAGGGTTAAAGTCTCAGAAATGTCAGTCTTAATGCACTTTTAATCTACAGGGATTCCTTTTATGGTTCTTAATGCTTTGTTTTACATAATGTATCTTTAAATTCCACACAAAAATCATACGAAAGCTTTTAAGGCTGCAAAGTCAAGCATTCTGCAGTTAGAAAATGCCAGAATTCATGTTTGCAGAACTTTGATTTGCCTTCCCTTGTGTTTGACTGCAAGGTAGTCATTAAGGACATGAGCCCATTCAGTGCACAGAAAGGATGGTAGTCACTTAATGAGCAACTATTCAATATTTTGTTGTCTCTTTGATACTTGATGTGGGACTCCATGCCTTACTACTTACTGTTCAAATCCTGCTCCGAAGACAGAGCTAGTAATTTTGTTACGGACTTTTCAGTGGTTTACAACAGTGTAGGAGCTGAGAGTTTCACAAACAGAATTCAAAGTATTTTGATAACATCCTCATAAAATAAGGAAAAGATAGCATTACAGCAATTATATTACATTGCAGCTACATTTTTAGCTATAAAAGCACAAGGTTAGAATTTAGGGTTTCAGCAAACCCCTGCACCCAGTTCATGGCCACCCATGAAAAATGGGTTTTCAAGTGGCTAATTTAGTAGTCTGTGTGAAAGACAAAAATAGAATCCAGTCCTTCTTAGCAGCATACAAATGCCTTAGCCAGCAACCACTTTTTTTCTTCGTGCAGTCATTATGTTCACTTTCTGCAACAAAAGAGCCAGGATCCTCTGGACCAGATCTGATTCATTACACAATCCTGACTCATCTCCATACCACAGTCCATTCTGTGTACTGAGTAGCTATATACAGCTCTATACCGACAAGCTAGATATAATTCCCTAAAAATGACGGAAAAGTCGCAGAGGGAGAGAAAAGAAAACAAAAAGCCCATGCCTGTGAGTCTTTCTACCAGGCCTGATAGTCCAGGTATTTCCTTGCCTCTCTAACCTGATGTGGCTTCAGTGACTGCTTTGGACAACTGCATGTCTGTGCTGGTGCTGAGTGTGTAGGGTAAATGGGTAAAAAAACCCTACACTTGGAAGATGGGTAAAAAACAGTTCATGAGGTGTGTGGAAGATGAGTGCTGAGATGGGAAGAAGGAATTCTGGTTGTCAAGAGGCTTAGTGGGATTTACTGGTAGGAAAAGGAGGCCTCTGGAAGGCTGTATCTTGCTCTTTCCCACCACTAACACAGATTGCTAGTGGCGTCATACTGACCTGTGAAAGATAACAGGATGCCCTCAACCCTGAGAGGTTAAGCCTGGCTTTGCACCGTAAATCAATGCACCACTTCCCTCCTTAAAAAGAGCAAGATAAAATCAGTTCCTCTCTTCCTTTTCCTGATGGGTGATGGAGCTAAACGCCCTGAAGAAGTGATAACACATAGGTGGGCGTTGTTTTGCCTCAAAATCCTACCAACAGCCTTCTTGTACGTCTCCTTCAACTTCTTGATCTTTATATGACAGTGTCTGTGAAGCTGTTGAGTGTCTCTGCTGGGACTGTCAGTGAGTGATCAGTGCATAAACAAGATAATTCCTAGTGGTTTTCTCATGTCTGTGGTCCTCTGGATACTATTCCAAATGGCAGGAGAGCCTAGAACTCCTCAAGGTACAAGGGTGCTCTCTAACTCCCAGCTTTTGGAGTGTCATGCAGCAGACAGTGTAAGGTGGCACCATTAGTATATTAAAGGTCTGCAAGTCTTTCCTGAGACAGGGACATTTTGTATAAGCACTCATGTGTGAAGTGTAACAACGGCATGATGTGGCATAAGGGCCTAGTTCAGGTCTGCTGCACAGCTTTGCTCATGGTTGAGTGACTGAAACTACTCCAGGTGGGAGATGCACTGAAGTGCAGTCTGCGCAGGTTGTGTGAGCAATGCCCTGTAAGGTGATGTCATGACCAGACACCCTTAGGGTATATTGTCCTGGTGTTCCACCCAAGGGACCCTCAGAGCACCCTGTCAAGTACTCCCAGAGCTAGATCTTGCAGACTATCAAGGGCTTCAGGTCTCAAGGACTAATGTGTCACTGGTATAGGGCAATACAGACCTACCAACACTGCTTCGATGGTGCTTGGAGGATTCCTGTCCCTTCTGCAGTAGAGGCAGATGGGATCCCCCTTTACATTACCCATATGCTAGCAGAAGAGATAGAGAACTCAGTGCCAGCAGTGTGAAAGAGAAGATCAAGTGTTTGATGGATTTTTGTGCCCCAGGATGGGGCATGCTCAGTGAATCTGTATGTGCAGTAAATGTAAAGAGCCTCCGGCATATGGGAGCTGAGAGTAGCAGAACATTCATGGACTTGAGCTCACAAGCTCCCATGAGTCTTTACAGAATATATTTGAACTGAGATTTTCAAAGGCTTATCGCCTGGCCCAAATTTGTGCAGTGACTCATAGGAGCAGTGAGAAACACATCCCTGATACAGATAGCTCCTCTGTTAAGTGTCAAGGCTCTGCATCAAACTAGAAGGTGCACAAACTTTTTAACAGAAAAATCTTGCATTTCTTTTATTAAGATGGGCATTCTTCCATCTTTTATTCTCATAGACAGTTGAACCAATGTTTTAATAAACAAGCAAACAAAATACCCTTCAGGTCCTCAGCAGTCAGCCAGCGCAGAAAATCTTGCTGGAGCACTTAAGGTTAAAAGTTGTAATGTGCTGATCATACTGATAACGAACCTAGTGATAAAAGTGTTAGGCTGTCTTAACTATGTGTGTCCATATAAATAGGCAAACGGGAGTTATGACATGCAGTAACTTACTTTTACAAGCTACTCATTCATGAGATCTTGTACCTTCTATTTCTGCAGCTATGTTCCTCAAATCAGTTTAGTGATGCAAAGCATTAGTTTTAGGTGAGTGAACTCCACCCTATATGTTTTAAATGAGAGAAATTATTAATTATTGAATGATAATTATTAATTAGCCCAAACAAGACTGAACAAATGTGAAATATGTGAACTAAGCTCATGGCAACAATTCAGAACGTGAAGGGATGCATCTCGCACTATATGGACTTTCAGGTTGTTTTATTACAGAAAACAAGCATAGATGTCTTTTAATTTCCACTAGATAGATCTTTCCAGATAATACCTGTTCTCATTTCTATAACCAAAAGGTGGCAGCATATTGTCTACTTTCCCTTTCCATCCATCCTAGCTCTAAGCTCCTAAATAACTTGCTCAGTACTTGCTCAGTTTGTTGGAATGCCAGGAAGTCCAGAACAATCATGCTGACTAAAGAACGCTGATGAGATCTTATGTGAAATCAACTGTGTATCACCTTTAAATAGAAACAGGAATAGATCAAGGACTGATGATTTTATTCCGTTGTTTCAATGACAGCCAGATTGACTTTTGGAAATGTGAAGAAGGGTTAAATTTCAGCTCAGTGGTGTAACTCCAGAAGGGACACTTACCTGTAGAGCTTAGCACTTTTATTAACAGTAATGATTGTTAAGAAGCCCGAGCCAGTAGTGTCTGGCAGATACTATTGATCTGTCAGACTTTAACTCAGTTTTGTTCCTACTTAGGTACTTCCTCCTTTGGTAACTAGACAAAAGGCCAGTGGACATCCAAAGGAGTGGTAAAGGTAGGGCAAATACTTTATGCAGTGCAAATACCAAGGTGAAAAGGACATGAATGTACCAGTTGAGTTTTGCTGCATGAGTGCATCAGTTCAGAGGCTTCTGGAAAGATGCCCAGAGACACCCATTTCACATTTTAAAGAGATCTGGTAAAGAGATCTGGAGGCAGAGGAAAGCATTCTGAAACATAACCTGCTCTCAGATCTGCAGGGCTATTGTATACTTGGCACGATGCCACAAGTCCTCAGGAAACACGTCTGCTACAGAACACTGCAGTGTGTGTCCTTAACAACTCAAAACACCCACATGCATATCAAACTGATTCCTGCTCTCTACACTGGCTCCCCATACTCACACTCAGGGTCTCAGTCATGATTTCCCAGCTGCTCTGGCCTGGGAACTGTAAATGACACTGCTCTGGGATGTTCACTGGAGTTAACAGTACTGTTCCTGAGGCACTATGAAGCTTTTTACCACAGGGGTAAATAAAGCCTCTCAACTTGAGAGAGCTGAGAACTTCAAGTAGCCCAATTTGCCAGCTGGAGAATAGATGCACAGAAAGGATAAGAATATGTCTGATAATTACAGAAAACGTTAGGGTCACTTTCAAGCCCCAACTCTGCAGATGCCTATAAAGAAATGCCCTAAGTCTCAGCAGCCATCCAGTCTGAGTCCAGAAGCTTTTCTGAAGTCACATGATATACTTAGTTCATCTGGCTGCTGCAGCTTGCAAGTACGGGTAGTGGTGAGCAGCAATCCCACATGGCACTATACCTCCTGTCTTTGTTGTCCATAACAAGAGGTAAGACTTAATGGAGAAAGTCAGTTCATAGACAGGGCTGGCTGGAGGATTATGGAAAAAGATGTGGAAGCTAGAGCTGACAAGCAAGATGCAGATGCAGGGAAAGTTGCTTAGGTGGCTGAGAGCACGTGATTCTTCATCTCAGTCATAACTGTCATTGTAGATGCATTTTTGAGGGGTAGCTCACAGGCTGAAGACACAACTCTTCTAGATATTAGGGATCATCTTAAATTATTACTCGCCCCTCCAAATGGAAGAGTAAGTTTTTGGCCTGCTGTCTCTCACACAGAAGCACACACATCACATTCTTCCTCATAAAAGTAGAAGAGGAACAACAATGCTTATATGAAAATTATACGTGATGTTAAGCCCAGCACATGAATGCAAAGTACTAAAATATACATAGCAATGAGGCCATGTAAAAGCACATATGGAGGAGGATTTCCATGCTTTAGTCTGGGTCTGTCATAAGTAGAGATGCCTTTGAGGGAGGCTGGAGGATTTCAATGTGGTGGTTGTATCAAGATGCTCCTCAGCAGCACAGCACCAGGTAGGTGGTTTGCTGTGCAGTATTTCTGTTGCTCTCTGTTGTGTAAGTGGCTGCTCCTGGCCTGTCAGTGCCTGCAACTTGCCTTCCTATTTAATCTGCCCTCCGTTCAGTCACCTTTCCACAATGTCAGTGTTGGCTCCTGAAGGAGATGATAACCAACAAAAGGTGGCACACATGGTGAGCCCCAGCCACTGCAAGTCTTTTACTCAGAATGAAGGATGCCCCTTGCCAGTCACACTTGGTTTAATGTCTAGCAGTGGAGAAACAGCAAAAAGGACCATAACTAATTTTATTCTATGTACTTACAAATGCACAGGTGGGAAAATTCTCTGTGACTTGTCTTATATTTTACATGCTGTTAGCCAAGGGATGAGTTAGTACAATTCAGCCATGCCAATATGAGTAGACTTCAAAACTGCTTGTCTGCTACTCCCTCCATTTCCCACCTCTTGTTGAACAGCTGGTCTCTAGAAGCAGAGGAAATGTTTCTGTTCGGAGATTTCAAAACCAGCTTGAAAGATAAAGGACAGAGAGCACCTCAGTATGTTATCTCCCTCCCTCAGTGTTAGTGCAGCTGGAAAATTGTCTGTGTGACTAGGAAATCTCAGACCTTTTTAGACCTGGGTCTAAAAAGGCATTCAGCACAGGTTCTATTTTGAATGGGAATCTATTTTCCTCTATCCCGTATTTTAAAAGCATCTGTAGTTCACAGCTACGCTCAAAACTGACAAGTCTGCGTGTCAAATGGAAATGCCAACATAATATGGTGTGACATGAATAGCGCCCAAACATTTTCTTATGGCTTTTTTTTGCTGGTGCAACAAAGGTATTTTTTAACATTTGTCTATCTCAGATGAAGGTGGGCTCTTAAGACTATATTTTCTTTATTCTGGAGAGTTACCATTTCTGCTACCTTTATATCCTCCTCTTTTTCTCCAATGACATTTGCAATTTAACACTGGTTAGATAGAAAAGCCAGGATTCACTGATTTAGAAACATCCCACACCACAATATCCAGTCTCTTTTCTACCTAGATAAAAAGTGCTAGCAAAAAAGTACAACCTGCATCAGATTTAAATGGCTGATCTCAAGACAAAAGGTGACTCATGACATAATCAATCTTCAAAGCCCATTTTTATGCAAAAGGTGACAGTTTAATCCTCTGTTAATTTTAGTGTTTGGAAAGAGGCAATTTTCAACTCCAGCTTGGAAGGAACTAATTGCCAAGTACAGCATTCATAGAATCATAGAATAGTTTGGGTTGGAAGGGATCTTTAAAAGTCATTCAGTCCAACCCCCCTGCAGTGAGCAGGGACATCTTCAATTAGATCAGGTTGCTCAGAGCCCCGTCCAACCTGACCTTGAATGTTTCCAGGGATGGGGCATCTACCACCTCTCTGGGCAACCTGTTCCAGTCCCTCACCACCCTCATTGTAAAAAATGTCTTCCTTATATCTAGTCTGAATCTACCCTCCTTTAGTTTAAAACCATTACCCCTTGTCCTCTCGCTACAGGCCCTGCTAAAAAGTCTGTCCCCATCTTTCTTATAAGCCCCTTTAAGTATTGAAAGGCTGCAATAAGATCTTCCCTGGAGCCTTCTCTTCTCCAGGCTGAACAACCCCAACTCTCTCAGCCTTTCCTCATAGCAGAGGTGTTCCAGCCCTCTGATCATTTTTGTGGCCCTCCTCTGGACCTGCTCCAACAGGTCCATGTCTTTCCTGTGCTGAGAGCTCCAGAGCTGGACACAGTACAGGTGGGGTCTCACCAGAGCGGAGCAGAGGGGCAGAATCACCTCCCTCAACCTTCTGGCCACGCTTCTTTTGATGCAGCCCAGGATATGGTTGGCTTTCTGGGCTGTGAGCACACATTGCTGGCTCATTCTATAGCATGAAGATGGGATCTCTAAGTATAGTGTGTGCCTTTGCCTTCCAAGATACTTTTACACTTAGAGCTAGGCCTAGTCCATAAAAACCCTCTGGTTTTGGTAGTTGCTATTAGTTAATAGGAAGCAGCAGGCTTGTTGAATAAGCTAATGACTCCTGACTGTGCTTAATTACAGCCTTTAATAAAAAAATTTATCTGACACTTTTTCCAATAAATAAAATAGTTGACTAGCATAAAAACAGTCCAACTAATAAAATAATTGATAGTAAAATAGCAAATATTTTCCTCTCTTTAAGAGTTTTAAAATTTCAGAATATGCATATGCTTTTATTTAATTTTTTTTTCAGCAAGCCTGGAGCAGAAAAGCAGCTTTGCAGGTCTAAGTGATAATAATGAGGAGAGGCATTCCTGAGGTTCAGGATAAATAGGGGTACACTGCTGGTCTGGAAGTGCTTCATTCCTCTCTCCTCAAAAAGAGGGCATGTATTTCTGCAGAAACCTGGCTGGAACTAGGCGATCCTGCCTCTCAAGGAAACAAGGTCCTGCAGCTGGTTGGCTAATGGGAGGTACTTTTCCTCTCTGGAAGGCAGCAGCTCTTGCTGGGCTCAGAACTCAATTTGAACCAGGAGCTGACAGCTACTGCCTCTCACAAATGCCCCTCTAAAGAAGCCGTGTCTCCTGGCCCTGCAGAAGCCCAACAGCATGCTGTCTGCCTGCTTGCCATCTTGGGTGTCCTGCATTGCTGATCTGTCTTCTAAATCATGCGCAAAGCCCCTCCAGTAACATCAATACAACAGGGCAGTGAAACAAATTGTGCACATCAAGGGAAAAATGTTAAATACTTCTAGCTTTAAAATTGCCGAACAGATGTTCTTTGTTTTTGACTCAAAACCATTCAAGTTTAAATACAAAAACAGCTGAGCCAAGTGGGAGTGTTTCAGGCTCAAAAACCCCACTGGAACCAATGCAAAATGGTAGGCTTGTTTTGTTCTCACACCAGTGCATCAATTCGGTTTAAAGTGTTTTCTCTAAATTAACTTCTGTGCCGGGACAGTGTATGAAAAAATTAGCAATTGGAGAGGTTAAGTGAGGATCACGATAAAAGTTGTATTTCAGCTTTAACAACCCAGTATGCTGTAGCCACATTTATCTGCCATGTATAGTGCATGCTCTTTCAAACACTGTAGAGAGCCCTGGTACCTCTTTGCCAAAAGGATACTTCATCTGATGTTACTTGAAAACCTTTCTTTGCCTCAGCTATATTGTAAAGTTGACATAAATCCACTAGAATGTATTTTTTTAAATCTTGAAAAATATTTACTTCAAATTGCTTATTAAAAAGTCTCCCCGTATGACAACTACATGACCTAGATGTGAACCCATTGCCCCATAGTGATTCAGGGTCATATTAGATTAGACAGTAACTCCTGGGAGATGGCTGCTCATGTTAGCAAAATTAGCATATCACAAGTGCACCGTTAGCATAGACATTGCAGGAATTTATGCTTTGAAAAACTAGATCTTTTAACCCTCAAATGATCTCTTTTTTCTCTGTCCTGATGCAATTTCCAGAATGTAGTGGGAAACTAAGTTAAAGATACCTGCTTTCTGAGGAGAGGATGCTGCTCTCTGGGATAAAAATGCAGGATGCTTGCCAAGAGAAGATTCCTTGGCAAGGGAAAAGTATTTATGCAACTGAGAGCTTTGCCTTTTTTTCTTTCCTTTTTTGAGATGTGGAGATGAGAAGTAGTTTGTGCATTATCACAGATTCAAACATAGCAATTAAAATAATGTAGGATGGTACTGTGGGTTGCACACATTCCTGTGGACAGGGCGGTCCTCCCTGTTGCAGACTCCTCATCCAGAAGCAATGAACGGGACTAACTAGGTGGTTACTGCCTTGCCTTTCCCATATCCCTAAAAATAAGGAGAAAGTCCTAGAAAAGGCAAAATGGGCCTCAGTGTGGAAAAGGTGGAGAACCTCTAGTGAGGGCCTTTTCAGCACCTTAGGGCCTCCTGCTAATGGCTGAGGGTTCAACTTGGAGCCAGCTGTTATTTTTTGGGAGATGGATTGGGCAGATTTTTCTCCCAGTGCTCCCCCACCTATAACATTCCTTTTTAAAAAAGTGTATGTTTGTGTCTTACTGTCCCCAAATAGCTGATATACATTGATTCGGCACAGTCCCAGTACCCATATTGATTTATTGACTGATCTCAGGGAACCTATGCCACTGACTATCTCCACAGTATTTTGAGAGACTTCCACGCATGTTTGAAGTTCTCAAGGTGGTTACATGAGTTTTAAAAACAGGAGTCTGTCTTTGTTTTACATTCATCTACATCTTTGTTTACAGTCTGCACTGCTTGGAGCTAGCTGTGTTAGGAGCAGAAAGCCAGCTGAGCTGATGCTAATTCTGGCAGATGGGACAAGCGTGTGGTCGTTCAGTGACACTTCACGTTGCCCTTTACAGAGCACTCTACGATCTGTTCTGGCATAGCATGCTAGACTATCAACTACAAGGGGATGAGAAGCCAATGTGTTTACTCCAGCCATCTTTCTAGAGAACAGTAGCATTTTGGCAGAGGGATAAGGCGGTGGAGAGGTGCACAAACAACTATTTATTCGGAGAGTTGCTAAACTGCACTCAGACAACTAAGGGCCCAAACCAGGGGTCAGTGTTCACACACTGCAGCTGAGCATTGGATTGCAGGAGAATATCAGGGGCTGAGAGAGCAAAGGATGTCAAATGGGGGACAAAGAACTAAGAGACAGAGATAGAGAGAATGAATAATTACAGCAAAAGTTGTATAAGAGACAAGAGAAAGAAGCAGAGGCAAAGTAAGAAAGGGAAGAGCTTAGCTGACAGACACCTCTTTCCTTTTCTCTCAGCTGCCATACTGTCCTGCGCACATCTCTAAGCACCCAGTAAAATATCTTCTGTGATTTCTCTTCCTCCTCACCTTGAAAATTTGGCTGCACTGTAAATAACCTGCTCCTGCTTTTAAACATAAGCACTGTTTCAAGCTATTACAATTGTATAAGCATCTGTCCAACTCCCACTCAGGCAGTGCTGAGTTTTGGAAGAAGTGTTCAGCTGTTTTGGCAGGCAGATTCGCCTATCAGACAGACATGCTTACGGCTTTTTGACAGTTCTGGGTTCCAGCATAACAGTGAAAATCTTGTTTTTCTTGATTTGCTGAGGTTTAAATCTCTAAAAACAGTAATCCACAGAAGTCATGGTAATGGGACATGTCTAGAGAGTACCCCCTACAACAAAGTTGCATGATGACATCCCATTCCTTATGATGTGTCACCCTGATGTCTACATCCCTTGAGCAACACTTTGTAGTTCATGGATCAGTTCTAGACCTTCAAAGTCAGGGTATCTGTTTCTTCCTCAGAGTGCTGTGTATCACTATTGACAGTTTTGAGAGGGTCTAGAAAAAAATTATTTGTTGTTCACCAAATATAAAGCATTCTTGTCCATCACAATTATACCAATCACATCTGAGGACTTGAAAGGTTTAAGAAAATGGATCTTTCCTCCACTTTTCCAGCTAAACTAGCCCTTCTTTTTCTCTCCCCTACCCAACCTACTTTCTTATCTCATACCAGTTTTGCTTTGCGGCTATGTTAACTTCAGCTCCCCACTTTGTCTGCATCCTTCATGACTGTGCTTGCTTTTTTCTCCACAAAAGGAAATCACCCTTCAATCTGACCTGTATGTGGGGCTGCTCCCCACATATCCTTCAGCCTACTTGACAAAATTAAATTTATCATTATCTCCTTCTCATATCAGTAAATTAGTTACAGATGAATCTTTGCCCTTCCATGGAGAAGGATGGGAGTACAAAGAGTTTTCTTTGTATGGATGGGAAGCTTATTATTTTTTGTCCGTAAGAGGAAAATATTCCTTTTCCTGGCTTTTCAGTTTTCTAAGATTTTCTGCCATCTGTTAATCATAGAATCATAGGATGGTTTGGGTTGGAAGGCACCTTTAAAGATCATCTAGTCCAGCCCCCCTGCCTAGACGGGACTGGGCTGGGACATCTCTCCCTAGATCAGGTTGCTCAAAGCCCAGTCCAGCACCTTAAAATAATGTATGTCCATCTGTTTTACAGTTTTTAAATACACCTATCACCATGGCATATTTGTTTCCCTTCTACATCCTCATCCCCTTAGAATACACTTTTTTGCACATGATAGGGATTTTTGTTGCTTTCTAAGTGAGTAAATGTGAAGATTAGAAAGAGTTCAGGGGAAAAAGAAGCATTTCAGTGGAGCATTGCAGCATTTGAACCTCCTGGGAAGTTGCTGGTTATTGAAAGGCTTTTATTGAGAGGAAGATTTTGCAGCATTTTCTAATTCTGGTCAGACTCTGGATTCACCATATTTCTTCTGAAGCTACTTGTGCAGACAAATTCCCTCAACAAGATTGATTTGTTCTCAGCTCTCTTAAAGTGCATTGTGCATAGTCTTGGAGCTGCAGAACTGCTGTTGTGTTTCATAAGATGAGTTTGATATTGCTGGAGCATGAGATACATACTGCCTTGAGTATTCTAACAGGTGTTGGAAGTGGACAGCGAATGAGCAGTCTTCAAGCAGAGCTGCCATGGATTTGGCTGCCTAAAACTGGATGGGGATCTTGTACTAGCTAGAGCCTAGACGCTCTCTTTCTGCATACATTCACGTGATTTGCAAGTGTGCAGTGAAAGCCAATAACATAACCAGGAGGACAAGTGTGGAAGAAAGCAAAGATACTTCCCAGGATGCTAGAAATGAAAGAATGCATTGCTTAAAAACCAACCCTGGATGTCAGAGCATAGGAAGGCAATCACCTGCAGTGTGGGAAGTGCTCTGCAGTGCATTTGGACAGCATGTTTGGCATTGGGGGTGCTAACACAGGTTGACAGTAGTTGCCACTACTAACTGTAACTTAGTAAATGAGAAGACTAACATAGGATTCTTCACGCTTTTTCTTTCAGAAGAACCCAATCTGTTGTTTTGAGGGTTGTAGACCCACATGGTTTTTTTGCCAACAGTTAGAAAAAGTTCTCCAAGGAACAAATAACCCATTCTGCCCTCGTGGTCACTGTCTCTCCCTTCCAGAATGATAACCAGGTGAGCTTGAGGACTTGGGGAGTGTAATCTGCTAATGAGTGTGTGTTAGAACTTGATCCCTGCCTAGATCGAGTTCTAGACTTCCTGAGGATGGGAGTCTGTCCTAGCTCTCATCACTGATTCTTGACTCAGTTGCTTATGTTGTAACTAGCCATGCTTTTATCAGGGGTGGTTCTGGTCTGTTTTCTAGCATCTCAGTCAAGATTGTGACCACTCTAATGATACTTAAGGAACATTAATTGCTCATTTGTCACCAGCTAGCGTCTAAAAACATCCCTGGATCACAAATGAGGAATTCATTCACAGGGCATTTTGAAGGGAGACGTGAGTAAGCTCTTAGCTGGAAACTGTGCAGTCACAGTTAGTGCAACATCAGGATAGTGCTGCACTAACCAGCTTGCAATTTGTAGCACTGTCATTGTAGAAAGGAGAAAAAAATTGTAAAAAGGAGAAGCCACATCTGTCAGCTTGCAAATATCTTGTAAACATGAACTCAGGTGAAAGATGCTGTTTTCAAACATAGATATATGAAGGTACATCGATCTTTAAGCCATTAAGTCATAGAGATATTAATGTCAGAATTATTGATTATCAATGAGATCCAAGTATTGCTGTCATAAAAGTCATCCTGGATCAGTCTCAGGTAACTGACTGCAAAGCAGTTGATTCCTGGAGCAGGGAATGGATCTGGAGCCCCCTGACTATGGCTCTCCTGGATTCTGAAGTTTGAGAGTCCTTATGCAGACTTCGGATAATAAAAATCTTTTTGGGGAAAAAAGGGTCATTGATAAGCTTCCAATTTTAGCAGTCTCACTTCCTTTAGTTTCTTCAGTTGCTAGTTTTCAATGCAGCCCTTGCAAGGAAACTGGCTAATGGCGCACTGCTTCTCAGCTAAGAGATCTTCTCTTTTCTAGGCCACCCATGTTAGAAGAGGGTCCTGGACTCTGAAGTCTGGTTCTAGAATGGGAAGCTTGTGAAGATAGCAGTTTGTTCCCCTCTGGTTCAAAGCCCATTCATACGTGTGCATATTTGTACAGTTGATGCCAAGTACTCAAGACATCTCTGCGGCCTTAGCAAACTGGTTAAAGCTGCAACTGTTATGTACCTAGAAATAGCTCAAGCACAGCTTGGAACACAGCTTATTTCCCCAAAGATCTGTATGCAGGAGGGTGGATAGGGACAGTGCAAGCCAAGGATAGCTCAGCTAACACTAACCCTTCCTGAATATTGCCACGGGGTTTTTAAATGCTTCTCAGCTCCCAGAGGGATGCTGAAAGATTTGACCTCAGTTTAGCATCTCATCCAAAAAGCAGTAAGTAGTTCTGACAGTGCAGGTCTCCCTGAGTGCTGTGTGGAAACTTCAGACTTGGACACGAGCCCAACCTTAGTGTTGCACTGAAACTCAAGACTTTTGGGGCCTAGAATGATTTCAGATGAGCCATAGTCTGACAGACAGGGACTGCAGGAATCGGAGTTACTGACAAGGAAATTATTCCTAAAATTACTGGTGGGGAAAATGGAAGGAGGAACAATTTCAATTATTTGCTCTTACCAAGATATGCGAGACCTGTTCAGGGAACAAAGGAAAGCTTCATTTCTTAATCTGGTCACTCTGATACTTCCCAAGGGCTTTAAATTGGAAGGAAAAGAATAAGAGGCTTGCTCTATGAATAGCTTATATATCAGAGTGTGGGACAATGCGATCAGCTTTAGGTAGTTTAACATTATTATTCATCACATCTGCCTAAAGGCCTCAATCAACACTCCAGCCTGGTGGTGCTGTGCCAACAAGTGCAAACACAGCCCCTGCCCTCGAGCATTCGCAGCCCGGGATTACAGTGGGATGACAAGGTAGGGACTCAGCGAGAGGTGTGAGGCAGCGAGATATTGGTATAATGAGCACATTTGCATAGCATCAGCAGTCACAGCCAGCTTCCTCCCCAGGCTCTGCCAGGCAGCAGTGCTTTGTAGTATTCGTGGTAGAGGTGAAGCTTAAAAGAGGATTTGATGGAAGATGGAAGACAAAATGGTACCTTGTGGGGAGATTTTTACCATGATTTAGGCGGCAGGCTGTAAGAAAGCATAAAAGTGTCTGCAGGAGAAGTGACAGAATCTGTTATCTTTAGTGAGGGAAGAAAGTTTTCTGCTGTGACAGAGTATTAGATTTAAAAGCCAAGGAGAGACCAAGCAGTGAAGAGGCTTAGAGGTAAAGGCTTGAGCTTTCCTCCCAATCCCATAGAAATATTTATAGTATCAAAACACGTGCTATCAAGATGAAAAATTGAAATATCAGAAACAGTGCTTTGATGCTTTTTAGCTGCTGGGGATCTCGAAAAAAAATGCATTGTGTTCGACTTCATTATTAAAAAACCCTATAAATTCTCTCTGCTTACCTCAGGAAAGATCCCTCAGGGCAGCTGGGCAGTCAGGAGGACATTCCAGCTTTCACTTAAATGTCACTTTTCATGCTCAGCCTGAGGTGCTGTGTGACCACCACTGCAACTTTGGGCATGCCAGTGGAATTGGCACTGAGGGCTGTTGTGCAGGTGCTGTATAGTCCCAGTTCTGGTCTGTACTTCCAGTTTTGGGGTGCTGTTGGGCTAGCATCTATACCACCCATGCTTTGTGCATGAGGGAAATAGGAGAAAGAAAGATTTTATTTGGCTTGTAATGTTCTGGTGGGGATGTGCCCCAATACCCTTAACATAAGAGCTGCTCCCACTCTGCAATTCCATGAACTGAGTGTGAAATGTATTTTTACTCTGTTAAGCTTAGGTTTAAAAAAGAAATCATTTTGAAGCAGAAAGCCAGAAATTATCAATTTGAAAATTGTCAAAATAATTTTTTCAAAACATTTTTCAAATGAAAATATCCTAAAATGGGGTCTCTACCTCCTCTGTGGAAAATCTCCTCCCTGGTGAACTGATATTTTCCAGGTGAGAAAATATTCATTTCAGTGAAGAGAAAAGCTGGTGCTTGACACAGTACAAAGTGGGGAGAAGTGAATAAAGAAGAAATGTGGTTAAAACACTAAAAAGGAAGTTGTTCCTTGCAGGGCAAGCAGATTTAGGACAAGGCTAAAGAAGGGAGGTCACAGTAGCTGGTATGAGATGCTCAGAGCAAGGAATTTGACCACTGAGAATGGCAGAAACAGATTTTTAAAATTGTATTTAATGGAATCAGAAGCCCATTGCATGGGTCTAGAAGAATGAATCAGTGATAACACCCAAGCTACCGCAGCTGGCTGCTTGGTGTTACTGTTGTGACAGAGAAATGACAGGATTTGGGAGAACAGGGTAAGATTTACTGGGAATGATCAAGAGCACAGGTTAAGAAAAGGCATAGATAGATAGATATGCATGTGTGTGTATATGTGAATATCTATGTTATTGATCAGGAAGAGAGGCCAAGGTGTGAGATTAGATGGCTGAGAATTATAATGAATAAAGTTCTGCATTTGTAATTTGTGTATAGGCAGATACTTAATGAGACCAATTCCTGTATGGTTATCTCTGCAAGAACAATGCTAAATCTTGTTTGCCCAAAAGAACAGTCTCTAAAAATTATTTTCCCAGTCTTTCTGTTTTTGTGATGTATAAGGATGGCAGTACTATAATTAATCCCCTCTTGACTCTGCTCGTGGATGCTGTAACTCCATATAGCATCATAGTTACACACTGAACAACCTGAAATTTTAGCATCTTACTTAAAAAGTTGAATTAATGGGAGCAAACCATTCCCCTAGGGCTGTACAGGAGAGACAGGTTATAGAGCATGTTGAAAAGAAAACTCTTAGCCAGCAATTTAGTCATAATTCTGAGAAGGAGTTTCTGCTCATGAAAACAAAAAAGGTTGTGTGCCTGACCTTCCTGGACACTGACTGCCCCCAACTTTCACCATGAAAGCATTTGAGTCCCTATTGAACCAGCTAAAGCAAACAGAGCACAGTCCCTTTGAAGTTCTGTTCATGCTTCTCAGTGCTGCGCCTGCCCTCAGCTGTGCTCCTTCTCTCTGGAACAAGAACTGCTAGTGCCTAATTTGTGATGGGAAATGTGTTTTGGGGGGAGATGTGACCCCTGAACTTAACTTTGCTTTGACAAAGGCACTTGTATAATCTGCGCTCCATTATTGTATTGCATTCAGCACAAGCGCCGTCAGTGTTGTTCTGGAGTATAGCTTGTGGGGCATTGAAAGGGGAACAGGGGTGCAGGCTGGAAAAGGGGGGTGAAATTTACTCTGAGTTCGGACTCATGTTCCCACTCAGAGTTTAAGTGCGTGCGCTCCTGCAGCTGTTCCTGGCAGCCCTGAGACTAGGATCACAGAAATGCCCAGGAAAGCAGGCACGAGTGGTTATGACCCATGTAACTCAGAACAATTCAAATGGCAGATTGTGCACTGAACAATTCCTGGCCTTCACCAAAGTCTCACCTGTGACATGTCCTGCAGTTTCTGAGTGCAATCCTATGGTTTTTCCTGGTTTCCCATAACGCAGGTGTAATTTGTCATGGTTATTTTCAGGCACTAGGGAAGCAAGTTGCTTGAATCAGGCACCACATCCAGCTGAGCGGACTTGGGGAAAACAATTCAGCAGACTTCAAGAGAGATGAATCAAATGGCCCAGCTTTAAAAACCTTACCCAGAGCACGTAAGTCACTGCTGGAACTCACATGTCAAAGCAGAAACATCCGTCCCCAGACCTGGGAGACACAGCCTGTTCCTCTTTAAATCTGTGCTGTGTGCTGCAGTGCTCTGCATTGTTGCCATGGCAGAAATCTCCCCATAGTAATAACCTCTTTCAGAGAAGGTTAAAAAGAGACAGTGCACATGCTCAGAAATGCTGCACTTGTTCTGTTAGCAGTTTGCAGCGGCCATTTCAAAGAGACCGTCACAAAGACAAGAGAGAGATCAGGTACTGATATTTTTTTCCTTTGTTAGAGGGGATTACTTTGCTCTTTCACAGAAGTCCATGCACAGATCTGTCTCTGTTCCCAGTTGCACTGCAGAGAGAGACCACCCTTGAAGCCTGTTGTGATTATTCCTCACAGATAGCAAATTCTCACAGAATAACTAAGAGGCAGTAGTTAGATGTGGCCTGAGGTGACTGCTGCACTCGCGGAGCAATTATTTTGCAGCGGGGCTCACATACAAAGCTGACCTGATGCTGGGGTGGGTGATGTGTAAGGTACCCTGAAAAAGTTTAACAGCGTATCTATCTGCTTTGTTTTGTTAAACCTTTCTAGCACTCATAGTCAGCTATGAGAATAGCCTCTGTTCCTAGTGACCAGGAGGCTTCTGCATTAGGTACTTTCAAAGGAGGCTGGTATTATCCTAATTTACTGTTACTTGGAGATACTGCTGCATCTGGTTGCAAAGCCTGGTCTTTGGTTGTACTTGCTTTGATTGCAGATCACCATTAATTAAAACAGAAAACCCAAGCCGCTTGTTATGATTTTAATCCCTTTATTTTAAGGATTGTAGAAATAAGAAAAAGGATCACATCAGATCACTTCTAAATAGTGGGAGGGATAGGAAGCCCAGTTCTGAGGTTATAGGAATTACATTACCAGATCTATTTTTTGGTGTGGGCCCAAATATATCTGTGACTCTACGTGTACATGTGTATCTCTTGCTTCCAAACCATCCCCTACTTTTATATTTAGGTTGAGGTGCACAGGAAGAGGATGTGTATAGTACTGCTCCTTTCCTGGACGAATTGCTGGTTTGCACATGCTGCAAGTGTTCGTGCAGAATTTGCAGCTTCAGATTAGCTGTGTCTGAAACGGTGGATTGCATATATCGAAGAGCAATTTTGTTCCATTCTGTGTTTGTGACAAGATGGGGAAAAAACCTTTCCTTTCCTGCCTCCCTTTATTGGCCTTCCAAATGTGAAATACAAGCTGGTTTGGGGAGTGCTGTACTCTTGCATTCAGCACATGCAGATTTGATGTTCTTATGCAACATCTTTTGCTTAGTATGCACTGACTTAAAAATCAGGAAGAGACAGAATGTTGTCCTGCTTTCCTGGGTTCAGCTAAAGAGAACTTTCATGTGGATTTTGTTGTGTTGCTACAACTTAACCTTATTTGATTCTTTCTTTCTTCCATTTGAACACACAGAAACAGAAGGTAGACTTGGCTGAACTAAGGATCACCCTAGCAGTTTGTCGGGATCCTTGAGGCTTGGATTGAAATCTGTAATAGACAGTTGCCGCTTGAGCCAGTCCAACTTTCCCATGTTCCCTCTTGATCTGAACGGTTTACCTGTCGGATCAAGAAAATACTTCATTTGAAACCTGTGTACTTATAAAAAATGTTACCTCTGTGTGAAGGGGAGGTGTTGCTGGACCAGACTGTACCTAACTTCAGGGCATGGTATGGGCTGGCTGTGATGTTCAGGAACAAATAGATGGCTGCAAATAAAGGTCTGAAGCCCAGATTAGGAGGGGAAACAGAAGGTCAAAGAGTTTTGATGCATTTACTGTTAGAAATTCTACCTATGAATTTGGAAGTTGAACAAACATCTTTTCCTTCAGCTACTTTCATAAAGGAGTAAGTTTTTATGATCAGTGTGGTGCGTAGTTAATGATATCGGTTAGCTTTAGTTATTATACTTGTGAAAAGATGGTGCATTAGTAAAGCAAGCCAGTGGGTAAAAACTTCATTTCCAGGTTCAGGTCTGTTTCAGCCAGCTCTGTAATCCCTGCAGTTTTGATCTCGAAGTCTAACAGTGAACCAGCTGTCCAGATTCATGTGCTGGTCTGGGACTGTGTAGTTAGAAAAAAGATTGGTGTCACAGAGCAGGCAAAGTTGCTGGCATCCTGGCTTGCAAATGAAACCAAAAACTGTCTAGGGACTTCTGATCTTCTCCTTCATGTCTAGGGACATTCTCTCCCAGTTGGGTTTTATGTGCACTGCTGGAAAAGTACAGAGAACTTCTGTCCATGCCCTAGATCTTCTGATTTTTGTTTTTTTCTTTCAGAGGAAGACTGCCAATGCTTTAGCTGTCAGGAACAAGTTCTTTGTAACAAAACCTTGTATCTGTAATGTTCCTCACTGACTTGTTTGTGTCTCTTGATAAACAGAGAAGCACCCATTCCCAAGATGCTGGCACCCTGCCTTCTGAGAAGAGTGGTCCTTACAGTTCCTTTAGTTTTTGTGGTTGCACTGCTTCTTGTGGAGCCTGTTAGATCTGATCAAGAAGCGGGAACAGCCATACCAGCTGAAAGTATGTACCACCCTACAGTCCTCTCATACAGCTTGTACGGTAGTTTTAATGTTGCAGGACTTCATATCACTGAAGCTTGTCCAAATAATTCAAACTATTTTGGACATGTCTTGCTTATGATGTTTTAAAATCACAACTTGGTAGCACACCAGTGCTGTTTTTCTCCTGCATCCGAGGCTTTCCACTCTCTTACCCTTATCTCCTGCCTGTTGCTGTCTTGCTTGTACCTGAAATCTGCCACTGTTTTGCCTTTTATTTTGTACAGCCCTTTCATTGTGTTAGCTCTTTCTATGCCAGGAGTCACCCTGTTTGCTTTTTAGAGACATGCTTGAGACTTGCTTTTTTCAACTGACATATTGACTGTTCATTACATCTTTCATTCTTGGTAATGTAAGATACTCTTCTACTATATTAAGGTCAGTAGTTTTTATTAAAAAAAATCACAATGAAGATGCCAAGAAAGCATGCTTTGTCAACACTTAGTCTTGCAGCCTTCAACCACCTAATTCTCCTTTGCTGATCTGTGTTGAGTTTGATTTACATCATAAACATAATGGCAGGTCCTTGCATCAAGTTGTTGATGTGGAAAATGCTGTCCTCTCCTTATGTCTGGTGCATATATAATAACACTATGGTTGGGTGGTGGTACAACAATGAAAGAGGAGGTCTGTAATACTGTTCAATCTTTTTTTTTAATCTCTTTTTTTTTTTTTTTTTTTTTCCCCTACCCAGTTAAAGAATTTGGCAGACTCCTTTTCTCCAGCAGGCAGGATTCCTGTCTGCTGGTTAGCACACAGATCATGAGCTGAAAGCTCATACTCCAGCTTATCAGAGGCATGTAGTAATCAGTCAAATATCAAGTGTTTGCAAAATAGGCTGACAGACACTGAAGAATTTTCCAGCATCACTCTAGGTTTCATCCTTTCTTCCTTACCAGACCTCAAAGAGCAAACTAAACCTGTGCTCAGAATTTCTCACTTGCGCAATATTTCTTATGAAGTTGCCAGAGAGGCACAGGCACTGAGAAGCAAATAAGAGCATATGTAGAGCCTGATGATTCGAAGACATTTCATCATGTCTATATTTGTTCTGTCTCAGTACTGCTATCTGTTAGGGCACAGCTTTGTGTTACTTGATGATTAAGGCAAAGCAAGCCTTGTGACCTTGAGTTTGGATATCTAGATATGGGAATACTATCTTAAACACTGCAATTAGTCCAGAATGCAGCAGTTCTGCTTATCAGCGATGCTCACTAATGACAGGGCATTGTGTTTATCTGCTGCTTGCTTCACCAGCTTTGGACAAAGCTGTATCATATTCAAAGTTAGAGGCTAAGTGATCTGTCTTTGTGATAATGTAGTCAATTTTAGTCCCTTAGCTTTCTATTTAGAGCTCAAGTTTGTGAGAGTAGGAGACAAGATTTTCCAGGGAACAGGTTCATGGTTTCAGAGGTAATTTCTGAAAAATATGAAAAATCTGAAGATGAGGTTGAAAATGTGCTCAGGGTTGGTGGAGCAAAATGAAGGACTCAAGTTACGGGTTTAGTTTTTCCACACTATGAACTGTGACAAGAGAAGGACGACAGGAACAGCAATAAAGGAAGAAGAACATTTTTAATGCAAATTTGTTGAAGTAATTCTTTTGTCATTGAGAGACTGGGTGGACCACCATGATGGACCATTTACAATAACCTGGGTTGTTCAAGAGTACATACATCAGTACGCACTCTGTGGACTCTTTTCTGTAGCTCTTCCTCGTACTCAAAATCACTGTTTATTCGTTCTACTTAATACTTCATGCCATGTAGTCATGATTCTCTACTAAACGCTTTACTAAATGCTCTCCTAGGTCGTCCCTGTGTTGATTGCCATGCATTTGAGTTCATGCAGAGGGCTCTGCAGGATTTAAAGAAGACAGCGTATAATCTAGACACGCGGGTAAGGAAACATTCAATTTCTTTTTTTTTTAATTTGATAATTTTTTTTTATCCACAGAAAATGCTGTGGATAAAAGTAGATAAGGTGGATGGATTTTGCACAAGACCCTCAGTCAACTGTACTGTCCTATCTCTTAAGGTGAGGCTGGGTAATTACGTTTCACCTTTGTATGCAATAATCTGTGGAATTATTTTGCCTTGGGGTATCAGGGACACTAGGAAGCTTAGGGAAGAGTGAACTGACAGTCCTCAGCCCTCTGTCCTTGGTGAGTTACAGCCATTAGAGCTGCTATTCTCATTCCAAATGCTGAGCGCACACCTTTGTTTTTATGTTACAGGGAGTAAGGTGAGAGCATCATTTATATTTATTGCCCAAAAGGAGAGAGCCAGCTCAAACAAAAAGCCTACTAAAATAAAATACTCCCCTGCACATGGTTTTACCCCTGGGGAGTGGCTAAGAGAGGAAACATCATCTTGTAGATACTTTTTGCATTGCTCTGATTCCATAATGATGAAAAATGCCACAAAGTAGAACAGCATAGGGAATGAAACTTGTTTGGCTTGCAGTCAGTGTGGAGAATTTGCCAAGCTTGGTATCTTCCTTCTGTGAGGGGAGTTGAATATGTCTCTTGCTACTGCAACCTGCAATCTGTGACTAGCTGTATCCCAGCTGCTGTCAGATAGTGGTGTCTCAGGAGGGTAGCTTTTTCCCCACCTCCTGTGTACCCTTTAGCTGAAGTGCTATATCTGCACTCTTGCACAGATTTTTTGACAGAAGGCACTCAAACTTTTTTGCTCTTCTGATCTATGGTCAAGGTTGTTCACAGTTCAAAGTCTGCGAACTGGCATCTTTGAAGAATCGTTTGAGGTAACTCCAAGTAGGGTCCATGATGTTTAGGTGAAAATGCAGGTGTGGGAATGAAGATGCCTTAAATTGTGACATACTACAAAACCCAAACATTCCAGCAGAACCAGATTGGTATGTAGCACATTTACAGTTAAACAAAATCTGTTCAGTAATTACGGGTCAAATGTATTGGGCTCCTTCATGAAGAAATCTCGTTAATTAATACATCTGCTGAGCACTGTATACAGCCCAAACAAGATGTTCAGATTGTGCTGTAAAGTAGTTCTAGCACACCTTTTCCTTCTTTTACAAACCTTTGAACTTTTCGCCAGAATTTCTCAATCTTGATTAATCTTGATATTTTATATCTCAACTACTAAAAATCTTCTCTGGTTGTCTGGATATGGCAGTGACCTTTATGACACCTACAGCTTGCAGACCAGGAGAGAAGCTTTATAAAATAGAGATACCCAAAGCAGGAGTAGCAATAAGAGCCCCAAAGATAGCAACTGTATTTTAATACATTTTAAAAAATAAAAATAAAAGACAGCTAAGGAGAGGAAATGAGGATACAAAAAAGGTTCAGTTGAGAGGAATGTCCTGTTATTGACTTTCACAGTTGTAGATTTGACAGCAAGCCTGAGAATGTGGCTCCGTGATATATTCTCACCAAAACAAACCTATTGCTTCCTTATCACTTTAAAATCTAAATAATCCATATTGAGATCCTTCAGTGCCTCTGGACCAGGACAGGCCTATTCCAGTCATTAAGCTAGGAATTCTGCCTACATCTTCAAAAGACATGGAAATATTTAATACTTGAGGACTTCTTGGAACTGCTGTCTACACTGTTTCAATTCTTAGTTTTATTATTCAGCTGTGGCCTAATTTGATGCAAACTGGGAGTTTTAAGACAATTGCTTTCAGCCACATATATATTTTACATTTGACTATTTTAGTCTATTTTGCTGCTTAGTGGGGCAAATGTCTCCGAAAATACAATTCCCTTTGTTAATATTCCCACTGGAGACACTCATTTCCTTGAAAAACTCTCTTTTGTTTGCAGGCAAGATTTTTAGATGATGACTAAGCAGCTCCTAACTGTGTTGGAGAGGGAGGATTCCCAAAAGCTTAAAGAGGAAATTCCCATTTAATTCCTCCTGCAAATCTCACCCTATATGATCTCATGAGTGCGTTCATGAGTGCGTTCTTTTACTGCTGGGCGGGAGCTGCTACCATCTAAACTGTTCAGCCAGTTCACAGCCAGCTCCCTACTGCATCTAAAAGCTGCTCAAGACAGAGGCCAGCAGGGAGCAGGCCATAAAACAAATCCTGTAAAACAAATCCAGTCCATGGGCTATACAGTTCACTGTAAGTCTGCACTATAGACACTTATTTTCAAAATTCCAACACATTTTTCAGAGTTAACCAGTGGACATTGCATTACAACTTATAATGAGCTCAGGAACTGCATTTGTAGCTGGAATTTATCAGCTTTTTTGTAGGTTCAGAATCTGGACCCTGTCCTGTTTTTTTGTTTTTGTTCGGTTTTGGTTTTTGGGGTTTTTTTAAAACGTGCTTTAACCCACCAGGGCATAGTAACAAATCTCTGCACAAATGGTTTTGTGATCATGCTCACAAAACAGTCATCAAAACTGTATTTAGTGCCATTCATTTTGTTCTTTATTCCTTTCTAAACTGTCAATGGTTATTTGGAACGTTCAAAGCACATTAAGTTAGATGTGCCCATGAAAATAAAAACAAAGGCTTGAAAATGTTATTAAAGATATATAAGATGGTAAGCAGCCTTGGGGCTTAGCTCCAAAGCTGTTGGCATGCTGTCAACCTCCCTTATTCAAACCATTGCAAATGATGTCAAGGAGATGGTTATAAGGTGGTAATTGAGTGTCTTTTAGGTTATTAGCAAAGTCTGATCAGATCTTTCCAGTTTTGGAGGGTAGCTGAAACAATCAAAAGCGATACCTGATTTAATATAGAACCACAGGGCTGTGTCTAGGGGTTTATCATCTGGGAAAAAAACCTGACCAATAGATAGCTTTTCCTGTACTAAGAAGGCAGGTGGTAAGCAGGGGGCTTCAGCCCAGCTCTGCTCTAAGTGCCTTTAGCTGATGTGGGTCAATGGATAACACAGCTTTTAAAACACAGCCTTTAATCATATGGCAATTCCATCTCATACGAAAATCACAAAACAGGCAGATTAAGGATTTATCTGGCATTTAGAGCTGGTAGTCTTCATAATGCCATTTTTTTGTGTAGCTGGTTACACCATTACACCAGTGGGGATTAATTTGGTGAGCGGACTTCCCACAGCTAGTGTGTACTATGACAATAAGAAGGAAGTCCTCTCTTGGATCAGTCTGTCAGATACAGCTTCAGCTCATGACAGACAAACTGAGATGAAGATATGATGGTGTCAAACGGCTCTGTGCTCCATCATGCATCTACTGAAGCCACAAGTGCCTCAAACAGCCAGGAAAACCAAAGCGTGTGTGTGCTAGAGAGGAAGGATTCCCAAATTTCCCTTATGCAGCCCTGCTGTCCCTTCCCTGGTCCTCAGCCCCTTCTCGTGCATACTCTGATCATACCCAGCTCCAGTTCTGAGAAGTTCCCAATCTGCCCTGATTGCTCCAGAAAATCCCTGTGGGCAGCGATGATCTCCTGATATTGATGAACCCCAGTTCAACTGGGGGACCTCTGCTTTCACCAGTTTGGGACCCCTTTCCTTAAAGAAGCCAGCAATCTCATCACGTGTTTGAACTGTGATGGCTGTGTGTCAGCTCAGCACTTATTGTCTGTTTTAGGCTCCAACAGCATATTAACAATAACAACAGTGAAGCAGGAGAAGTTAAAACAGAAGTAAATTTCTTCACTGAGAGGGTGGTTGGTCGCTGGAACAGGCTCCCCGGGGAACTGGTCATGGCACCAAGCCTGTCAGAGTTCAAGGAGTGTCTGGACGACTCTCTTAGTCATATGGTTTAGTTGTAGGTAGTCCTGTGAGAAGCAGGGAGTTGGACTTGATGATCCTTATGGGTCCCTTCCAGCTTGAGATATTCTATGATTTTATGATTCTATGATTAAATTATGCCTTACTTTCTCTGTATAAGTTTCAGCAGTGAGTCCAGGCTGTAATACTCTGAATTTAATTTTTTGAGTCTGTTTTTAAGTAAAAAGAAAATTTCTGACAGGTTTTGGGGGTTTTTTTTAAGCCTCTCATGATCTTGAGGGCTTATGCTCCAGTTTGTGCAGTTGAAGTAAGATTGTAAGACAAATAACTTTAAAGAAAAATAACAGCACCCAGACACATATTGAATGTACTAATGTGAAAAACATGAATGTGTACCGGACTGAATTTCTCCATGTCACAGGAAGTATTGCCATGTTGGTATGCCAATTAATCATGCAAAAGCTAAATTATTTTGCAGAGCAGTAAGCAATAACTCTGATTTTTACCGCAAGCACCATCTCATACAACCAATTCCAAATCTTAGAACAAAAGTAAAATGGACTTTTCTTTGGGAGCTAATTAGTTTTACAGCGCTGACACTTGTTTTTTGATGTTGCTTTTGTTCCCCCTCTTATAGACAGAAACTCTGCTTCTTCAGGTGGAAAAGAGAAATCTGTGCGACTGTGTAACTGCAAATCTGCTGAACTGAATCCTGGAGGCCAGCTAAGGAGTATCACCTGTTCAGCGGTTTTTAAAATGCAGCTGTATAAAATACAGCTTTATGGAGTTCATGTTGCAAGCATGCATGCCCCAATGTACTGAGGAAATTGGTGGACTGTGTCTCATGTATTTGTCTGTTCTGTTTTTTTTTCAAAGAGTACCCTCTTTTCACATCCACTGGGTTGCCAGTAAGGGCTCAATTCAGTAAATCTGTTACTTTGTATTAGAGTGGGGGAAAAATGTACCTGCTTTGATTTGTAAATCAGAGTTGACCAAGTGTAACCCACAAGACAAATATGGCCAGCAGTGCTCTAGAGACACTTGCAGCTGTTTTTTGTCTCTAATATGAACATATCTCTGTGGCAACTTACCCAGTTATATTGAGACAGGGAATTGCGGTCTCTGTAGGCTTTGCCTGTGTATTAAAGATGATGGAAGTCCTTTATGTTTGTTTTCTGTACTGTGACCACAGTCAGGCATGTTGTAGCTCTGTCAGGTGTAATGAAGTATGTGTCATGAGGAGATGTATGTGTGCTGTACTTGGACCAAAACAGTTTATATCTGAGAGCTGAGTTTTCTGGTATCCTGCATAAGAGTATTGTCTTCTTTAATTAAAACCTTTAGTTTCTTTCCCTCCTTCCCTAGACGCTCCATTCTTAACCCACTGTATCTCTAAATAGCTTTATCTTAATAGGTCAAATGGGTAGAGTAGAAAAAGGAGAATAAGGGTATGACTAGGCAGCCTTGCCAGTTCCAGCTGTACCAAATGCTACTGCCAGCAACTGCTCAACATCACATTGAAGGAAACTCCATGCAGTGCCAAGAAGTTTCTTCATGAGAGTGCTCCTTATTTTACTTCAGGTGAAACACAGTGGTTAGTTCAAGCATATTTGGTCCATTCTGTGATGGACTGAACTCTGAATGTTTTGGTCTTTCCTTGTAGTTGCCTTTGAAAGCTGCTCTTTTTGTTTCAGGCATGAAGAAAGACTTGTGTACCTGGAAGCTGAGATGATTTTTATCCTCAACTCTACCACTTCATTCTAAGATATGTGTCCACCCACAAGTCTGAATTAGGCTGAGCAATTTGAGTAGATGCTCTGAGTTTGTTTCATGTGATTTAGAGCCATCTCAAACCACTCCAACAGTGGGGCTGTGGGGTGCTAACCTGGCTTGGGGAGTGGATAGGAGGTGGACATCTGAAGGCCAAAATATCTTCAGCTGAATTTGGAAGAAAGTGCCTGCCTGCAGCCTTACTTCTCTAACTAAACTGGTGGGACTTTGCTGGAAGTGGATGAGAGAGGAAACACAACTTCTGCTCTGCCAGTGCAGCTGCAGGTATGGTAACAAACAGCTGGGGGAGTAGGGGAACATGATAGACAGCCTCAGTGGCTTGCCAAACCTGTCCAGGGCTTGGAAAACCAATTCCTGCACACTGAGAAGTGCAGCATGCCCTTCTGCATGGGACCAGGACATAGGCCAGCACAGAAGCTCAGCGTGAACTGGAGAGGGGATTCTGATGTTATTTTTCCCAGTGCCCTCAAGGAGCACCTGTGCTGTGTGTTTTTCACTAAGCCCATTCACACAGCATGGGAGCACTGGCACTGCTCCTATCTGGCTGCTGGACAAAATAAGAGTAACTGCAAGCCTCACCTGCAGCTCCGCTCCCAGAAAGTGGGGAGGGGCAGCAGTCCTTACTCATGCATGGCAGAGCATTTTCTGGACTTCTTGGAGCAAAGCCTCCTTTTGGAGGGCTTCAGCTGATCCTGGCTGTAGCAGAATGGCTTTTTAGAGCTTCTTGGCTTTTGCTGTACTTGGGTTGTCCCCATCTTGTTCTAGCTTGGCTCTGTTCCTCTGCTTTGCTCTGGACTTGCCTTGGCTCTCCCCTCCAGTATAACCTCCATTCCCCCTTCCAGTCTGGCACTGCCCTCTCTCTAGGCCCAGGGATTTCTCGGTGAACCCCTGGCCACCCGTCCTGACGACTCTGTGTGTAGTCACTACAAGTGTGGCCAGTGGGGCTGATACTCCTCTGGTCAGCAGTCCCTTTAGATCCAACTGGCAGCACTGCAGGAGCAATGAGCGGCACTCCAATTTACCATGGAGTGAGTGAACATGGTGCCAAGCAACACTGATATCTCATTCCCTGTCCAGTGAAGACATTGTGGGGAAGGTCCTCTTTTTACCTGGGAGGCCAACATTCCTATTGCAGAACTTGGAGAAAGTCCCAGAACAGTTCAGGTGGTGAAAACTCTGCTCCCAAAGCTGAGTTAATCTGTGGACTGTCCACCAGGATGCTGTAAGCTCACCAGCTTGTTATAGGTGTGGACAGGAACCCAGCCATGGTCAGCTGCTTTTTTTGCCAGGCGTTGAGTAATAGATGTTCTGGCACAACTGGAAACACCTGTAGATCTTGATGATTTTTTCCCTTGGTGTCTGCACAGACACTGGCTTGAACAAAAGAAAATCTGATCACGTGGAAATACTTTCCTTCAGTCATTTTGCTGCACCTCTACCTTCTGAGTCACATCACCAGAACTGGGGTAGTGAGACACAGGACGTAACAGGTGTTGCCCCAAGAGAAAGCAGCTAAGAGGGGGGTAGATGGGGAAAGGATCTTTCTCATTCTCTTCCTCAGAATCTGAAAAATTAAAGATTCCTTTCAGTCTGCAGAAGATCCATTAGAACCAGAAATTTCCTAGCAGAAATTGCTGTATGATCTTTTAAAGCCCACCTTACCTATTTTCCTTTAGTTGCATGACTGTTCTGTATTACTTCTTGTTCAAAACCACCAAAATAGCGGGAGAACAGAAGACAGCTAATATGCCACCAGTTCTAAAAAAGGATTGACAGGGAGATCTGAGAATTGCACCCAGCAGACAGAGTATCTGTTCTGGGCAAGTGAGCAGAAACTTTCGAAGGATTTGAGTATGTAAACTCAGGTTTAATATGACACAGTGACAAGAGTCAAGACCATTTTTATAGACCAAAAGAATACAGCAGAACCAGATAAACTGCTGACAAAAGCAGCTAGGATAATCCCAAGTAATGTACAGACTAGGAGTCTTCAGTCTGGACAAGAGATGACTGAAGAAGGAGATGATAGAAGCTTATAAAACCATGAGTGCCCAGAGAATGACCATTTGCTGTCCCTTCCCAAACAAGAAGTGGAGTGCTCTGAATGCAACCAGCTGAAGGTAGGGTCAGAGCAAATAGGAGGGTGATGCTCTTGCCCTGCTGCATATTTCAGTTGTGGAAGTCCTCATTGCAGGATGTTGCTGATGCTAAAAATTTACATGGGTTTAAAAAGCAGCTGTTCAGACTCATGCCTGAAAATCCTATTGCAAACTGTTAAATATAAAAACACCAATTTTGATTCAGGAGGTGCCTGAACCACAAGCTGTTGCAGGTTAACAGTGTTGTAGGAAGACATTGTAGTTGACCCGGTTTTATATTTTTCCCTACACATTTCTTATTGGTCAGTGCCAAGGATGAGACACTGGCCTCGGAAGGATCTTCGGTGTGATCTGGTGCAGTTGTTCATATGTGTAGAAATGAGCCTCTTCCCAAATTCATAAAGCAAACCTCCCTGTGCTCCAGAGAGACACTCCTTTTTATCCCTTAGAAACAAACAGTTTTAGAAATTCTTGAAGTTCTGGGTTTTCCATTGCCCGAGGACAGGGCACCGTTAAGTAGGCCAGTGGCCCTGCTTCTGCAGACCAGTACATTGCAGAGACCGCTCCAAAGGGAGGAGTAAAGGCTCCTTTTTGAAGGGAAAGAAATGGTACTGCAAAACATTTGTCTACTGCCAGGAAGAAGCTATATAATTACTTGGATATTAGGATCTTCTACATAGTGTACAAGCCCAGTCCTGTCTAGCTTTCACTCCTTGCCCTATGGCCTTTCCTCTGCTTCTGTCTTGGCTTTTTGTCAAGCCACTGTCCTCGCTGCCCTTTGTGCTGACCATTGGATATGCAGATCATCTCTCCCGTGCCATAAAGAAATCTTGCAGCAATGCCCAGTCTTGCAGCAAAGTAGCAAACACTTGTGCCTGTGAAGAATGTCTGAAAGTGATTGTATGTTACTGTGGTTGTGCTGCTGAGCTGGGAAATCTCTTCCAGACTTATGGTCCTGTGTCTTTGATGGCTCTAGCACTGTTTTGCCTCTGTCCCTCTTCATCTACATATAGAGTATTTTTTCTGCCCTCTGAAAGCCTGACATTTTTAACATGAAAAATGGAAAGCATTAGTGCAAACAGGCTTTCTCTTCCCATCATACTTAAAACTGCCGCTGTGCCTCCTACAAGAAGTGCATTTTTTCTCCTCAAAATCCAAAGGTCCCTGTTAAATCCAAACTGTTGTTTCATATGTATGTAATAGGGCCATCAGAACATGCATGCATCCTTCTCACTGTACACCTTGTCCTGTTTTATTTCCTGTACTGCATCATGTGGTTGTCTCTTGCTTTGTGACTGCACTGAAAGCTGTCTGGGGCAAAGTTGTCATGTCAATAGCACTGGAAGGTGGCCATCACACCTTCAGGTGTTGTGAACTTATTAAATAAAAATCACAATGTAAAATATGCTGGCCTGTTGCTCTAGTTTCAAGCATAGTATTTGTTTTTATGCATAGGTTTGCAGTTTAATCTCCATGTAGATATTCCTTAACCTTCTAACTCCAGCTTGCTGTTCTGACTGTAACTTTATAGAGATGGGGAGTGGTAGAGATGGTATTTTCAGGGCCTCTAAGCTCCTGAATTTTAAAAAGTGGCTTAAAACATAAGAAAAAGAGTTCCAGGTGCGGATGCCATGAGAAAGGAAATGCAAATATCTGCATATATTCTATTTCTTTCATTGGTCTGCCTATGCTTTTCTTTCCTGACAGTCAAGGCTGTCATTTGATTTCAGCCCTGAACCATGCACTTGCTGAAAACCTACTAACATACCAGCTTGTCTTCATTAGCCTTGAGTGCCTTTTGCTGTTCAAATCAAACTAAGTGATACTGCACTTTTCTGGTCATTTAAGTGATAAAACTATAGCTTGTTCTCTTTGTCAATAGAGTCTGAAAATGGAACAGGACTGGCAACTCTCTCATTATTCTTTGTATAGCTTTACTCTTCTTTGAGAGTCCAAATCATCTGGAAAGACTGCTGACTGGTGATGCAAGTTAGACCATTCCATAGGGTAAGCAGGACTCAGGTTTCAAGGGAGGCCGGTATTCTTGTTTTGGGGTGGAGGGATCTGAATTTTCTGAGTGTGTGCACTAATAGCTGCACTTAACAAACACTTAACGTTCATGCTCAGGCAAACATAATGGCAGTGTCAGCCCTGAGCTACATATAATTGTTAGATGTTTTTAAGCATTGAAGCTATTTTAGTTTTGTTAAGATTAGAACTTTATTTTTACCCTAATCCTTTATTTTATTCCTAAACTCCATAAAACATTTGGCTATGCAAAAGCCAGTAGGTACCACTGACAAAGAGATGAAGGAATCACATAACTGGAAAATGTAAATACAGCAGATTTTTTTGCTCTGTGAAGTGTCAGTTGTTGCATTACAGCAGTTGGGGTCTTGTGTTAATTGTTAGAGAATGTAGAGACAAAACACAGCTTCTATTTATCTTTAAGTGCAAATAACATTTAATGCATGCCAATTTGATGTCCATAAGGTTATTTATCTAAGGGGATCTTCTGCAAAATGAGCAGAAAGTGTAGGAGCTTGTCTGTATAACAGAATTGTGTCTAGTCCAAATTAATGGAAAGATCTGCTAATGTGAACTACATTTTAGTGTCAAATCTGGACTAACTTTTGAGCAAACCAATGCTCATTTAGGCAAACAATATTGACAAAATTTATCAGATTATGTGGCTTCTGCACTGAGCTTGGTGAAACTTGGCATTTTCCTTCGCATAAATCCCAACAGACTTTAATGTTGCCAGTAATACGAGGTTTAATGAGGTGGTATCTGTTTAGCTTTCGACCACAACCCAAAAAGATGACCGCGGTTTCACTCTGAAACTCTTCAGTTTAATATAGGGGCTGGGGAGAGACACAAACTTTTGGACCAAAATCAAAGTTACCAGCATTTGTGAATGCTTATAGTCAAGGCTTTCAGTGGAGGCCATCTTTAGTGCTGTAAGTTGACTTTCAAAGCTCTGGGCATTGTGGGTTATTTCTCTTCCCCAGTTAAAGGGCAGAACTTCATCCATGCAGTAAATTTGTTACACATGGTTTCTTGTCTAAGCAGCTCTTGCATTCATCCTGGACTACATTGACACTGTAATAAAGCATCCAGCTTGTGAAAAGTACCTGGTTTCAGCCAACAGCACTGAATATAAGTAATGCACAATTCAGTCTTGCATTGAAGTGGGAACTGAACAATGTTTAAATGCCTTTTGACAGCTGGTATATTGCACATTTAAAGTATGGTTGGTTTTATATACAATGTGAAATCAAACTGTGTTTTACCCAGGAAGGTTGAACCATGTCCTAGAAGTCAATAGCTTTTCTAAAATAAAATGAGATCTCCCCACCTTCCCTTTCTGTATGCACATACAGGCTGTGTAGAGGAGAACTGCCTGTGCCTTTTGTTACTCTGGTTTTTGTAGCCACAGAATAACGTACCCAAACCCCAGCACTTAAAAAAACAACCAACAGGTTCTTCCTGAACATCAACTGCTCTCACAACACATGAATTCAGAAGGGATTTTTACACACAATTCCCTAGCAACTAAAAAATGACATGCTTATATCTTCCTAGACAGGGATAAGACTGGCAGTAGCAAGGCAAATAGCTCAGCGGCATTCAGACTGAGTGTACACAAACAGTACACAGCCCTTGCCTATGCTGTAAATTTACCCCATGTCCAGCACAGTGATCAGTTGCTGGATTTTCAGCAGTCCAAGGCAAACCTCAAGTATAAACTAGGAAAACTGGTATTTTGCCGGTGGTTCTTACTTTTTCTTGGAACCAAAAGCCTGAACTGACCTTCATTTCACCAGAGCTTGACAGCAGCCCCTCCTGTGCAGCAGAAAGCATTCTAGGCTTTAGAAAGTGTTTGAAGATGCTTGTCACTCTTGGCTTCCGTTGATTTTTTGGAGAACTGATCAAGCCTGGATGCTTTCCCACATCTTACACTGTGGTAAAAGAGGCCTTTGGAGTTGACTAGTTCCTGCATTAAAGGATCTTGGTGCTAAGTTTCTATCATACTCCCTATTTGCTGCCACATCCCTGTTTTTGCAGTGTTGCGTGGACTTTGTTGGGACAGCTGCAGTGTCTCGAAGCCTCATAGTCTGACCAAGGTTCAGCTTGTGGTTGGGTTCTTGAAGAGTTTTCCAGGAAGTTCTAAGATGGGGAACTTGTCAAGCAATGATGCCAAGAACAAATTTGTCAGTTCATAAGGGAGACTTTTTTCCCCCACCAAACCTCTGACTTAGTGTTTAAAGAAGATACTGAGCCATCAAGCAAAGGTGAATCATTATCTCATGGCATGAGGGACAAGATAAGTATAGGGTGCTTTAATTTTCAGTCCTTCTCAGGGCCTGAGATGGCTGTCAGAAAAAAAGGCAATACAATTTATTCTGTTTATGGGCTGAAACATCTACAGTGCACCAGCCTCTCACCTCTCAATTCATCTGCAAGACTGTGAAATAATTATTTAAACGAGGATTAAGAGCTGTGGGCCCTGGCAGCTGCCCTGCAGCCTAATGTCTCTGAATTCCTTTATCAGTGACCCATCCCAAAATGGGAATGTTCTCTAGCCATCATACTTGCTTAGATCAGAAAAACATTGCCTTTGCCCTGATAACTGAGGAAGGAGGAATAGTCTGAATTCCAGATGCTGCACAAAGGCAATGCATTTCTCCCAGGGGTGTCTGTGTTTATGCTGGAATTACAACACAGAGAGCTGGGAAGTGACTGCCTGGGAAGCAAAATGATTCTTGTAATCATAGAATCACAAAAAACAGGAAGGGAAAGGTATCCATAAGAAATCACCTAGTCCATCCCTTCTCTTTATGCAAGGCCGACTATCCCAGTGCCATTCCCAAATGATGTCTAATTTATACATACAGGCTTAAATATCCCCCTGTCTTTCACAGGCAAACCATCCCAGTGCCATCCCTATTATTAAGAAGTTTTCCAGGGGCTTTGGTGTTGCCTCCTTGATGCAATTTAAACCTCTGGTTATTTCTGCCGCTGTTGGTGTCTCTGCTAGTTCCTAGTATTGCAGTGACCAAACCAGATGCAGTACTACAGCTCAGGCCTTCTGAAGGCATTCTAAGCTCCTGCACTTTTTTTTGTATATCCCAGTACAATTGCATTTTTTTGGCAATGACAGAATATTGTAGACTGATTTCAGCTCGTGACTCCCTAGCTCCACCGTAGAAGTGCCACTTAACCTGCTGTTCCCCATTCTAAATATGAGCCGTTGATTATTCCTGATGAAGTGTAGCACCTTTTTCTCATCCTTATCAAATTTTATTCTGTTTTTAGACCCTTTTTTTCAATTTATCTCTGTGATTTAGAATTCTAGTCCTCTACCCCAGCATTGCTTATAACCTCCCAGGCTGATGTTACGTCTTAAATAACCATTTTGTTTATTCATTATCCAGCTGACTAATGAAATGCTGAATAACCCCTGACCTAAGTGAGTCTCTGCAGACCCCATGTGATACATCTCTCCATGGTGACAGTGACCCATTGCTAACTCTCAGCAGTGACCCAGCCAGTTTTGCTGGCCTCACAGTAGTTTCCTTCATTTGCTTCTGACAATGCTGTGTGACACAGCATCAGAAATTTTCCTGAAGTTGATTAAATTTGGCTTTTCCCTACCTGCAAGGCCTGTTACCATGTCACAGAAGGAAACTAAACTGGTTTGACTTGGTTCTTGACACATACCTCTTATTTGCAACTCCACTTCTTGTTTTCCAAATGCTTACAAACTGTTGGTGGGATTTTTGCTTCTAAAACATTCCCAGGGATTGATTGTAAACTGGTTTGTGTGTCATTTTCCAGTTTCTCTTCCCCCTTTTAAAGATAGTCACTGTATTTACTGTTTTCCATGGCTGGTATAACCCACATCTTCCCTGAGCTCTCAGCAATAATTGCTGATGGTGGTTGCTTTAGTTTCTTCTTTAAATATCCTGAGGTAGGTCTAGTGATAGCCCTGAGTAAAAAGAGAGCTCTAGGCAGATTAAAACCCAGAAAAGTGACCTGGCACAAACCTGCAAGCATAAGTAACCAAAGCAAATTTCTGCTAAATGTTCTTACCTAAAACATGTTCACTGGTGTTAGTTGTGTTAGCCTCCTGCTTGCTAGTTCAACTTATCTTGGTTGGTAGATAAAATAGATGCTAAGCCATGTATCTCTTTCTAGGCATCAACTTGATTAACTTTCCCCTTCTGCTGAACGGAGAACAAACTCTTCATTGTTTTTTGTCTTCATTACTCCCCATGTGTTTAAAGAATGCTTTCTTGCTGTTCTTCATGTTTCTCACTATTTGCATCTGGTTTTGCTTCTGGGCCTTTCTGGGGTTGTGCCTGTATTCTCTTGCCACTCTATTGTTCAAGTAATAGTAACCAGACACAGATTCTTCTGTCTCTGTGCTTTCTTCTTCCGTTTCAGTTCAACAAGGGGCTTATGGCCATGTTAGCAGGCAATGATTTAGCACTTCATATTAGACTGGGATTAACCACCCTATTTGCCATGTGTACCCATGACTATAATAATGGAGTTCTAAAATTAGAACCTTTGCCTGCACCTTCCTTTTATGCACACATATTTAACTCAGGCCTTTAATGTTAGTGATTTTAACTAGGTATATACATTTTCTTCCTCTGCAAAGATGTAACTTTCAATACCTGTAACACTTAGGCATCAATAAGAGATTTTCTGAGGGAGCTACCAGATGTCTACCCTCACTAATCATCTTCCCAGTAAATGTCTGGATGTTTCTGATTATTTTGGAGGAAGAGCTTCTTTTGTTAGCAAATGATAATTAGGTATGGATTCTCTGTAGAAAAGGAAAACGAAGTATAAATATTTCCAACAGCCCTCTGGGATTCACTGTGACATCATTCTTCAGACACCAAAGGGACTCCTGTGAATCTCTTGGAATTTTCTCATCCTTCAAAGTAAATTTAGTACTGGTATCCCTTAGTCATAGTGGTAGGCAATAGTGAATGTAATAGCAAAGCAAGTCATGCAAGTGCTTTCATGCTTCCTCTTCTTCAGTTTTGCTGGAGGTGATAGAACAACACAGATTTCTGGAAGTTTTCCATGCAGACTGGCTCCTGTTCCCTGTGAACTGAGAACTACATCTTGGACCACACAGTTCTGTTAGGAAAAGGAGTTGGGAACTTTTTTCGTGCTTCTTAAAGACCAGGGCGTTTGACACAAAAACTGGCCTGACTCTGCAAGTGCAATGTCTGATTATTTTACGTTGGCACCAAACACTTAAAAAAAAGGACATTATTTTAAGCTTAGTAGTGTCCTGTCACACAGCAATAACACCTTCAACCCCATTAGGTGGTGAATAGAGAGGGCCCGACTGCAGATCCCCCTCACTGTCACAAGTGGGAGCAGGTTCAATGGTGTTGTACTGTCTGGATGGCAGTAGTCCAATTCAGCAAGGACTCCTTCTGTGGTGCTATCACAGTGTTAAGTCTGGATAGTGGGTGGCTGAGCAGCCAGAAGCCAAGACAAAGACAGTCCATCCTTTCACAGAGAAGCTTTATTGGATACATATACAACTATGCAAAACTTTGCTGTGACACTTCTCCTATGAGGACAGGCTGAGAGAGTTGGGGTTGTTCAGCCTGGAGAAGAGAAGGCTCCAGGGAGACCTTATTGCAGCCTTTCAATACTTAAAGGGGCTTATAAGAAAGATGGGGACAGACTTTTTAGCAGAGCCTGTTGCGATAGGACAAGGGGTAATGGTTTTAAACTAAAGGAGGGTAGATTCAGACTAGATATCAGGAAGAAACTTTTTACATTGAGGGTGGTGAAACACTGGAACAGGTTGCCCAGAGAGGTGGTAGATGCCCCATGCCTGGAAACATTCAAGGTCAGGTTGGACGGGGCTCTGAGCAACCTGATCTAGTTGAAGATGTCCCTGCTCACTGCATAGGGGTTGGACTGGATGACGTTTAAAGGTCCCTTCCAACCCAAACCATTCTATGATTCTATGATATATAGACCCTAATAACAAGATATCACCAAACCATGTGTAGGCATCCTTGGAGTCTTGGCATCCTGGGAATGACATATTTCAGGACGTTCAGCTTCTCTTTATTCCAAATTTTCACAAGTTCTCTGCTCTGATCCCCTTTTATACTTTCTGCAGTTGTTTAAGATGGGTAACACCTCTGCTTACTTCTGTGGTTGCCCTTCCTCCCTGAGATGTCAAACTCCTTTCCTTACCTCATTGTGGGTTGTACTGCTTGTTCTACGTACCTACTGAAAAGACCAGGCAATTATGAAAAAGATTTTACAAAATAGTTTGAATTTTAGAAAAGACTATATTGATGCCTTGAAAAAATATTAGAACAAACAGTGCTTTCCACCTTATCAAAGGTTATTGCATCTGTAGGCAATTCCTTTCTGTCCTTTTCTTGAAGCTCATGTATGAAAAATATGATATGGCCATGGGACCATAATGAGGGTATACGCAAGGAACACATATGCCAGGGTGAATGGAAGTGTAAGGTTTGGATTTTGTGTCAGAATTTCCTTTTGGTGTTATTTAAAACTGCAGATCAGGGCTAGACTATGTGACCAGCCCTAGATATGTGTATAGTCAAACTGTACAATGTTGTTCCATTATATCCTGGCTCTTATGGAGCTGCTCCTTCAACAGGCATCTGAGGCCTGTGAAGCGACAAACAATGTTAAACTGGGCCATCTCACACAACCTCACTTCAGGCATCCAACTTAAGAGCTTGGATTAGGAGTCTCAGCTTCTCATAAAGTCAGTGGAGCCATTTTGGTGCATACGTGTGCTCTGACTCACCTTATGAGGACCTCATTGACTGAGACCTTTATTTGGACCTTCCACGGAAGGGAAGTTGAGTTTCAGTTGCACTTTGGGCTAAAGTTTCCTCAGCATGTCATCCTTGTAGGAATTGCTTCCACTACTCTGGGCTGCCCCCCTGCAACATCCCCTATTGCATGCACAAGGCAATTCGACTTTGCCAGAAAGTGGTCAAGAGCCTGGATTCACAGAATCACAGAAATCGTTGGAAAAGACCTTTAAGATCATCAAGTCCAACCGTAAACCTAACACTACCAAGACCACCCCTACACCATGTCCATAAGCACCTCATCCAAACATCTTTTAAATACCTCCTTTGAGATTACTTTTAAATTAACCTGGTCCAAAAGCATAAGCATTGAAATGAGGGATGTGAGAGGTAATTCTGAGGAAGCCGCAGGACCAAGTAAAATAGAAGCAGAGTACATTATGGATGACAGTCCCTAGGGCTGAAGAAAGCCAGGGATAAATTGTGTCTCAGCCCAGGAAGGCTCATGCCTCCACAGCCTGGCAGGTTAGTTATTCTGTACAGACCAGGAAGGCTTGAGCCTGCTCCCTGGTGACAGGAGGTGAAGCGTCCTCCCCTGAGAGAAGGACAAAGCCATGAACTGAACAGATACGTTGCAAGATCGGTCTTTAACCACACTCTGGGGCAAACAGGTATTGAGAGCTTCTCTCTCTCTTTACCAAAAGGTATCACCTCCACTTTCTGAACATTTGATTTCAGCCAGGTCCTTATGGAAATCTCCTATCCAGGAGGGCTCATGCTTGAGCTTTGTCAGGACACAGCCTATTAGCAAAATCCTAGATCAAGAGTTGAGCTTGAAGCAGGCATCCTTAAACTTTTGCGGTACATAGGTTTTGGCTGGGCTGTTATCACGGTTACCTGGTGTGATGCTGTGCAGGATCCATATTCTTGGTTGGTTCATGTGCCAATGTTGCTGTTGTCCACAAGGCTTCATTTTCAGTGTAGTTAAACGAAGCCCTTAATGGAGTCTGCCCGGGAGCCCAGGGCACCATCAGCAGGCCCTGCATCTTTATTTTTCTGAGCAGACTTTTGAGTTTTCATGTCATTTGAACCTCCCAGAACAAAATCTCACTTTGAGTTACAGCTAAAGCAAGGGATGGGAGCTGCATATTTCAGGACAGTCCCTTTGGGAGTAAAAGCAACAAACACAAAAATTGCCTATGACCCTCTCATGTGGGTGGCAGCAGCCAGTGTTCACCAAGGAGAGCTCATGGCCTTCAAGGAGTGGAGGCAGAGGAGTACAGCAGCGACCATCCACCACATTGTGGTCCCTTTAAATCTTCTTCTCCACTTGGCAGCTCCAATTTTTCAGTGTTGCTATAGCAAATCTCCATGGCAATGACCCTAATCAGGGAAGGGGGGATGCAGGGGGGACGCATGCTCAGAGTGGCTGCTGGAGCCTCGCCTGCTCGCTACAGCTGCTCCAAGGGTCTGGCACCCAGGCGAAGAGAAAGGTACTTAGCAAACTGGTCCTTGGGGTGCCTCGCAAGCCCCTGGCGTGTCACCGCAGTGATGTGTGCATGTGGGTTTGCGTGTACGTGTGGGTCTGTGCTTATCAGGTCTTGTCCACTCCTTTGTGGGGAGCGTGCTGGGAGCAAACTGCTGATTTTCACTATTTCTCCTCGTTTCAGGCAGAGAAGAAAGCTTGAATTATTGATGAGAGTAATGGCGTTGCCGTCTGTCGGGAGCGTGATGCGTGTGGCGATCCCGTTCATCTCGGTGGTTGGCCTGCTAAGCGTGAGGCTTGTGGGGGCCGGCCAGGACTCTGGGAGTGTCATTCCTGCAGAAAGTATGTACCTGCCCTGTGCACTCATGCCCTCCTGCTGCACCGCGTCCTGCTTGCTTTCCTCCACTTAACCCACAGCAGCCACACAGACCTTAAGCTCCAGGGGGAACATTGCATTGCCTGATTAGTGAGGGAGTAACGATGAATTTGTAACATGTCAGCAAAGCACATGAAAACAGCACTTATAAAAACAGCAGGCAAGCAAAGGATTAGTAGTTATTTAGGAAAAAATACTAACTGCATACTATAATTTTCATTGGAGCTTGTTTTAAAGCTCTTTGGTTGTAGGTCTTTTAGATCTGCTTCTCGAGAGTTTTTTTCCAGATTTGCCACAATACATACGACGTCCTTGCTAGTCTGGATATTGTTAGAAGAAAATTTGTGTTTATTTCTGCTAGAGTGTTACATTTTGCTTATTTTAGTGTTTGGTTGGAACAATAGGTCCAGTTCAACTTTCTTGTAACTACTATAGATTGTCACAGGGGAAGTTGACCCAAACAGTGTATTGTAAAACATACATAGATTTCTGAAATCCTGCAAACCTAAAAAAATAAATAAATATGACAGACTGGCTTGAGCATGCCGTGGAGCTGGGAGTTCTTGAATTTGGATCACAGCTCTGTATTAGCTTCGTCTGGCATTTTGAGCAAGTCTCTAGTTAAACTTTCTCAGCTGGAAAATGAGGCAATAGTTCAAAGATAATAGAGGATGGAGTCAATGTTCTCAGGGTGTTTTGGTGACAGCAAGTAGGAAGTAGCCACTCATTAGAAACTTAAAATATCCTCTGGGAGAATAAAAAAAGGAAGGTAATTGCATACAAACCAATCTCTAGTTCTTAGTCATGCTTACTTTGTATCACAGCTATCTTTTTACATGACTACCAAAATATTTAATACAAGATCTGATTTAGTCACTGCATTTTATTCTCCTATAATTCCATTAGTAGTTTTCAGATACACCTATGTGTATTTGTCTCTACAGGACTTCAATGCTGAATTCCCTTCTTTTTCCATTCTCTTTTTTTTTTTATTAGTGCTAAGTTTTGGTCTGGTCTAAAACAGACCTCATCTCTATTTTGTGTGTCTGTTTTCTAGGCATTAATTAACTTTAATAAGTTTTGTGGCAAGTAGTCCATTTTGTGTCCTCAAGGAGAAAATAATTTTTGAAAAACAAATTATACGTGCCCTTTATGTGTCTGTGTTAGCAAAGGCAAATCAACACATTTTTGGGAAAAGGTACATGGTGATTCCTTGTTCTGCTTATGTAGAGGAAACTCCCATTTATCTGTAGAACAAAACTCTTGGCCAGGGTCTCTGACCCCGATCTCAAGGAGTTATCTCGTGGTTTTGATATCCTGTGGCCAGGTTACTAAGTCCCCTGAAGAGCCCTTGAGAAAGATTCCTTGTCTTGTCTCACTCCTGCATGTACGAGTGAGGAATGAAGGGCAGGTCAGAGTGTTTCTGTGGCCAGTATTTCTGCAGAGACATGCTGCTCTGCCCTCAGTAATGGAGGCTGGTAGCATTGCTACAAATGCATAACGGTATTTATGTCTGAGGCCGGGCCAGGAGGAAGACTCTCAGCTGATCATGAATTGTAAATTGTTTTGTGCTGCTGTAGGGACAGAGTTTTAAAGCAACAAGGAACTTGGGATGTTTCTAATCAGCCACTTGTTGAGAGAGTGCTGCATAGCTGCTAAGTGCTCCAGGTACTTTCCTTTGCCCATCAGGGCTCTTCCTGATAGCCTGTGGAACTCCTCCCTTAGGACACTGTGGATGCTAAAAGTTTGCATGGGATTGCAGAACTGATTGGGTAAATTCAAGGAAAAAAATCTTAGAAAGGGCTGTTAGATACAGCAACAGTTCTTCTGGCTCAGGAGCTGCCTCAGCATATTCCTGAGGCCTGGGAGGGTCTTTGGGACACATCCCTCCATACTTGCCCTGTTCTTGTGCTTTTGCGTGGGTATCCATTGTTGGCTGTGAAGGTCACATCTATAACCAGTGCCCATGGATGTTCCCTGGCATGCGGACATGACTGGACTAGTAACCTGCTAGGATGGTCCCTGGCACACTTTTGTCCATGACAGGAGGCCATTTGCCTATCTGGAAGACAAAGTTTACTGTTCCAGAGATGAGCTGTCTCACGCCACCTGCTCTCAAAGCCCCTAGACCCATTTAATGTACTACAAGAGATGTAGCTCGTGGCAGAGAGGACACTGGGCCAGCAGACCTTTGATGTGATCTAGTACAGACATTCCTGGATCTTTTCCTGCTTGATGTCAGCTCTGCTGCCTATTTCTCATCAAGGAGTTGATCCCCCTGGGCACTGACCCATTTTAGGGCAGTGCTACTGCAGCACATGCGCACACCTTCCCTATTGCTGGCACTTAAGTCCGTACTGTCAGCCCGGGTAAAATGGTGGCTGTGGGATCCTGGATGACCCAGGGAGAAAAAGGGGGCTCTAGTGCACGTTCCTGACAGGGATATATCATGTACATGGACTATACTAAGTGTTCTTCTGCAGGGCAGACCAGTGTGGTGCTCGATGCTTTTCTCTGTTCCCAGGTGTGTGACATGGGACTGGGAATATGCCTTTAGCAGGAGCAATCCCTCACAGACCACACAGCACTACAGCCTCTCTCTCCCACTTGGTGGGAGAAACGCGTCCCTCCTGCGGCACCACGAGCAGGAGAGGGGCAGCAATGCTCTCGTGCAAGTGCGGGAGGTGCAGGAGTCACAGGAGAGAAGCATGAGAGTGAGTCAGAGTTCTTCTTAGCGTTGCAGAGAGATCCTGCCCCGTGTGTGGCACCAGTATCTGGCTTGGGGTATCATCACCTGCTCTCCACTTGGCATACTTTCTGCCAGTCAGAGAGCCAGGCCCAGCTTTTTATGAATAATGCTAATTAGCAGTGATTAATCATGTCCTTATATTTTATACACAACACTTTGCATATGCAAAAGACTATTCAAGTATGAAGTGGTGGTAGTGATGTTTGTGGATTATTTTCTTTAAAGTTCAGTGCAATCCACTAAAAATAATTGAGTAATTTTCCAAACCTCCCATTGCATTTATAGCCCAGATCACCCACTGTGAAAGCTGAAATGAGGAATTTGAAGAACAGAAGCTGGTCAGTCTGTTTTCATTAGCCAAGGTGCACGAAATACAAGGAGTAAACGCCATGTGCATGCGAGGGAAAGTAAATTAGACTTCCACAGTGCTTTCAGTTCCAGTTTTTCACCAAGAAGAAGCCAAGAAGCATATTTTAAGCTCTCCTCCCCCACTTCTCCCCAAACACAAAGACACATACAGTCTTCATGCTGACAGGACCCATTTAAAGAATTATAGCTGACTCTTGATAATTCTTATTATGTTAATCCACAAACCTGTTAAGTCTCCCTATGAATGATAGTCTGTTCCCAGCTGTCAGCAAGGAATTAATAGCACTCTGCTGTACTTTGCTATGATGTGACTTAAGGTTTGGTTTCACAATTGCTTTAAGCTGATGTAAGCCTGTTCTGCCTCTGCCCTTCTCCTCCCCATAACCTATCCTCCTGTCCTTGCCCTGTTTCTTATTCTGGCCCCAGAACTTGGGCATTCAGGATCTGATCTGGAGAAAAAAAGTCAGCGATCCAGCTGACCAAGCAACTGCATGGTCACTCCTGCTGTGAGCAAGGGAAGGTGTAGAACATGTAGCCAAGGACAGAAAGCAGGGTGGGATTGCTCCTATTGGCAACAGCATATATTTAGATTTGTTTAAAACCTTTGTGAAAACAGACCTTTAGACATCATTACTTTGGGAAAATGTCCACGGGCATCCTACTGAAAATATCGTGAGCATGAAGAGAGAATAAGTCCAGCCAGATAGGCCAGCTTACCAGCCCAGCTCTTCAGTCTGGAAAGGAGACACTGAGGCAGGGAATGATGGAGAGCAGCAAAGTCATAAGTGGGACAAAGATGGCGAATATTTAATAACTGTCTCTTTCAGTGCAAAAATTAGAGGCAGGAAATGAAAGCAGCAGGCAGGAAATGAAAGCAGGAAAGATGTTAACTTCAGAGCAGACAAGAATGGTATTTTGTTCACACAGTGAATAGCTGAGCTGTGGAACTCATTGCCACAGGATGCTGCAGTTGCCAAAAGTTTACATGGATTCAGGAAACAACGGCGCAAATTAATGTGAGAAAAATTCAGGGAGGGCTTATCAGATGTAGAAACACTAGCCAGACTCAGGATATCCTCCAACCTCTTGGTAGGCTAGAAAAACATTGCTAGAGGCTTATTCTTATATCTTCCTTAAGTATCTACTATTGGCTACTGTGAGAGTCTGGCTACTATAATAGTTTAAAAGCTCAGCTAGAGTAAAGACTTGGGCAGCTCTCCTGGTAAAAATCCAACTGTAGCTGTAGGCTTTCCAGGTAGTGGGGTATTGCCCCGTTTTATTTGGGGAACTGCATTCTGTTGCTCTGTGCGAGGGCAAGATGCTTGACAGAGAGATCAGCACTGCCCTAGTTCAGTCCCCAGAGTGCTGAACAGATGCATGCTCTGCAGGGCTGCACGGGTGGAGGAGTTCATAGCCAGCCACCTCCCCAGCTGCTCATCACCTCCTCCCAGGTACAGCTGTCCTCTCGTCTGCCAGTGCTGCTGCTTCAGTGAGTCCTCTCTGCACCGCTGGAAGTCGAAATGGTACGTCCCATCCTGAGATATAGCTGGTTGGAGGAATCACACGAGCTCTCCTACTGCCAGCACTGCAGGGCTGCTAGTTCCCAGCAGGCAGGGGTCCTAACCTGACCCAGAGGTAGCTGTGCCTGGAGAAGGACCCTGCACCAAGGAGAACAGCCCCGGAAACCATATTAGAGAGTGAATATTCCATTATGTGGTGGAACTGGCTGCATCTGCACTGTGGCTTTGCCATGTTAGAAGCTTTGCATGTGCTGATCCTGGACGGGCAGGTGTCCTCTGTGTGACCACCATTTTCCTGCAGAAGCTGCTTTGATGCCAGGGCAGCTGCTTTCACAGGGGCGGCAGAAGTGAAATAACCACTTGGCATGGTTGTGCCATTCCACTAGTACTTCCCTGTCCACATAGGAGCTCTTGGCTGCCATAAATACCAGTGAATGATCCCACACAGCCATGGCCTTCATGAGGGCCTGGGAAGACTTCCTGAGTGGCAGGCAGTGATTGACTATGGAATTCATGGCTCTCCTAAAAGATGCTTTCTCCACACTGCTGGAGCAGGAGACATGCATTTACAACCTATAGTTTGTTTTTTCTCCAAGTTCTGATTTTGAGAACACTTTAGTGACAAGCACTTCACCGAGGTGGAGCCAGGGCAGGATGCTTTCTGAGAAGACCACAGCAAGGGGAAGGAGCAGGCCATGGCACCAAGTGAATGATGGATTTGCTGACAGCAGACTGAGGATGCAGGTTCTTTCTAAGGGCTCTGCTCCATGATCTGAAGTGAAAACAATTAAATTACTGAAATACTGAAAACAGGAGGGGGTTGAGTGTCTTTAAAATGTGCTCAAAACCATCCTGTTGCTATTCCTCTCAGGCCTGGAGAGAATCTTTGTGAGTGATGCTGTTCTTACAGTGCTGGGGACTTTGCATCTCCCTCTATCCCTGGAATTAAATTCCTGGCTTGATCCCTGGGTCTACCTGGGATGTGAGCTGCATGGAGAGGAGATGGAGGAGGATGGGTGGGAGCGAAACACCTCCTGAACAGGTCAAAGCCCCTAAGAGGCTTGCTGGGGACCAAGAAACACTCTGGCTGCTCCCTTCCATCAGGCCCAACTCCGAAGTGCGTGTTGGCAGCAGGGTGCCAGGCGCAGGGTGCTGCAGTGCTGCATGGCAGCTCTCTGGCTCCGGGCAGCTCCCCAGCTATCTCAGTGGCAGCTTTGCACCCTCTTTGCTTTGTCAGAGCAGCACAAGTGGCTGCCTGTGCACAAGGATTTCAGCACTCCCCCCAACATGGGAGCTCTGCGAACAGTGTAAAATGTCCTCTCTCCCCATTCCCCCTGCATCTCCTCCAGTATATGCAATTTCTTCGTCTGAAAACCCACACTTCATTAACTCTGTGCCTGAATGAAAGGGCCTGAGATGAGTGCAGGGTGAATCCTAGCAGAGCAGAAATGCCCAGGTCCAGAAGTGAGCCATTTTAGTTGTTGTCAAGTCCCTTCCTCCTCCTCTGCCTTCTCCCTGCCCTGCCCCTCTGTGCACACACACTAGCACCAGCTGCAGAGCCAGTGGGATGCTTTGCATTCCTGGCAGAGAAAAAATACAGCAGCAGGTGAAAGGAAGCAAATACAGATCTGGCACTGTCCCTTGCCAAGCTGCTCTGTAAGAGCTCCTGTAAAAACAGACCTGCCTGTCTGATTTCTGAACTACTGCAAACTGCTATTTTCAGTGCATCAGTTGAGAATTAACCCATGTCTGCGAAGTTTTGAGATTTTCCATTTTAAGGGGAGAGGCTGGGGGCTGAAGGCACACAGCACCGGGCAGAATCAAGCCTGGGCTATGTTCAGAAAAGCACATGCAGCAAAATGCTCTTGTGTTTTTGCTGGTCCTTACACGTTTGCAGAAGGATAGATACAGCCCTGTCCACAGACAGCCCTAACTTTGTACACAGGCAGATGCAGGTGCCCAGTAAAATGGCTTTTCTCCTGGCATTGCAATGTCTCTGAGTATTCCCTCTCTGTAATGCCACACTCCAAGTTTCATGCTATGACAGTGATGTCTTCTTCTGTACCTTTTTCCAGGTCGTCCCTGTGTTGACTGCCATGCATTTGAGTTCATGCAGAGGGCGTTGCAGGATTTAAAGAAGACAGCGTATAATCTAGACACACGGGTATGTGTTTCTATAGAAATGCTTTTACATAGCCTTTATCTCCAAGTGGCCAGGTCTACCTGTCTGTGTACAGCAGACATGACATCTCTGCTGACTCACTTCCATTTCAGCAAATAGGATTGTACCAAGTACAGATTATTTTTCACAGGCTGGAGAGATTCATTAAAGACCATCTAGTCAGACTTCTTGCATAACAGGCTAAGGAATTACCCCAGACAGTCCCTGCATCAAATAGAGAAGGAAAGAAGATGTATGAAGGAGAGAAGAACAAGAAAGATGATTTGCTCTTTATCTCACAACATTGCTTCCAAGCTGTGGATTGACTGGTCACTGGGCAGGAGCAGAAGGTGAATGAGAGAGCAAGAAGGTGGCAGGCAGGGCTGGCAGAGAGGAAAGGGAAGCACGTATATTCCTTGCTCATGGATCGATACTCTGTGAAAAAGGGGGAAGCACATTTGCTCGGGTAGTTATCACAGCACACAGAGCATTTTGCAACTTCACATGCCGGTCTTGTGCTGCAGATGTCCCAATGAACCAAAAATGCGGGTGTGTTAAATGCCCTGATTTTAGCAATTCATACATAAGTGGGTTCATAAATATGCACAAACACTGACCGGGGTAGGACTTACCACAGTGGTTCCCATGCTGTCTGAAGTTTGCAAGAGGCAGGAGGTCTCTCACCTCTATTAAAGCCCCCCCATGTATGTCTTGTCCTACCTCTCCTTCCCTAACAGCACCATTAACACTGGCAACGTGACAGCAAAGCAACTTCTGGTGAGTGAAACCAGTTCGCAGCCACACCTCCCAGTTCCTTTAGGTGCTCGCTCAGTGCCTTTGACCAGTGCCGTCTCTGCTGGTAGGTGAGAAGGGCTCCTTGTTCCTCTAAAGTCACGCTCTACTCCAATTGTCATTCACAGCAGAGTCAACCAAAGAGATGTAAATCAATTATGTGCCTCAGACTATAACACAGAAGGGCAATTATGTTGCTTTGCCTTTGGTTTCTTGTGACCTTGGGCAATCATGTAGGGCCCCACACAATAAGGTTGGAGTGACTTTAGCTTTCTTGAGCTATCAATAGCAAACTGATTAGGGCAGAACTCTGAGTGCAGTACTGGTTACATTGCAAAAGTTTCCCATGCACTAGCGTAATACTAAATATCTGTGAAGTGGTAGACTGTGAATAGAGGGGCTTTACCTCCGGCAGCTGTGCTGGGCTGTTCTGGTGCATAGCAGGGTTTCACCTATTTGGATTAAGTTCAGCTGAAATGTTTTGTACCTACGCATGACACAGCAAGACCATGTGCAATCGCAGCTGTGTTGCTTCTTATACTGTCACCAGACTTTACATGGGAAGTTAAAGGAGGTACTAAATTTCTAAGTTGCACTGGGAAGATTTTTTTTAATGCAATAGAGGCAACACAATTCCTTAATCCCACTTACAGAGATATTCAGACATATCTGTGTTGGCTATTCTATTTGGAGGGTGGAGTGAGAATACAACCCATCAGAGAGCAATGATGTCTTATAAGAGGTGAGGCAGAGTATAAAGGGAGAAGCTGGTCCCAGAGTGCTGCAAGATAAGCTTCTGTTTCTGTGAGGACATGGACAGGCCTGAGATGCCGAGGCACTGATTCAGACAGCTCGCAGTATTACAGAACAAGGGGCATAGGAACAGTGCATCACCAAAACAAACGTAACCAGTTATCTGGAACATCACCCACCCTTTGACAACTGTCAGAGTTTAATACTACTAGTAATGAAAGGGAATATTACTGTCTATCTTTTCCAGCCTTTGGATTGAGACTCCAAAGGCCTTTCTGGAAGAGATGCTTTAGTTAAGTACAAATTATTGAATGATGCAGAGATACTAAAGTGAAATGCAGTGGCCAGGGCCCTACAAATGGCACACTGTGGCCTTCTGTTCTCTGAAAGGTACAGCCTCCATATCCTTACTCAACTGCTGGTGCTTGGCTCATGATGACCAACTATGATTTCTCAAGTTTTACTCACAAATAACTTCAACAACTCCTGAGTCTTGAAAGTTGCTGTTACAAGGGCAAGCCCCATGCAGGACTGTTCCTATCAGGGCCTGTTCCTAAGCCAATGCCAACGGGGCCGCAATTAATTTTTGTAATTGATGCTTCTCTTTCATAGTCTTTCAGTTTACAATTAAGTGCTCCCAGAGCTGCTCTTCCTGCCTGTAAATACTCATGAGTGACGCCTAGGCAGGGTTTGTGGTAACAGCGACAGCTTGTTGGCATTACAGTGAAATCCAATAAGCCTGTTTGATGTTAAGATGATTCTATGATTTCTACTGGGCTCCCAACAATGAAAGCATTCACTCATCCAGGATTGCATTGTGCAAGTGAGGAGCAGTGTTTAATAACGCCTGCCATTGCACTAAGCCGATAAGTGAAAGCAGACAAGGAAAGTGAACAAGTCCTCTTTAATGCAAAGGTGGATGTCAAAAGTTTGAGTTGAAAAGGATAGAGGGCTGTGGAGGGGAGGCGAAAAGCAGTTCTGAAACAGCCTCTCCCTGCAAAAGCTTGCAGTCTGAGAACAAGAAATGAGTAGTAGAGAGTGGGGACTGCTGGGGGACAGAGGTTCTGCTTGCCAAGCAAGGCAGAGCTTGGTGGAGCAGGTCCCCAGGTAGAAGTGCCCAGCTACTCCTTTGGAAAGCGTGTGTCTTTGTTCATTAGCCCTTTGCTGTTTCTAATTTGTGAGGAGGCATCACGTCAGCGGAACATCAGCAGGCTGAAGACCTTGTTGTTTCACAGAGCTTTTAGATAATTTGCTAACAAGTGGTTTTCAACCTTTAATGGTTTTTTTTCCAGTGCAGATGGGAAGCCCATTCATGGTGAATTTAAGCCTGGTAACTTTTTTCCCCCTCAAGAAACTCTTCAAAGTCAGTCTACAAACTACTTAAGGGACCACAGACCACAGGGTGAAACCCACAAGATATGCTCAGGAAGAAGTTTCTCTTCAGTCACAATTGCACTTGCTAATGTGATTTGCTTGCACCAAGAATTTTATTTTGAGTCTTGCAAGAAACTCAGCTTTTGAAATGATGGTGCCATTTCAGAAATTCAGCCTTTGTTTCTCGAAGAGTGAGACCAGGACCCACAAAAGATTTAAGTTATTTGATCACAATTAAATAAATGATACTTAAATATCTTTGAGGATCTGAAGTTAATTTTTTTCCCCAGATACAGAGAAAAAAAGGTTGGAAATGCTTTTCCACTAAGACGCTCCAAAAACAAGAGCAAGTAATTTTAAATTATGTATATAGAGAATGGTTTTAAAGCTTTTGATGGAGTTCTGGGGGCATGGCTCCAAATGGAGTTGATAATAAGGCAACTGTCAGTAAATTAACTCAGGTTAAAATATGAGCCACAAACTCAAGTCTATATCTGCCCTGAAAGATTATGAGTTTCAGACAACAAGGTTAGACTGACAGCTGGATTGAACTCAGAGTTATTCTAGAGAAGCAGCAGTGTAACTGAGAGCACAACTGGCTCCTCAGCACATGCTATCTGGCGCAATTAAATTATACAGTACTGAAGATATCGTCAACAGGAAGCCATCAATCACTGCAAAGGAATTAAGAGCAGTGCGGTTGAAAGTGGAATTTTTCTCAGCATTTATAAAGGACACTTTAATAATTTTGACAGCCTACTCCCTAGAAGTTAACTGTGAAAATGAAAACATTTAAACTATAAAAATACTCTCCATGCATCTCGGTTCTGAATATACTTATTTCATCACTTTTTCTGGATGAAAACCAGCACTAATAACGATGATTTTTCACTCAGCAAAGCACCTTGACTACAGCTGTGCGGAGGGAGTAGGTCTATCAATTATATACTTTTCTGAAGTGATACATTCAGTTCTTTGATTTCATGTTTTTTTGCAGACAGAAACCCTCCTCCTGAGAGCGGAAAAGAGAGGCCTGTGTGATTGCTTTCGTGCGATACACTGAAATGAGCACTGGGATTTGGCCAATGGACATTTATTCATTTTTAAAATGCTGTTCAATAAATTACAGGAAGATACAGAGCGCAAGTTGTGCCACACCACAGGGAAAACAATTTTTATCCAAACAGGTACAGCTCAGTTGGATCATTTTTGCTTTGATGTGTTTTATCATTACTGTATGCGATATTGCATCTGCTGAAATGTCAACAGTAGAAACAGCGCCAAAGTCTCGCTCATGGGTTTTATGTAAGGATAGCACCTCAATTCTCTGGTATTTGAAGCCAAAAGTTCTCCTTGGACTCTCCAGCCAACCCCTCAGCACATGGGAAATGCCACAGATCTGTGAAAGTCAGTGAAATCAAATTCTTTAATTTATTTATGGTAGAATGTGTCCCTAACATGAAAGGAAGCTCCTTTGCAATGATGCATAGCTAAACATTTACAAACAAGCAGTCATAGCTTTATTTAGAAATTAATAGTTGTCGCTGATTGCTTGGCAGTCCAAGGAAGGTATTTGTTCCCAATTGTATCAATAGTCCAGTGCATGGCAAACACAGTAATCTGTATCACAAGTTGAATGTCTTCAGAGCCACACAGTAGCTGTAATCTTTTTGGAGAGATTTATTAAGTATCTAATGTGATCAGTAACATTTGTAATCACATGAATACCGCCTGGCAATTGAACTGATTGTGTCTGCCAAAATGTTCTGGAGAAGTGTCTTTCATTAAGTAAATCACATACTGGATTGAACCACTCAAACTGGCCTCTACAGAGAATTTTGGCAGAGAGCCTACAAAATGCCTGTGTGCCCAGGAGTCTCTTGCAAATTGTATTTTGAGAAATATTTAAGTTCTACCAAAACGGTCCATAGCTCTTGCATGGACTTTACACTCCATAGCAGTGGGTTACTGTGCTGATAGTATGAATAGTCCTGCTGCAGTCAGTGTGAGACAAGAGAGAACAAAACAATTTAGGCAGTGTTGTAGTAGTAGTGGACAAGATTGCACCTTGTTACTCTTTGAAAAAGAATAGCGAATCCTTTCTCGTTGTTTTCCTTTTTTCCTTTGTTTTGGGGAGGAGAGCAGAAAATGGCCCCAGTGGAAAGTTCTTGTAGATAATAATAGATTTTTCATAAGGCTTAAAATATCATCCCCAAAACATAATTAATAGAGATTTGTATATCAGCTAGAGCATCTATGTACAGGCTAGAAACTTTTATACAAACAAAAGCATGGGAGCAGTATCAACAAAAGTGATTTTCAAAGTCATTTTACCAATTCTTCTTAATATGTCTGTCTTCCCATAAGTGGCTGATATTTTGCTGTCAGGCTGCTCAGGAAGTTACGATGGTAGCTATCTGCATGTTTCCAAACTGCTTGTCTCCCATTTGATCTACCACATTAGGCATAGGGAAATGGGGAACTGTGACCCACTGCCAACCTATTATTTTGTGTGCAGTCATACTCAGTAACACAAAGGCGCATATTACCATATACTCTGCCAAAGTTGTTTGAAAGGAATGTGGTTCTCAGCAAGGAAAAGCTTCCTTGCACCTGCATTTCAAGTAGGAAATTTGCTTTGTCCTTTGCAGTATTCTAGAAAAAACATTTATAGGTCATCAGGACCTAGTTTGTATAAAAGAGAAGCAGCATGACACAGCAACACATTGCTTCCAGTGGCATTACACCCCACTGTAGCACTGGTAACTGACTGATGGGAAGCAATAGAGGTTCTTATCATAGACCATATTTTATTTTACAGATAAAACAATAGGGTTAACACAACTCCTTTGCAAAATACCAACCTTAGGTTACTTTACTCCCACTTACATTTGAACCAAAGTAATGCACAGATTTTGAGTTGGCACTTTGCAGGAGACAGAGTTCCAGCACTGAACCTGTGAATTTTCCAGCACAGCTCACCTTTTCAGGGGGCAGCATGTCTATGGTTTTGTACTGCTATTCTGCATGCTTATTCTGCTGGTACCTTAAAGAATCTTGCAAAGTCCTGTTAGCAAGCAGTGGTTTTTGGCTGTGTTTTTATTTAGAAAAATGGTTGCTCACAGTTGAGTTTTGATATACGCAGCTTGTTACGATAAAAAGGTGGAATGAAAGACAAGTGGATGTTCTCTGACTCCCAAAGGGATCAGAGTGACACTGCAACTTTACGGTTGTGATGGCAGTGATTATTCTGTATGTACTCCTCTTTGTCTATAATACAATACAATAAAAGGGCAAGATGCATTATAGTATTTGGTGTGCTTTGTTACTGATTTGAAAAATGATAGTGCTTATGCATTAATAAGTATCTGGTCTCTAATTAGGTGGAAAATCCACAGAGAAAAAATGCTATTTTGAATACAAAAATAAAGAAAACTTGTATTTGGGCTAAATTTATGAATGTAATCTTATTTGCTGAAGTATAAAATCAAACTCACTCTTATTTGAAATTGAAAGTACTGCAATGATTTTTGTGAGCTTTTTTAAGGACCCCATACTCTGTACTTGGTGGTTGTGATAAAGCTTCTTATAATTGCTGGATGGCATGAAGAAAAAAAATTGAGCTAGATAGTTTTAATTTATTGTTGCTCATTAAGTTAATTTAAATTCAGAACCCCCTTGAGTCTCCACTTACTAGAAGAAACCGTCTATTTTACAAAAGCATTTATTTGCAGGAGGTCTTAAAGCAGAAAGTCTGTTTTTGCACACAACACTTCCAGCACTGCGGAGCTGCAGAGCCAAGGCAGTTCTCATGACCTTTTGAAACGAAGCCGTGTCTTCTTTTCTTTTGGTGCAGTGCTGCTGCAGGTAGCCCTGGGCACATGGCATTTGTACACAAGGTGGAGTGCAAGTGGTAGGCTGTAAGATGCACAGCCAAGTCCTCCCTGTAAGAGAAATGGTATAATCATGTTAGCGTGGTGCTATCTCTGGGTAGGCAAGGTGATGGATAAATCCTGGTAATGATCTCCACATCTCCAGAGCTTCTCATACCTGAGCTAATGCCTTCTTTGGGTGTAATTCTGTGTGTATTCTAAGTTAGTAATTTTGAACTGAGTCTCAGGACAACTCTCTGAAGACATATCTCTGGATTTCATTCTGAAAAATGGGAACACAGTTTATCTTGCTTGTAATGAAGATTCCTGTTAGGTAACATCAAAGTTAAGTAGTAGTATTGCTAGCTGAATCTGGCTAGTGTATGGGCTGGTGTTCCTTGCCCATATTTTTGTGTGGAATACTCTGAAAGCCCCATGGAATACCTTCTCCAGATGGAAATCTCGTATTTAGAAATCAGTTATATCTTTGTACCCAGAACTAGTCTGTAGGTAACTCCTGGGTGATCTGAGCATCCAATATACATTCCCCATTTTCTAAGCAAGAGTTATAAAGTGTGTAGGTAGTTCCCTTAAGAGTAGCCATGTGGTTTCTGCACCCCCTCCTTCACCTGCCCCAGGCTGGTACCCAGAGACAAGACCTCCTTCTGTAGCAGTGGGACTTGTGGAGGGGGCTGATGCTGGCTGTTTGCTACCAGAAGACAGATCTCACCCTGCTCAGAGACAGCACTTGCTGTGCTGAAGGAGGCTAACAGGAATTCCAGTTTAGTTCAAAAGTAATTTAAAAGAAGAAAGGCTCTGAGGCTGTTGTGCCTTTCCCAAGGCAGAGGAGCACAAAGGATGTTTTTTCTTTGGAACTGGCACAAGGCAGAAAGTTTGCCTTTGCCTCTCCTGGCAGACAGGAAAGAAGACCCCCTTGCCTAAATGTTCTGCTTAGTCCTTCCCTGGCCAGGACTCAGTGAGTGAGAGAAAAGGGGAGCAAATGTGGAGAGCAAAAGAGAGACCTGCCCTCTGCAGCCTGGCTGAGTTCCTGGCAAATCGGTGCTCCTGACTGAGAAACCAGAGCTGCAGCCTCCTAAGGATTTATATGCTGTGCGTGGTAAGCGGAGGCTGCAATAATTTTGAATGAGGGCAGTGCTGCAGACAAAGCCAGCACAGCGGTATCAGGAACAGGATTTGAAACGAGGAGCACAGAGATGTTGTGCGCACTGATGCAAAAGAAGGGATTATTTTCCCCGCTCTCATCAAGCATGGCATGTGAGTTTTCCAAGCTTTCCAGAACCTGCTTTTGAGAGCTGTGCAATGAAATGCAGATGGAAGAGGTGGCTGTGAATAATCCCTGTGCTCCTCAGCTGGAGCTGTGCAGAACATGGAAAGTCTCAGGGAGGCTTTGTGCTGTGCTTGTTCCCAAAGAAAATATGGAAGAGCTGGAAGCATCTTTTGCAAACTGGTACTTGCTGATTTGAAAATTAAGGGGAAACTAATTTGCAGGTGCTTTTACTAGCCAAGGAGAAAGGCAGCACTCACTTAAAGAGTGTTCTTGGCAGCAGAAGTTAAATAGAGGTGGAAAACTAATATCAGTTGCAAATAGGTATATGTATGTATAATGTGTATATATGTATAAAATATTTAGCCTCATTTTTGCTCCAGTAAACATTTTGAATAAATAATTTCTCACAGCGATGGATGAAGCAGGATGGGTCTGTCTGCTAAACTTCTAAAAAGACACCATGATTTTCCAACTTCTGATTCTGGCTCTGCCTTGAACAGGCCTTGCGGCTCTGTTCAGAACATGCACTCAGCATCTCTGCATCTCCACACGGGCAAAGGAAGGAAAGCATTTTCCCCCCATATGCTCATGATAATTTGCGACTGCTGGAGAAGGATCCCACACTAGAAGGGCCTTTGGCCTAACCCAGCGTGGACAAGCTTATGTGCTTATGTTATGTTTTCTATGTATATAGCTAGAAAAGAAGTTGAAGTTATTATCTTCCTTCACTGAACTCCAGAGGAGAGGAATGAGAAACACAAGGAGGCTGTTAGGAAACCACTTCATCAATCTCATCATTCTTGAGGAGACTGAAGCACATGGTAAACCTTAACAGAGCCCACTTGCCTCAAACCTGTCTCACCCAATCCATCCCTGAGCTGGGTGGCAAAGGGGAGACGACTGGATCCCTGAGACATGTAGTTCCAGTTGGCTGTTGAGTTCAAAGATGATGGAGAGGAGAAGCGAGAACAAAAGGACCAGTTGCAACACAGAGCAGCCATCCATGGTGGAGCTTTATACAGCGAAGAACTGCAAGTATCCGCTTGCCTGTCTGTGTGTAAACACAGCCCTGTCCCTAGCAGATAAAAAAGAATGAACATTGATGATGTTCATTAATGTCCAATATTAAAGCTTCAGTTCACTACATCCATCATTATGTTTTCCATGCAATAGCTCTTTGCAGAAAAGTCTCCAGTAAATGATGGACCTTTTGTTCAGCCTGGCTTGTTTGAATGCATTCTTTGAACTCCATGTTTTTGTTCATGCTGAAATTATGATCAGAGCAGTTTTCTCAACACTGTGGCCCAAATTCTACCCTTATATGCCCACATGGGATTCTTCATGAACTCACTGGAAACCACAAGAGGTGACTCAGACCTGTTTCACACTAACACAGCGCTTCGTTTACTCTGTGTGTGTCTAAAATAACTGCCTTTTGTATTTCCTACAGCTCCCTTACTGTAGTGTAAAAGGTTTTCCTGGGGAGAGCAAAGCCCCTGTGCCCTATCCCTAGAAATACAGAACAGGGGACTGAGGGCTGAGGAAATTTGATCCTATAAATTGTTTCTCAAGCTGATCACGAGTTGGCTTCAAGATTAGATGTTATCCATAGTTTAAGTACTGACCATGTGAAATAACAAACAGAAGCCTAGCCTTTTTGTAGTGGTGCAGAAGGTATTAATAATCTTAAAAGCATTAAGTACTAAAGATAGATGGTGTCTGCAGCACTGATTACAGAATATATGTGTTTTTTCTAACTGTTGCTACACCAACCTGCTTTTAATGCTCTGTACATTATAGATGGGGAAAGAATGACACTTCTTAAGAGGACAGATTCTCTTTACATCAGATTTCATTCATATAAATAAATGAAAAAGGCAAGGTAAAACTATGGATCTACACTTTTTTTTTGCAAAGACACAATAATGATAACAAGTATATCTTCTCTGATGTTTAATTCCTTTTCTTTTTAATTGCTTAAGAAATGTGCCTGTATCTCACTACTCAGGTGTGCGTTTCTCAACTGTTCAACTGTTTACAGACTGTTTTGAATGTATAGCAGACTGTAAAGGATGCTATACGTTCATAACTTAACTTAACTGCTCATCAGTAGCAGTTAAGTATAGTATAAGCCTGAAGAAGAATTTGGAAACCAGGAATTCTTGAGCTGTGATACAGCTTTGCCACTCAGGTGCTTTGGGGTACACGCCATGTTTCCTTTGCCATCTCTGGCCTCCAGATTCCTCAGTGGAGGAATACTCTTTTCATAAGAAGAATGCAGACCCCTGTGTCTCACTTGTGGATGTATTAAAAGTAAATATGTCATTTATATATGAAAATAGCAAAATCCTCGAGTTACAATTGTTTTAAGGTGAAATCTGTAGACATCATAGCTCTGTATGACTTCTCGTGTCAAAGATACAAATAATTAGTGTCTGTCTAACTATTGCCTGTTTAATTAATATTTGGATAATTTATACAGGAAATTAGAGAGGTGAGTGTTACACATTTAAGTCATTTCATAAAATCACCAATTTTCCTACTTGTAAACTAATGAAAAAACTTTATTTCAAATTCTGGTCCATATTTCTGATGCATCTTCCTGAACTATGTTTCTTATATTTCCTTTCCCCAAGCAACCACATGAGTAAGTTTCAATACCAAGATGGGCAACAGCAAGGAAAAACCAAGGTTATTCTATGAACATTCACAAAGGAGGACGAAGGAGAAGGTTATAAATTTTTGTTCAGAGACTTGATTTAATATGTGACTTGCAAGACCCATCATAACATGATCTTCTGCATCTAAATAGACTGCTGTGTATTACCTGCAACAGAAAATTACTCCATGCCCAATAATGCATTGAATAATTGTGATTTTGAGTTTGTGAAATAATTCTGAAGAATGGATTGTAGGGAATCCAGAATGCTTCATTGTTTTGCAAAAAAAAAAAAAAACCAAGGAGAAGTTGCAAAATTTAAAACCTTCTTCATTGCAAATAATTAGCTGTTTCCCATACATACAGTTATATAACAGAAACGAACAATTTTACTGTGGTGGAGTTTGAGTTAGTCTCATTTAAACATTTGTTGAGAGGATCTGGACCTGAAGTAAATGAAGGCCCTCAATGGATTTAATGGGTATTGGACCTTATCCAGCTCTCTAAGAACAAATGCAAGCATGCAACACTTGAGAGAAAAAATCAAACTAGTGGCTAAAGTCTGGGAAGACAAATATGGTAAACTTGGGAAAAATGCATTTAGCTCCTTTCCATTTGACATGATGTCCATTTAAAATTTTCATTGTACATGGCACATGAGCAAGTTTTTTGTATTGCCCTCTCAAGGTTAGTTGCCATTAGACCTGCAGTTTATTCATGGAAGGCCACCAGATACCTCATGTACATCAAGCCAGGAACTTTATCATCAAATTCATAGTCTGGAATTAGCAAGTGTGAGGTTTTCTGGCTAAGACTGGCAAACAGTTGGCTGTTTGGACGCCCATATACTCCTCCCAGGCACTGCCAACCTGGAGAAAGCATCCAGCCACTTCAGCCCGACTGACTGAGTGGCTCTGTGGAGAACAGCCCCCTGACAAAGTGCTGCTGCACTCAAAGGCGGGCAGGATGAGCCACCAGCACCTCCCTCAAGGAACCCCGTGTCATGGAGGCTTGTCACCCTTGCCAGGGAGAAGTTTTGCAGGCTGACTAGCATGGCTTGCCTGAGCGCTGAGCAGGGAGAGCAGAATGCTGTACACTGCAAGTGCTGCAGCCACTGTAGCGCACAGAAGCATGTCAAGGTATACGTGAATCGGTTAAGAAAAACTCAGAAACCAAAGTCTCAGGTTTGTGTTTGATACTAGCTGTATTCTGCACATCTTTGATACACATAAACGCGCCTGAGAGGTGGCATTTCCCAGAAGTTTCCTAAAGCACAAGATGAAAAGGGATACCCAGTGAAGAGAACCAGCCTTCCAAGGTGCTGTATTTGGATGTCCAGAACTTACGGCGCCATTTTGTGTGCCCTAGACCAGGCGCCATTTTGTACACCCTTAGAATGGCACCTGTGAGAGGGGTGGACAAAATGGCCACCAGTGGGCAGACTCTCAGGGCAGAGGACAGCCCTGCTGTCACCACACTGAGGACCTGGCCTTGTACCCCGGAGAATGAGGTTGCTGGCACTGGTGAGAGCCTCTATTTCTTCCTCTGGGCATGAAAACACTACTCTGGAACACTGATCTGTGAGGAACATCTGGGAGCAGGGGGACAAAATGGCAGATGTTTGTCACCAGCCATTTTCCTGGACATGTCACTTCCCCAAATGTTCAGCAGACTGTGCCTGGGGACGAGAACTGCCCTCAGGCCCGTTCTTCATGAAGTGAATGCAAAGCCCGAGCAGAAGGGCAGAGAGTTGTACATACCTTAAGATACTGAAAGAAACCAACACCAGTGTGTTAATGGGAGGAAAGCATATGCAGGCTTCATATTCTGTGGGAATTGAGACCCCCAATTGCTTTTTGCCTGAGGCAGTTGGGTTTGGCCCCTTAGGAAGGCCATTCCCCTGGCCTGAGCTGGCTTCCAGCAGCCTTTGATAAAACCCCAGCCCTGTAGTATTTGACAGTCATTGCTCAAAGCTGCCCCTTCATCTTGAGACAGCCATATTGCAGAATTTGGGATGATTCCAGCATAATGCTGGTGTATTGTTTGTTTGCAAGGAAGGAACAGACCTAAAATGCACTTTGCTGCTATGTTATCTCAATAGCATGGCTCTGATTAAATTACATGGGAACCACCACGTTACAACCTCACTGTCAGTCACAGAATCTGCCAGGTTATTTGCTCTGCCAAATCCAGGAGTTCAGAATCACAAGCACTGCAGGAGAAATCATGGGATTTTTATAAAAAGCACACGACAAAATTAATATATCCATTTTGGTTCTCTTAATTTGGTGCCAGTTTTCAAGCTTTGAGTCACAAACTTTTTCAAACTTTAAGTAGCTGGAAATTACAGCAGGAAATAGTGCAGAAATGGTATTAAATCTGAAAAGCTGATAACTCCAGAGAGTTGAGATTTTTAATGGGTTGCCCTTTGTTATTAGAGTAGATAGAGCATGAAGAGTCCTATGCTACTGCAAAGACCCCTGCAGCCTGTAGTCAAAGAACTCCATCGCCTTTCTCAGAGTTCAGCTACTGATGAATTTAGTCTGGTGAATCAGGCAAAGGTTGCTTCCACATCACGTCATTCATTGCATTTTGATGTAGGCTTGGACACAGTTTGCTGAACTACCTTTTGTTGTGCCTCATAAAGCAAAAGCAGATACTGGGTTTGCACACACAGATGGCTTCTCAAATGTTTCCTGAGGAAATGATTGTGGAGCTCAAGGGACTTAGGTGTGATCTTGGAATCAATTCAATTTTGAGATGCTGTAAGAAGTTTTGCTTGAAAAGCAAGACAGGATAGCTGTGCATGGGATACTGATGAACAAAGGTAGAGAGACTGGATAGAGGAACTGGATGGAACAGTGAGCCAAAATACAATGCTCCAGATCTAATACTCTAGATATACTTTCTGTAACAACTGTTTCAGTTCTGCACATCCTGGGAATCGATATGTGCCTCTGGAGTATGAACAATAAATCTTGCAAGGTGCTACAATAGCAGCTTGCTTAAAACAACATACATCCATGCTTAACAGCTTTGCAAAATTGGACCTCGAGGGCTCAGTGCTCTTTGGGATTCACCGCTTAGTGAGTTTTGCTCTCTGTTCGATGGTGCCATTATTCTAGCCATGACAGTTTTTTCCATTATGTACCCATGTGTTTGGAACCGCTGAAAAAAAGATTCGCTCCAGATGGAAATGCAGCATGCAAACCATCCAAATGCTATTTTTGTAAACAGCATTTCAAGAACAATTTTTTGGGACTTTATAATATGGGCACTAACAAGAACAGGAAAGGTGATTTGAATGTGGCTTCCAGCAGCTTTTTCCCACTTAAAGACAGTGTCGTGGGACACTTCATTTTACACTGTCACTGGGCTGCAGAGTTAGGCCAGCTGAAGCCACAGAGCAGCTCCAGCAGGTCCTCTTTCATGGGGACAAGAGCTAGAGGAGCATAAAGGGTAGCTCAGCCCTCCTGTGTGGTGAGCTGGGAACCCCAGCAGGGCTGTTTTAGCAAACGCCGCTTGCGAGTCAGAGGGATTTGTATTGATAAGCCCCTGTACTATCCTCCAGGCCCCGCTGAAAAAGGTAATGCTTTGGCTAGGAAAGTTCGAAGGAAACAGAAAGTCTCCAGCCCATTCCTTGGGGACAATTCTTTCAAAAAATATTCAGAAAAGCAGGATTGGAGCTCTAACTTGGAGAAATTTGGGGGGTGAAGCATTTAAAGATGGATTTTAATAACTGAAGAGATAAGCAGTTGCTACTATACTCAGCAACCCACATTTATCCATCAGGACTGTCTGAGGAAGTGTGAAAGGGCAGGGCTTCAGGCTGACTCCCGTCAAACTCGGCATGCAGTGCTGGAAACTGAGGCTGGGAAAGTTGTGGTGAGGAGTTGAACAAGCCAACAACTGTCTCAGCCTGCACATTTCATAGATGGAAGGGGCATTCCTTAGGATCTCCTTAAAAGGGTCCACTTCTAGGGCACTGAAAAGATTGTGGATGAGGAATAAGGGTCCAAGCATATCACAGTGGGATTTAAGCTGTGTTAAGTTGATGAATTTTCTTGGAAAACAAGTGTTCTTTGTATTATTGCAAGTTAAAACGGTGGCATTTGTACCTTTGCTAGACTTTAAACAATTTATTTTCTTTACAGTCTGGAAAAGCATGACTAGGGTATGGTCATTTTAGGCTCTGTTTTGGGATGCTGGGAGTGGTCTTCTGGGATGGATAAACTGTACTGTGAATCAATACCTTTACCTTGCTTCTAAAATAATTGTAAGGGAGTAAGCTCCTTAGTGGAACTAGGTGCCTGAAACATTAGGAGCTTCAAGCCAAAGCATAGATATATGTGACTGCCCCAAACTAAAGCATGTGTAAGATCACTCAAAAACTATATGAGAAGGGCTTGAGGCTGTGAATGTATAAATTAGATTGTCAGTCATAGATGGGTTTATTTTTGGTTTGCAGTAATGTGTTTTGTCAATGTCTTGAGTACATTTGGACCTCCAGGTCTTTCCAGTACCTGCTGGCTCTTTGCCTACCACATATGTGCAGATATCCAGGCTGAAATTTCACATTTGCTGACAATTATTTTGTTTCCATGCATCTGTTAACTTTATGCAGTTCCACATTTCCCTGTGAGCTTTTATGACAATAAAGTTAGAATTCGCCTCTCTCTTAGGGAGTTTGAAAACCCAGTTCTTAATCATTTCTAACAGAAAATAAGCAACCAAATCTTTCACCTGTCTTTCATTTTCCCATCCATCTAACTGATTTACAGAGGCTCATCGCTGTGTGAAACGTGTGAATTGTTGTATTTCATTGATTTCAGCTTCTTGATCAGTTCTCCACACCAGATTTCAACAAAAATGTAAGCACTGAGGCTGGAAGGCTCTGTCACAGTTGTTCAAGGCTAGCTTGTTTTTCCCTTTGGGTATTTTCTAGAATATGTTCTTACACAGAATGTATCTCTCTCTCTGTAGGCTTCTTTTTCATAGTTTTCCAAAGCCTTGGTGCTTCCTTGTCAATAAAGCTTGGCACACTTCCAGTCACAGTGCTTTGGAGCTTTATTCTTTTGTGACTGAAAGAGTCACTGCTAGAAAATGCCTGAGGAAAGCACAGCTATATGTGATAATGAAAGTTTATGTCATTAGAAAGGGAAACTTATCTTAAATAGTTTTTTTCCACAGTTCTAATAATTATGTTTTATTAGGTTTTGACATTTCTTCCTAAGAAGAGTCTAACAGTGGTGCTAAGGACTGAGCTGGAGAGCACAAATGGAAGTGCAGCAAGGAAGGGGCATGTGTCTGCTCAGCTTACTGGCAGGTGCATCAAGAACTTGAAAAAGAAAACTTGGTCAATGTTTTCAGCTTTAGCAACAATTTATTCTTTCACCTAGGAACACAATTTTTCAAGTTGACAATGTTCTACTGAGTTTCTGCATAAATAATAGTTAACGATCTAAGTAACAGATTCATTAATGATCCAATGTGGTTGAGGGGGAATAGAAATCTCAGTGGAGGAATGTGCTACAAGCAATTACATCCAAGTGACCCAGGTGCCAATCTATGCCTGGGATAGATGGGGAGAACCCAGTGTTCAGGGGACAAAATACAGGGAGGTAATGAAAATGCTAGAAATTACTAAGAACATGTGCTGTTGCTGGGGAACAGAACAGCAGCAATGAGGCTAGGGAAGTCCAGTCCTTCAAGATATTAAACAGGCATGATTTATCAACCACATCGTTTGCATAAGTAACCATGGTATCTTGGAGGCCTCAGCTAAAGCAGGATACCCAGTGCACCGGGGACGGTGCCAGTCTGGGGCACAAAGAAATTGAGGGGCAGAGAGGTGGAGAAGAAAGGATACATGGACCACCAGCACACTGTCCCCATGCTGCCAGTTCTCCCAGCGTGGGAGGTCAGGGAGGCAGAGGGCCACTCCAAGAGCTGTGGGGCTGCCACCAGTGTACAGCAGCCAGCCAGTGCTACTCTGGATTCTCCATCCTGCTGCCTCCATGGCCAACACTGTCCCTACAGAAGCAGAAGAAAGGAAAAGGAAGAGCTCAGCAATCCGGAGCATCTCCACCCCAAGCTATTGCTTTGCAACAACCTGAGAAAGAGAAGGGACCAGCTTCTACAGTTCTAGGAGAGGGCATTGTCCCTATTGATGGTGGGGAGGGACTGCATCTTATGTGCTAGTACATCTTAGCTATTGGGAAATACGATGCTTATTTAGTCAGAAAGGTTGGGTTGTTAGAGTGCTTCCCTACTGTTTATTACCATTGCAGAAAATGCACATCAGTTAAGAATTGCTCCATCTGTTGCTGTCTGAGAATTGAACTACTTTTACGACACTGGCATCCAAAAATATGTGGCCTTACAGACCCATAAGGTACAACTGCAGGGCTCAGTTCAGATCTTGGCATCTCAGTTCCTCTGAGGCAAGAGTGGCCAACAATCAGGCTCAGCCTCTCAAGGCAGAACAGGGGATGGGAAGAGCAAAAAGTGGATCCCTTTCATCAACAGTGGTCTCTGTGGACTTTTGAGAAGCCAAGCGCATTGGATTGCCTCTGTGCTCAGCCTCAGAGAGCCAGCAAGACCAAACTGGTGGATAGGAGGAGGTGACAGTAAGTACTCCTCCGGGTGCTTTTGGATCTGGCAAACATCTTTATATAAATATCACTCAGCTGGTGGAGATTTGCAGGGCATTATTTTTAAACCTATTATCTCCTTTGCTTTTAGTATCTGTTTATGTTTTTCTGCAGAAGGCATGGGTGCTTTCTCGTGCACTTAGTCTCTGCTTCAGGGCCATTAGCACACTTGATACAATTATAAATGCGCTGAGCCATAATTCAGACTTTATGATGAGCTGTTTATTTCTTTCACTCTGGGGACCTTTCAGACATGGAAGTGCAATATTCAGCCCCACATTTGAACTCCTGAAGTAATCACTTTTTTTTCTAGCTGGAATGACACTTTCAGCAGGCTCTCTGTCTCCGTGAGCAAAGCAAACAAATTAATGGGCCAATAGCTCTTGAATTTACAAATCTTACACTTTTGTGTTTGTTTTAAGGAAGAGGACTGCACAAACATGTATCTCAGCCAATTATTCACACCCCACTGTACTGGTATAGCGTGCTATCTCTAAGTCAGCAATTAGAGGTAATTAGATTTTGACTTATAGGAAAATGTCTGATTTGATCTTTGCATTTCTACTTCTGACCTGCCAGTATTTGAAGCCTTTGGTTTTTTTCCCCCCTGAAGTGGAAAAATGGATGTTCAAGGTCAGGCTTTCCTTGGATGCAGTCCTGTTTACTTACAAAAACTGTATTTAATGTCCTTTCTCACTGAGCACTGCAGCACTGTTATAATTCAAGGCCTCTTCCCTTCTGCTGTCTTTGAGCACCAGCTCCACAGCTGCCTGTTCCCTGGAAAAGGAGATCTCATCTGTGAAGTCAGTGAGTAGTAGGAGCCATTTGGTGGGTTGCTGAACCCGTAGAAAAAAAACGCACTTCAAATCTGCTGTTTACATAACTTGAATTCTAGGAGGGTTACAGGAAGGCTGCAGCAGAAGGCAGGAATGGGAAAGATAACACTGTTGATGATTCAGAAGCAAAATTCACCACTACAAAAGATCTCTATGCATTATTTATAGGGCAGGCTGGCACTACTGCTTTGAAATCACTCTGCTCTCATGTTTTGGCTGCTTTTCTGTGAGTCTGCAGAGAAGTGGGAGACAAGATGATGGAGCAGAGGGAATGTGTGAGGGCCTAGGCAGAAGGCCATTTAGATGGGTTACGTGAATCAAAAAAAATAAACCTTGAATGTTCCTTGTGCACGTCACTGAGAGGTGTTTCTCAAGGTTTAGATGAGGTTAGTTAGAAACCTTCTGGTCCCTGCAAATGGGAATACAACAGAGCTGGAAACCTGCTTTCCTCTTCTGAGCAGTGACGAGCTATGCCTGGCCTCACAGGCCTAGGTGTGTCTCAAAAATTCTTTACACAAGAAGGCAAATGCATCTCACTTCCTAACCTGACTATGTAAAGCTCTCTTTCCATGCCATAAGTTAAATACATGCCGAACTCCCTGCTCATCAGTATTTTCACTGAGCTCAGTACATTTGCATGCTGGAGGTTATGCACATGTGTTAGGAACTTGCTTTATAGTTCTCTTACTGAGAGATGCATAGCCTTTGGCTCTCTTGCTAGAAGCGTGTACCTGCCATGTACAGTCGTTTAATTTGCCCCCGTTTGATTTCTGCGTTGAACTCTTGGTATTGTTGACTTGTAGCAATTACGGAGTTCGCTGCCAATTAGACAGTGGAGATGAGCAGCAATGGGCTCCCAAACTGGTACTCAGGTGCTCTGGCTGCTCAGTGCACTGCTGAGCTGCTGCAGGCTGTCACAGAGCTGTTGGCACTAGCATTTTTCTTCTGCTTGCTGAGGGCTTTTGGGTCAGCCTGCGGCCTCACAAAATCTATTCAAGGAAAAATTAGAGTTGAAGTTCTTGCATAAGAGCAACAGAGAGAAAGAGGCCAAAAAACATTCTCTCTGTAGCAATTGTTAGGAAACAAAAATTTTCTTTCTGCATTAAAATGACCATCGTAGTTCACTGCAGAATACCACTTGACATTCTTCACTAAGGTAAGGCTCACAGATACAGCTTCAAGGCTCATCAGAAGCCAACTCAGCTTCCAGAGCAGTTTTGGGAACCCCTGTAATCCCTTTGAGCCCCACTTTCCAGTTGAATGAAACTCACATTCCCTTTTTCTAGTACCTGCTGTGTTTTACTTGGAAGCAATCTGGGTTAATAGCTGTCCTATCATATGCAGCGGTCCGCGGGAGGAGGACACCTGATTTCAGCTGGTGGTCGAGATTCATGTTTTTCAATAATAATACAAAAATCACTCTAGTGCAAAACCCAGTATAGACCAGTTGCCCCCTGTCTAAATGCTTGCAGCAGCATTCAGCCCACAGCCAGGAACAGAGTACAAGGGCTTAACAGCAGCTCTTGCAGTTACTGTCAATATTTCGTGCAGAGCCCTGTGCCATCCTGCCTGCTCCAGAAAGTGGATGTTAATGGTGCATATTTATGCTGCCTCCTTGTGGTTTGTAGTTCTGTAGAGTTGTCTCCTCTCTTTAACCTGTCTTCTCGGCCATGCTTTTTTTTGCTTTTCTTCTTGCTTTTTCTTCCTTTTGGCCAGCTGTTGGCAGTTCTTCTGGTAGAGTAAAGCAGATGTTGCACCATTCTTCATATTGTTCTGTCAATTCCTGCTGGAGGTATCTCTCCTAGGTATTAACTGGGTTTTGTGTTACACTAAAATACTCATTTACCCATGCTTGCTTAACTACAATGAAATCTGTAGAGAAGCCTTTTATCTACTGATAGCTTCTGTCTTGAGACTTCCCTGCAGGATCCCTGTGAACTATAGGTACAAATGGGGGCTGGATTTACTAGAAAACATCTCCTCTCATGTAGCTGGCCTTGTATTGCACTACAGTTATGCCCATGACATCTTTTATCAACACATGCCTAAATAAACAGATGTGTCAGTCACCACATATCAAAACTGCTAACTTCCCAACAATGCAGATAAAACAGAAATTCTCCCCAGTATCAGGATGTGAGGAGAGGAATAGAAGCTATAGAGCAAAAGAAGGTACGATGAGCATAGCAAACCTTGTGATGCATAACCAAAGTTGACAAATGTTACTGAACAAGCCAGCAGCTAAACTCATTCTGGAGAGGCTAGGCATAGACTAGATAGGCCTGCAGTATCTAACCTCACCATTGCACAACCTTCACTCAGAGCAGGGGCTCAGACTTCCTGCTGGCATCATCTGGGCTGCTGAACTGTGCCCTCAGTTGGCAAACGCCATCAACAAATGGCTGTGCTCAAAATCATCCCAAATGCCTCTTCTCCATGCTTTCTCCAGCCAGTCAGCATCACTCCAGTCTTACCAGGTGCTGTCTCAGCCACCTTGCCCTCACTGATCAGGCTCTGTGGTCCTGAGTAACCCAATGAGCCAAGCCAGGAAGGCCAGAGAAAATGGAGTGATAAAACTGTGTGTTGGGACACTGTGAGAAAGGCCTCCTCACAAATAAGTTTGCCTCAGTTGTGTGCTTAGCATGGTGAGAACCTTCTAACACTGTTAGAACCACTAATGCAAGGGCTTAAGGAAAAATAACATGCAACTGGCATCATCCTTTGGGAGATCAGCCAAAAAAATGAGAAGAAATAAAAATAATGTCTCTGTCACTTCGTGGCCTCCTCTAGTTTGATCTCTTTGAAACTGGGAAGGAGAAAGTCCCTCCTAAAATTTCCTTTCTCCTATAGGCCATTTGCTGATTGATCCTGAGCAAGAAGTAAATGGAAAGACCTTCTTGATTTCAGTGCTGCCTTGTGGATTTTTATCACTGACATGAATTTCGGTGGCATTGCACCTTCTGAGGACATATGCTCCATGATACAGGACGTATCTGCTAGATCTTCTCCTGGAGAAGACCTGCTCTGATTGAGGCTGGTCCTTCATTTCATTTATCTCCATACAAACTCACACTACCTTTGATCAGGCAAGGCCAAAGTCAGGAAAGTTGGTCCAGATGATCCACATCTAATGACACTTCTATGTTTTTTTTTCCTAGTTCAGTTGTTACTTTTATAATTTGTGCCAAAGCCTGCCAAAGGATCAGTACACTCTACAGGCAAGCTTTTCTCATGTGGACACGCTTCAATCCAGCACGGGTTTCTTTGCAAGAAGCATTTGTACCTTGTTCCACGCTTAAACGATGACTGAGCTCTCCTGGACCCAAACAGGGCAAATTATCAAGGATAAAGCACTTTCATTAGACATAAACACTCCATGCAAATAAATGTTGCTATTTACAAGAGCTCTTAGCTTTCTCCCCTACATAGATAGTTTAATTTCACTCCTTAAGAGACAACAGTGAAACATGATACCATGTTTTTAAGCTTTTATTCATTTTAATTTCCCACAAATGGTTTTCACTGTAACAATCTCAACAGGAACCAATAATACACATAATCACAAGGCCCTTGATAATGATGAAAGTAGATCTGCTGCTAGCAACTATTATGGTCGTCCTGGGACTGTGAAAAACATTACACGTGCTTTTGTTTGGGTGCGATAAAGGGCAGTTTTACCCTGAAAAAGGGCTGTCAGGATGGCACTTTCTTACTCAGTGGCTTTGCTCCCTGCTCACATCAGATCTGCTGATGTTAGGGGAGACAAGTGAAATTGTACTATCTCAGGGCTTTAACTGCTGGCTACCTAACAGTGTCAGATATGCTCAGTGGTTCATTATCATCCAAACTGATTCATTACCACTCTTTGCATGGCTCCTCAGACCAGCATCTCAGCCCCCCAGGAGAAGCGCAATGGATCAGGGGAGCCGTGAAACTACTTGAAGCAACTTGGTGTCCAGTCAGGCAGGTTTCCTGTGCAACCAGTGGCCTGCAGGAGTAGTACAGCTCTCAAGGGTTAACTGGGTTGTCCCATCTCTGCACTGTCACCAGAATAAGTGACTGTCCCCATGCATGTGAGAGGTGAAGAGGTGACAGCCAGGACAAGGAAGGGCAGCATTGCTCCCCTGAGAAGCAGTAAATGTGACCCCCTCTGCCCTTGTGTGCCATTTGGACAAAGTGACTTCTCAGAGGCAGATTAAGTTGATCAATTGATGGTTCTCACTATTTATCTAAGTACCAACATGGCCCTTGTCATCCCCACCATTAAGCGGCTCTCTGAGCATAAAACTTGCAGCATCCCAGAGTGATAAGGGAGAGCAGCTATGCCATCATATAGGTGCTGTCTGGCTCAGGGAATTGAGGGACGACATGTGAAGCGCACTGTGACTTCCAGCTCCAGGTGAGAGATATGTGGGATGAGTCAGATGTACAAGACTATGGAAGAGCTGAGTGCCAAGGCTGGGATTGACTATGACTCCTAAACCAGCCAGTGTGCCAGTGCCAGGGATATATCTTAACTCTCTTGGCACTCACCTGGATTTGGAGACTTTTCCCATGGCTGCCATTAAGCACCCTGGTGAAACTGGGATTCAGTCTGAAATCTTTCCCTAAGCTGTGCTGGGTTTCAGAGCTACCTGCTGGTTTTCCTCCTAACACATGGACAGTGGTGGAAGTGCTGGTACTTATGTGAGGAGATTCATCAAAGGTGGTTGACAGAAGAACTGAAAAGTGATCACAGTCCCAACTTTCTGTCTTCATCATGAAGTCTATCCTTGTTGGCCTTTGAAATTCATCTGGAATATAAATATAACTATACCATATTTACTTGTCTGTAGTACTCACAGGGCAAAGACATTTTAGGAATAAGATGTAAATGGAATGTCAAAACATTAGAAATCTTAGAGAAACACATCTTGTCAAGTAAGTTTTTCATATTTTCATGACTACATCTGAACAACATAATTAATTCTATCATCAGCCACAAGCAAATGTCTTTATTAGCCACAAACTCATTCCTAGCCATTCATGATCTGATTTTTTACACTTTCAATTTCCATTGAATTCACTGAGAGTTTAGAAAACTCAGAGCTTTAGAAAACTCAGGATATCAGAAGCTAAACATCTTCATGTGTATTGATTTTCTTCTATTCTAGCTTTCATTATATAGGAAGGTGAGCCTATTAATTCAAAATCCTTTCAAGACTGTAACATCAGATGTACAGTAAGGACAAAGTTACATCTAAACTCATGTCATTTTAAAAAACTGTTCATTTGAAAATTAAAACTTAAGTGAATACACAGTTCTTAACATTGTATAATTCCAACCAAGAAGGCAGACAAAATATCACTGTATTTTTGGTGTGGAGAAATTCCCCAAAACTAAGAAAGAAAAAGAGAAACAAAGAACATTGTATAAAACCTTTTCCCCTTCCTCCATGTATTCAATAAAATCCTGAAAACCAATTTGCCTTAGTGACATAAAGCATCACAGTTAGATAAAATCAGCAGAGGCAGTTACTTAATAATAATGTAATATAACACATTAAAAAAAAATCATTAGCATACAAATGCTGTATGTGTATTTGTTTCAATAAACTTCATGCTGCTATTTCATATATGATGACTTAGAAGCAGTGCCCACTTCCATAGATGTCTGCCAAGCCTTTATGTTCAAGAGAGCCTTAAAATGATCCTCACTTGTAAAGATATGAGAATTCTGAAAAACATCCCAGCTCACAGTATTTTAGAGTCTGAGTTCAGGGTCACTACCATTCCTTTTTGAATTCTCGAATGGAAAACAGATATTTCTTTGAAATATACCATCTTGAATGATACTGCAGCCAGAGAGGCCCAGCTTATCAAAACAGCTTTGGATCAGGAAGACCCCAAAAAATGTTTGGGTTTTCCAGAGTGCTTGAAATCCTGCGGCTCCTGATATGACAACTCTTGTAGCAACATTTTGTCTGAGCTCCTGGAAATGTGGCTGTTCACTCTGGTGTCTAAAGGAGCTCTGGGGGCATGTTTAAGAGAATGTGACCCCACGCTGTAAGTCTGGAGCATGTCTTGGGATTCTGGATGGAGGGTGGATTTATGATGAGCTTGGGAGCCAGACCTGAACAGGCTGTGAAATGCTTTCCAACACATATGCAGCAGCAGAGATACAGCTAAGCAAGCCTAGAGCAAGCTCCTGGGTATTAGAAGTCTACATGACCAGCTAGGATAGGGTACAAGCACAGAAGCAGGCAGGAGTTCCTTTAAGAGGCAAAGCATGCTACTCCTCTGCAAAGATAAGGAGCCCCTGGAGGTCATGTTTGGAGATACATACCCAAGTAAGGGTAGGAAGAGCTGAAAAACTAAGTCCATTTACCCCAGGTTCTCCTCAGCACTGTACACACTGTCCAAGCTAGGGCAAAAGACCCAGAGCGCTGGCTTTGCAACCTCCTGCCCCACAGTTCTGGAACTTCTCCTACACTGTGCATGCTGTTTAGCAGCAACTGCAAATCATTATTGACAGCTGTGGTACATGAATAAAACAGCTTGGTAGTGATCTGGGAAATCTGTCTGTACAACTTACAAATTCTGTTTGATATCGAGGACTTGCTCTATGAGTATCTTGCTTGAATTACAAACTCTCTTTTGAATGTAGGGCTGATCTTACTCTTCTGTCTCTTTACATCTATTTTTGGCACAAAATTATGTCCAGAGGGCATGACATAGTGCCAGAATTTGATAGTCACTGAACCTTGGCAATCTTCTGTTTGTATGGCAGTATCCTTTGGTCAGAAAAGAGGCCAGACAAAGCAACGTAGTCAGTACAGGCAGGTTGGTAATTAAGCAGTGTATCGCCTGGTCCTGGGTTCTTGTTGGCTCATGGGCCTGTTAGTGGGTTTGCTGACAAAGGAGCAGTGGAGGTGCAAGAGGAGAGGAAACCTGGAATCACCCAACCCCAGCCCAAGGAGTAATTCAGTCTGTCAGGGAAGCATTGCAAGGAAGGATGTTTAGGCGATCACTGTTCTGCCCCCTTGGCTCCTTGTTCTTCCTACGATAATGACTGATCTTTGAGCAGTCCGAGTGTTAGGTGTGTTTACATGCCATCTGCCTTGAAAGCAAAATATCTTAACCAGAATGCCAACAGGGGAGCTTGTAAGCACCTGCGGGAGCTGGACAAGCTGGCTGTAATCTCAGGGCCCAAGGTAACAGAGACAGAGCATACACATTCACTGTGGAGAGTGCAAGTAGGCGCACAACCATGTGCTAAAGGCTTCGGCTTTGCTCAGGTCTAAGGCCAAATACGCAGGTCCAGCACAGAAGTCTGATGCCTTGTGTGGCAGCAGGAACTTTATCAGGGATAAAGATATTTGAGATATTTGAGACATTTGAGATATCTCAGCTTTGTGCTTTTGTTTCAGCTAACAGCACCAGGCTGTTGTGTAGCTGGAGGCATAGACTGCTCAAGGAAGGGTCACCAGGACCTTTCTGAGCTCTCACACCCATGCAATATTAGGTAGCACTTTCTGACGATGGCTGAAAATTGCCATGAATGCCAAGCTAGTATACCCATGCACGGGGCTTAGTGCAGCATAGAGCGTCTCTCTTCTTCCTATAATCCAAAGCAACAAGAAAAAGCAGCTGCTTTGCTTCAGAGGTGGCTCCAAGTATCCAGCTTCAGACAGCTCCAGAAATGTAAGACAAAATTATTTGGGATCAGCTTCCTAGTGTGAACATCCCTCACTCAGTGATGTCAAGAATCAAACCAGCATGTCTGCAATAAAACAGATCTAACAAAGACCGCTCCTGGTGATGCTCTGCTGTCAAACCAACACCAAATTTCTCTTTCATTATGTTCAAATCAGTCTCATTAGTTCAATCAGACTTCATTTTTCCAATGCTTGGGGCCTTCTTGAAGTAAGGCACATTCACTTCATCTTGATTTATAGCCCATGGGCTGGTTTCATTGGTTTGTAAACTGAACTCCTACACATTTTTCCTTCCTTATGGCTGTATTTTCTGTCCTCTTCCCTCCCAGAGCTGCCTGTCTGATCAGCCCATGTGCTGTGTAGGCTAGTTAAAGATTAACACAGCCAAATTGTGGCAGTGCAAATCTTGAACATGCACGGAAACATAGAAAACAATTTTGCAAAACAAGTTACACAAGCACTTCATGAAAAAGGTTTGCTTATAATATTTCTTTTTTGTTTGGTTTTATTATCAATCAGTGCCCAAAATTTAGGGCTGTTTGCAGTTCTACCTTCTTGTAATGAGTGTTAAACCTAAAACTCACGCTGAGAGACAAGAATTCAGTAATTTTGCAGGAGGTTAAGGGTCTGGAAGCTTGTGTTACTGCCCAGGCTCCCAGACGACCTTGGTAATTCACTTAACATTGCTCTCTTTCAGAAGTGATGGAGATGCTTGGGGTTTTCATGTTTCATGATAGCAGACTGGGATTTCCCAGGTGCAGTCATCTCACTAAATGAATATATGGCCAGACTCTGGTGGAGAGAGGTCCATGGACAGGTGCATGGGTGGAGGTCCCTGTGCTCCTTGTGGCCACACTGCTGCCCTTGAAGGTTTCTCTCCTGCGTGCATGGATCCAGCACCACCCTCAGGGCTGGCCAAACTCCAGAAGACTGCCTATCCCATAATCTCTTGCTGCAGCTGACTTGGGGCTTGGAAGGATGCTGTGGCCTCATGATGTAGCAGCAATGATGCTTCAGTATGAGGTTAGAGACAGAGTGCGTATATAAGAGTGTTTATAAATATGGGTTCAGGCTGAAGAAATAAAGACAAAATAGAGTTTAATAATTCAGAGCCTAATAGAGTGGTCAGACAGCTGACTGGTCCCGCTTTCTGCAGCCATGCCCTATAGAGGGAGGGGAATGGTTGAATATCTGTAGGAACTTGCTTTCCCTGTTTGCCTTCCTAAAGCCAAGCCCCAGCACTCACCATTTAATAGCCCCAGTTCTCAGCAGTTTTTGCATCCCATAGGAGGAGGGTCAGCATTTGTTCCTCTGGGCATTAGAGAACCCATCCCAAGTGCTTAGAGCAAAATTCCCCTGGGAAAAGCCTATGCTAAGACAAGGTACTTGACAAGGCTCCCGCATTTTCTGGTGGGATACAAGCCTGTAATGATCGTTAACCACAGCACTTAGGCAGCTCTTTTGCACAGCCTGGGAAAAATCTATGCCTTCTCTGTGTTAAACCTGTACAGCAGGAGCTACTTGCATCTGCCTCAGCAGGGATCCCTGTTTTACACCAGTACAGACATTAGAAAGCTTGGCTGGAAATGTCAAAGATGTTTAAAATCCTTTTTTTTTAGGTATTCTGTGTTTTATCATCCTGCCGTAATAACATGCCTCATTTTTTTCCTCTCTGATTTTCTTTTCCAATTATAAATACTTTTCACAGGCATTCCTAGACTAATATGATATTATTGGGATAATGTCTTTGTGCTACTAACCTCAGAGCAAACATAGCCTGATAGGATGTCATGTTGAGTCATAGGAGTCTTTTTCAAGACAGGCTCACAAGTATTCAGTCTGTATTTGTTTTACTTCTGTCTGCCTGCTCGAGTATCTGTGTCAAGAATTCCCACCGATACCAGCATCCAAATCCACATTTTTTCTCCACACTGGTGATTTGTCTAAAGAGCACCTACACTTCTGTGGGGCTGGGCTTTCTGCTCATAACCACGATGCTAAAACCCTTTCTTCCTTCCCTACAGAGAGACTGGAGCATTTGGGGACAATATGAGTCCTATGGCTTCATGTCCTACTGTGGCACTGCCAGAGCTGGGAGGAGCACCCTTGGGAGGGGAGTTGGTATCCTATTGCCTTTCACAGTCAGGGCTGGGAGGATGGAGGGAGCTAGTGGTACAACACACAGGTCAAGGGAAGTGAGGGGAAAAATGACTGCCCAACGTGAAGGGCATCTGCTACGGTGATGGGCATGGTTCAGACCGTTTGGTCTGGATTTGCACTGTGGTGTTAGTTAGCTTCAACTACTCCAATAAACATAGGAAAATTGCATAACTGCAGATCCAACATAAGAGTCACTGCAGTTTCTGCCTTTCACCAAGGGATGCCCCGTGCTGGACAGGACACTGAACCGCAGCATCTCCAATAGTGCTTCAGCTTCCTTGGCAGAAGTTGTGGTGGGCGCAAATCAAAAGAGAAGGCAGAAAAAAGGAGCGAACCAACCTCTTCCCCCTCCCAGATCTGGGGCCTACTTACCCTGGATGCACTTGCCCTTCTGGTCATCTTGCCTCCCATGGATCTTCACCATAGCCTCTCTGGGACCCCACCTGGATATCTGCTGCAAAGCTGGGCAGTTTTACTGGTGACGTATGTTCAATTTAGGAATCTTCTCCAAATTGGTCTATTATACCAGATGGGAGGATGCCAGAAAATCTCACCTTCATTGCAGTGGGGATGGGCAGTGTGCTACCATACACTGCGGAAAAGGAGGGAGGGACCAGGCAGGGATTACAAATCCCAAGGGCATGGACTGCCATGAGGCAAGGGTAAAAAAGCAATGTACAGAGATGCTAACTCTCTTCAGCACCCAGCTGGGGAACAGGCGAATTGATTTTTCATCATTTCGGGCACTGTCAGCTACAAACTAAAAGGCACAAATGTCAAAATGCTAGTGGAGACCTGCAGCTTTCCAGAAAAAGCCCACAGCCATTTCTCTGATAGCAGCAGCGCAAATACAAGTAGTTTTACTGCATGCCAATTTCTTCATAAATCTCTTACCTCAGGGAGCCAAGTGCTTAGAAAATATTTAGGGGGACTGGAAGCTTGCCGGCTGCTTAGCTAATGTAGGTCTTGAAATCTCTGATGATGCTCCAAAGAATGCCGGGCTGCATTGATGGGCCAAGTTCCTTTAGATCAGGCAGAAGATGATGTTTTGGCAAGAAAAATAGAAATCCAACCAGGTGCCTCTAGAGAAGGAGGGTTTTATATTTATACTGTGTGTCACACAAATCCGGATAGGGCCATCCCCAGGACTGTGTAAATATTAAATTCAGCCTAAAAGCTGAGACAAGCAGTAAGTGCCTGCAGAGTGGGCGACTCTCCAGGAGGAGACAATGGCTGGCTTTTAGCACATCCCGCTTTTTTATTTCCTTAAACAACTTGACTTGTGTAACCCTGCAGTGTACTGCCAATTGCTCGAACTCAGCTCCCTGCTCTATATCTATGCATCCACTGAGACTTTCTGTTCCCATGGGTGGGATGTAGCTGAGGTGATTTTCCTGTCTTTCTTCCTCTGCTGCATATGTGGGTAAATGGAGACAGTTAATGATGTTGAATCTTCTCAGTTGATGCTGAAGGCCTTTCCCTTCACAAAGCTACTCTGTTACTTTTCAGTACAAAATTTAAGCAGGGTTGGTTTGATTTTTACTTCGCAGCTTGCTAAGACATAGGAAAGAGTGAGCTTCAGCAAGGGTGTGACGCCCTGGTGTGGGAGAAAAATTTATTTCCGGTGTTTCATACTTGGTAAGACTTGCTGTCCCCATCGTATGGCAGATGTTGGTACCCTTTGGCCCCGCATGGCTTTTACATAGGAAGTTTGCTCCTGACTTGTAAATATGAGAGGTTGTTTCCATGGTTATTCCCGACAGTTCCATCCAAAATATTCTCTGGTTGTTTTGCAGAAGCAATAGAGAGTTGGTGGTGAGAGATGGTCCAACTGCCACTGTCCTGAGACAAAGAGCTGCTCTGATTACAGGAACAAATAGATACACGGGTTTGGTTGCATTTCCATCTTTGTGTCAGGGCATTTGTCATTCTCATTGCTGAGAGTGCTGTGGTGGACAAGCCTGGTAGTAGGTGACAAACAGCTTTTCGAGAGTGAAACTTGGTCTTTTCAGTAAGGAAAACATGAGATTTTGATGCCATCCAAGAAAACTGAAGAGCTGCCTGTCTGTTAGCACTCACCCTCTGCACAAGGTGGATTTTGTCTAAGTGAGAACATTTTTACTTATCTGACTGGTGACAGACAAATCACCCCCCTGGTGATAAACCTATTTTGTGGACTGTCCTTTGCAGGTATCTGTATGGCCCCTGTCCCTGTGTTATCTGTCAACATTTTCCTGCTTCCAATGGGCAAGGTGTGTTGTTTTTCTCTTTTTGCAGTTAGAAAACCAAAGCACAAAGACCTCAGAGTCTAAATCCACAAAGTCACTGAGATGTCTGATTTTTGTGTGTGTGTGTGGCTGGAGCTCTGAATGCCTTACCTGTAGTTACGAAATAAATATGCTGTACATGGAGCACCAGCAAGTGCAGCAGTTCCTCCCATGAGCATCCCTCTTCCCTAGCCATGAGGGTTCCCATTCTGTGCCCGCTCCAGAGAAAGTATCACAGAGTCTCTGCAGCTCCCAGCACAAGTACAATACCAATACAAACAAAATTAAATCCAAGCATTTTCTGAGTGGGGTTTTGCTCTTTCCACTACCTCCTATAGCTCTGAAGTTCAAGGACACCTTGTAGTTTATGCATCAATATCCATTTTATACTATCTATCTACTCTTTTGACACACTTTGCGCTTTCCCCACTTAGCTCTGTTAGCCTGCAATCACTGCACATGGCTTCCCTCTCCTTGTTGCCACCTTTGATAAAGGAAACCATTTTCAGTGTTTCAGCACTGCTGCTTACCTCTAAAAGGACAGTGTCACCTTAGGACAGTTAAAGGGATTGCATAACCACAAATGATTTCCACAGTTAACAGCAAAAAGGGAAATAGCTGTTTGCAAATAAACGCCCTGCCGCTGTATTGTGGTGTTGAGGATCTGAAAGGAGCAATGGTTTTAAACTAAGGGAGGGCAGATTTAGACTGGATTTAAGAAAGAAATTTTTTACAATGAGGGTGGTGAGGCACTGGAACAGGTTGCCCAGAGAGGTAGTGGAGGCCCCATCCCTGGAAACATTCAAGGTCAGGTTGGATGGGGCTCTGAGCAACCTGGTCTAGTTGAAGATGTCCCTGCTCTTGCAGGGGGGTTGGACTGGATGACCTGTAAAGATCCCTTCCAACCCAAACCATTCTATGAGTCTGTGATTCTATGATGAAAGTGAAATGAGCTAGAATCAAAAATGAACCTCACTCGTTGATTTTTCTTCTCTAAATAAAGAGAAAATAAAAACCCAGTCTAGAATGTAAACATCTGCCGTCACTACAGTATTTGGAAATTTAAATGGGAGTGTAGAAAATCTGGGCTGGGAAGCGCTGCCAGCGGTGCACAGTGGCCCTGAGTCTGGCCTTTAGAGATAAGCGTGTTTTTGCCAGGATCCTTTCAGTGGCCGGGTGGCCCTCTACCTCTCCTAACACGATCTCATCAATTATCGCTCGGCGTAGTTAAATAAAAATAAACAACTGCCGCCGCGCCCCGGATACTGCTTTGAAGCACTGCCACCCGGTGGCACTTCGCCGGCGGTGTCACCGTGCCACCTGCGAGCGCGGGACCCAAACCCTCCGGGCGGAAGAGCCGGTGCCAGCGATGGGCTGGGCAAGCCCGGTCCTCAGCTCTGCTGTGGGGACCAAGCATCCCCCGCTGAGCTCAAGGGGTACTTATTCACTCTCCAGTCACTGCTTCTAAGGGGAGTTTCTGTTGCCTCCTACGTGGCATTTTGCCTTCAATGCAGCCCTCAGTTTTATCCCTTTGCAAGGGTATCCCTTCCACAAAGACCCGCTGGGCTTCAATTATCAACCTCACAGTGAATTTTTAATCTCATGGCTATTTTACAGCGAGTCAGCTTAATTAATCCTAACAGTCAGTCTCGTCTCTAGACTGTGGTTGTGGTTAGTGAGAGTCCGGGGGACTGGATCGCTTAGTCAGCACTTCCTGATGTCCAAAGTCTTTGCTTCATACATTTCTGACGAGGCTTGAAGCTTGCTGGCTCCTCTCTGTTCTGATCTATTTTTAATTAGCAGTTTGGGGCCTTTGCTCTTACAGCCATAGAAAGTGATCTCCACGGCACAGTCTCATTTGTCTCTATGTATGGGTGTTGATGCCTGTGCAGAGAGCTGTAACATGTTGTCCAGGCAACAGTATGCTTGAGAGCAAGGAGGGGAAAGCATATGGACAGCTCTTGGGAAGAGGTTTGCTGGATGCTGCAGGACAAGATGCCAGGATACCTAACTAGAATGGCAGCACGCCTACGGAAAGAGGACAGGGAGCCAGTGATGGAAAACTTGCTATTTTTTGATGAATTAGCTCCAGATTATGCCAGAATGACAGTTGTTTTCACTGTCCACAAAATCTGTGCAAAGCAGTCAGGAGAACGGCAAGCTATCAGAATTAGCCCTCTCAAAATGAACTGCTTCATGGCATGGTATGTATAATTTCCCATTTTTCTCTCATCTTACTACAGGGACAATTCAGTATCCATGACTTGGTAACAAATCTATCCATCTTGATCATGACACAGTTGCAATGCATCAGGGCCAAATCCTGCAAGGGACTGAGTATCTTTTGAAACCTGCTGAGTGCCTTTGGCTATACCCTTGTCATTAAGAGGAGACAGGCAGGCTCAGCACTTCCCGCCAGCATTTTAGCAAGGGCTGGGACAAAGTCATGGAGTCCTTTGGCACTGTGCAGCCCAGAAGGGCACAGAAGAGGACGATGGGGACTGTTCAACCCAACCAAAATCTGTGCAAAGTCTGGCGCTTTTGCTTACTGTGTTTACAAGGGATATTGTCATTATTTATTGATTGGTTATTTATGTTGCAGTAGCATTTTGGCCGGGAACCCTTAGGCCACATGCATCAGGGGCCGTACTAAAACAGAACAGAGTTCTGTTTCACAACTTTGCTCCAAAGGAGCTCATGGTCAGAAAGTGAGACAAGAGACAACAAATGAGTACTACAAACAGTGGCATGGGAAGGGAACAAGGGGCCAGTATTATTATGTATGAAAAAGGAATGAATACACAGTCAGCTATTGTTGCTAAAAAATCACAGGAATGGTCGACTCACCTGCCTGTTTTCCCTTCCTAGCTAGATTTTCTGCAAAGCCAGAAATGTGTCTGTTGCTTTCGATGTGCTAGATTTGCTATACATCTTCCTCAGAAAGTTCCTGACCTAAAACACATGGAAAAAGATGGAAGTGTTTTTGCTGGCTTCAGTGAACCTTGGATGAGCCAAAAGTTTTAAACGCAGAATACTTTAGTGGAAATGAGATATGTTTTCAGTCAAACTTTTATCAGCCTAAAGCCCTGTGCCTCAAAAGATTTATTCAGGGACTTCCTTGTTTACTAGTACTACTAGTTTACTAGTTCCTCTAATTTTTTTCCCCTTTAATTAAATGCATTCCAAAACCAACGCCTGCATCCTAATACTGGGATTGTTTTCTGCTTGAATCAAAATATTTTAGTCTCAGATCCAGATTGTGCATTTTCACTAATCTTAGTTACAATGCAAATCATTTCCTCTTAATAATGCCACCAGTCTGACAGCTATTTCACATGAGGATCTTTTAAGAATGTTTTTGTCCAGCAATTGTACAGTCTGAGCAAGTATCTGGATACTTCTTAGATGACATGGGTTTGCGCAACAGCTGTAGCTGAGGGTACAGCAGGTATTTGGATACCTGTACCTTATTTCTGTTTACAGTCATAAAGGTAGAAATGGAAATGTTTGTGGATCTTATGTCTTTTTTTCTCAAAATCTGTCCCCATATATTTTGCTGCAGAACTACTCTGTGCTCTGAGATTAAAGATAGTCAGAGCTGCTTTATACAGGTTCTTCCCCTGCTTTTCTCTTGCTGACCCAGAATTTTGAAGGAACAGTGACTTTAATTGAAAGAGCAGGTATCCCACCAGTAACTATCTTTGTTTGCCTGTCCCCTCCATTGCTTACTCAAGTTCAGGCTCATTACAGTTAGAAAATCAGCTTTGATGGTGATAAGAAGTAGCAGTAATCCTGCTCACTAGTGCCACTGCTCATGCAGGGAGTCTGAACAGACCAGGCACCTAGGAGCAAAGCTGTCATTGTGCCATCAAAAGAAAAAAAAAGCAGTGGCACAAAACCCCACTCATTTAGAGAAAAAGGCCCATCTTCTAATATCTTATAAAAGTGGAATAACCTATGAGAGAAAGGGATGAATCTAACAGGTACCTTCAATGAGCATCAGACTAGTCAAGGGCAAGAAGATAAATAAGCAAAGTGAGAAAAGTGAAACTCAGAGCAGTACAAGCCTTTAGCAAATGCTGCATCTCCTTGGCAGAAGAAAAGATCTCTCTTCTGGTTACAACAAAGAGGCAGAAAGTCACTCTGCCAGCACTTTGGTACTGATAAGCCCAGCAGATGATTGTAATCACTGAACATGTCTTAAGTAACAGGGCAAATCAACTGGGAGTTTTTATTTAATACTTTACTGGCTCCAACTAAAGGTCTGATTTACCTTGCTCACAGAGTCGTCATTAGAAAAAGCATCTTCCCAGGCACTCAGCATTCAGTTAACTCTGCAAAGAAGAGGAAGAAATAATTCCAAAGCCAGAAGATTGTGACACTTGGCAGGAGAGGCTGTTTAAGCAATTGATGTGAATATCTGGAAAAAGAGAACAGGATGGGAGATGGAAGCTCATGGTCCAGAGAGAGGGACAACACCTTCCCATACATGTAGAGGTTACGCCCATTCCTTTGAAGGTGAGGCACTGGCCATGCCATTGAAAGGGCAGTGGGCACAGATCTGTCCCAGCAGGGTTGTTTTTATATTCCTCACACTACAGATCAGACCCTCAGCTGGGGGGAGATTTGTCTGTGAAGTAAGGTAACTTGATTTAGGCATCCAGGGGTACATTAGTGGAGCTCTACTCCATGTGGTGAGTGGAGTTCAAAGCACCATTCAGCTCTCCGTCATCATTGATCACATCTCCATGGCCTGAAATGGAAACTTCGATGCACACCTGTAGATGCCTAAATGTAGGTGTCCCCTTCTGTGAGCTGAATGTCAACTGGACAGCTGAAGCAAAGCCGTCAGAGCTACACCAGTTGGCAGTAGCTATAAATCTGATCCTATTATTTTCCTGGCTTCAGGCATATATATGTCCTTATTTACATTAACCAGAGTTAATGGACACAGTTTGCTAACAAATTCACTACTGGCAGCAGGACAGAAGTGAAGGTGTTTTACGGATCTTTGTAAAATAGATTGCTAACTATTTGTGAAATATTAAATTCAGAGGCTTATGCCTGGAATATTTGATGTAGTTAATGATGCGTCTGTGACCTCCTTTGTGCTTTTGTGGTTTGGCCAAAGCATTCGTACATCTGGAGTTTGGCTTTTTCATAAAATGTTAAATAAAGGCAAAGTTGTCATCACATATATGAGAAAATGCAGAGCTTTGTTTGTTGCCTTTGAAAATTCACCTTCACTGGGTCTGTTCTTTTGGGTAAAATGCCACATTTTAAATATCTGTTTGGATGTAACAGAACTTTTGCCGGTTTCAAAGAATGTAATGCTTTACTTGCTGCAAGTTGGGGCAAGGATTTTCCTCTCGCTCTGTAGTGCAACACACATGCACACACTGCCTTAAATGATCTCGGTTTGCCTGCAAAGACTTCCTGCAGGGCTGTGCAATAGCATGGCAAGTAATAGCTTAAACCTGCTTATAGCAGCATCTTTTAAAAAAAAATTTGCAGCCAGTGTCACATTTAGTCAGCACAGGAGATGCTGTCAGTGCTGTAGCTGAGACTGCCAAATTTTAGCCTTGAAAGATGGTAGCTCAGCCTTCCTCTCGTGTCCTGCTCTCCCCACTTCTTGGGGTGAACAGGCAGGCTGTGGATTCATACACAACCTGCATGTGCCGTGGCACGCTGTGAAACGGTGAACTGCAGGCAGTGCTTTGAGGAAGAGGAGCTCTGGAGGGGAAGCATATGCTAAAAAATGTGCTAAAACCTGCCTTTTGAAGAAGATACCTCAGAGTCTGAAGAAATAAAGAAAAAATGCAATTCTCTCTTATAACTTTTTCTCTCTTTCCACAACAAAACAAACAGATTTTAAGTAATTTCCTGAGGTAATCGATTGATCTGGTTTTCTAAAAAGGCTTTTATAGTCCTTTCCCTGTGTTTTTTGGAGCATGATTATATGACTTGAAAATTTATTCACCTGGCCTTTTACACAGGTCATTTTAGAGTTCATCTCCATTATTTCTTTTCTTGCATGTATAATGGATTTTTCTTCTTCCCTGATTCATTATATAGTATCGTTTTGATATACTTATACAAAAGATTTGTTAGTGGCCATTTTCTCTTTCCACCTCTTCTTTTTATTAGAGATTTTGCTTGGTGACTCAGGATTTATATCAGTTCATTTCAGTTCTTGGAGGAATTTGGGGGCAGTTGTGCTTGGCACTTTGTAGGTTAGTTGCTTAGCTACCTAGCTTGGTCTAGGAACATCTCATCTTTTTTTCCCTCTATATTTAGCATGTCCACTGTAGTCTGAACTTTCTTCTGTGTCTCCTTTCATCCAATACGTTAGCAGGCTTTTATAAGGTTTTTCTAGCTAGCTCTATGGGAGACTGAGACAGAAGATTTTCTTAGTTAGTGCTTTATTGTTCCAGTTGCCACTTTTCAGCGGTCGTCCCTTTTGAATGGACTTCTGTGATTTCGTAGTACCATTGTGTGGTTATATTTCCTTAAGGAGCTGTCAAGATTTCTAGTTATACTGGCAATTTAGACTTGGTAGGTCAATTCAAATCTGGCCTGAGTATAAACAACTCCATTGACTTCACACATAAACACAGAGCGAGTTTTTACAGTTTCTGAAATAGCTGATCTTCTGTATTTGTCACTAAATGCTACTTTGTTTTAGGAAACAAATATCATCATTCAAAGGGCACAAGCTTGTAAATACATTCAACAGGTCACAGTATCCTGGGTCCACCATGTAATCTCTCACCAAATTAGGAGGTAATCAACAGGGAAGGTCCCTTTGAAAATGACAAAACAGATCCAAAATACCTGGGCTGTCTTCAGTCTGCACATTCCCCACTCCAGCTCCCAGGCTGCCTTCACATAGACAAAGATTTAGAAATAAGCATTGTGGCTTCAGAGATGTCCTCAGTGTGGAAGTGTGACCTTCCCCTGGGCTGCAGCTGGGCTGGCTCCCTCCTGTAGGTCTCCATGCTCAGCCCCACATAGATCTGGCCACATCCCTGCTGGGAAGGTGAGCGGGACAGGGAGTGAGCCAGCTATTCTTCCCTCCTCACAGCTGAACGCACAGGCCTGCCAAAATGCTGTTTTATTGGAGTAGGGGTGGCAAAGCAGGCGTAGGAGAGAGAAGGAGAAATAGCTACTACAGCTAGCTCCTCTTTGTGAGCAGTTCCAATGCAGCAGCCCCTCACTGGGGAGGATGAGCGGTGAATTGACTTTGTTGAGTCAAGAAGACCGAGACTTTCCAGGCTTTACCACCATCCCAGGCTAGGCTGTGGGACAGAGGTCCCCTACCCATCCCGCTGGCCTTTCCCAGAGCCACTCACTCGGGGGCCGCTCCTTCCCTAGCCAAGTCTGCCGGACATTTTCTTCTTGCTGCTCCCCTCTGGCTTTCCCTTTCCACTGCTGGCTGCTCCTACTTGTCATCATTTAGCGGTTTCAACTCCACCCTCCACCACAGAGGGCCCACATCTTCTCTGCCGTGCTCGCCTGCACTGGCAGCTCCAGCAGTGCTCCTTCCAGTCCTCCCCATTCAAGATCTCCCTCTCAGTCTTGGCTATTTATTCCAAGACCTGCTCTTCTGCTCTGCTCTGGTTTCACACAGCCCAGCTCTCTGAAAGGTCACCAGAGGAAAACTCATTTTTCTCATCACAAAAAATCAGAAATATAGTTGAAGTCCAGTTAATTAAAAAGACTGTTTCTTGCCTCATTCTTTCAGACTGACGAGGTTTCAGAGCAAAACAGTGGCAGCCAATGTGGACGCTGCAGATTCTCAGAAAGCAAAAGAGAAGGGGAGGGAATTGATCCAAACTGATGGGCGTAACAACTGTCAGTGGCGAAAAATACCACAACCCCACCAACTGCAGTTGGCCAACTTCAGTCCCAGCAGCGGAAGGTCTAGCCCTCAGCTAGGTTTATTCCAACCAGATCTGTGTCTGTCATAGTGCTGGATCCAAATCTGGGTGCGGGAGGGATGGCTATGCTGGGAAAACTGGAGTGGGTGGAAGAACACTGTGATGTGCCTTGAGGCTGTGCCCAACGTTAGATTTTGCTTAGAGGCAGTTTCTGGTATTAGCTCATGAATAAAAAAAATGCCATGCACAGTCAACTGCCAGCCACTGGGAGCTGTGGGGACAAGACAAACCAATTTTAATTAAAAAAAAAATTCCTCTCATATAATTCCTAACTGATCCATAACATGAAATGCTTCTGTTTCTCAGGTCCACATGCACAGCACAGTTCTGAAGCTGCTGAGATTCTTCACTGGACTCAGACTTTCATTAAACAAAGGAAAAAAAATATAAAATGTCTGGCCTTTATAGCTGTGAATAAAACCTTCCAAGCATGACAAGAATGTCAAATCTTGCCTATGCACAGAAGTCCATTGCTTTAACTACTTTAAAAGGCAGAATGGAGGAAATTAGCCTGGTATAAAGCTGGTTTATATCAGTATAGCTAATGCCATATGGCAGGGAAGCATACGGGCACAGCTCGCAGACACTTTTATCCTAATAGAGGACTAAGCACACAAGGGGAGGTGTTTGGGCCCAGGCTGGCAATCAGGGACAACCTAGTTTGGCACAAGTGATGCAGTTCCTGCGCCTGATGCATGGATGTTGCAGCTGCTCACCCCTTGGCTCATACAGAGCCTCTTGCACAGCAATTACGCCAACCCAAAACCTGGCTGTAACCTCGCTCAGAGCAAGGCTGCCGTGCCCATGTCAGAACAGATCAACTCCAGAAATGTCTAGCAATATCACAGCATTGGTGGGGCTTTGCTTTCCCTTGTTAATAACAGAAGCCTTCATGCAGACATACCTAGGGTGGCAGACAAGTCATCTTGCTGGCAGAGCTTACTGTGCTTGGGAACTGTTCTAACCTTTCAGCAGAAAAAGGGTCATTATGTCTGTGGAAACTGAGTTTCCCCTAGAAAGGATGACTGGTAGAGCAGAGGCAAAGTACATGTTTGCAGGACAGCCCAAGTCTGAATCTGCAGCTGCCCTGAAATGTCTGTTCTGAGATAAGTGTGTGCTGCGGTCCTTTTTCTAGTGGGCACTGACCCTAATGAAGACATCATTCCCTTGATGAGCTGTTTCTCAGGAGTGTAACTCCAACAGGCTTGTTCCAATGCTTTCTCCTGTTCCTTCTGTAACCCTCAAAGACACTCTGTCTCCTTTTCAGACATCCCAGAAACAAAATGAGCTTCAGACGGTTTCTGCAGCTTATATGAGCTCCCCGGGACCTGCAGAAGAAAGTCCTTCTGGTCTCTTCCTCCCTCATCCTCCAGCTCAGCTCTGCAGCTCTCTGTGGCAGATGGCAGAGCCTGATTTGTCCCAGGTAACCGCTCTGTGCCAGCACCTGGAGCTCTGCCCGGAGGCCCTGGGCCCCCAGGACTCTGTCCTTGGATCTGTGCTTCCTTTGCATACTCATCTTCTCAAATGGTCTCAAGCCACAAGCACAGATAGCTTGTGTTAGTGCTCTAACTGCCAACCAGCGCACATGGGTTATGGTATAGGTTGTGTACACTGTTTCTGTATTTAATTCAACAAAGAGGTATCATTACAAAACACCCAGGTATGCTTCCAGATTTCTTGCCTGAGAGTTGAGGTTCTGCATTTGCCTTTTGTCTGCCACCAATGTGACACCAAGATTATTAAGAGAGCTGGAAGGCAGAAGTACATTCACAAGGTCACTAGAAAAGTTCCTTACCACTTGGTTGTGAATAACTTTCCAAAATGGGGATGTTCATTTTACAATGGGCTTTTTCAAGTGAAATAGCTCTGGCATGCCTCATTTGAGCAAAGTGGCTCCTCTTGTAGCATCCTGCAAGGAGTTTCAAAGAGAGAAAACCTCCAGGCTGCCTGATGCGGAACTCCTAACAGCTATTCATTGCCTGAGAAGGAACTTCCAAAAACCCGTGCTCAGCTACTTAGTGGTGTTTCACTTCCATCTTCATTCCTGTGGGCTCTGTGTGTGTTTATTTGCACATATATAGCTCATGTTTGCATGTGCCAACCTCTGGAGATCCAATTTTTCTACACTATTGCAAGGGTAAACATGCAGCAAGAGTCCTGACTCTCTAACAAGGTCCTAGTGTGCTGCTGATTGTACAGATGCAGCCAGGGACAATCCTCAACCCCCCAGATTTCCTGAATAAAAAGGCAGCTGGAAAAGCTGGAATGACAAAGTAATATGAGCAAGATCATAGACTGTGTCAGTGGCAGAGCCAGGAGGGAACTCACATCACCCGTCACATCACCCAAATCTTGGTCCTGTTCCTCCCTTGCTGTGTCTTACAGACTTCATGCAGCCGCACGCTGAGTCTCAGGGTGGCAGCTCTGAAGAAGCGATGTTGAGACCTGCTGCTGCCTAGAGCCGCACTGTCCTCAAGCAGTGGAGAGGACTTGTTTGCACAGTGCTGGGAGATGACTCTGGCTTTGTCTCTGATAAGAGACAAAGGCTTTGTCACTCTGTAATTGTGAAAAGTCACTTTTTGAGGGTAGGAGGCATTTATACCCCTGAACAGCATCCAACGGGCTTCTTAGCCCTGAGGAAGCAGGCAGAGGCAGTCAGTGGGGGAGTGAAAGACAAGAAAACAGGGAGCAGATTCCTTAGAGATTTTTTTTGACCATTTGCTACCTGAATGCAAACACAGCAGTGTTTCCTGGCTCCTGACAGGTTCACCGTTAGCTTCTGCTTTTTTCCCTGCTATTCTGCCAAGGAGAGTCTGCAGGCTTCGCCACGAGGCTGTTGGCACATCGCTCGGGAGATCAACCTTCCCAGTTAATACCAGGTTACTCAGGCACGTTTCCCAGGTGCCACGCTTGGCACTGCTGGGGCAGATGGGCCTTTCCCAATTACTCACCGCATCCTGGGCCAGCTGGGACTGGCCTCTCCTCCCCCAGCCCCTCCATCTCCTGCAAAACCTCGCACAACCAGGGCTGAAACCCATCAGCGGTCCCAGCTCTGTGGCTGTGGCAAACCCTAAGGAAGAGCATGGGGCTGCGTATGCCAGCAGTGAGGGATTCCCCATGCTGCGGCAAACCTCAGCAGGCTGAGCAGCCAATTTCCCACTTCCTTCTAGTATTACCACCTCGAGCCCAGGGCATTCAGCAGCACAGCTGGGGACACGGACAGTCCTTCCTTTCTCAGGGCTTTGCTGCTCTTAAACCTGCAGCATGTATGTCCGCTCAGCAGTGGGTGAGAAACACAGAGGCGAGTGCCAACAAAAACAGGCCTGAAGGGACCAGTTTCTGTAGGAAATGCCAAAAGACTGAAATGTATGCACTGCAGTTCATGAACTTTGGGTGGGGAGGGCTACCAATACACTGTCAGGCGGAGGAATTGGAGAGGTTTGGCAGTCAGAGCAGACTGTGGAAATATGTGGAACAGCATAAGAAGAATTAGAGTAGGCGTAGGCTGTACAATATGGAGGTGAGCTCTGAGCACAGCGCTAGGGCAGCCGGAGGATCAGCCTCCTCAGGTGCAATGGAGGTGCTGAGAGAGCTTGAGGTGTCCAAAGCCAGCCTCTAAGTGTGCTGGAGGGGGGCCTGGCAACTTGGCAGCCATGCAGCTCTGCTTTGGGCTCTAGGAGGAGTGAGGCATTTAGTTCAGTGTTGGTATTTGCTCTGGGGTCCTGCTCCTAAAAACACTTTTTTCCTTTCCTGTTTCATTTAGCTGATTTGTTGTTTTTTCCCCTGTTTTCTTTCTTAGCCCTGCAGTGGTGGCTCTGCTTCCTTCTCACTTGCAGGACTGTACACTAGGCAGGAGATCTGTCAGGTACCTACAGGTGGGATGCGAGCCTGGAGCAGAACCCAGATTTGGGAAAGCCACTTTCCAGTTTGTTCTAGGTATAGAAGCCTTTCTGTGTGGGATCCCTGAAATAGCTCTCTGTGGTGCTTTCAAATTATTCCAGGTGTTACACTGTACTATGGAAAATGGCACTTGAATACAAGGAAGGAAAGACCCACGGACTCCAGAAAGATGGAAATGTAAGTGATGTGTTGCATGCAGGCAGTGGGAAGCATTAGAAACCATTGGGTAAGCTGCACAGCACCGGTATTACTTTGGAAATCCTTTTTCAAAGCAAAATCAGTAGGACACAGCCACATCAGACACATATCATTTTTCTGTTTGCAAATGCTTTTAGACACTTAATCATAGCCTGTGGCACGTTCACAAAAGGATGTGCATCGGAGTGCACACTTGGTCCATATGCTCTGGAGCAATCCCCAGTTCCTCCTCAGTTACAGCCAAAAGTGGCAAGAATTTTGGGAAAATCATCTGTCTTGTTATGATTAAGAGGATGGATGTATTCCCTCCCATATATTATAGCCAATGCTTTCTTCATTATTAATCTCTTAAATGAGACAGTTACTCCCAAACGCACCATCTTCCTTTAATAATATCAGATCTTCAAAGCTTCTGATCTCTGCTCCCAGACAGCTTTTTGTTTCAGTCTGTCTTTATCTGCAGCTTTGTTTACTATTTCTCTTGTTTGGTAAATCACAACTTTTCACATGCTGCCACAAATGCTCTGTGTGGCCAGACTTCATTCTATTAATGTTCACCTTCAGCCAAACACTGCCTGCGTGAGGATTTTGGCTCTTATTTTTGATGGGAACTCAGCAAGGAGAGGCATATGCCTGCCACCACCTCATGCCACTTCTCTTGGGGCTTTACTTTTTCCTCTGTGCACCTTTTGGTAAAGCACCATTGCGTAAGAGCCTAGCAAGACAGCGGTGTGCTTGAGGGTGTCTGGGGGCACAGACACGATTTCTCCCACACAAGTGATCCCACCAGAATCCAGCCCTGCTGCCCTGTGACAGGGGGCAGGAAACAGCAAGGAGTCAGAGGAAAAGAGTAATTCATGTCTATGCAAGAGACAGATCACTGAACAAGAAACTTTTAAGTCCAGCAACCCAGTGAGCAAATATGAACTATGTGAGAAAGAGAGCTGCAAAGGGGAAGAGGAAAAGCCAGTCTCTGGAGACAGGATAATGCAGGTCTGACAGCCTAACCTGGCTTTCCAACAGAAGGCTAGAGGAACACTGCAGCAGGTTGCCTAGGGAGGCTGTCACCTCCCCAGCACTGGATTTTTTGAGCAAAAGCCATCTATTAGGACCAGTTGAAGGTAGTGCCTGTAGTACAGGTATGACTGCAGGACCTTTTGAGGACTTGTTTGTGTTATCCTGTTGCCCTCCAGATCTCTCCCACAGAGAGGACTGGCAAAAAAATCACTCTCTCTAAGGGCAGGTAGCCAGTTTTTGGGAAGGATTCTTTTTCAAAAAGTTATTGCCCTCCTCTGGGTTACCAGCCCTGGCTCTTCTAGCCAGCGTTTTACATTGTGTCTTGTAATGCAAACACCACCTCCCTCTGCCAGCAAAGGGAGAGGCTGACCTGGAGCCAAGAGAAACGAATTGTTCTCTGCTCATTTTCAATGCTGAAAATAAACAAATAGCATATGTGCCTAAAACTGCTTGGATTTACCGTTTTTACATCCCAGGTTACCCCGGTTCAGTGAAGGATTCTTAGGGGCATTTCTAACCTTGGCACCCTGAAAGGGGAAGGATCATGGTACCTAACACCCTTCAGGGGAAGGGAATCCTTAAAAGCTGGCCATGATCAACAGGCCAGCTTCACAAGCAGCACTACGTCTTCTTCAGCAGACTGTGGCCTTTGGGAAGTTCAGATCCAAACTCTGTCTGCTGAGCCCAGGTGTAGATAAAACTACCTTTACCTACCTTATATGCTGCGGCTGTATTGCAGGCAGGTAGTGGGGAGCACAGCCTACACTTGGGGAAAAGTTCTTGCTGGCTTTAAATAATTTTGCACGTTTGGTAGCATGTCAGACCATTTACATCTTTACGATGCTGCACACCACTCAAGCAGGAAAGTGCTTTAAAATCATAAACCTTCTTGTAAAGAAAATCTTAACCTTCCTGTGCTCATCAGAGTATGGTGCTCTCAGCTGGAGATTCCCACATCAGCTTTCTTAGGTTCCCGACATATTAAAGAGAAACCTGCAAGCCAAGATGATCTTGCTGCCATCTAGGAGGAGGCGATCCTATTAACTGAGGCATGAACCTAGATCTCCTTGCTGTGCAGACTTGTCTGTCAAAGCAAATGTGGGAAGGAGAGCTCTGTCCTGTCAGCACATGTGAGCACTGCTTAGGTTTGGTGCACTGTGATGGGCATCAGTGGGAAACAGAATTTAATGCAGTGCAATGTAATGCAGTGCGGAGCTGAAATAACCGCTGTCGGGCAGGTGGTTCCTGAAGTGCCCTTCCAGGATCAGTCACCACCACGGCTTTATGCAGGTAGGAGCGGCAGCAGTCTCCTGTGCATGGCGCAGAACAGGGCTGGTGAGGAAACGCAAGAGGGAGCACAGGACAGTGTTTAATAATGAACATCTGGCTCTCAAAGCACAGGCTGCGAGAGGCTGATTTATAGGCACCAAGACAATAGACTATTGTGCTGTATCACAGGGACCATTTGACTGGCTCTATTCATTCTTACAGATATATGAACTGCCCATCTCTTATAAATGATCTCCTCCTTTCTTAGGTTGTTGCCTTCTCACTTCTTTTCTCTTCTGCTCGTCCTGGAGGGTATTTCTGAGCTGAAATATATAAATATCTGACACCAGTGCATTAATTTTTTTCCTTGACTGTGGTCAATGGCATCATGTAAGAGTGTTGTGTAAGGCAGATTTTCCTTCTTGTAGCAAAACCAGCTCCTCTCGCTATGACTTGTTCTGCCCTTTCATATTCTGGCATGTGTGTGCAGGGCTGCATGCACTGGGGGTAACGTGACCAGTCAATCAATAGTAATTATGATTGAGTGAGGATTAAGAAATCAGGTGTTCGGCTGCAAACAGCAAAGCTGCTCTTCCCAGGTTCTTAATGAATGGTGTCACCAAACATTAGTGAGGCCTTGAAAATCCTTTGAGAAAATTGATTTTGCATTGTTATTGTGTTACTAGGAAAACAAAGGCACAGTCAAGTCCCAACCTGAATTACGAACTGTGGTTCTGGGAGACCCCAGTTCTTGGCTTCCCAGTGTTGATGCCAAGGGCCCCATTCTCATGTGTTTGATGCTGTATTTCCCACCAGTGTAAAGTGGAAGAGAATTGCTATTTGAGAATAGAAGGAAGTATTTGCTATCTCCGCTCTGTTTCTATTTCCTTTGGTCCAAATAATGCTGCAGAGTACAAGATTAGAAGAGAGAAACTGCTGTCTAACAGAGTATGTTAGAAAAGTAGTTGGAAACTTAACATTCAACATCCAGGAAATGTCAGCACTAATATTGTTTGTGCAACGTTAATTCAGGCCCCTCCATGCATATGCATTTGAAGACAGACTATAATTGCACACATTGTTTCCTCTAGTCCCCTGCCTCATTTAGTACCCAGAAAGGGTGATGCTCAATTAGTGAGCAGCTAGTCAATAATCTCTTCTATCCTTATTGTTCAGTGGAAGGGTCCTGTGTCTTATTTAATGCCCATCTTTAAACCCTCATCTGAATACAGAATTACTCAGTTTCTCCTGGGCATGTCTCTGGAACTCTTTGGTATTTGGGTACTTCACAAATATTAGTGCTTTTTGTTGCAGCCTGCGAGTTTATTAGTGAGACCGACTCCCCTGTACCAGGGAGGGAACTGAGACACAGACCAAGGTTGGAAACCATCTTTGAATTTGGATGTCCAGTTTATGATACCAATGACTGGTTATTTCATTTTTAACCACTTGATATGATCAAAACCTGCAGCAGAATGACCTCAGTTTAGGATTACCACTGTTCAGGTCTTTCCCTACAAACCAGCCATGTTGGACCCTTGCTATTGCAGGTGTATGAGCTGGGGAGACACTGTGCTGCAGCTCTGAGCCTTCCTTGGTGCTCAGCAGTGTCAGGTGGATCAGGCTAGTTAAACATGGAGTAGAACAAACAGATCTGTTTTGACAGATCCAGCCAGACAGAGCAGGAGCATGTCTAAACCTCCTGGCAGAGCTGCCCGGGCAGGCTGTCAGCAGGCAGCCTGGACTCAGCCACGTGGATTGTGGTGGGCAGGAGGCTGGGCATGCTGCGCCAAAGCCCGCTCTGGAGACTGATCTTTCAGAACAGTACAGGCAAAGCTAATATAGCCTTGGCCTCAGGTTTTTAAGATTAAAAGCAGGACTGGTGCCTCTGGAGCCAAGAGGAAGTGTCAGTCTTCAGAAAGTGTCACCCCAAAATTGCAGGCCAGTTTTAAAAATACACTGCAAGCAATTTGTAGTCATATAGGAAATCTGTGGCAGGCTGGAAATACAATGCAGACACCCATCTCCCAGCCCTGTGTTTTAATAACAAGGCGGTACTTCCCAGACACTCATCTACTTAGTTATTTTTTCCTCTATCAGAAACATTCTTTACGCATGTCTATTTTTTTTTTTTGCAACAGCTTTACAAGGGTGGATCTCTGTTATAGGCCATTTGTTTACACAGAATACTGAGGGTATTTTAATGAATATTGTTTGTAGAGCCCTGTGAAAGTATTTTTGACTATTAACTTTCAAGCACTTCAAATATGTTTGCTGGCCTGCAGGAGCATAACGTGGTGATAATTTAATTCACCAGTGAGATGCAATGCAAAGTGACCTGCAGCTTGTCTAAAAGGTATTAGCATTTTAGGAACCACATCAGGAGGGGCAAAATGCTACAGTATGTTGCAATCAAAAATACCGGTGAGTTAGGGTAAACAGAAATGCTGTTCTATGAAGTAACGCGTGGGGAATAGCTAGTCAAACCTTTTGGCTTTGTGCAATTTATGGTCAATACTTCCAGGCACAAGATGGGTCTCTTTAAAATTTTCTAATGAATCAAGTCTTTTAATTCTCCTTGCTAGTGTTCTTCTGTGCAAGTTTAAGCAAGGCTAAGCAGCTAATTTCAGCTGGTACTTAATTTTTACAGAAACTCTGAATACCTAGTGACTCAGGAGCTGAGCTCAATGAAGGCATCAATCCAAGCCATTGGCCAGGAGACGGTAAATCCAGAGCATCATGGTTGTTCTTAACCAAGCTAGTCAAAGCTTGATATATATATCAAAGAGGAGCACACTTACCTCCACACCACAATAACCCGAAAAGAAATACAGTAACCTGAAAAGGTTATTGTGAGAACTCCTATTCAGACACTCATTACTGTTTTTCTTTACCTGCATGCCGTGGTAATAGTTTAAGAGCAAAGTCATCCTCTCTGCAGGGTGCAGAGCTCTACTGGCTATTTTAAGACATAGAGGCAGCAGGAGAGGAAGGACTACTGATGATTTGAGAAATGATAATCACCGTGCAAGGGCAAGAAGCACAAGTGCCAGTGACTCAGAAAATTGTGTGCCAGCCAAAGGGCTGTGAGGTGAAGGGGTGTTGGAGCAACAACCGCTATACAACCCAGGCTAGGGAGGCTGCTGTTCATTTCAGATGCGAGCATGCAGTCGTGGCTGTTTCAAAGCCACATCAGCCAATTGTGAGATATTTCTGAGCAGTGAATTGTGAACAACCTCTTCTGAAGCCTGCATCTACCTCTTCGAAATCACATTGCAGATATTTTTGTGGTGGCAGAGTTATGATTTAAGGACAGGTTCTGTTTTTGTGTCAGGGGATGAGCCAGGTGATCTCTGGAGAGCTGTTTGTATAAGCTGCAGCAGTAACTTAATGATTAGATGGAGGAGAGCAAACTAAAAGACCAAGTAGTAAAACCTGTGGATATATTTTGGACCAAATTCTCCTAGATTAACTTTTGGTAACAAACATCTAAACTAGCAGGAGACAAATCAGGTGAAATAACTACCCATGTGGAGGCTCCAGTGAGTATAGAGGGAACATAGGGTAAATATCTAACTAACTTGGACATCTAAGGTTTGGTGGTATGTATCTGACCCATGCCATAAGATGGAGAATGTGAGGTCAAGAGGATTCATTGTCATTCCCTGCTGAGGTGAAGGTGGGTCTCTGCATTACACAGAAGACAGAAGCCTTTGCTAAAAATGGTTGTGAAAATATCTATAGGAATTCAGATGAACCGCTGCAGAGATGTTTGGGAAGTGCAGTAATACTTATGATAATTCATGAAAAAGTTATTGCTGAAATATAGAGGCAGAGATAAAGATGATGAGAAACAAACCCACAGACTGAAAGATGCCTTCCAGCAATTACAGCTATATCAACTCTTGACAGACTATGAAACATATGGTGTCCTTATAGCAGCAGAGCATGGACCACTTCAATGCTACCCAAAAAGTGAATTGCCTAATTGTCCTGTGCAGTTACTTCTCATCCAAATGGATGCCCTGGACTAGGTTCTTCACATCTCCCAAGTCCTGTCATTATTAGCAGTATTTGTGGCTTCTGGATCTCATGGTGAATTCGTAGGCTAGTGAGACCCCATTGCTTCTTCATCCATCTTTTGGGAAGGCAGGAACCAACTGGCCTTGGTATGAGCCTGTATCATTGCATACAGAGCAAAATGCAAAGGTAAAAAATGAAGGGCTTTCAAAAAGAGTACTTTTTTTTTTTGACATATTGTCCAGAGGGAAGTAGGAGAGAGAGATTTGGAAGAAATGTTAGAAGAGTGTTAAGAAGCTGTCAGTGTAATGCTGTCATGTGTTAATTAATGCAGAGGAGAAAACGATTATACTAAAATTATACAAATAGCCCTATCGCAGTTTAGCAGCAATTGACTGGAGTTTAAATCACTCACCAGAATTAATTAAACATTGCATCCAAATGCCTTGGAAATTATCACGGTGCAAATCATCCCAGAACAATAGCAGGCCTCATCATTAGTTGGTATGAACTGGTTTACTCCACTGATTTCAATATACCTTATCAAACCAGTGCCTTCAAACAATAGGAAACAATAATCAAAGGACTTATTTCAACCACTGAACAATTCCAGCAGCAGCTCAGAAGAGGAGAGGATATTGTTATCAATTTTCCCAGCACAAAGTCTTAGTGCTAATTCATGTTACCAGACCAAAAGCTATTACAAAAAGAAAAGATAGCAGCCTCAGGGACCACCTTTCCACTCCTGAGGAGATACCCAGAAATGAGCCAAATTTATTGCTTTGTGCTAAGGCAAACTTAGCCACCATCTCCCCATCCACAGTAGGCCTGTGGATATTTCCCCATGGATGCCGTCCATTCTTGTGGTTATACTGGCCAGAGAAAATCAACATCACCCACTCCAGCGACAGGTGGGTGGGCTTAGTTTGAGATGGGACTGTCCTCAGATCACTAAGAGAACATGAGGTACAAAGTCTTTGGAGACATCCAGGCTTCAGTGAGCTTTGGGGATCTCCCAGCTTCAGCGGTAACGTAAAAGCTCCTGCAAAGTCAGCAGGATTGGTCAATATTGAGAGCTGTACGTGTGGGAATGAGGAGGACAGTCCAGGAAAGGAGCACCTCTTTCACCTTGCTGCGCACCTCCCTTCTTAATACCCAGGAAGGTTTCTAAGCAGAAAATCCTTAGGCTTCCAAGTTGCAGGTAACACTAATCTGAAAAGCCTCCTGTATCTGTAAAAGTAATTCAAAACTGCAGATGTTCACAGCTTGTAAATCTCCTTATGACTGCGTGCAAACCCAAGTAAATACACAGGAAACCCTTGTACCCATCACCAGTGAACAAATTAAATTAGCAGCCAGCCTGTTACTAGTGTCCTTGTGTTACAAACTTGTCAAACGCTCATCCTGGTTGGACACGGCAGTGCCTTTTGTACTGCGCTTCTACTCGGCCTGCAGAGCCACCAGCCGAGCTAGTCACCCCAAATAAGCAAAGCCTTCAATCTTCTGCCCACCACATCACAAGCATGCCCTTCTCAGCTCATTTTTTTGCTTCTGCTGGGCTTTTTGACACAGGCTGCCTCTCTCCAGCTACGTTTTCTTCAACAGTGCCTAAGGACTCTCCCGTGACAACTGATGATAAGGTGAACTTGCTCTACATGACTTACAGTTGCTGCTTCTGCCTTTGCCCAGGGAGAGCAGCGATTATTTCCCTCTCAGGAGTTACACCAGGTTTCTGGCACTGGCACCGCCTGGCATGTCACTAGGAGATGGTGCCAACCCTCATGACTTCCAGTGTGTCTCTTGGCTGCTGGACTCCCAGGCACTGGCCCCCAGTCCTTGTGGGTCTGATCCTTGGGGTATTGCAGGGTAACCAGCAACCATCAGTCAACTGCGGAGAGTTTCACTGTGCCCCCTCCATCTCTCTCAACTCACTTCTCCCTGTTGTTCATTCCCCCTAGTCCTTTTTTCGCTGCACTCTTTTCCCCTACCCAAAATGCTACAAAACACTTTTCCCTTCCCAGCACTCATTTTTGCTGCTTCTGTACTTCCTATAGCTTCCCTCTATTTATTAGCTCCCACTAGATCATGTCTTGGGGTATAATGAGGTGGGGGGTTAACGAAGTCTTTGAGGTGGCCTACTCCAAGGTGTCCTGTCAAGCCTGCGGCCACCATGCATGGGTCCCCATCCCTATTCCTGCTCCAACCCCTCTCCCCTGCAGTAGGTTTCCCCTTATTCCTCCGTCTCCCTCCTGCCTCGGTTCAGAGTATCCAGCACCTGGGGTGGAGAAGTGCAGGCTGGCCACCAGCCCAGAAGACGCTATGTCTCTCCTTCTCTTCTCCTCCCATGGCACGAGGGACAGCCTGTGTGGCTGGTGACCAGGCTGGGGAGGAGAAGCCTGCGTGCAGTCTGGGAAGACAGGGCAGTGCGGTTGGAAGGCAACCCACCAAGGCACAGGAGGCTCAGGAAGCAGTCTGAGGAGGTTTGCGGGCCAGTGGGCAGACGTTGCCATGTCACCCCATCCCTAAAGTTGAGACCCTAAAGCAAGGACCAGGGCAAGGTGGGCTCTTTCCTTTTCATCCTCATGATGGCCCCAGCCGTGACGCTGGACTTTGGTCAGTGGTGACTGGCTCAGAGCCTCTTAAGTTATTTCTTTCATCGTTACTCTGTAAACAGCGTATTAGAGCCAATTTGAATCAAGAGGGAAAGTCAGGATCACTCTGAATTATTTTTTGATACAGGACATATCCGTGGTTGTCATCTGGCCAGGTTGTTTCTCTCTGAAGGTGCTTTGTAGTTTCCCTCTGTTACTGCAAAATGCTTTTGCTGGGCAGCATTTCAGCATCATGGTTCATACCCTGTGTAGGACCCATGGTTTGTTTGCAAGCCGAGAGGCTTTCCATCACGTGCAGTGGGGTCCCCCCAGGCACCTCTCTCCCACTCCAAACCACCCCGCTGGGGGCTGCCTGGGGAGACCAGGCCACTTTGTGGTGCTACGGATGTCTACAATGCAACAGGGGACAATATAAGGCCAGGGACTGAGACCTCCTACTACGCAGGTCTCTGAGGTGCCTTTATTATGGCCATGTGTAGAGCTCTCCAGTGCATGCAAAACCAGAGTCGCAGCCTGAGGGTCTGCCCCGTGGGCAGCCAGGCGGAGCAGCAGGGCAGTGTGCTGGCACACCGCTGAGTTTCGGAGAGGCACAGTAAGCAGGCAGGGCTCAGTCATCCCATATATGCATGTGAAAGTCAACACAGGAAGGCAGCCCTACGGGAAAAACAACCTTCCTCTCCACCGCTCACCTTTGTCACCTCTTGTGTGAGTGATCAAACTCCCAGATTTGCTCTGGAAACCTTCCAGAGCTCTGCTAATCTCTGCAAGTTTTCTGTCTGCCTTTTCCTATCTTTGTGGTGCTTGGCAATTTTCTCTTCTCATCCAGTTATTCAAAACTGATCCTAATATGCAAGGGGCACTTACAAAAACAACAAAAAAAAGATGTTTTGTCCAAGAAAGAAATGAGTACCATCATCTGGCTGGAGGAAAACTGCAAAATTTTAATAACTATGTGAGTGGCACATGCAGAAGGGCATGATTTCCACATGTCTTCAAGGAACCAGCACATTTCTGATGTAATTACTGTGCAGCTGACAGCATTAGGCATAAACAGGAGCAGTAAGCAGTGTCAGGAGGTTTAGAAAAAGGAAATGTGACGTCTAGAAGGCTATGGTTCAGAATAATGCACCAGACAACAGATTATTTTAAAAAATAAGCATATGTACCAAAAAAGGAAAAGAAAAAGGAGTAGAGAAAGCCACAAATTTGTCAGAAATGAAACCAGGTAGGAAAACTGATGGAGCAAAATCACCCTGTAAATGCTTTTATTTTGGTGCAAGCAAGTTACCTGCCGGAAGGACAGGATTTGTGCAGCAGCCACTGCCCAGGATGCCCAGGAGCCTCTCTAAAGCCCTAAAACAACAGAGCACAAGCCCTCATCCCTATGGCACAGGTACGGTGCAAGTTTGGGTGCAAGGCTGGGCCTGGTCTGTTGCTTCTGTATCAGCAAGGTGAGCAGTGCCTCTTGTTCTGCTTACAGTGGGGACTGCTGTAATGCCTTCCATTGGTTGTCAGCCCTTGGTATCTCTCATTTTGGGTTTGGGGTTTTTTTGAAAAAAACTGGAAGGAAATTGGATTTTGTGTTTGCCTTGAAAGCTCTCCAAATGTTAATGTAAATGAAAAATCCTTGTCCTCTACTCTCTTTTGTGGCAAATAAAATTCATTATTTTTAAATCTATGATAGCACAAGCCTCTAGGACAAAGGAATAAAGCTACAGTAAATCTTGTTTCCAACAGTTTTGCTTAAAAAGAGATGCTGTGATGCCAATTGCATTGCTTGTGCCTTGCAAGGTCTGCTGGTTTGCACCAGTGTGAGTGGGACTGAATAACGTGGAGAGCAGTGGATGGGGCTTGAATACCTGAGTTTCATTTACACCTCAATTACAAGTCAGTTACTAGCCTGTGGGTCTCCGCTGCCCTCCCGTACAAAGGTATTGACCTCTTTAGTAAACTGGTTGTGGACCAGCAGATGAAAAGCTGGATGGTGTCTAGCTCCAGGAGCTGCTTTTGGCTTGCCAAATGGCAATCATGCACACAGGGGCGGGGGCTGCTGCCATGAGCCTCACACATGGGACGCAAAGGAGAGCTAGTGCAGACCTTGTTCCACAGCAGGGTGTTTGAGTGGATGGTGATTAACAAGTTAGAGGCCCTCTTGTCTCTAACTGACCTTTTGCAATCCAGGGAAAGGCACTGTGCTTCCTGCTGACTTACACAGCAATCCCAGCAGAGGCTGCGAGGTGGACGGCTCTTCCACCAGGCACAGTTCGGCTCCTGGAAACATTTGATTTTGTTTTCTTATGTTTCTGCTGTGCTTTTAAGCCAAGAATCAGAGCAGTAAGCAAGACCTTTAACCACAGCTACCCTAACTTACTTGTTACTCGATCCTAGTGTAAAACATGCACTGGGCTGTTCTTAAAAGTGTTTACAGAACTAGCAAAAACCATCAAGCCCTGACCTAAGCTACACAAAGGGCAAAAACGAGGTCTGTTTTCAGTTTTGGTCTTTCTTCCAACCTAGGCACAGCTCAAAGGGAGACTTGGCAGTGGGCTCAGGTGTTTCTCCTTTCTAGGAAAACACTGTGGTGAATTTTGCCAGCAGTCAGTGGAGAGCAGTGGTGGTGCAGATTTCCACGTTAGAGTCTGTGCTGTTCAAGCCTCTCTCTGTAGGATGGATGTAGGATCTGTAAATGAAAAAAGATTATATTAAAAATCACTTCTTTGCTGTTGACTCATTCTTCTCTCCTTTGAGAAGTACTTCTCTTACCATGCTGCCTATCATTTATGCAGATATTATTAATTAGCAGGAAATACTGATTTTTTTAATTCTGAGGGAGAGTGGAGAAGAGAGGCTCTGGTCTCAGAATTTGCAACAGTTTGTTGTCTGTCTGCTCAAACACTGTAGGGAGCTGTACAAAGTCCTCATCAGCTTGGCTGAGGGCAGACTCCTCGGACCAGGCTTTGCTGAAGTATCTCCTACAAGTAGCCCCAGAGGGTGTAGTTACGCACATGTATAGCAAAGGTAGTTTAAGTTCCCATGTCTGCCTCTGGATATTTGTTTCCTGCCTCAGGGCTGGGGATGGAATAAGCTCACATCAGTTTGTTTTCAGCAAACGTAGAAGCAGCCCTGCGAATGCAGAGTGCAAATACCCCTCTTTACATGACTTCTGTTCCTGGGAAAAAAAAAAGCAGCACTCATGATGTCTTGTCAGGTTTCATTATATTGCTTGACCTTTCACTACAAGGACACTTTCCAGATTTTAAAGACCATATAAGAAACCTTTTATTCATTAGGGTACTTGCAAATTGTTGAATTAAGTCTTGAAATCACTGGAAGTCTTTTTGTTGACTGAGGAGGAATGCTGGCCGGGCACCTGTGGTCCTGCACGTGGGAGAGCTCTCCTGTCAAGCATCATAGGCTGTGCCCAGACCTGCTTAGCTGACCCATTAGACCCATCAAAAGGGTCATATGGTCTTCAGTAGGAATCAGGAGGTGAACAAGCAGATGCCCTTTCATTTTAACATACAGACAGCTGGGTAGCTTTACCTCTCTGAGCAGCTTTGACCAACAGCTTTGTTTCAGTTACGTGGCATGTACCAGGCAGGAGGAGGCACAGGTGATGGTTTTGGGCCCCCTCTGATACAGTTCAGTCTGTTGACAAATGGAGGAGTTCCTGCTTTCCAAAATGCACGGGAGAAACTGAAGAGCACACAGAGCCTTGTTTTAGCTCCAGCTTTCTCTGTCACATCTGAAAAGAGACTGAAAGTTGCCTTCTCTGGGATTTACTTTCAACGATCATTAACAGCGTCTTGGATTCAGCCTTCCTTGGTTTGCCTTCCTCACACCTTTCCAATGTGCTGCCCACCACATCTTGCATTTTCCATAGTTTAGGCAGAGGCATGCCTTGGTGGAAGGTGCTTTAAGAACAGCTTCACTGGTTTTTATATCCATTGTCATAAATCCTGTTCACAGGATAATATGGTGCCCGCTAAGTATAGCCCATTCTGGAACAGCGGTTTGCTGCAGCCTATGAATAAGATGGATTACTTCAGTTATTTAAAAGTATTTCCAGTCGCAGTCACTCCTGGACAACGTGGATGGATATTTTTCCAAACTGGGCCACAGCTGGTTTATATTATAGCTGCACTCACAGCACCCGAGGAGTTGGTGTGCACTCAGATGAGTCATCCCAAGAACCTTTCAGGTGTGGGATGGGATACCTATTCACGTGTTATCAGGAACTGATCCAATATCCAGTGGCCTGTTACACAGAGAAGATAGGCAATGCATCTGGTGTGGAAATCTCTGCCTCTGATACCTTTTCTCTCCCTTTCAGGAGAGAGGAAAAAAATAAAATAGAGCTGAGCTTGACTGTTCACAGAGGATTCCTTTGGTGTGTTGCAGGGAGGAACGTGTCACTACAAAGTTAAATCAAACTCCCAGCAAAACCAACAACAGGCTTTAAAATCATGTTTGTGGGGGTCGGAGGGTTAGTGTGAACCTGGTGGTGCGGGGTGCTGTCAGGATGTCTGTGTCGCACCCTGGGGCATCCCACCAAGCCGCCTGCATGGCGTTGGGCACCAGGAAGCTGCTGGGCAGGAGGAAGTGCAAGACCACCAGGACCAGTGCTGTTGTGGGACTCAGCCCCCGGGGAAAAGGGAGATGCATCGGCCACAAGTGAGTGCTGGAGACCTGGCTGGTGACTTTGGCTCATGGTTGAAAGCCTTTGGGGAATGTCACTATCACGATAATTCCTGCACCAAGCCTGTAACTAAGAAATCCCCCGTGGCTGCCCTTATCCTTCAGCACTTGAAGACAGGGAGGTGATTTTTGCAGGCATGGGCCTGTCACTGACTCTCTGCAAAACCTTGGGGAAGAGCTGCCGAGAGCTTGTTAGTGGGCAGTGCCTCCTGCAGGAGCTGAAGGTTTCAAAAACACCTGCCTGGGTATTTGATTTTTAAATGCATAATTGCCCGTAGCCCTGCTGTGCCTTGTTTCTGCACACACACAGTTGATATGGGATTAATGCAAGGAGAACGACAGAGCCTTTTGCCTCACTGTCAAGCTAAAAGCGTAAAATGGAGAAGAGAAGCTGGTTTAGGCACGTTCCATGCAACGCTATGACATGAGGAGCAAAAGGGAAGCAAAGGCCGTATTTCAAATAAATAACTTTAATAGCCATCCATGTTTTGGCAGGCTTAGACTCTGTGACAGTGCTCAAAAGCATTTCATGAGAGGTTGAGTGGGATATACACTGTAATGGCAGCTATGCAGATGAATGTCTTGATGCTGCTTATGTCTTACAGCTATTGTCCCCTGCCTGTATTAATGTGGTTGGTAGACAAAGGGCTTGGCAGACTAGCACATAAAATGCCACGCTGTAAAAACACAGTGAATCAAGACCTCAGCTTGCCTGTGTTTGAAGGAGAACAGGTCTCTTACAGAGGATGTAAATGGCAAGCTCCCATCCCTCGGGGGGACCGAGCATGCCTCTCCATGGGGAAATTTGTTGTTCTCTGCTGGCCTGGGTGAAAAACAGCAGGAAGAGTTCAGCAGGGACCAAAGCAAATTAAGCCTCCATGGTTCACGTGTGCAGCAGGGCCAGAGGATGGAAAATCTCCTAAGCGGGGTTGTAGCATGACAGAGTGGAGGTAGTCTGGCATATCTTCCCTTCCAGCTCCCCCAGAGACTGCAGGGGAAGAGGGACTGGAGGAATCTCCTTCCTGCCGTTGTCTATTTCTGCATCACGGGATCTCTGTTCTCTGGTCCAGTAGAACATCTTTGTTCTTGGCATATTTTTTAAAAGTCCTTGTTTTCCCTGATATTTTTATCACACATTACCAATTTTCTAGACTTCAGAACTTTGCATTTTTTATCAGCTCTGATCTGCTTCCCCTCTCCCTCTTTGTCATATGGCGCTTTTTTATTTCTAATTGGAGCCTTCACTTTGCCACAGAGTCTGGAAGGGATTTTAGCCAATGTTATCTTCTTTATTGATTGTGGGACTGTGACTATTTTGGCTTGAAAAATCATTGATTTCCATTAGCCTTCTGTCTTTGCCTTTCCTCCTGTTTGCTTATAATTTGCTTATCATTTTCTTAGTCTGGAGGAGTTAGCCCTTCTGAATCACCACACTTGTGTGCATGCATATGTGTGTCATTTATTAGGTGGGATTGTCCTCTGTTTCCCTTATTAAGCAGAAAGACTGTCACTCAGTGCCTGAGCATTTGTAGTGTGAGATGTACACAAAAAAACCAGAACATAAATCTCTCCCCTAATGTCAGCAGCACCTTGCTGTTCCCTTCTTAACTGAGGTCAGACCTACCTGTAACTCAAGTCCCATGGTTTTGATGTCTAAGGATACGTCTATGCTAAGGTGAAGGTCTGCACTCTTGCACAAACACTTCTTAGCTTGAAACTACCTAAGAAGGGTCATGACCGTGGGGAAAACGTAGATTTACTAATTTCAGCCCTAGGGAGCAGTTCAGCCCACGGAACCAGCTCCCAGGTGAGCATGTTCACTGGATGCTGCAGCTCCCAGGGGTGAGGAAGATGATGCCCTTTGGGCTCTGCGCTGGTGCTGCATAAGCAGTGATTGCCTGCTCCCCCATTTCACAAGCACTGGTTTTCAAATCTTCTGTACCCCCAGGGGCAGAGCTTCTCAGCGTTCAAAGTCTGTAATATGGTCTGTGGGCAGAGCAATTACCCCAAGACAGAAACATGTAGCTGGAGCAAGGAAGCTTTATCGGGACTCTGCAGAGCTTCTCCCTTGACCTTGTGCGTGGGCACACAGCGCTACCCCCGGCCTCCATGCCTGGACAACTCAGGGGCATGCAAAAGCTCTAAATATATCTGCAATTTACACATAAGAAAACCCTAAATGTATCTGCAGACAACAACGCTGAAGGTCAAGCATAAGAACAAGGGGAGCCTTGTTCAGAGCTGGCCTTGTTTTGCCCTGGGAGAGACTCTCTGGTGCTTTGTTTGCCCATCTGCAAGCCCCAAAGGGTCTTTCTGCTCCAGCAGGACTGGGAGGTCAGGTGAGGTTTTACTACCTGCCCCTTGCACACTGCTGAGCTCCAGCGTGCTCAGTACAGGCACGGAGCCTGCCCAGGCTGGAGGTGGGGTTTGCTTTGTCGCTCCCTGACGCACAGCACCTGATCCAGCCCTTGCTTGCTGTATAACCACAGGAGACAACAGCTGAAACCACTGCACCTTGTATTTTTAAAATGCACCTGCAGGCACTGAGAGAGGAGTGGGAAAGCAGGAGGTCCTCTACAAGACAAAATGGATGTGAAGGGGGCACTGATTCTGCAAACAGACTGAGGCTGCCTGTAGCAGCCAGGTCTGAGTTTGACCCAAGGCTGGTGGAAGTGGGAAACGTTCTGCAGCGTCGGCTCACACCACCACTGATAGCGCGCTGGGGCTGGCAGAGGTATCGCAATCCTCCCCTTCACTGTAAGCAAGGCAGGTAGGGAGGCCGGGCAGAGTGGGCATAGAACAACCAAGGTCTCACCAGCTCTCATTATTCTCCCAAAACATCATGTGAAACTATGGCTTTGCAGCTCAGGCCAGCTTTGGCTGTAGGGCTGAGGTGCCAGTGGCACGCAGATGAAGGGGGTTTGTGCATCCAGGAGTTCAGGAAAGACAGGGGGTGAAGGCCAGTCATATCCTGGCTGTGAGGCTCAGTTAGACTTTCAGACAAGCTGCAAATGTTTAAATCAGGCTGAAGTTATTAGGAAATGAACTGAGGGGTAAAATCCTGGCATATTGTGAATGTCTTGACATATAACATCTGCAAGCTCTTGATACAATCCTTGCTAAGGAGATGACGAGGAGTGGAGAGGGTGTGGGCTTTGCTGTTTAGCTCATTACTGAGACACATAAGTGCCTCGTGCTGCCATTGACTGTGTTTATACAGCCTCATTTTTGAAGTAATTAGTTGTTGGATTAAACACAAGTCAACTGTGATCCCTCTCAATAGGAGAGGGAGGGAAGACCTTTGTATTGGCCACAGAGAAAGCAGGACTGAGGGGGAACACAGGAGATGTGCTGTCAGCAGGGCAGACCTGCCGGAAAAATTAATATATCAGAGATGAGACTGAAATTTTGTATTTGGGAAGATATGAATCATACCAAGCTTTGCAACAGCCTTGAACTATTTCTATGGATACTTTTACCAAAAAAATTACTGCAAAGTCTGATTTACTAGATGCTTAATGTGTCAATAGACAAATTTGTGGCTGAATAAACATATTTTTCTGCAAATAAAAAAAAAATCTCAGTAACACTTCATTTGTGTTACAAATCTTTTCTTTCCCCAAGAAAAATAATGAAATTCCCCAAATGCTGGCCGGTTCCACCTGGGCAGGACTGTGGGAGGCTGAGACTGCAAGCTGCAAAAATAAGTCACCTGCTAAACATCACTGCTAGGCAGGCATCACTCCAAGGAGAGGGTGCAGAGGGGGCACATGAATAAATACTGTTATATACTGAGTAGCAAAGCACTCAACAGCAGACACTGGAAGGAGAACAGGAGACTGTTTCTTTTGGAAAGGATGTCAGCTTTCTGTTACGGAAGCAAAGGACCTAGAAAGCGCAGTTAAATGCCTGATATCTGAATCACAGTTGCGTTTATAAGTGCTTTTTTTCATGGGCTCTGGAATGGAGCAAAACTGAGCTAGATCCAAGGATGATAAAAAGAGTATGTAAGGTCCTGTGCCAGGAGCCAGCTCTCCATTTTCCACATGCATCAACAGCTCTTTCGTTAGCAAAAGGTACGTGCAGCAAGATAAGGAAGATGTCTCCATTAAAATTACAAGGCTGATATCTGTGGATCTGTTCAGACTCCTGCAGTGTCACCGTGTTTCTGCCACCTGCGTAGGAGAGGCAAAGGGACATTGGCATAGTTGTCCCCCATCCCACTGGGCTGTAGTCCTCAGGAGCTAGCAGCAAACGGGTCCATGGCAGCCAGTGGGCACCAGAGGATGGGACGGGGGGTGCATTACCCATAAGGGTTGCTGTTGGCTTGGCTTTGTCCCCAGCTGCCCTACGGTCTCTCTTCAGTAGCATCACACCCCTCCTCTTCTAGCCACAAGAAGGCCTCTCTCTGGGATATCACTTGCCACTAAATGCAAAGTAATGTTTTCAAGGTGGCCGCCTTCCCAAGGGTCCAGAGCGCCTGACCACAGCATTTCTAAGTGTTGACACTGTCAAATTGCTTTAGAAAAAAGGGGTCTGATAGTGATAGTATCTCAGCTTATCTCTGCCGGTGACTGTTACAGTCAATTCGCTATCCCTGCTCTAAAGCTACTTGCGTTTGTCAAGTGGAAGACACTGTTGTGTCCTCTCACCCCACAGATTAGCATCAGGTCAGGGAGTTTGGTGAGTAAAGAAAAAAATTATTTGTAAGTGTTTATTTTGTGTTATTATTCTTCAACTCATTATCTGGGCAATGGAGGTTGAACCTTGTATATCTTTGAAGGTCAGTTCTGAGGATCAAGCTGCTAATTACATCAAAATACAATTTGTCATTATTGCAGCAACTGAGGGGACTGTAGATGGTTACATTCAGCAGAGAGTGGCTTCAGCTTCATCTTTTCCTACATGGAGCTACATTGTGGATGTAAAAGGTGATATTCCCAGCCTGGGAGTCGACTGGGGGTTATGTGAGGGTGGCACCTCTGGGGTTGCAATCTAGGTCTTCTTCCAAGATGTAATTAAATCAGGTTTTGTAAGCTCCACTGTGCTGCACAAAACCATGACAGGCAATGGGAAAGTTTAATAGGCAGAGCAGCTAGAGAAATAATGAGATTTTAAAGCTCAATTTGAATAGAACAATGAATCAGAAAGGTGCCTCAAAATGTAAAGAATTAGTTAGCTTTCTTGGTTCTCCTAAAGTAAAAAATGTGTTCTCTTCCCCAGAAAGATTATTTAAATCCAATATAATGCCAAATGGCATTAGTGCTGTTTCATTTCATGTCGTTCTGATGCCATGAATTATATACAGGAAGGTGCCCTCTTCACAGCATGTATCTCTACAATGCTCCAGTCTGATATAATGGGCTCAAAGCCCATCCGCGCTGTGACTGAGGAGCGCTGGTGTGCCCAGATTATTTCCAAGGATGCTGCACGGTACAAGATGACAACAAACCTTATCTATTAGTCGTTACTTTTGTCATCATCTGAAACAAGATACTGAAACAAAAAGAAGAATTTTGCCATAGTGCAGCATTGCCTGGACAGGCCCAAGGAGACTGATGGAAGATGTGGTTCAGCTAGTTTTCTGATCCTCCCGGTTTTCTTGCATGCCAATACAATCTGGAGGGATGAGATCAGTAAAGGCATTTAAGACACATGAGGAGAAAACCTGGAAACATAGAAAATCAACTGAACCCCATTTTCAGTCAATCACATTTTGGGACATGATATAAGCCAGGAAAATGATTACAAGAGCATGACTGGGGAAGGACAATGGTGTGTACTAAGGATTTGGATGTCAGCCCTCAGATAGGCAGAGAAGCTTACAGTCTGCACCGTCTACAAATGACAAGACCTAAGTGTGGGATCAATACGAGGCTGACATGCTAAATCAATGTAAAAGATTATATCTAAACCGAGTGTCACAAATCACATCTAACTACAGGAAAACTGAAAAATAGAGAGGCAAGTCATAGTGGTTGAACAATTACATTTCAGTCTGATCTGTGTTTGCTTATAAAAACATTTGTGCACGTTCCTACCTGCTATCTCAAGTGACAAGTGTGAAGACGAGGGATTTGAAGGCACAGAAAATGAAGTGGAGCAATATAAGCCTGACACAGGGCTAACCCAGTAGTTCTGTCCTCTTCGTGACCAGCATGACAATTGCAGCCATCTCATGTCCCCCGGCTCCTGGAGATTGGATGGGGGCAGAAAGTGACTGAAAAGAGTAAGCCAAGAGCAGGTTTTTTACTGAGAAAAATCCAGAGGTTATGGAGAAGTGCGTGGCCCTGGGCACTAAGGGCTGGGCTCAGTACTGATCTTAGTACTGTGGATAAGTAGACTGTGGGAAAAACCTTGGTCAGAAAAGGCCAGGATCTGCTGATTTACCCCCCTGAGGAGCGTTTCTGAAGCAAGGATATGGCAACCATTGCCTTGGTATTGGGGCAGCTGAATGCCTGAGCCAACACCAAGCCAGTGCCCATCAGCCCAGCACAGACAGTGTATGAACATAAACAACTTTTGACCTCAGCCTGAAGTTACTGTCCCCCATGATGGGTTCCTGCCCCGTCCGAGCAAGGCTTCAGCTCTCATTAGCAATTTCTGTCCAATGGTTAACAACATCCTGAAGGAAGGGTTAAGCTTAATGACATGTTGGTCCAACAATACAAACACAAATAATTTTAATAATTAGAAAAGGAAAGCTGGGTCAGGACAATACCTTTGGCCTGGACTGGACGCAGAGACATTTTCTCCACATCTCTTATGGTCTTCTGTTTCCAAGTCTGCGCAATTTGGGCCTTGTAAATAGTGTCATTAAATGTTATCTAATCTCTCCTGAATGCATGGTTCATGGGTCTGAGCTTCTTCTGAAGTTGTGATAGCTCAGGGAGAGCCACACCATGGAGAGCTGCTCTGAAGACATTCACAGGGCAGATAAATTCCTATCTGAGAGACAGACCAAGGAGCATAAGACTATTGTCTTATTGTCCTCCCCCACTGAGGGAGGCCAGGCCAGCTGCTCTGCATAAAACCTTCAGCATCCTAGGGGGATAAACACTAGCTCTTCTGAACAAACACCCACCCATCCTCTCTGTTTTGCATAACATCTGCTGAAATCAGTGTTCACTGGTTCAGGCAGGGAAATGTGCACCCATAAAGAAGGGGGCTAGAACAGAAATTATTTGCAAGCTGGCAAGGAGGGTTTGCATCCACTTTCATTTAGCAAAGTAAATATCCTGAGCTCCTGGTGGGCAAATACCTCTTCTCATTCTAGAGAAATAACAGGTTGTAGGGGCTCCAGCTCTCTTCCAGAGCTTAGCTGTACCATCAAGCTTGCTCACTCCGGTGGTGCTCTGTTTTCTTTGGGTGTGTTTTGCTGTCAGCTGTAACTGATACGAGCCTGTGGAAGAATGCAACATTTATTTTGAGATCAATTCTGAAAGGAATTGTTGGCTCAGTGTTATAGGCTCGAAGGAACTATCTTCTGCAGAGAACGTACTTCCTCAAACTGGGCATCTTGGCAAGTGACCATCGAGAGACTGATGTTTCATTTTGTGGTAACTAAACACTCAAAAGAAGCTGTGACTGGGGATCTGAATTATTTCTTTATTTGTTTTAGAGCAGAACCTGGCCATGTCCAGGCTTTTAAGGAGTCCCAATTTTGCATGCGCACTGTGCATTTTAGGAGTATCTATTTCAGCCGCACACCATGAACGAGGAGAGCAGTGTGCCTCAATGCCAAAGGTCAGAAAATGGAAATTCAGCCCTATAGAGGCACGTATACAAAGGCACGTACGATATGGAATGGTGCTTTCAGAGGAGCAGATAGCCAACGACGTCAAGCTTCACCACATCAGGAACAGGAAGCCTCTGAGAGAATCCCTAGAGCACCAAGGTGACAACGAAGTATTTAGGAGCATAAAGACCTTTACAGTGGAGCTAAAGGATTTATTACTATCAGTCTGCACCACAGAGAATGCTGGTAAATGTTGGCCCCAGATATATTTTTTCAGGCTCAAATTGTAGACAGTGAGATGTTAAAACATGAGGTGTCGAACAAGCTAAAGAGCCACAAGCTGCTAGGAATGAAAGGTATATATCCCAAGAGAACGAGAGGAATTTAAGAAAAAAGGAGCTGAGTTGTTAACAAAAATACACTGCCTCTCATTATGTCATATCGTATTTTAGAAAGAGCTGATCCTAGGACAGGGGACCAGCGAGCCCTTCTCCAGTGCCAGCTGCATTGGTTGAAACTAATCAAAACCAGAAGTTTATTTGGATGAACATGACAGAATGGGGACGACTCGGTCTGGATTCACTGAAGGGAAATTGTCTCTCTAATCTACTAGGGGTTTTTTAATACATTGCCAGAGGAGTGGATGTGACTTTCTTGGACTTGCAAGAGGCATAGGACAAAGTCCTTCACAGGAGGCAATCTGGGAAACAAATACCCTAATATACGAGACCAAATATTGTCACGGAATAGAAATTGGCTAAGAGAAAACAAAATAAAGGATCAGTTGCAACAGGGAAAAGAATGAACATGAACCTTCCCCTACCATATCCCACAGAATAAAATTTTCTTACTAGGACTGATGCTTAACATTTTTAATAAGGAATTAAAGAATTGACAGAACCGTGAGATGCGTTGGAAGTGCTGAAGGCTGTAAGGAAGCTCCGACAGCTGGGATGTGCTCTGTCTCCTGCTTAGTGGGGTTTTGAAATGCTCCACACAGAATAGTGCTGCTAAGCAGTTACTTGCAGGTTTATGTGACCCATGTGTTGCAGAGACAAGATGCCAGCACAGCAGTTTTTGAATCCTTGTTTTTACTTGCGTTGTAACTGAAGCTGGTTTAAATTAGTTTTCTCACTTTTCTAGGAATAAATACATCTTTCAGCCCTTTCTCAGAACCATTGCTCTGTTAAAATCTCCACGCTGAATTCACCTTTCTTGCAGTCCCATTGGCATATGCGCAATTACTCCATAACGGATTGCAGCCCAGTGGGACGGCAGGATCAAGCTGTGATTCAGTTCTTACCTCTTCTGAACTACTATGCAGCATAGCTAGCATTACATTTTCTCAAGCTCACTGTATCCTGCTAGACATTGCATGATTCCCTATCAGCAGCTCAACACAGTGGTCCTTCATCTAAAGGTTTTTGTATTTCTTCCATCTGAAAGATCTTGAGAGCCAAGTATAAATGAAGCTGTTGTTTAGGAAAAGGAGTCACAAGTTAAAAGGACTGACAAAACTCTAAGATGTGTATCTTCTTATTCAAGATTTCTTATTTTCCCATCAAGTCATCTTGAGTTGTGTATCAGGTTCAATTTTTTGGTAAACATTTTGCAGACTTCTTATTTCCTGTTTCCAGAGACTTTCCTCTACACCACATTCTGTGTTTAAAGGCCTTTTTCCAGAAAATATCTTGCTTATAGTACAGAAACAGCCATAGTAAATTGTTTACAGGTATTGCTTCTGTTATCAGCTAAGTTTGCTAGTACCTACAGTCTCCTACTATTCAGACATACTTTATTATTCCCTCTGTGTTATCTGCTCCTCATCCAGAGATATTGGCAAATTCAAAAATGATAGAGAAGTGCCAGTAGTGAAACAGATGACTACTTTTACCATGGTTATAGATGCATTATTTTAGCAGCTAAACTGCTATGGAAACTTTTCCCGAGAAGGCAATTTCAGCTTCCTGGTCCATTAAGCAACCAGAAGAGGAGTTTGTATCTTTGTGAAAAAGTAGCCAGTTTCCAATAAGTTCTTTATTTGTGAGCTTTGACAGGTCAATTTCTATTCTCACTACAAAAAAAAATGCTGGAACCACCCAAGTTCTTTAGGCCAAAAGACCAGGTTCATGTCTAAAATACAACTTTACTGACGAACAGTATATTCAGGGAGATCACAGAATCACCAAATAGTTTGGGTTGGAAGGGACCTTTAAAAGTCCTCCAGTCCAATCCCCCTGCAATGGGCAGGGATATCTTCAACTAGATCAGGTTGCTCAGAGCCCCGTCCAACCTGACCTTGAATGTTTCCAGGGATGGGGCATCTACCACCTCTCTGGGCAACCTGTTCCAGTGTTTCACCACCCTCATCATAAAAAATTTCTTCCTTATACCTAGTCTGAATCTACCTTCCTTTAGTTTAAAGTCATTACCCCTTGTCCTATCGCAACAGGCCCTGCTAAAAAGTCTGTCCCCATCTTTCTTATAAGCCCCTTTAAGTATTGAAAGGCTGCAATAAGGTCTTCCCGGAGCCTTCTCTTCTCCAGGCTGAACAACCCCAACTCTCTCAGACTTTCTTCATAGGAGAGGTGCTCCACCCCTCTGATCATTTTTGTGGCCCTCCTCTGGACCTGCTCCAACAGGTCCATGTCTTTCCTGTGCTGAGGGCTCCAGAGCTGGACGCAGTACTCCAGGTGAGGTCTCACCAGAGCGGAGCAGAGGGGCAGAATCACCTCCATTGACCTGCTGGCCACGCTTCTTTTGATGCAGCCCAGGATATGGTTGGCTTTCTGGGCTGCGAGCACACATTGCCAGCTCATGTCCAGCTTTTCATCCACCAGTACCCCCAAGTCCTTCTTGGCAGGGCTGCTCTCAATCCTTTCATCCCCCAGCCTGTATTGATACTGGGTGTTGCCCAGACCCAGACACAGGACCTTGCACTTGGCCTTGATGAACCTCATGAGGTTCACATGGGCCTACTTCTTGAGCTTGTCCAGGTCCCTCTGGATGGCATCCCATCCCTAAGGCATGTCAGCCGCTCTCTGTAATAGCAGCACTGGAACTAAAATAATCCTCGGTAAAGATGTAGCAGTGATCACTAGAATTACTAAATTCTTTGTAGAGTAGTAACAGCACTTGAAATGTTCAAACAGTTTTTCGGTCAATGGGTGGCCTTGTGCTGGGAACCCATTTTAGCTCAATAGGTTGATACAATATCAGAAGAGTGGAGGAATGAAGATGAGACAAAGAGGGGATTGTTCGTTATAAATGCTCCTGATAAGTGTTTTTAAATGTGCCCATGGGGAGTGTTCTCAGTACCTCACCAGCACCAGCACTGAGACTAGCCAGAAAAGGACCTTAATATTTGTAAGATACTGTTGTTTTCCCTGAAAATCCTCAGTGAGCTCTACTAACCACCACTCACCAGCTGACTTCTCACAAATGTATAAATTAAGTAGGTTCAAGAAGAGATTTGATTTTATTTTGCCTAATGCGCAAACACATGCACACTAGCCTATCTACAAGTCTTAGGCATATACATGTTTAAATTGAGTAAAGCCGGGTCAATTCCTGTTGTAGTCCTTCCCCATTCATTCCCCACTCTTTGTCTACAACTTACAAGGTACCTTTCCTCTTCTTTTTTAAGACTGAGTCATTGGCAAAATCCTAAACTTACTGAAGTCAAGAGAAGTATTGTTATCAGCATCATAGGCTTAGGGTGTCACTCCTATTTTTCTAAGCCTCCTGCAAAAAGCTAGACAGTTCTGAGCAATGGAAATAATACTAAGTACAGAGAATTAGACAAAAGCATGTCCTTTAATCTGATTTGACAACATTTAACATGACAGAACCCTACACGGTTTGCTTTTTAGTCCTCTTTTGCATGGTCAGTATTGTGCAAGAGCATTGTGCTCTGTTCCTGTAACAGGGGTGGAGGTGAATGGTAGGACTATAATTTTTTAATGTGTTTATCTCATTACAAAGGGTCACCTACAGTGGAGAAGTGCAAAAGTTTGCACATCAAACATCACTCTTGAGTTAACCAAAAGCTCATGTTCTTGCTTATGCTGTCAAACAGAAATCATCATGAGGGGGCACTAAAGAGCTGTCAATAGCAAAGTGACTTTGAGGCAAGGTTTGTGGGGAGAGGTAATTATCTTCTTTTAGATCACCAATATTTTGACTGAGATCTGAGAGAGTCTGATTTCAAAATGTCTTCAAACTATGAGGAAGCCGAAGTTTTCCATGAGCCTTTCAAGACCCTCTTCTAAAAACTGGGCCTATAAGATATTTGGTTTGTAAAGCTGAGAAGGGGTTTGTGAAAGGTGGACAAACCCTTTTAATGATGAATTTCAGATGCTTCCTGTTTCAAAAAATATTCTGTGTGGGAGTCTAGAGATACCATCAGGCCTCACAACACCTGGCAGCACAAACAGAAAATGAATGAATGAAATGCAAATTGGACATCTTGACTATTAAAGATGGAATATTTCCTTCCCAAGGCTGAGTTATGGATGGCGTGCCAAAGCTGGTGCAGTTGGATTCAGCAGAGTCAACCCGGACAAATTATAAAGAAAATCCCCTATCTTGTAGACAAAGCAGAGGATTTTCAAAATTAAAATGGGCTGTTTCACAGGCAACTTGTGAGTGTTCCTGTGGGACTGCGATGCTAACAGATGTCCTCAAAATTGTTCTCGCAGGCCTCCTTGAAATGGAATGCACATATGGCACAAACTGCAACCAGACACTCTCAGCGCAGTGCAGGCTGATCACTAATTTTGCACTCCCGGTTTAAGTTTGAGCAACTGACTCAATGGAGCAAGGTCACTTGCCATCTCTCAAACCCCAGGGAAGCCAGTGACAATGGATTTGGGATTCAGATTAATCACAACAAAAATAATTAATATCTGATTACTTGCAATTAATTTTCCTTCTTAGACATTTGCTTACATAGAACGTTTGAGGGAATAGTACCAAGGTGTTTCCAAGCCAAGAACATACAAAGATGTGTTTGATTACAATCCAGACTCCAAATTTGTGGCTGATATGGCCAGAACTTTATGATCCTAGTCTTCTAGTCCAACACCTTCCCAACGGTGGGATGTGAGCCTTCCCAGACTTCTGTTCCAACAAGACTATCTTCTTGAAAAAATATCTTAGTTTTGATTTAAAGACTTTAAAGACAAGAAGCAATGAAAAATGGAGCATCATTTTTTGTAAACTGTCCCAGTTGCCAGTTTCCATCACTGGCAGAAAGTTCACACCCAGCTTCTATTCTGAAGTTATCAGACCTCAGCTCCCGGTAGTTGGACTCCTGTACCTTTGCCCACCAAACTCCTTTAGTGTCAGAGCTCCTTTAGTGTCAGACTTCTGCTAGACAGTGATCATACGACTCAGTCACCTTCCTTTTTTTTTTTGTAAGCCACATAGATGTTTTTTCATGTGACTGGTTTTCCAAGGCATCTTTACCAATCCTTCAGGCATGTGCTAGAGTCAACTATTCCTGCCCAAATTTATCGACACTTGCTTGGATTCTGGACCCCAAACTGGAAGACCCCAAGGCAATTGACATCTAACATGGACATTCAGTCCCATTTAGCCTTTCTCATCACTGTATCATCATGGTAGGCCATGGCCAGCTAAATATCTACTACTGCTTGCTAGTGCTTTTCCAAGTCAGTTTTCCAGAGAATTGTGCCCTGGCCTGTGAGAATGTCTTCCAGCCTCTGACTCTAAATATAGAATTTGTATTCAGTCATGATAAGAGGCATCTTGTATATCCAGGTTCATCTAACAATACAATCATGTTTGCTCAATATCACCGCTCTGTCTTCCTTCTGTTAACCTGCCCTTCAGTCTTTGTAGCCCATAATAACTTTGTGAGGACTTGGTTTATTTTTTTCCGTTGACAGAATCATAGAATGGTTTGGGTTGGAATGGACCTTTAAAGATCATCTACTTCCAATCCCACTGCTATGGGGAGGGACATCTTTCAACAGATCAGTTTGCGCAAAGCTCCATCCAACCTGACCTTGAACACTTCCAGGGATGGGGCATCCACAGCTTCTCTGGGCAACCTGTTCCAGTGTCTCACCACACAATGCATAATAGAAATGCATAATAGCATGGGGACAATCCCTGTGCAGTCTTGGTAGAAGTTTACTTCATTAATTATGATTCTTGTAATTCTGAGATTGGCTAGCTTAGCCAGTTTTCCTCCCTTTTAGTGTATGCTGACTTGATTTTTTTAATCTTTTGCTCAAAACTTATGAAGTGATCTTTTGTTTCTATTGCCAATAGAAACTGTGTGTGTATTTGAACATGAATGGATTATTTGATTTTGCTTCTAAGCAAGATTTTCAGAAGTTTCGACTCTTCCTTGACTGCAGGATTATGGATTTTTTGGGCTATTTTAAGACAAATCTTTAAAAAACCTGAGCTAACAATCATATTTTCACATGCTCCTTTCCACGTTATTTGGATTATAGTTGTTTCTGTTTGGAACACACTTTTCTAAGAGATTGAGGATATGTATCAGTTCATTACAATAATCATCTGGACTTCATTTTGCCTGTGCACAAGAAATCCAGTTAAGTAAGACCATTTGTATCAAAGCCATCACTAAAATTAATTCTGTGGTCAGTTCTTCTTTGACTGTCAAGATGAGGTTTAATACTAAATTTCCTGGATTAGATGGAACATTTTCAGTAAGGACATTAAGTTTATAATTTTTAGAAATTCTAAGGCCATTTAGTTTTGGCAGTGTAATGCCTCCAACATATATTAGAATAAGGATCTCCTCTCCCTTCCCTCCACTGCCCTTTTATACTTGTGAATTCTGTGTATCTGCAAACAGATAACTGGAGTGTGAATTGGTAGTGTGTAGAAGATACCAGCTGGTATCTGCTTTACTGGTTAGGACACTAATCACTGACTGTCAAAGGACTTGTTTCTGAGCTGTCAGACAGATCCCAGCAGTTCTCATAATGTGATTGCCTCTCCTTCTTTGGGCCACTTGATCCTTTTTCAATATAATTCTTCCCTTTGTATCTTTGATAATTTGACTAATTCCATTCTCCATATTTTGATTTTGTATTAAATGACTGCTGACTGTTTCCTCGCTTCACCCTCTGCTTTTGGATATGAGTTTAACAGCTAGTGTAGTCAGATCAGTTCTTGGAAAACTGCTTGTCTTCCTCCTCTGTGGGGCACAGTCTGCTCCTTGGATGCGGGACTCGCTGCTACAGCCGTGGCTCTTGGCTTTCTGCCGTTGACCTGGCCACTGACTCACTGCCAATTCTTTTCCATCTTGCATTGTTTGCAGGAGAGGTTTTATGAGATATCCAGGTGTTCCTCTCTGTTAAGACCCTTTCAAGTTCCCTAAAATCTTGAGAAAATTTTCTCCGTGTTGCATTCTGAGGGCCTGGGAATTTGGGGGAGTTTTCAAATCCCACTGCTGCCACCTTTCTGCAGGCTGCTCTCTGGCTCCCATTGTGCAGCATAACATCTGATCCTTTTGCTTATGCTCACTGGAAACTGCCACACTGCCTTTTGCTCTGATCCCTGTGTTGCTCGATCCATTCTTTGTGGAGTCTGAGGCAGTGATGCTTCTTGTATGGGGTATCCAGGAGCTCCAACCTGTGATGTTCCCAGCCTTGTCCCTCCTGCGCCAGAGCTGTTTCTTCTGTGTGCACCATATGTACTTGATGTCCTTTACTTGGAGTCCATCAGAGCAGAAACCATGACCTGTTCCTTGCAGGTCACAGTGCTTGTCGTTTGTAGTGCTGAGACTAAAGTTGTACTTACAAATCACGTACTTACAATTCCCCAACCAGTCCCTGAAACTCCGTGAATACTGGCTCTGTTTGCCCACCAGTGTTTGCCAAATGAAAAGGTAGCTAAATCTGTTTTCTTCAAACTGTCCATAAATAGCCTCTGTTGTCCTAAGAGCCCAAACCTACAGACTATGTGAAATTAAGGTTTTAAAATACAAGCTAGTTGCAACCATAGCTATGCAGTAGTTGTTGTCCTGATTTCCATGTTATTGAACTTAGGCCAGTTTATCTTTCTGGTGGAGTGAAGAGCTGGGAGTCTATAGAGGGTGGCAATGTTAGAGCCACCTTGCTGGGTTCCCCCAGGCTCATCATCCAGTGCCCTGGGTCTTCATGGAGGGAGTCCAAAACATAGGCGGGAAATGAGTGATCTACCACAAGGTTAGAGGCCTGTCCCTATAACCACAGCATAGAGAAACAAAGTTCAGTTCTACATTTTTCTGTCATCAGGAGTGCCCTCACTCAATGTCTATGGACATTTCCTCCGCAGCACGCACATCTTGGTATTAGCTGAGCATCACGCACATCTTGGTATTAGCTGAGCATCATACCACCAAGGGCTTTGTTCTTTGGCTTTTTAGTCTTCTCATCCACAGAGCTTAAATTACAGTTTTACTACTATGGAAAAGTCCCATGTGGCAGATTTCTCATGATTTATGGACAACAAATGAGTGAGTTCAAGTGCCTTCACCAAAGTAGCCAAATCAGGTGTAGCCCTGAAGATACAATGCTGATTTCTCCGAATTTTCCAGCCTGCTTCCACACAGCCACGGTCCGTGCTTGCTTTACCCATCTAAGACTTGTCTGCTGCCATGTCCCACCTTAATAACTTTTTCTCACTTTTTCTTATTCAGTCTTCCTGTTATTTCATAGGGATATAACCTAGAGTAGTTGTTCCCAAGGACATTCTGGTTTTTCTCTAACTCATTAGAAAATTATATTTGTCCTATTTTTTCTTCTTCACACTTAATATAGAAACTAGTAGAAGAACCTTACAATCAGCAAGGTGAGATGGCTTGGTTGGTTAAGGCTACAATAACCTATTATTTTGGTGATGGTTGAGTGAAGGATTATTGTAGGTGAGGGATACAGTATTTGTTCAAGCCAGGTGGAAGAAGTGGTTAAGCTTTTTTTGTAATGAGCAAAGCAATACAGCCCTTGGGCAGTCACCCCCTAAAACTAAAGTAATCAGTCATTGAATTATGTTTTGTTATATGGTTATAGGACTTTGACTCCAGATTGAAAGTAAATGCAGTGACTTTGGCATTTTTTTGGTATGTGAGTGAATGAGGAAGAGAACTGGAAGTACAAGCCACAGAAACTGATAGAAAAAGCAGCAAAAAGATTAAAAAAAAAAAAAAAAGAGGAACAGTCAGAGAGGCTTTAGGAGGAAATCTAAGAGATGTTAGTGGCAGACTCAAAATCATAGCTTGGGATACTGGCAGCTGGTACCCCATGTCCAGGGTATTTTGTGTGTTCATGCGCATTAGCAAGATTATATCAAAGAAGGTCTAAGTTATCCCATGGAAAACAGCACTTAGGATCCCAGTTATAAGGTGACTGCTCCTGTCAATGGTGTCATATTCAAGGAATAATATACTTTAAAATACTACCTGTAATTTTGTCTGGATAACTATTTTTTCCCTCTTGTCCTATATTGTTTCAGTTGTTGTTAGACAGTTGCTGTTTTTCACCCAAATTACTCCAGTGTCATGGTGAATAATTCCCATGAGTGATATATAAAGTGTGTTGGAGGCTTTCCAGATAATGCTGCCCAACTCTTCCCAGGCATACACCGCTCCCAAGTTTCAGAGTAAGGTGCAGAAATGACTGAATGCGTGCATACTGCTCCCATAGAGAAGTAACCCATATCCAAAGCGTGCATTCGTCTGGTTGTTTAGGTGACTCACACTTCAACTTACATTTTCAGTACACGCTTCAAACTGCTTCATGAACCCCATGCAGATCATGGACCCTGGGTGGTTCTCACCTGCTCCAGATTAAAAAAAAACTACTATAAACCAGAAGATTACTATTATTAGCAACAAGACTAATTCGTAACACATGTCACTTCCTTAGTGAGCCTTTCCAAGCAGGTTATAAATGTCCATAGAAGATGGCATACTATCAACCTACATGGTTTCACATATTTTGTCTATACATATATGATTATCACCATGCCTTCAGCATGATGTTGGTTCTAAAAATATCCAGGCATTAAGGGGTATAAGGCATGGTAAGATGCAATCAGAGGGAGCAGAGCAGGGGTAGTGGGAGAAGGGGCAGGCAAGGAGAGCAGAGAGCATACTTCACATATCAGCATTCGCTTGATCCAATTTAGGAATGAGCATCACCCTGCCGTGGTTATGGTCATGCAGTATTTATAGAATGCCATCTCCTGTCTCACAGACATCTAATGGCAAGTAAGCATTTACTCCAAGAGTAAATCCGAACCAGCTGGCCTTTGGGACCAATGCAATATTTTATAGAAAATCATAATAATTTGTTTACTTATTGATTCCCCCCAAAACCAAGTGTTTAATCTTTCAGTATGATTAATGGAAAACACATCAAAATCAATATTCTTCCCTGGCCCAGGTCCAAAAAGGTACTTAAATGAATGCCAACTTCACGCATAGAAATAATCCCACTGATGAATGTTCCTGATGAATTGGGACTTTCATTTTAAAACGCTTGCCACTTTTTCACTCTATGGTGCTTGTCATAGCATTATTTAAGTCTCAATTTAAACTAGTGTATACATTAAAAATATTGCGCTTTCTATTGCATCTACTCTGTATGATCTTTACAAAAAAGGGAATTGTGATTGCACACAGATATCGCTGAAAAAGGACCTGGTGTGCATGTTAAAATGAATCTTTGTCAGCATTTGGAAACAGAAGCTTGTCAGATCCGCTAGGCAGCCTCAGAGTCCAAGGAGTACCTTTTATTTTCAAGTATCGTATCACATTGTTTCTGAAGTGCCATTTTCTTAGAATTTTCAGTTTGTGAGAAGCTTGAGACAGTTATGGGTTCAGTACACTTCAAACCACAATCAAATTTCAAACAAGAACAGCGAGGACATTTCCCATATGCCAGAAATTCTGCTTTCTCGTCTATTATTCTGCTCTCTGGTCTATTATTCCAGGAGCAGCCCAAGGTCTCTGTTAGGGTCAGAGACACCTAACATGGGACTAGGCATTTTTTTGCACCTTCTACAGCTAAGTTTAGGTTTTGGGATCATACTCAGGGGACACCTTAGGTGGAATTAACTGGGCAGTCTCCACCAGCATTGCTCTGCTTCCTTAGGAAGTGAATACCCAGCCCTGTGCTGTTCAATGTGGCGACCCGAGGCACCTTGGCAGGACAGTGCCATTTGCCCATCAGCTGCTCACTTCTGCAGTCTGTAGAGGATGACTGAGCACCACCCTATGAAGATGCTGAGGATGCACCTCTCGTATTTTTGTATTCCCGCTTTACAGGCATACATCTTGTCTAACCCAGCCATTTCCCTCCTGTCTTTCACCTCCCTCGCTGCTGAGCTGCTGCTGGTCTCCATTCCCCTCCTGTAAGGCATGAAGGCTGGCTGAAACGCAGCCCCCAGGTTGGCTCTCCCTTGCATTGGAGCTTTGTCTGGCCCTGAGCATGCCCCAGGACCTGCTGTATGAATCAACACCAGCGCAGACCTGAAAAAATTGCTTCATTCTGCCAGAGCCCTGCATTTTCCAGCAGTGCCACTTCCCTGGGAAAGCTTTGGGACTTGCAGCATAGCTCCACACAGGCAACAAAGAACACATTTAGACAAATGCCTTTGGAGAGACTGTGGTTTTCGTCTGCAAAGGAAAACAGGAACTGAGGTCTTATGGTCCGTGCACTTCACAGAAGTTATCTCTGTCTTCTATTAATATCTGTTCTGTAGTTGTTGGATAAAAATATATTGCACTGTAAATATGGTGTGATACCTTCAACCAAAGCCACAAATTTACAGAATAGTCATTATGGATACAGATATGATAATAGATTTGGATTCACAGAGAGAAAACCAACAAAGCTACAAACTATAAAATACAAGAAATGCCTGTGAATCAGTGCAGAACGCCCAGGGCAAATCAGGATGCCCAGTAATGCCTTTGAGTGAGAGAGGGAATCGATATGATGGGGGGTTTTAAATCTGGTGGAATTACATTGTCTATGCAATATCTGTGTGTACTATTCAGGAAGCTGGCTGGGAGGAGCATAAATATAAATGCAGACTAAAGATTTCATACTGTCACATAAAATGTACAATATCTGAATAGGGAGACCCAAGCACTGAAATGTTCATGGTTACAGATTTCAAGATACAGCAGTGCCAATTTCAAATATTCCACAATCATGAATCAGGGTCCTCTAAAGCTTGTCTCAGTGTGACACTGAACCATTTCTATAGAGGAAATCACCCATAATTGCCATTTTACAAGATTTACAAGAGTCTACCATTTTAAGAGTGACTTGAAAATAATGAGATACAGAAAGAAACACTCTTTCAATTTATCTTCTGGTTTACAAGCCACTAGGATATTTCAGATCTGTGTTTTAATTTGCTTTGTAACCTGGAGGACTAGAAACTTATTCTTTTAAATAAAACGTGACATTCTTATGTAATCAGTTGCCCTGAGAGCAAGATCTTCAAGATAAGCACCAAATTCTATGAAACTTCTGATAAGCTCCTAAGAATTGGAATCACTAAATAAAAGAACAAAAATTTAATGACAGGGTCATACTATAGGGCCTGTGAAAAATAACTGAATGGTGTTAGGAAATCAAAGAAGCAACTTCATCTTGTAAAATGACAATTATGGGTGCTTTCAACCCTATAAGTTGTTCAAATGTCACGTTGAGACAAGCTTTAGAGATGTTAAATGAGTACCTTGAAATGTTTTTCTCTAAAAATATTCTAGAGGAGCAATTCCCCCTTAGAAAGAGTGGGTTCAAGTGACTAGCTACAGAAAGCCACAGACTTTCCAAGCCATTTGGGTGATTAAATTATGGATAATCATCATCCATACATTCATACTGAGGCTGTCCTTCAGTACAAGTATAGGATTCCTTCTGCCGTGCCATGGTCTACACCTTTATTGAGAATTACACCAGTGCTGGCTGATGTTTTGTGTCGCCAGTCTGGTGACTGTGTCATTCTCTGTTATTCTGCCCAAGAATGAGAAATCGAGATGGCGCAATAACTGGAGAAGTTTTCAGAAATCATTTCTGAAGTCTCAGGGACTGGTGGCATTGAACGATGACTGGGCGAGCTACTATGTGTTTTGGTGCCACTCACAAAGGAGTGTTGACTATTTCAATTTGCACTGGAGAGACTTTTCTTCCTCCTAATGTATTTTCCAGCCTTCTTGAGGTTTGGCATGACTGGAAAGGCTAAATTCAGGCAGGCATTATTGAGTGGAAAATATATTCTGGTCAGGTACCACTTTCTTTCCCAGTTAGTTCCATACATACTTAGCTAGTTTCATCACTTTAGTGTGCTGACAGCTCCTCACAGGAGCAAAATCATTTGTCTGATCTGGTGCCTGGGCTGATTAATTGGTTCACTATGCAAAATGGCCCTACCGAGATCTAACTTTATTGTGTTGACTGAGAAAGAATAGGAGGCTCATTTTGTCCCCGTTTCTGCAGCGAAAGATTTCTGTAAACGCTATTTGTGGTGTTGGTAGAGAGATTCAGAATGGTTTTTGCATTATTCTTGTTGGAACTCTTTCCCTGGATGTTTCATGCACCAAAGCGAGTCTGTGCAGCATACTGCTAGGGTCATCAACTCTGTATTTGTGTGCTTCACTGTCTCTCACATTATCCTCTCCCCTAGAATGGCAAGAATTGATCACTGCCTAATGTAGGCACTGCCTCAATGAGGTTTTAGACACTTGGCCTGGGAGGCCAAATCCAATCCATCTAATACTGAATTTCCCTTTGCAATCAGTTGAGTTTGGCACTTCAGAAGACCTATGAGGGGAGGCCAATTCTCCCTAAAATAGTCTTTTCCCTTTTTATATTTATTTAATAGCAAATTAGGCACCTCCAGAACATAATCCAGTCCATATATGTTAGACTTACACATCTTCTTAGAGCAGGATTGTCGTGAAGATCAGTAGCTCTAAGAGTGCTCTCCTGTGGATGTGCCAAGGTGGACCGGAGCTGCAGATTCCCAGCAGTGTGCTCAGCAGACTTTTTGGTGCCGGGGCCAGGGTCTTCTGGCTATCATTTGCCGAGGAGGTTCTGGAGAGTCTGGAGAAGACCAAAGCCCTGCTGGTCTCCACAGGGTGAGCCCATCACACAGAGCTGGTGGAGGAGGGATTGTCTCTGTGAGATGAGTTGAATGCACTCAGGATCGAGGATAATTCAGGCTGAAAGGGACCTCAGGAGGTCTCTAGTCCAACCTCCTGCTCAAAGCAGGGCCAGCGTGGAGGTCAACCTGTTCCTGTGCTGTCCTCATGATGAAAGAGTTTTCCCTTTTATCTGGTCTGAACCTCTCATTTCAGCTTGTACCTGCTGCCTCTCATCCTCCTCACATGCATGGCAAAAAACATGGATGTAGTTGTTTAGATGAAAGCTGGCTTTGAAATGTATGCAGAGTATAAGGAGAACGAGTAAATGTAATGCCTAAAGAAGATATTCAGATATTCAGTATTTCTACCACTGTTTGCACGTTACTAGTAATTGTTTTGTTGGCTAAGGAATGATAGGGTGTTCTCTGCCAGAGACTCATACTAGGCCAAGGTGCAAACACTGAGCAAAAGAGGCATTTTCAAGAAATCTGAAACTATTTGCCAAATACAGAAATGTGAAAAAGTCAAAACTGACATTTTAGAAACTATTATGAGTGTTGTTTGGAAGCAAAATGTGACTTTTAGAATTGTAAATAAGTAAGTACTTTTCCTAAGCATATTTTTTTTTTTTCCTGCTTGAATGAAGCGTAATAACTATAACAATAATTATTCCTGGGAGGACCTCAGACCTAGCTTATTACCTTGCCATGTCCAATGGTCACTGAGCTGTCAATGGGACCTCTCTCTAACGTCAGCCTTGTCCTGGTGAGTGATGTCCCTGTCAGGGTTGTGGTTGCTCTCTGCCCCTCATATGGCAGCCCTGCTCTTGCTGCTCCCTAAAAGGATCTGAAATGGCAAAGTTTGATTTTTATGTGCAAACATCATATTTTTTTAAAAATCACCTGTTTGCATTTAGCGAACCCAACCTGACTGGTCCCATGCTGAGCAAATGACATGGCAAGCTTGGACAGAGTCCAGGCAGGTAGCCATGCCACAGTCTGGAGCAGAAAGACCATGTGTTTGGCAGCGTTTCCAGGGATGCTCATGCTGTGCCACTTCAGCTGCATTGGCCAGACCCCACCATCACCACTGGCATCCAGCTCTGGGTGATTCCACGTCACACGGAGACCTCCCAGAGTCCCCGCACAGCCCATGGCAAGTGAGTGCTGTGAACCCTTGGGATGGCCAAAGGTGTTGCTTTCAGGAGCTGCCTGCCCTGGCCCAAGCACCAGCCAGAGCAAGGTGCCCTGTCCCCAGCTACAAGGAAGGGCAGGTAAATCATGCCAGCCCAGACGCTGCAGTCGTGGAGGCACACACCCTCCACAGACCTGGAGTGCTTCTTTTTGGGAGAGGCGGGGGGGAGAGAGCAAGTGCTCCGAGATGCAATCGTGCTTATCTACCGTGGCTCTGAAAGCCCAGGTGCATGGTGGTAGCACAGGACACATGGTGATACCACAGATGCTGCTTTGGCTCCTGGCTTAGAGAATCCGTCCCCTAACTGTTGGGCAGGAAATCTTGGGTTGGACTTGGGGACATTTAGACTGGATGTTTGAAAACACCTTTTTTTCTAAAAATGGGAACAGACCATCTGAGGATGAAATCTCTGTTACTGGAGGGTTTGAGGAGCAGGTTTGACAGTCAGCTGTCAGGAACACATTAGGTGGTTTTCATTCTGGCTTTGGACAAGGGGATGGGCCCTTCTGGCATGTTTGCTTTTGATTCTCCAGTTACCATGAGGCAGTCCATACCTTTCCTTTGAGTATGAAGGGAGCCAAGGAGTGAGACTCCTAACTTGGGACCACAGTTCAGTGCCTGGAATTAGAAGGGATGAGCTCAGGCTTTAGCTGCTCATCCTGAGCTCATTAGTTAGCAAGTTACTAAATCTGCCACTTGAATTATTTCTGATAGGAATGAGACAGCTGGTGTCTGGTAGTGCCCATTCATATTCAGCTCATGTTTGAACTTTTCCGGCTGCACCTTTGGATGATCCAGTTCACCAGCCTGTTTATGCATGCTGATCCTGCTCATCAGGATGCCCACGTGGACCCCAGGCTGTAATTATTCAGCTCTATTATATGAACATGTTGGATAGTGGGTGAAGGCAGGGGAGAAAGAGGACATGATCAGCAGCCTTAGGTTCTGGCTTAACTTCATTCTCCTTTAATTCAATAGTTTTCCAATTGACCTCGGAGAGAGCAGAGAGAGACAGTGTTTAAGAAAAACTCCTCTTGCTGATGTTGATGATAAAGTGAAACCTCTGGTGGTTAGTTGTACCCAGCTTAAGTAATTCATCTCTCCACTTCAGGGTAAGTCTCAGCCATTTGCAGAGGACATTTTCACCATTCCCTTGTGATACAGGAATGACAGGAAGGTTCCTGATGTATGTGTCAGAAAGCAAGCCCAGCTCCTCTGACAATATCTGATTAATCTTCAGAACACCATATTGATGCTACATGAATAAGTATCATTGCTATTCATCAAATTTCTGCAGCTTGCATAATACAAACTGCTGGAAGACTTTAATACATGAAGAAGTCCATCTGATCCAATAGGCAACCAATTTGTTTGAGATTTCTTACAACAGGGAAGCTCTCAATTTTTGCCTCTTTGCATTCACCTAATTACCTGACTTTGTGTACCTAATTAACTTGCAATGCTGCCATCAAGGGAATCCATGATCTTTCCAAACAATTTTGTGGCAGCCGGAGATGAGCCCTCTGTAGAAAATACACAATCTGTTTTTTGATTGCTGTGTCCATTTTGCCCTATTCCCTTTATGTATACCCTTTCAAAAGAATCACAACTGAGGAGAAAGAAAATTGAAGGAAGGGCAGAAGAAATATCATGTACTCCTGAGACCACATTGTGTAACAGTGAATCCTAAAGAGATCATATGTAGATGAAATGGAGGTTGAAATTCCCTTCACCTTTCATCGCAACAAACAACTCCTGACTATTTAGTTTCCCTTTACATCTGATGGATTTAAACAGGGCATATTCATTTCCACATCCTTTTTCCATCCTGCCAAGGATGGTTCTGTGCTTGAGATGATGATTTCTTACCTGGCCAAGACATTTCAAGAATTTGTCCAAAGAACAAGCTCCACCTGGCGTCTTCCAGGACACTTATGGACTCTTGTACATAAGTATAATATATAACATAATATAACAGTGGGAATCGGGAGTTTGGGGGACTATTTCTGTCTCTGGCACTGATCATTAGAGGAGGGACTCAACAAAAAGGCTCTGAGCTTTTAAAAGATAAAGTTAGACACAAGTATTCACCAGGATCTCCTGTGCTGAGAGGTGGAAGAGAGAACCACTTGTTGATGTGTCATTCCACACCATTCCACACTTAAATATGTTTAAGTAAGTAAAGTAACTCACCTCCAAGGTTAATACTGACTGTAGTAATGCCTCTATACTGCAGTGATGCTCCATGTCAAATGGAGACAGTAAGGTTCCTCAGCTATGATATGAGAGTAGCCATGAAATTTTAGCTGCTAATATATGTCAAGTGTTCTTAAATCCCTGTGTAAGGAAGTAAAATTGAATTTGTTGTAATTTTTATCCAATATCAGAAAAAGCAATGATCTCTACAAAACTTTTCTCCAGTGAGAGAGATTTCTAGAAGAAAACTGTAACTGTGTTAGTACTTCTTCTGAGTCCTGACAGTGATTATTCTTGTAGCAGGGAGCAGGAGGATGGAGAGCTCTTGTAATTGATGTACAACTCTGTAGGCTGTTTGTATTCACTTAAAGGTCTCAGTCTTGCCTCGCTCCTATCCATTGGTGTGCATCGGGTTACTGAGTGGTGGTGTAGTTAGTCAAAGTGCAGTGCCATGTGGTGCCCTCAGGACTTTCCTTTTCCCATTTTCACTTTTTTAGACTTTTAATTGTGGTGCATTAATTATGCTGCCCATGACAATGGGCTAATAAGTGTTGTTCTGTCTTCTCAACATTAGCCTGTATTTGCCTGTCTCTGTCAAGTCTTTGCCTCTCACGCCAACTTGCGTTTTTACTCTCTTCATACCTCTTAAGACATGCTGAGTGATACTAATTCCTGGCAGAATTGGACTCTTAAGTTAGATTTTCCTTGGGTTTGTATTAAATCTCCCTAGTTTTGGCTATCCTGAACATTTTGAGCCAACAGTGCGTTTTACCTCCTGGCTGGCCAGCGGTAAGTAAACACAGCACCAGTCTGCAATCCTGTCCTTGCAGCTACCCACGATTAATCTCTTTCCATGCTAAGAATTGGCCATTTGTTCCTACTCTTTGCTCCTTATCTCTTCTCCAGTTTTTAATCCATGACAGGACTTTACCTTTCACCCCTGGATTGCCAAGTTTCTCAATAGCCTCTTGTGCGGGGCTTTATCAAAAGCCTTTTGAGAGCTGTTGGAGTCCTCCCTGCTCAGCAGTTTCATTAACCCTTTCAAGGGATTCAAGCTGAAAAGTGAGAGCCTGAGAGAAGGAGGAAGATTATCGCTCACGGGAAGTTTGCTGGTTGGCACATCTGTCATCATTTTTGTGTTTTCTTGGCTGAATGGCTTCCAGTTGCAGGAGTGATGTGTGGTTTATATTAACCTGCCTTTCTTGGGGGTGGTCTGGCTGTTTGTTGCTCCACCACGTTTTGGGAGGGAGCCGGGGAAGGCCACTCAGGTCTGTATTTTAAGGCATGGACTTAATTTGGTCTCTAGGTCTTTATGTCAAACTCCGAAGTGACTGCTTCATACCCCCAACCTTGGAGACAGACTTACATGTATCCCGTCATGCCAATTATGCGTCCTGCCTGACAGGCACAATTCAGTTGCTTGAATGCGGGCCCGGTGCCATTTGAGATGGCCATGAGTATGTGTTTATGTGTGTTATGGTATGGCTATGTAGGTAGGTACCACACAGGCGCTATGGGAGATCTGGGCCATGCTGGATAGACAGCTGGGGGTGGACATGTGGGTTGTCTCCAACATCTAGAGTCAGCAGTAGACAGCTTGCAGCATGAAGTTGGGCAAGAGGCCTCCAGAGGTCCCTTCCAACTCTGGTTTCCTCGCATATGCTCTAATGCAGTCTTAGCAACACTTGGCACTTACTGGCATTGTGCCTTCCCTCCGAATCCCACTGCAAAGAGTTAGGGCAGCAAGCTCCCGGGCGCTGCAGGGCACTTCTCATTGTGCAGCCTCAGCGGGTGACTGAGCAGGGCTGGCAAAAACCAGGCCCTTTGCTCTGCTTGGAAACTTCTGTTTGCAGTGACTACCCTTTACAATTTTGTGTAATCATACTGAGCCCCCTCCTGAGCCCTATTCCACCACTTGAGCGTGTCTCCATGTCAATTCTCCACTGATAATATCCCATTTATTGTTGTTGTAATTTCTTTGCTTCCACAGAAGCAGGTCTCTGGGGAAAGGTCCCAAACCCCGCATGAGCTAAACCTGATCACGTCAGTGTCCTGTCCTCAGCAAGCCCTGAGTGGACTTCCTGCGTGTTTGTCCTGTTGACTGTGGCTGGGCCTTTTGAATCTTCACCTTGCGAGATGTTTCTTAAAAAGTGCTGAAAACCCTCAAATCTACAATGCCTTCACTTCAAAGTAAGCTGGATTACTTCAGTATCTCTCAGGGCATACCTGACTGGTGTCTCTGGGTTTTGCTCTCCTTTTTACCTGCCATTTCGCCTGTATTAACATCATCATGGCTCAGCTGGACTTCTGTTTTCACTTGGATTTGTTATCACCATAAAACTGGCAGAGGAGAGTACAGGCAGTAAGTGAATCCTGGTACGTCTCCCTTTGATTGTGAGAACCGCGACCATTTCCTTTTCTCCCTGCAGCCGTGACTCTTTGCTGCACTTGCATTCTGCATCCATGCTCCTGGGGGCTTTATCATACATGCTCCAGCACTACTTATTATGTAAAGAAAATGCAGTAATTGTAAGTGCATCTGGACAGGAGCTCTCTGGGTCCTTGGGGTAGGCAATGGGAATTTCACCACTGGCTTTTTTTTTTTTTTTTTTAAATTTACCTACCCCTGGTTGAAATATATACATATATTAATTATATACAAAGTACTTTGGGCATAGGTAAATATACAGTATTGTTTTTTGTAGCACAGTCAGCATACAACGAATAGAGCAGGAGTTGCAGAGCACAGACTGAAATCTCTGGCTCTCACGAGGAATCCCAGAATTCCCAGAAGTAGTAAAAAATTTAAGGAGAAAGATAATAGCATATTTCAGTCACTACCTGTAATCCTTAGGGGCATCAAAAGACTCTGGAGGGATCCCTTATACATAGTGAAGAGTCTGAAGAAATACCACTGCCAAGAAATCAATTCCCAGCTCATAAACAAGCGGTTAGCAGTTTACAGAGAAACACCTTCAACCAGGACATATGACAGTCGTACAAATACAGCTACCAAGGCAGCTGCATTACGAAAGCTTTAACCCTTCAGGCAGTGATCAGAAAACCAGCCAGTTCTGGGGATGTCTTATTTAACTGTTTTGCCTCCTTAGGAAGCAAACACCATAAACCTGTTTCCTGGGCGAGAGCCAAGGGCTCGCTGAGGACGATGGTTTTATCTCAAAGCTCTTGTTCAGGAGTCAAAGCAACAGTGATGTTGTGTAAATACCATTAAAAGTTGCCAAAACAACAAACCTGACAACAATGGATAATATAACTGTTTGAAAAGGAGGAGAGATGTTCAAATCAACGACATCACTGTTCATGCCAGATAGAGACCCTGAAGGAGAGCAAATCTGTTATCACCAGAGCGCAGGGAAGTGCCCTCTGCAACGTGACCTCCTCGTTTCTTCACCTTTTGCTGAGGTTTGACAGCTTTTCATTAAATTCTGGCATTTAGTTACAGTAGTGTTCCAGCTGCCTTGCCTTTCTGAAATACTGCTGCTGACTGGGGAATACCCTTAGTTTATCGATTTTGCAAAATACCTGTATTTTTAGTAGGACTTTTCCCAGGAAGTTTTCTGATGGTCATAAAAACAAGTTGTTCTGCTTATGTTCTGTTTGAACTTTTATAACAGGATAAAAAGTGTTAATCTGAAGGAAAAAACTGCAAAGATCAAAAATTCAATTGCATTCCCCAGCTTCTTGCAGCCAAAAAGTATTGACCAACAAGGTATGAAACCTGGTGTAACACAGTACTACCCTGGCCAGGGGAGGATTAGGAAAAAAATAGGTAACATTTGCTGGAAAGGGAAAGGTTTTATACACAATGGGGAAACTGAACATCATTTCCTTAAATGTCAGTGGAGTGAATAATCACATAAAATAAAATTTAAAAAATTATTTTCTGCACCTGAAAAAATAGAATACTGCTGTGGGATTCCTGCAGGAAGCATATGACTTAGACTTAAATCTGAGTAAATCAGATTTTGCTCAGCTCAGCTTGAGAGCATCCAAAGAAAAAACAAGCTGCTCTTCTGTTCCGTAAAAACACAGCTTTTCCTCTATTTAATTTTGGGACTAACAAAGAGAAAGATTGTTATGAGTCAGAAGTAAATTGCTTTAGTATGAAATAATTTTTATTAAACTCACTGACCTCAACTGTTTTAATTTAGCTTTCTTAAGTGCATTACAGAGAAACTTTATCCAACCTTGATGCTCTGGTGTCTCAGGGATTATATATCAAGCTCATTTTAAATCACAGATTTAACACATCATGTGTTAGCTTTCAGCACCTGATAAATGTTATGGGTTTCCTAATGCTCTTGCAGAATTGGAGCCACCAGTCATTCGGCTCTCCAACTGTTGTTTGACTATGTGGCATTAAAGGCTGAATATTTTATTAACAAAAGGAAAACAACCCTTAAATTAAAATAAAATACTCCACCCAATAGCCCAACTGCATAATGCTCAACCTCAGATCCAATTTGTGCTCTTAGCTGTCTCCAGAATACACAAATTGGATCGTTTTGACAATTAAAAATGTTTTCTAGTAACATGCTAAAGGTGGATGAGATTCAATAACCTGCCAGAAGTCCCACATGCTACAATCTAAAGATGTCTTTTTAAAAGGAAAATAATCAAAGCAAAAGAGTTTCACAAGCTGAAATAGTAAAATTCTGCAGTTTGCTAAGAGCAAGCAGCATCATTTTGGGCACTTTGCACAGCAAGACTGAACCAAACAAACTTTCAGATATAAATGCTGAAACTGAGTGGAAATAGCCCCAGAATCGTAGACACAGTGGTTGGAAGGGAATTCTGGAGGCCTCTTGTCCAAGCTCCTGCTTGAAGGCAGACTACTGCCAACTCTAGATGAGGTCAGATGTGGCTTTGCTAGCCCAAACCTCCAAAAGACAAAGACTGTTTGAAAACCTCCAAAGACAAAGACTGAGCAGCCTCTGTACCAGCCGTTCCAGTGCTGCACTACGTTCCTCATGAAATTATGTTTTCCCTGCTACCCCTCCCAAGCTTCAGACTGTGGCCGTTGCCCTCTCTTACACTGCCCTGTGCTCCTGAGAAGAGTTTGGCTCCATTATTTTTATCATTGTTGGTCAAGGAGTTGTAGGCAACGGCTCAATTTCTCCTTTAACTCCCTTTTGCCAGACTAAACAAGCCCAGCTACCTCAGCCTCCCTTTCTAGAAGTGCAGGAGGTCCCTGGCCATGTTAGTAGAAATGTATTATGAAGTTGGGGGTCCAAAGAAGCCCAGGTGTGGTGTTCCCCTACTGAATGCAGCAGGCAAACGTCTTTTTTAATGCATGGTCAGAAGCAGGTCCCACAGTCCTTTGGAGACCTGTCCAGTGATGGAAACCTCCAACTGGCTGAAATAAAGAGCTCGGCCTTTTCGGCAGAGCAGGGATGAGACTGGTTCATGAAGAAGGGGAAGGGGAGGGTTTGACATGGCCATCATCTCTGCAGAAATTGCCTCCTGCCAAAATTTTCATTCCTCTGAAAGCATCTCAACCCAATGAGCTTGTAATTTAATCTCCTGTGTTTCTTCTCAGGGTGATTCAGTTTGCTGTGGGTTTTATTTGCACATACATGGTTTGTAGTTAGAGGGATGCCGGCTCTCTGTCTATGAGGACTAAGGGAACTGGCTGAACGTTAGACTGGTGTGGGCAAGCACCTGCTGCACAATAAATGCATCCCCTACTTTTCCAAATCTCCCTCTTTGATTCCCTGCTCTTCCCTCTTCCCTCATTAATTTTCCCCTTTTTCTTAATATTATTTTTCTGGCTGTCTACTCCTCTTTTAAAACCAAACACCTCTTTTTCCCCATTCTTTGTTTCTTTCCCCAGTCTCTCTGCTCCCTGCCCTTCACAGCCATGCATCAGCCTCGATGCTAATGTTTGAGCCAAACTGCTGACGTTTGAACCCATGCAGCTCACATCCCAACTGCCTTTATAAACTAACAGAAAAACTCCCACTTCCTGCTGTAGGTCTGTTAAGCTGAGGAGGATTTGTAAAGGAGATATATTAGAGCCAATGACAGAAAGCACTTGCTACTTCTTCACAAAACGTCACCAACAAGGGAAGGGCAGCCAGCTCTCTGGGTTTCTGGGGACGTGCTCTCTGTCTCTGCCGTGGTGGTATTTGTAGACTGTAGCACATTTGTCCATAATTTACGGATGTCAGGCAGCCCGACTGGGGCAGCCGCTCTTACCGGGCCAACAGATGTCCAGAAATCCTGACATATCCTCTGCACAGGGGAACATCTGTGCTGCAGCGTCGGAGCAGTCAGATGGAGGCTCCCAGGAAGCCACAGGGGATCTTCAGTTGTGGCAGTAACATCAGCTGCTGCGTGACCCCGGCACGGAGGGTCTGGAGGGCACGTCCCTGCGCTCCTGCAGGCTTTTGCAGCCATAATGAGCAGACAGTGTCAGGGCAAAATAGGGGACTGAGGAGATTTTTATCTGTGCCAGAGGCTTGCTATGTTGCTGTGGACGTCACTGCATTTTTGATGCCTGGATTCACTAGCTTCAGCACAAAAATTGTGTTCCCTTTCTGTTTTTCCACTCATATCATCAGCAGTGATGCTAAGGATTTCTTGGTGTCCCTTAAACCCAGTGGAGACCCGATCTTCAATTGCACATCCCCTGAGCCACGAGGGAAACCTGCAGCACAGTCTGGAAGTATGGGGTATTCCTCAATTTTCCAGGCTGAAAATAAGCATGTTTATTAATATAGATCTGAGGCCTTTTTAACTGCTGTGGAGGAACGGACGTGCCCTAAGCCCAAGTTTTACAAAGTCCTATATAGGTGACACTGGGACAGGGAGGACATGATGCCAAACCCTTGGGGTTGCTGTCAGAGCCGGTGGCACTCGCTGCTCCCTCACCGGTGTCCCGGCAGTGGCAGCCCCTGTACGGCAGGATCCTCACTGCCCTCTCAGTCCCTGCCTGAAGCACTCTCCACCTCTAAAGCCAACAGGGCTAGGTCTGGAGAGGCTTTGGTCAGCAAGGAGTCCTCACCCCCATCCTGCAGGGATGTTCTGAGTTTTGTCTGGAAACATGGCGCTTTCAGTCATGGGGGGATTAGGATATAAAAACCCCAGAGCCGATGCTGACACCACATCTACAGGATCTACGGCAGGGCCAGTCTGTAAGGCATGGTGACGCATTTACCTAATAGGGAGAGAAAAAGCAAGGGAATTAGGGCATCTCCCCACAGCTTCCTCAGAAGAGGCATGGCATTGATGGAGATATTCTCACCACCAGATATCGCTTTCCCTGGGGAACCAGGCAGCCAGGAATAACACTTCACTGTACAGCTGACGATGGAGAGGGAGCAATCACCGCCCCAAACTTCCTAAATAGCATCCAGCAGCCTTGATCTTTGCAATGACTGTCACTGGAGAAGGTGGGTGACAGACCATGGCAAGGGCTAGGGGACACTGTTTCAGCCTCGCCAAGTGTTGTCACCAGGCCACATGTATCTCATGTTGTTAACAGTCCGCAGACCCTGCGCGTTACAAGGTACAAACTCTGGGTTAAACACACGTCCAGGACAGAGAGGCTGTGATCCGGTCATCTGATGCCGCTCCCTCTTCCATGATCTCATTGCTGGCACCTGTCAGCACCATCCTCCAGGGAAACCCCTCGCTGATAAAAGGTCTCCACTCCCATCAGGGAGACAGTGCTGCTCTCACCGCCCTGGCCAGACGCGGGGAAATCCAGCCTCCCCAGATAGATGGGTTTCCATGTTTGGTCTTCTACAGCAGTAGAAGAGATGGTGTCTCCATAGGGGAGCACCAAAGTGGGCCTGGGTGGCTCTCCTCATGTTGAGGAGCTCCCCGGCAGCTCCTAAATCAGGGAGCACTAAAAGAAATGGCACCGCCGGTTGGAGACAAGCACACTCCTGTTTCATTACCTGGGCCTCGCAGCCCGGCAGGATGCTCTGCTCCTGGCATGTCGGGTCCAAAGTCTGAACCAGCTAAAACTCTCTTTTAACTAGCTTAAAGAAAAGGTTGTATCTATTAGAGATAGAGATCTAGATATTTTTATTGCAGATAAAAAGTTATATCAAACTTTGCCACTGTGGAGAAATCTTTTGTCCTGCTCAGAGCATGGAAAGTAAGCATGACTTTGCCCAAAATTTTCTCTCTGATTTTAATATTCTGCATTTTTTTATTCTCTCAAACTCCTGGAAAGGGAGTGATCATCCCATATTGCATCCCTCAGGTTTTGCAACGGCCTCTTCTGCAGCACCCTTGGGGCTCCTTAGAGGAGAAGTGTCATACAAGGGAAAACACCTCAACCGGGGCTTTCAGAAAGATAGATGTACTGAAATTAAGTACATCTAAAGGCCACTCTTGACAATGTTATATTAATAAACAGTCCTTTCCCTTCCTAGTCCCAGGGAAGAACTCTCTCCTAGACAGGAATGCAGCTCTCCGTGTCACAAGCAGAACATCTGAAATTAGCCAAGGGGTTTGAAGTCCTTGCCAGCAGTGCTCAAACAGCTTACCTCCTGGCAGGGTGCCCTGGCCCTCTCTGTCCCTGCTCGGGATCCATAGCTGGTGGTGGCTATTAACCCTTGAGGCCATCACCCGATCCCCCGGCCAGCACGGAAGATGATGGGGGTCTTTGCAAACGTCCTTGGTCAAAGCCACCCCTACCCGCCAAGCCTCGGAGAGAAACACATACAGGCTGGAGGCTGTGAGGAAGAGCCAACAGCTATTGATGTGTGGGAGAGGAGCCCACAGAAATGCCGGGTCCCACAAGGCCCCACAAGAGCTACATGTTCCTGCTGCAGTCGGAGAAACCCCAGAGGAGAAGAGGGCCTCTGCTGTGTTATGTGCTTTACAGATGCAGCACATGCAAATAGTCCAGGGAATTTGTCATCTCAAAGAGTGTAGCATCCAGGAGGAACTTCAAAGTACTGCTGGGATCCCAGCTCCACTTGGCTTTTTTCTTAAGGGTGATGACCCCTGCAAGCAGCATAACTTGAGCCATTGAATATGCCCCCAACAGTAACTAGAGATAATGCTAAATATTATCTTGTCCCAGGAACCAATTTCATCTCATGCTTGACTTCACATCTTGGGCCCAGGAGAAGCTCTTCATGTCTCAGAGCTCATCAGAAACCCATGATCCTTTCAGATGCCTAATAACAAAACGAGCACCTCCGTCTCGTTCCCTGACCAGATGTTTCCTCATGCACAGAGGTGAAATCCTCCCCCTGAAATATGTCTTTATGAAATAAAGTTGCAAGTGCCACTAGCTCCAAACTCCTCCGTGCCACCGCTTCCCCCAGCCTTGGTGTCCTCCTCTGATTTCTGCTCCTTTTGCTGCCATAGTCAGAGCAGGCTGGCGGAGGTGTTGGCCCGACGCTGCCGGGCAGGCAGGTGGGCTGACATACACGCTTCTTAGCTCCACTCCTGGCTCTCCATTTTCCACACTCGTCACAGTGACAGGTTGATATGGCGTGGGCGGGCTGGGAGACAGCAGCAGAGACAGGAGACCCAGACGGCCCGCACGGGAGCGCAGCAGTAGGGCGAGAACCAAGGAGGTTCCTGGAGAGCGTCGGAGCTGCAGGGGAACTGCAACCACAACTGGGAAACACAAGTGAACTTGCATCAATCACTCCACATGCCACATTTATTCCTCCAGTGCTCATAGAAAGGGCAGAGCCCAGCTACAGCTGGAGTTTATTGGATTGCTGCTGGGCTAACGAGATTCATGGGAAAATTAAAAATTGATCAGATGAGCTAAAAACAATGTGTTCTGCTGGAAAAAAGTTGGCTTCAAGTAATTTTGCAACTCAGAAAAGTATTTTTTGAACCACGTTTGACATCGCTGAACACGTATTGTTTTGCAGCTGGAGTGGGGTGACAGGCAATTGCTGCATGCTTGAAATGGAAGTGAACATTTCAGTTTTGCTCACTGGAATCTTTCTTTCAGGTTTACAGCTTGAAAAATGCTTCTGTGATTGTGGCTTTTCATTGCAACTCGTGACAGATTTATTATTCTTTTCTTTGATACCCTAACAAATTTCACAGGGAAAGAAAACTGCGCTCTGCCCAGCTCCGGCTGTATGCACTTTGGGGCCAGACATTGTTTTGCAGGGAAGGCTGTAGTGTGTACACTTAAAACAAGGGCTACCCCAAACCCATTTGTGCAACTGGCTGTTTAACCCAAACAGTACTATTAACAGTCAACAAGTCAAAGCAACTGTAGCTGCTCGAGACCCCAGCAATGGCATCTCACAGTCTGGATGCAGGGGCCCCCGCCGGGCATTGCCTACCTGCACCAGGGTCTGGGTCTGCTTCTGATTTTGCAAAGCAGAGCCAGCACGGGCCCCATTCAGCTGCCCATGCAGAAGTACGTAGCACCATTTGGGGTCCTCTGCCGTCACTGGACCATCCGTACAGGGCTGGTGGCTGTGACGGGGCCTAGGGTAGATTCCTGCCTGTGCAGAGCAGCTGGACACCAGGCAGGCTGTGAAATGGCATCACCCTCCTCTGTTTAGGTAATGACACAACACTGTCCTCATCTACTTAAAGAGAAGACTCTTCTCTACCTCAATATTACTGGGGGAGTGAGAGTGTGACTGTGTTCATACTTCCTACAGAGCTTCTCCCCACTGCCGAGGCAGTTGGGTCTGGTGGGTGGCTCTCATCATTCTCCTGACCTTAAGCACCACGATTAAACCAGACACTTAATGTAAGACCTCTAAATTCAGCCCAAAGTTCTTGCAGGGCCCCAGCACTTATCACCCCAGCCCCAAAGCTCTGGCATGAGGTTTCGGTGGCTGACAGCTTGATTTCCACCACGCAGCGAGCCAAGGCTGGCTCAGAAGGGGGGTTGAATGTTTGCAAAGTGCCTTGGGGTGATAACCACCAGCAGCCCCAGAGCATCCCCTGCAATGGGGGGTCCGACCCCAGGGTGAGGAGGTGGAGGTCCCTGCAGGAAACTGTAGGGCCTGTACCCAGCACTTTTTTTACAAGGATTTCCAACAGAGATTGACAACGGGGATTGCCTCCGGTAGAAGAACTGTGCATTATTAGTGGTACAATCAAAAATCCTGGGAGTCGCTGAGCATCAGGGCTGGGCACAAAACAGTCAGAGTGCTAGGTCCTTTGAAGGGGTCCTTTCCTGTGGGGCCGGGTGCCATTTTAAAATGAAGGCATTGGTTCTCGTTTGCCTCTCACCTGGGTGACTTGCTTGGGGTAATTTTTGGTTTGATCTGCTGGAAGGGAGAGGCAAGTCAGGACTGCTCTGTTTAGTCTTACTCATCTGGCATCTTGCTATCACGCTTCTCTCCTGGCCGGACCAGCTGTTCCCCACAATCAGTCCCACTGAGATAGCAAAACCAGCTAAACATGCTGTTCCCAGTGTGTCCCTCCAGCCTACAAACAACCTGACGCCTTCCACAAGTCACCGAGGGAGGCCCCTGTGTAGGACACAGGCCCCCCTTTGGGGCCTCTGAGACGAGCAGGGGATTATCAAAAGCAGAAGAGAGGTTTGCAAAATTTGTCCTCAGCACTGGGGACCCAAGGAGGCTTCAGTGCAGACCCAACCATAAAGAAACCAAACCTCCCCATGGTATGGATGTGCCCCATGGTATCTGGGTGCTGTCTTGGCTCTCCTCCTTCTCTAGTCCTCCCTTTCCCAGGAGGTGCAGGACGTCTGGCCTGGGTGGCCTCCTGTGATGGCACACCAGTCACATAAGCTCCCACCTACAGAGAGGAAAGGAATCCTGCGGAGAAAACCACAGGAAGATTTCCATCTTCTCCCTACAAATACACAACTTTTTTCATAGAGGAGGAGGGTGTCCAGGCAGGACCATAACAGCCCATGACATCCCTCAGAGACCTGCTGTAGCACAGAGGGGTCCGGATGAGGGTGCACAAAGCATGGGCTGGTCGTCGTCCCCCTGGTGAGATGGACGACCAGCCCGGGCTGCCTTGCTGCAGGAGCATTGCACGGGCTTTTGTGCTGAGCAAAGACAAAGCAAGAGCCTTGCAGGACAGATTCTGCTCCACTTCCTACCCCATCCACAGCACCAGAAGCAGCGCAAAGCACAAGGAAGCTCAGAGCCGAAGGCGCAGGTTGTGTCCCCTCCCGGGAAGCCTCCTAGAGAAGTTGGGCAGTGACAATGCCACTGGAAACCAAGGCAGAAACATGCTGCAAACCACCACAGCTGCAGTGAAGGGGTGAACCTCTGAGTTTCAGCTGAGTCTTGGCTAGAAAACTCCTGCAGAAGGGCTGTGCTGGCTCAGCTTCCCCGTGGTGCCGCGACCACAAGCAGCACCAGCAAAAGCCACATAATATATGTAGCTGCATCTGCTTTGATGATTTTGTCGGCACAACTGCAGCAATGAGGAGAGGGACTTTTTGCTCACAGTCTTAACCTAGGCACACCAGCCAAGCCTTATCCTCTAAATTAAGTCCAAATGGCTCTAAAAAAAGGTTTGTGGCTAAAGTTGAAGGAATTAGCCTTGTTTAGTCTACAAAAGGAGGCTAAAAAGCCATAAGATAATAGTTTTCCAACACGTAAATGTTGCTGTAAAGCAGGAGGTGGTCAGTTGTCCCTCAGCTCCTGGCAGGAGGACAAGAGGTAATTGGAGTAATATCCAGCAAAAGTGACTCAGGTTAGACATGAGGAGTAACTAAAAGGAGATTAAACACCAGGTAATAAAATTGGAGATTAAGTTACTGAAGAAATCTACAGACTCCCCATCTCTGAAGGTTTTTAATGACAGATGAGATTATCATTGACCAGGAATAGTATGGGAATACTTGTTCCTTACTTGGTGAAGGAAATCTGGATAACTTCTGGCCCCATCTCAACCAGAAATTCTGTTTTAGGGGCTGAACATGGGCAAACAGATGGGCAGAACTAAAAGATAAAGCTACTTTGAGAAATCATTGCCCACAAGAACAAGCCACTGTACAAAATATGGCATCCCAACATTTTATGGTCTGCTTACTTCCCATCTCCTGTATTGCAGTTACGTGTATTGGGCAGTCCCTCACCCTGCCTTTCTCCCCTCTCCCCTTTCTCAAGCCCTGGCCATGCTTTCCCCAGGAGCAGGGCTGCTACACGATATTCAGTAGGTATTTTTAGCAAGTGCATCACTATGGCATCTCCTCCCACCTAACAAAGCTGAAGTCAGGACCTAGTCCTGCTGTGATGTGAACCTGTGGGTCCCAAGAGCTGGGGTGTGAGCTGCTGAGCTGCGCTTTCCAGATTAACACAGTTTACTGAAACTTCAGGGCCAGGCTGATTTATTGACGCTGCCTGAAGCTGCAGACACGGCAGTGACCTCGTGTTCGGGAGCAAGGGCCAGCTGATCTTCCAAGGTGCTCCTACTCGAAACAGGTGGATGAAATCCCTCCTCACCCCAGCAGAATAGATGTAAGCGTTGAGCCTGTGTCAAAGTCACATTCAGTGACCTCCTGGTAGCCAAGTGCTGAACCAGCTGAAAAGGTCAATAGCATATCAGCCAGAACAGCTGGATCTAATAGAAAATGAGTCAAGATGATACATAGTTGGCATTGCAGGAATAACAGATGTCGCCTGGGTTGGTTGTACCAGCGTGTTGATGTACTGAAGCAACTGAAAAGAGACTCGCATGACCACAGTGTATCACCCTCTTCCCGTCTGCTGAAACTGAGATGACCCGCAGATGTTATACACAGATTTCTGGTGACCAGGTTTCTGCACATGGCAGATACAAGGCAGATCTCGCGGCAAAATGTGATCTTGGGAAGGGCCATTTGCAACGAGGGATGTGGAGATGGAGCAGATTGCAAGGTAACGGATATAACCCACAGTTTCAATTTGCGTTAGGACTCTGCAGTCATCACTGCTGCCACCCTGGACCGAGCATGCCAAAAAGCCGGGTTTGCTATTTCACCTTCTCTGCTGTTGTTGAAGAGATGGTGATGTCTGCAGGTGGAAAAAAAAAAAAAAGCAGCTGCAGAGCATCTTTTATTGTCCAAATTAAAGGAGGCACATGGGGGCAAGGTGAGGAAAGCAGCTTGCAGGGAGCGGGGCTGTGAAGCCAGTAAGTCTTCCTGTGGGTGTTGCAATGCTGCACTGGCAGCACCTCACTCCCAGAGCTGTAAAAGGGATTAACTTAACAAATTTAAAAAGAAAAAGAAGGCTAAAATAGGAGTCTAAAATAAGAATCAGAATCCCTCTGGTAAATTGCTGAGTTCGCTCCCCGCTGTGGAGAGCCAGTCGTGTCGGGGGGAGTGAGCTATTTTCTGGAGATGTGCTGGAAATAGCATGGGGTAGTCAGGGAGCAGCAGCGGGAGAGCATCAGCAAGGGAGCCTGTGGTCCCCCAAAAGCTTTCCCGCTAGGTTGGGCACCCCAGCATATGCTGGGGGGATACAGCAGGAACCAGGTGGACATGGGATGGGATGGGATGGGATGGGATGGGATGGGATGGGATGGGATGGGTTCGGAAGGTGGTGGGCTAAGTGCTGCTGATTCAAGGCTCCCGGCCCTGCTCTCAGCAAAACCACCCTGTTTCTGGGCAAGGCACTGAGCCCCAAGCCTTGGTGTGCCACTCACAGAGGCACTGCTGAGTGCAGGGGGTGCTGGCCCAAAAGCGTGGGTCTTCTTGCAGCCCCACAACTTATGGCACCATCCCAGCACCACACAGCAGCCGCTCTGGCCCCGCAGTGCTCTGGCAGCCATGAGCAGCCAGTCATCTGGCAAAGCAATTACTGCCAGGCCCAACGTGCTGCTGCTAGTGCAGAAATTGAATTTCAAAGCCGTCGGCAGCAGTTCCCCAGGGAGCACCGGCGGATGGATGGGGCACAGCAGGAAGGAGGTTTTTCTTACCAGGCTTCAATCCTCACTCGGACATGCTGAAATTAGACGCTAAGCCTTGAAGTCAAATCCTCTGATCTTTCCTTTCGCATTCAGCACTGCTCTTGGTTTTTCCCTTATAAAACCTGTTTGCCGAAGCCGCACAAGATACCTCCTTGGGAGGTGGGCTCTAAAACATTTGTCCTGAGTTTTGAGATGACTCTGCCTCTTGCAGAGGTCATGACAGGAAGGTGATGGACACTGGGGCAGTCAGAAAAAGCCATGCAATGCAGGAGACCGAGGCTAAGAAACTATGCTAAGGAAAAACAGCTTTCCCACATGGTAGAAAGGGACCACAAAAGAAAAAAACATCAAACCTAATTCCCTGGTCATTGTTAAACCTGGGAAACCTGGGAAATCATCACCAAAAACCAGGGGTTTATTTTGCTACGGTTTTTTTGCCCCCAGGAGCAGCAGACTGGCACGTAGAGCACCACCTTGTAAATGAGTAACCATTTCTTACGGAGGTATTTACAAGAGAGGCGCGTGAAGAAGTGCTGGTTGGTAGAAGGGTTTTGGTGAGGTCACACGAAGCTGGTGAGTTCAAGCCTTGTGCCTGTCTGGATGAGAACACCAGGAGGGAGGATGGCGTAGGAAAGCCTCTGTGTGTCTCAAAGAGGGAGGGAGGGAAGGAGGGGTTGCAGAGTTTCCATACCGCGCCGTTTCCTGCGGGCAGTAGGTTAGGTGTGGTGCTTGTCCCAGCTCTGCACTGTAATAATGCTTAAGCCAAACCTTTTCTGGCCCTTCAGTATGCTTTCTACATTCCTGAGTGTTGGTCCCTCGTTGTAAGAAAGCATATGGTTAAGTTTGGGAAATGAAATCCCCGAGTGTCTCACCTGCACTCAAGCTCCATGTTGCAACACCCAGGGGGGGCTGTAAGTAGCCGAGCTGAGCCCACGCCAGGTCTCAGACCCACATTAGGACCGTGCAGGTTTAGCTATATTTCCAAGTACCTGTGGCTACGAGCACCCTCCTACACAAGCTGCAGACTCTGGGCCCCAAAAGTCAGACGGAGCCGAGGAAAGGCGGCTCAGCACTGCCACAGGCCGGCCTCGCTGCGTGGGCGATACGCCGGCTGTCCTCCTCCCCGAGGCCTGAAGCACAGCCTGCAGCCGCAGCCAACCGCACGCTTGAGGCACTGGCTGCTGAAGCAGGGGAGGAGAGGATCTCTTCCATCTCTCCCTGCTTTCCTACGGGACCCCTCGCGTGGTGTATGAGCTCTTGAGCACCCACGCGCAGTGGCGGGGAGGAGAGGAGCCCCAGGCGAGGTCGCCGGCCCTGCGGTGGCAGTGGCAATGCAGTGCAGTACTCGGGAGGGCCACTGGAGGTCTGTGTGCATTTGCTTTCTCTCTTCACCGCCCAGGCAGCGCTGCAGGGTGCAGCACAACCCCCCCCGCCCTCCCCCAGCCCGGGCGGGACAGCGCGCCCGCCTCCCGGGCCAGCCTCGGCCCCCCCGAGAGCTCCGCTCCCACCTGAGCATCGTAGGGCAGCCCCGGGCCTTGACCCGCCTTTGGCTCCATGGCGGGTGAAAATGCAAGAGCAAAACAGGAAAATCGGGAGGTTGGCTCATCTGGCTCCTCTCCACGCAGGAGGCACCTCCTGTAGCTGAAACCCCACCGGCGGGAGATCCCCGCTCTCCGTTTCCCAAGGAGCTGCTTGCGGCTCTCCCAAGTTTGGAGTGGATTCATCCTCGGTCCAGACCAGCACGAAGCTGTCGACCTTTGGGACGTGCGAACCTCCTTCCTTTCCCTGGCTGGCTGGGCTCGGGGACAGGGCGATGCTGGCGTTCTTACAGTAAGGTTCATTTTTCCAGGGTCACAGGTTCCTGCTTTCCAAAGACACTTGCTGTCATCCAGCTCCTGCAGCTCTGGTCCTGCACCTCTTGCCTGTATCCCCATTGTTGTCTCCCTGGCGCCTGCTGCATCAGTTGCCCTGACTTTGTTTTTAATCGAGTTCAAACATGCTTGTGAGCCACAGAATAATGGCCTGAGTGTGTGTTTGCGCAGCAGTTTTCATTCTGGGAGGGTGCTCACCCACTTTCCCAGCTCGACAAACAGACGGGCACAACACAGCAGCTGTCTGACACGGAGGCGGTGGTTCAGCGCCGGCACCAAGGATGCAGGATCACGGCAGTGGCTGAAGGGTGGCTTGCACCGGCTGTGTTTCAGCCCAATTTTATCCAGCCACAACTTCAGGATTACTTCTTCCCTGCCTTGGCCTCTGTAGGGTGCCAGGCTGTGCTCATCGCTCTGGGCTGGGATGCCATGGGTTATCACTATGCATTCTGTGAATTTGCCCAGTGCAATGAATATAGCAACTTCACCATCATGAAAATGCCACTGGATCTTTTAAATTTCACAAGTTGTTAGGACTTCAGTTTTAAAGGAGATATGGCACCCCAGGATCACTGTGTTGCCCACTGCCACGTGGTGGCCCTGGTCAGAGGGGAAAGTCAAACCTCTCCTTTCAGTTTCTAGGGCCTGCTCTCTGTAGATGGTAAATTTTCCTGGACCAGGACCTGTGTCGATGTGAATCCTGCAGAGCTATCAGATCAACGGTATCCACCAGGTAATTCTGACAGTGTTGTCTTTCGAGTCACACACACTTTCTTGAAAACACTTCTTTAAAAATACAAGATTTGCTTGTGTCTCTCTCCACCCAGTACCTCTGTCGCCAGTCCACTGCTTTACAGCTTCCATGGTATTTGATGTTTTCCTTAAAGTTCTAGTTTCTGGAACCAAGTGCCTCCCACAAACTCCCACTTTAAAAAAACAAGCAGAAACCACAAAAGGGGGTTTCCCCAGAATTCGGTGTAGAAAAAAAGCTTTAGAGAGTGAAATGGTTTCCTCAGCTCCAAACAGAAGGAAAACTAAAAAGACCGATCGCTCTTGATCTGCTGCCAGGGTTGTTGCTTCTGGGTGCTGCCACCACCCTTTCCTACCTGACCCACACTCAGAGCCCAAGCTTTTCCGCTTGGATGTTTTAGGACTGAAAGGCTCACTTGGGACATACTCCTGTGGCTTTCCTTAACTGTAACTGCATCATCTACACCGCCCTGCTCTGGCCGGGAGCTCCAGATGATGGTGGTGGACCTCACCAGGAAGGGAGAGCAGAAAGCAGAGCTAACGGAAGCAACAGCTGTCAGAGCCTCGCTGTCTGCTTTGCAAGGGGTCAAGCAAAACCTTAATATGGCTTTCTATTAACTGAGCTTTGGAAACCTGCTGCCATGTTATATATCCACAAAACATCCTCCAAATAGCTTTCAGTTCAGGTTGGGCAAAAGATAACCAGAATTCATCTGGGCGGTGGTGGGCCACGTGCTCTGGGGGGAGGGAAAAGCAGCAGCAAAGGCACCGTGGGAGCTGAGAGGGGCCAGAGGTACGGGACGTTTTCGTAGTGCACAAGGATGCAGGGCTGGGGGAAGGAGGCACAAGGACGGTGTAGGGAAAGGATGGCCAACTCCAGGAAAGGAGGAACATTGCTGTTGTTCGCAAGCATCGCAGCTTGGAAGAGCAAGGAGATATTAAATGATGGGCTTTTTCAAGTGGCAGTGGTAGAAAATGCAGATGGCTTTCCTGAAAATGTGAACCCCACAGTTCTTGGCTTATGATGAAGAAATGTCCTGCACTTGCCATGTTTCCAGTGAAATTGGAGCAGCACACACAGAGAAAACCAAAGCAGGCTTCACAGCAGACTGCGAGCTGAAGCTGCTGTAGCTTTGTCTACCCTAGGAAAATGGGGACTCCTCATTCTCGGGCAGGTCTTCGTCTGACTCAGAAAAACAATGATGTGTGATCCCACCCTGATCCTCCTGCCCCAGCTGTGAGCTTCAGGGGTGAAACCTTCCACGAGCAGATGTCCAGCATGCTCTTTGCAGGGAGCACATCTGAGCGCTGCTGCCTGTGGCCAGCTCGGAGCCTGTCTCCAGTTCCCCAAAAACCCCTTTGCAGGCCCCAGCCAATGGTGCCCAACACCTCTCCCCATGTCCACGCTGGTCCTGAGGAGGTTGCTGGGCTCAACAGCATCTGGATCTCTGCAGAAGAGAAAAATGAGCGTCAGACAGCTGTGGGAAGTGGGATTTTAAGAGCTTGAGGCCCCCCAGATAGTGAAGGGGGGGTCAGGCTGATGCCTCTCTCTGCCATCAGTTTTGCTTCTCCAGGAGGAGCCCAGGTCTCCGCGGTGCCCAGAGTGAGCATCCCCTCACCCCTGTGCAGAGGGAGGGGGACCCAGGACCCGTGCCCTGCAGCATCGGGGCCTGGAGGCATCACTGAGCAGGAAAACTGGAAATACCTGAAAATTTGCCTCAGCTCCTTGCTGAAAGGCATTATGCAAGGAAAGGAGGAACCCAGCCTGGATCAAGTGCTGGAAAAACCAGTGTAAAATCAGCTCTGACAGGAGCCCAACCCATATAGGGGACGATATATATTGTCTCCCCCGAGGCAACACGCACATTGCTGCTGGAGGAGCTCAGGGCACTCACTGGCCCTTGCAAGCAGTTACAGTGCAGCCTTGCCAGCCAAGCTGAAAATGCCACTTGCCTTTGCTCAGCAGCAGAACCCCAAATGTAGCCAAAAAAACCCCAAATAACCTTTTCACATCTTTTGCTGCCTTATCATCACGGAGCTCATCTTGGGCTGGGGCATTCATTAGTCGTATTTTAAGGTTTTTCTACCTGTGGTTGGTTTGACATCTAATTTCCCTCTTCTTGCTAGAGAATACACTTGTCTCTCCTCTGCTGCAATTTTCTGCCTGTTTTCCTTCCTTTTACCTCCCCTGGGTCCTTTTCAAACTCCTTCCCCCCCTGCCTGCCATGTAGAGGGGTAAATAAGATGCTGCTCATCCAAGTCCCATCAGCCTCCTGAGAAGATCGTAAGGCTACAGCTGTACTTCAGCGATTGTTAGTTAAAATAATTGCCGTTAAAAATGCCAGCAAAATAGCTGTTGGTCGAAAGTACAGTCATTAACCTTCTGTTCTTCTCTTCTTCCCTAGCAAAGATGGATACACATTGACAGAGTTGTTCATGATACAGCAAATTTTGTAGTAGCGTTACCCTGCTGACCCAAGCAGGTAGCCAAAATTTGGGTGGCTGGAGGTTATTGACAGCAAGAGGAGGAACTGGCTGTGGAGGCAGGTATTTTTCCAAAGCGGTGTTGCTAATTTACAAAGAAGGTGCAAAGTCCTGCACTGAAAACCCCAAGAAATGAGCATTTCCTGGCTCACACCACCTGTGTATTCCCACGTGCATAAGACCTCTCGTGCTCTCAGCTTTTCTTAGGCCACGTGTAGTCCTGGTCCCTCCTTCACGGCACCACGCTCCCAACACAAGCCCCACGCAGCCTCTCCCGTGCGTTGCGGAGTCTTGCTCTGCATGCACAGTTCTGTCTCCTACAGCTAATTAAAAGGAAGGTTTCTGGTAAAAGCTGACAAAAATTGCAAATTTTTTTTATCCAATCTTGCAGCAATAATATTAACAGGAGGAAAGACATGTTGTGTCCCCAAGCTACCGCACTTAGTGTCAGGAAATACTACTCCTTAACTGAAGATGTTTTAAATCTCTACAGAACCTCTCCTTGTTTGAAAGTATTCCTCATGATTGCACCAAGATGCTCTAGATAAATCTCCAAATAATTGTTGGATAGGTCTGAAACCCAGCTCAGAGTTTAATGTTCCTGTCATTGGAGTGGAGTTTCTGATGTAACATCTGCCATAGATGTTACTATACATTAAATGTACATGCAAGCTCCAAAGTCCCCGTTCGGAAGAGGATAGACAGCTGTGGGTACATACACTGCTTGGGAAACATTCGGGTTTTATTCACAACGCACACAATTCTTTTGACCCAAAAAAGTTGTAGGAAGAGATTAATCTTCAGATATCCCCCGGGGAGACTTCCACAGTCGAGCTAGTCACCCTGCACTCCCTTTGTAGACAAACCCAACCACTTTTAGCACATGATTCATCTGATCTATTTTAGAGGTCCACGTTGGGATGGGAGGCTCCGTGCCTCCAAAGAGGATGGTTTTCCCCCTTCGCAGTGCCCGGAGCGGAAAGCAGCCAGCTCTGATGCCAAGGTCCACCTGGTGGAGGTCTACGTCAGTCAGTGGATGCCACCTCTGGACCCTGGCTACTGATTCATCGAGTTTTACAAGTTGGAAACAATTTGGCATGTCAGATTTTATAGTGACTTTTTATTTGTGGCACCCAGACAGCTGTGGAAGGAGGGAGCCTGTATTACCGCTGCGATGGGTCATGGCGTACGGCAGGACTGGGGAAACTGGGATGTGTGCGTGGTTACTGCCAACCGCTCGCATGGCATCAGTGCCGCTGCCAGTGACAGCTCCTGAGCAAAAGATTTGCGAACCCTTGGCCTCGGGGGTCTGTGCGTCGGGAAAGGGGCCAGCAACGCGCTCTCAGTGGGAAATAAGTGCCCCGAAGAGAAGCTGCTGCAGAGCTGCTGCAGTCAGAGGGAGTGCAGTGAGAGCAAATCTTGGGATGCTAATTAATCCCCCTTTAGGAAGATATTTATTAGGCAAATGCCTTACATTCATATGCACATCTGCAGTCAACAGAGAAGCTTTTACTTTTTTTCCAGCCCAGCAAAGCGGGAGGGTGGGAGGCTGCTGTGGCCGAACAGCCGGCGGTGCTGGGAGGGCTCAGCCCACTCTGGGCGTCTCAGGTCAGGCGTGGAAAAAACAGTTGAAATGACCAAGGTCCAGGTTGGAGGAGAACCTGGAGGTAGTTGAGAAGAAGAGCTTTAAACCTGGGTACTTTCCTTCCTCACTCGCTGATGGAGATGTTGCAAAGGACAGGGTGGGAGCCATCCCTGCCAGACAGCCTCATCCTGCTGGGAAGAGCCATTCTGGAGTCGCTGCATTAACATAACCTGGGGCAGTTTTTGCTGTCGACCAGCTAATTGCTGAGGTTGATTGATACAGCCCCTGATGAGCAAAGGATTATGGCTGCTTGTAGTTTTTGCAGAAGAAAGATAGAGCCAATATCACAGTGCTCCAGCACAGGGCCCATGCCAGCAGCACCTCTCTCCTCGCCCAGCAGATACGGAGCAGTGGGTCAAGGAGGTTTGCCAGGGTTGCTCCCCACTCCTTAAGTATAGATGCTCTGCAAGAGTAACTGCTGGTCCCAAATTGTTTGCTTTGTTTGTAAGCACACAGATCTCATTGCTTCAAGAATTACAGCAAAATCTAGTTGGAAGATGTTTCAAGTCATTAAAAGCCCAGGGTTGGACAGAAAACCTAAAATTTCAGACCGAGAGCAGGGTGTGAGCTTCTCAGCGGTGGAAGAGGTAATCCTGTCGTACGTCTGCTGGGTGCTTCCTACGACCCGTGAAGGGGAGTGACTCCCCCCGAGCCAAGATGAGAGCTGCAGTTTTGGGAAGGATGCATAATGAAATTTCCAAAGCTTACTGGTTTGATGTGCTAATCCAAAGCAAAGTCAGCCTAAAGCAGACCTGCTGAAGGCAAAACATGTTTCTTACTGAAACACTCAAATGTCCTGAGCCCCCCAGAGCCATGCAATCTGCCCTGGTTATCCCAGGTTTTTTCCCTGGCCATACCAACGGATCAAACATCTATACAAGCTCCTTCTTTACACTGAGCAGTGAGAGCTGCTGAGAGCACTGGTATGAAATTCAGACTCTGAACTGTCCATCTTAATTAAATTAGTTCTATCCATGAGGTTCAGCGGTCGGTCATGGCATGTGGGAGATTTACCCTTAGGTCCTGGAGGAACGAGAGTAAACCCAAGAGCAAAATCCTCAGTGACTTGGGATGACAACTGCGTTCTTAAAGACTGAAAGCTCCTGGCAGAGCAGTTGCCTTGCCAGCAAGCTGCTGTTAACAATATCCTTTTTATTCCAGGGGCCCAAATCTGCCGCCTGCAAACCTGACTGGCTTTTGCAATTGATTTCAGCGAGGCCCTTGATTTTCACTGACATTTGCTTTGGTCAGTCACAGCTGCCTGCTCCTTCCCCATCCCTCCTCCCCACCGCGCAGCAGCACCCCCAGAGCCTCCTCTTCCCCCCCCATTTACAGAGAAAGCTGAATTCCTGGCTTTGCAATAAGAAGGGCAAAGTTTGGCATTCAGACAGTGAGGAAGGACTCGGGAAACCTGGTCCGGTGCCTGTGTCTTCTTCGAGTTACTGCATGATGGTGCATAAATCACAGCGTTCCCCTGTGCCTCAGTTCCCCGCTGTGGCCGAGGATGACGGTACCCCCTCACCTCGGGGGAACAGGGGATATTAATTACTGCTCATAAGATGCTCAAATGTGGCAGCATAAATAGTAAACAAGTATTTAGTGCCTTTCTAAAGATAACTCATCTGCAAATACTCAGGTCCATAGCCTGGGACTGCAATCCGGAGCTCCCCTGTCTGTTACATAACTCCAGTGGGGTTGGGGTTTTTTTTAAGGAATGGGTTGTTTTTATTACTGTAGTTATTTCATAAATAAGCAACGCATCTGATTAGAAAGGATCAAACAAAAATAAACGCCTGCTTAACCCAGGCATATGGAAACTAAGCGTTATTTTAATTATATTTTTGAAAGAGCAACCTCCTATCTTTGGCCCGAAGCTTTCAGAACTCAAAGGCAAACACTGCCCTGATTTTTTATTTTTTGTTTCCCATCCACAGCCTCTTTGCCTTTGCACTGGTGAATTTGGGGCTGCCAGGTATCTCCCGAGTGCAGGAGTCCAACTGATCCTTGCTGAGGCGAGACGTGACGGGGGGACGTGGCGATGCCGTATGTCTCGCCTCTCCCCGTGGGGGAATCTTCTTCCTGTGGGAGGCTCCACTCTCGAGCAGGAGATGTTGCTCTTTTGGCTAACCCATCCACCGAGCAGCAAGGCCGCCGTCGCACCCGCACCGTGCCTTCTTTTATAATCCTACATTTTGACCTCCGGTTCAGACAGTCGCAGGCTTTGGGTGCTGGGGGTTGCTCTGGCTGCAGTTGCAGAAGATGCTCGTTCGCAATGGGAACTCTGCGGGCGCTGGACCCTGCCGCTAGCAAGGCCGTGCCGTGCCTGCCCCTCCGAGCAGGCTGGCAGCGCTGCAGCGACTGACCTCGAGCAGGTCCCACAGCCGCCCAGGGAGCAGCTTCCCACCAGGGATGCCCGATGCAGCGCGAGCCCGTGGGGTGCTGGCACCAGCCCCTCTGGGTGGGAAGGTTTCCAAGCCCTTACCTAATCCTTCCCCCTCTCCCCTTTCTCATCTCTCTTACTCCTGAACAATTTTTAATAGAAAAGTGAAGCAGTGAAACCACAATGAAATCATCACAGTGAGATCAAGCTTTAGCTTGAAGCAAAGATCCAGTCACCGTGCTTCTTCCTGAGGACCAAAACGCACCCCGTGAGCTCCCGGGGCAGCAAATCCTGCAGGGTGCCAGCGACACGGCAGCACTCGCTGATGGCCGGGCGCACCTCCGGGGGGATGCAGGGATGCACTTGTAGGGGGGTGCATGGGTGCACCTCGCAGGGGTATAACTCAAAGAGGGGTGGGTGCAAGGGTGCCTCCTGGCAGGGGGGCGCACAGGTGCACCTTGCAGGAGGAAGAGACACAGATGAAAATTTCAGGGGGGTGCATGGGTGCACCTTGCAGGCGGCGGCACAGCTGATGCCTGCACGGGGGTGCACCTCCCAGGGGGATGCACAGGTGAAGCTTGTGGGGGAGGCACAGCTGCACCCCGCAGGAGGGGGGGCCGGCGCAGCTCTGCAGCCCCGTGCCGGCGGCGGGAAGGGGGGGTCCGGGGCACCCCGGCTCCCCGCCCAGCATCCCCCCGCCTCCGCCCCGTCCCTGCACCGGCCGTGCACGGCGCATGCCTCGGGCAGATGCCGGCCGGTTCCAACCGGGAGAGGCCGAAGGTTTTCGGGTCCTGCGAAGAGGAGGAGCCCGCCCTCCTCCCTGCGCACCCCACCCCCCCGCCTTTTCTCTCCGCCCCGCGGAGGGGCAAGGAGGCGGCGGGGCCGGCCGTGCTCCCCGCGTGGGCACGGGAAGAAAAGTTACCGGGCGGAGGGGGAGGGGGCTGATACACGGGGAGGGGGATTTATTTGGGGCTCGGCAGGCGCTGGGGGCAGCGCGGGTGCACCCCCTCCGCGGAGTGTTCCGCGCAGGCTGGCTGGGGGGAGGGGGCCCTCCGCGGAGCGCCGCGCTGGGCTGCGCAGGGACGCGCCGCCGCGGTGAGTGAGTCACCACGGAGCAGCCCACGCCGCAGCCCGCCGGGACGCGGTGCGGTACAGAGCGACGCCGGGCTCCCCCCCACCCGCGGCTCCGCGCTCCGCGCAGCGCCGCGCACCCGCAGCGACTGTTCCAGAAAGCTGCCGGGCGTATGGTGCTTTCGCTGCAAATAAGTAAATCACGCACGCACGCCCCCCGCCATGCACCGGTGTTTGCGGCGGCGGTGGGCGAGCCCCGGGAGGGAGCCGGGGCGCAGCCCCGCGCAGGGACGCGCCGTAGTAATTTGCAAGGGGCGGTGCGGGGGGGGGCTGTCCCGCCCCCCCGATCACATGGCGGCCCCGCGCAGCCAATGCGGGGGGCGCTAGGACCCCGGGGACCCGCGTCCCCTCCCCGGCCCCCCCCCGCCCTATAAATGCCTCTCCAAAATGCTGCGCAGCTCCTTTCTCCCGTCCCGCCCGGCCGCGCTGCTCCGCGCCCCGCGCAGCCGCAGCCGCTGCCTGGCGGGTCTCCGTCCCTGCTCCGCGCCCCGCTCCTTCCCCCTCCCCTTTTCCTTTTTTTTTATAATTTTTTTATTTTATCTTTTAATTTTTTTTTTACTCCCCCCCCCCCTTCCCGTTTTTCTCCTCCGCCCCCTCCCCGCGGCCGGTTTGCATGCATTGTCTGTCTCCCAAGATGGTTTGTGAGACCAAGATTGTGGCGGAAGATCATGAATCAATCCCGGGATCCAAAAAAGACACGATCATTGTATCTTCCTCCCAGATGTGGCCCTCTTTGGCGGGCTCCCCTTCCTCCTCCCCGCCTCCCCTCAGCTCCCCAAAAGAGGACCCCCGGCGCGACAATGTCTATATCCGCGAATTCCACCCCTCCGAGCAGGAGGTGGTCCGCCGCATATTTTACGAGGGTATCATGGAGCGGATCCCCAACACGGCGTTCCGGGGGCTGAAGCAGCAGCCCCTCACTCAGCTGCTCTACGGGCTGCTGGCGGGTGAGTATCCGCTCCCTTTTGGGGGAGGGGGTCGCGGGTTGTTTCCCCCCCCCGGGTCTTCACAAAATGGTCGGAGAGGCGGGAGGAGCCGGGGACCCGCCGCCCCGGGCGCGCTGCGGCGGTGCGGCCGGGGCAGCGCCGCAGCATCGGGCGGTGCGGGGCGGCCGCGGAGCCGCAGCGCTGCGGCGGGGGCAGGCGGGCTGGGGGGAACCCGCGGGGAAAGCGGGGTGTGCGGCGGGGGAGCCTTGCGCCGCTGGGGGATGCGCGACCCTGCGCGGGTCTGAAGGGCGGGGAGGGAGCCGTCGCCGCGCAGCTTGCGCGGGGGTGCGGGGAGGGTCGGCCTTTAGTTATTGCGGGCCGGGGGGGGGGGGGGGGTGCGGTGACGGGGAGCGGTGCGCGCCTCGCACCGCGCACTGCACCGCCCCCGCGCAGCCCAGCGCGGGGGGGCCGCCGCGTGCCGGCGTTGCCTGGAGACGGGCGGGCCCGCCAGCGGAGCCCCCCTTCCCCCCGCGGCGGGGCCGAGCGGGGGGGCCTCGCCTCCCGGAGTCGCATGCCCAAAATAGCGCCTGCAAGGTGTCGTGTCGTGTGTGTGTGTGTGTCCCCGCAAATAATAACGTGCTCCCCCCGTGCAAATAAGTGCACGGAAGCGGGGGTCACGCCATTCATAAGGTGTGCCCCCCGCTCCGAGCAAGCTGCGGGCTGGCTTCCCATGCCCTTGGTGCTTGCAGGCAGGTTGCACCCCCCTGCCTCCAGCGGGGGGGGAGGACGGGGCCCTGTGCTGGAGGGGGACCCTCCAGCAGGCAGTTGGGGCGCAGGGTGGTCTCAGCCGGTGGGTCTGGGAGGCTGGGGCCGTGCCGGGGGGAGCCGCCATCTCGGGGGTGCCCCCCCAGGTCTTGAGCAGCACCCCGGCATTGGGCGGGCACGGTGTCTTCCCCGGGAGTGGGTGCTTCCCGCGACGGGAAGCAATGCCGCAGTGACAAGCACATGGCTGCGCAGCGGCGGGACCGCAGTGTGGCTTTTCCACCCCGTCCGCGTTTCGGCCTCGCCGGGGAGAGCAAAGCGGGGCTGGGGTGTGCCTGGCCCCCGCCTCCCCACCAGCCCCTCTCGGGGGGTTTGGTGGGACCTGCCATGGCATGGCGGCATCCGCCCCGCCGGCTCTCTCCAGACGCCCCGAAAACTTCTCCTGGGTTACCTCGGCGTGATACGCTGTCACTTAACACGATAATCTCTCGCTTAACGCAATAATTCACACGAGAGTGTGAATTGTGCGTGTACTGCAAATGTATATTTTTTCTGTGCTTGTTTGTTTTTTTTTATAATGAGTTTGTATTCCGAAATCAACACTAAATTCTCTTTTCTGACAGGTATCGTTTATTTCTCTTCCTTATCTCCATAGTAATATGCTTTGTTGTGACCAAGTCCTTCCTGCTGACCTGCTGTTTGCCCATCTTTCTGATGGGCATGAGGTACTACTTCAGTAGAAAAGTTATCCTCCACTATCTCGATTGTGCGCTGCATACGGACATGTCCGATATTGAGCAATATTACATGAAACCACCAGGTGAGTATGAATTCCCCGGAGGGAGCCTTCCCCCAGCCCTGCTCAGGGAACATGGCTGCTCCCTGCTGCTGGCGCCTTTTCCTCCTGTCAGCAGCACTGAGCAAGCTCAAAAGTCACCAGAATAGAGCTCTTCAGCCACACCAGGAACAAAGCCATCTCTGGTTTTGTTTTGTTTGGGGTTTTGGTTTTTTTCTCTCCCCCCTGCCCCCCCAAGACGTCTAACCATCCAGGGCAGCCTCCGTCCACCCCCCAAGCGCAGCACTCGTGGGTCCTGTGGCCGGTCCGGGGACCGGGGCGTGGGTTTTCAGGGGCACTGAGGGTGGATGATGCAGGTTATTTACTGCTGGCTAGGTTCACCCCCTCCTTGTTTCTTGAGCTTGGTATTTCTTTGCTCCTCGCGCTTGGTATTAACTCTGAGAGCGGGAGGAGAGGGAGATGAAAGGCCTTTTAGCCCAAGTGCATAGAGGAACCCGTTTTAGTTAGTGCACCCATTTTCCCATATTGTTCAAGAAGAACCTTCCTTAATGCAAGTGTTTTGGAAGAGGCACAGATCAGGTATGTAAAGGGGTGCTGCCTGGGTTTGACATAATACACATTCATTTGTTACATATGTGCATATAATTAAAAATATAGTCTCTAATGATAATATTTGCTTGTTAAGCTGTAAAAGATCTCTTATGTGATTATTTACAAAAAAAAAAGACCCTTTAGAACTTGTCAGGTGCTATTTTCCTTTTTGTAGGCATACATCCATGTTGAGGACCAGAGCAAGGGGATGTCTGGGCAGTCACGGGTTTCAGGTTTGCTTTTGGTGGTCCCATAGTACTTGTGGTGAGCTGGGAGAGCAAGGCAATGCCAGTATCCCACCTTAGTTCCATCCTCTCAGGGTGCCTACTCTGTTGTTTTTCCGTGTGACCATGTTTTTGCTGTATCATTGCTGTTCCCCAGGTGTGACAGACCTCTTCCTGGGCACTTTTAGAGGACTCATAGGAAGTACCATAGCCACAAACCTTCCTTCACTTCTAATGTGCAATATTACATTTTGCTGAAATGGTGCTCCACCTCTAATAAAAATCCCCATATGTCTTAGATGTGCTTGCTTTAGATTTTGTTTCCCATTGTAGCGCGTATCTTGTACAGATCTTACCCCATCTTACACACAGGTTGTGTTTCATTTACAGTGCTTGTTTTTGTAAAAATTAAGTGACGTGTGACTTGTATTTAAAAAGCTCAATCTTCATTAAAGGTGGTGTCACAAAAATAAAAAGGCTCATAGCAAAACACTTTCGAACCTCTGTAGTGAGGTTCAACAATGTATTATGCTGGAGAAAGTAGCAGGGGACTCCAGTAGAATAAGAACATGTAATACGGACTTAATAGGTGTTTGAGCTGCATCGCTCGTTAATGCCTGGGACTTGTATGGTCCCAATTTGGGGCATGGATCAAGGTGCCTGTGTTTATAACACTAGCATGTATAGAACATAAAGGGACTCAAAGGAAGAGTAAGGAATGCCCTTGATTTGTTTAGGGTCAGCAACGTAATCTGGTTCAGCTGTGTTGCCAACATGCCTTTGAAATGTTAGCATTGCTTTTATTTGGTACCTAAAAGGGCTGATTTCAGTTTTAGAGCAAGTGTGTGGGCTTTAATTTTTGACAGGATTTAGTAATGCGTAATTAGGCTTCTGCCATGCCATAAAAAGCAAATTTATGGGATCGTTGGTGCTTGTTAAAGGTTCTGGATGATAGTGGTGTTAAGCAAGTTGGTTGGAGTCGTAATTAGGTAAAGACCAAAGAGGCTTTGGGGAATAAGGAGGAGAAAGACATCTGTGGGTCGGGACTGGCATGCCAGTGATTCCAGTCTGCCCAGTGCCTGTCCGTGTGCCATGAAGCTGCATGGTGCCGTTTGGTGTAGCTGTGCACGAGGCATGAATCCAGTGCTCTGCTCCTGTTTCCCCCCAAAATACAGTTGCCGGATTTCTTCCCTATAGGATAGCAGTATAAATAGAGTCATCTTGGAAAAGCCTGGAGGTTTGTGCGCTTTGGAGGCCGTCTGTCTGAACTGCATTGTCTGTCTGAACATAGAGAAAGGCAGTGATGTTCTGCGTTGGTGCTGGCCATCCCACCCAAAGGGCAGAAAAATGACAATAAAACAATTTCCAGCCCCAAGTTTGTCTTTTATTCAGCTAGTTTACAAATTAGCACGCAGGCAGAAATGATTGCAGTGGGAATGAGAAGGGCTTGTTCTCCTGTGTATTGCTCCATCTGAGATATTAGTGAAAGCTTTCTCACTGAGGTGTTAGGGAAGAAATGGTCAGATTGAGGGTAATCAGGTACGGGAACAGGGGCCCAGAGAGGCTGGAGATGGTCAGAGCTTGACTAGACAAGCGAAAAAAACCCAGCCTGATGTAACTGTAGGCTGGCCTGGCTTTGGCTGGGGGTATGACCAGGCAACCTCTTGCTGCTTTGGAGAATCCTTGTCTACCTGCTTGAATATTCTTTTTTCCAACAGGGAAAATAGGGCAAGGGAGCATTTCTGTAGCAGGTTTGCGAATTCTTGTTTTTTAGGGTGATGAATGCAAAGGTAGAACTGGGACGTGGTCTTAAGGTCTTGCATCATGGTGTGGGTCGTGGCTTTGCTGAGGTTTTGCTCTTGGCATCCATGGTACCCAGCCATGAAAACCTGTTGTTTGCAGTGGGCTCCTTGTGGTACCCAGGGTTGGGGTGCTGTTGTCCACAGCATCTACAGCAAATAGCCTCTGATAAGGCAGGCATCTACAGCGAGGGAATATTTTAACTATTAAAATGGGTCCTTCTCGGTAGTTTTGCCAAAGCATCTGCAAAAACTGTAGGTCAGTTTTAAAACTGAACCAAAAGGACCTGGTTTGCAATGGGATGCCATAAGCACCCAGCTTAATGATTAGTGTTGAACAATCCTGTGAGTTACATCGTATTACGGTTTTTCTTCTGCAGTTTTTCTGAACCGCTTGCTTCCAAGTTAGTTATTGTTTTAAATTTCCTCTGCTGGGTTTTGTATGAACTGAAAAATATGTGCTGACAGTGATTTTGCAGAAGTACACTAGCCAAAATTTAAATCTTTGTTTTCTCTTGCCCTCCTACACTTACGCCAAGGATCTGGCAGAACATTTGGGCCACCACTTAACTTTGAGCTCGTACGCAGCGGGGTGACTTGAAATTGCTGTTGATTTGAAAGGAATTGTTTGTGCTGAGTCCTGTGCTGGGGTCTTAAAACAGGCGGTTGAATGGTCCAAACACCTTCCTGAGCTCTTTGTAAACTTGTGTTTTTCATTTTAACATAGCAGTTATTGGAATTTTCATTTTTTTTTTCTCTTTTCTTCTTCATAGGCTGTGAAAAGAGGCACTGGGGGGGTAGAAAAGAAGGGAGTTGGATAATGGGCTTAATTGTCAACCAGAGTAACTTAGGCTCTAGTAAACAAAAAAAAAAAAGACGGAATTATTTTAAATAGAGCCCTGCCTCTTGCATTTCTCTATGCAAATAAGAGGAGCACAGCTGGAGCTTCTTTTATGGTCTGATGATTTTGACGACTAATCAATTTTACAGTGTCTCTTCAAGCTTCTGTCCCAGTCGGTTGTGTTGTGTAAATTTTTGCAGTGGTTGGTGTGTTGGAGAGATTCTTGTGAGGTTGAAGTCTCTGCTGGAGAGCTGATGGAAACCAGGACTCCTTGATGCAAAACCACCGCTCTCCAAAACGAGCGGAGCTGGGGCTTTGGCTGACAAGCTAGCATGTCTTTCTGCGGTGGTTTAAAGTGTTATCTCCTGCTGCTGGCTGTCCCTGAGGGGTCTGCATATGTGTCGTGGTGGTGCAAAGACCTGGTGGTGGTAGGAGCTGGCCTTTGCCAGTGGTTTTGGGCACTGGTGACGAGCTGGGTGGCTGCATTGCAATGCCCAGTGCCACAGGTCAGGATGGACAGACAGCATGGACGGGCAACCTGGAGAGCTGTGGCTGCAGGACCTGGTAGAGTCTTGAGGGCATCTGCCTTGCATAATGCAGCAGATGAAGCCGACGTGGTTGCTGCAGGGAGTGTCAGGTCACATTAAACATGCCACGCTGAGAGCTGTGGTTTTCGGCAGCGGCTGCACATCTGCAGCTCTTGCGTTGTGAGCGGGCGGGTGCCTCTGGGTGCCTCGGAGGGGACGTGTGTCCCTGCTCTCCTGCCTCCGTCCAGGGGAGAGCAGAGCCTCCCCGTCCTGCTGCCCTTCGGCCCCCGGTGCCTGAGGGTGCGGGTGAAGAGCCTGCACTGATATCCCAACCTCCCTGGGGGGACCGGGCAGGACTGTGCCCCAAGGAAGAGGGGCTATGGGGAGATGGCTCCTGGGGTTCAGTTCCTGCCCCCACCCTGTGGGGTGGCACGTTCCTCAGCTGAGCCTAAAGGAGGGATGTCCTGCCCGTCTTGGCAGAGGTTTTAGGATCACGTCCTTCTGCCAGAAGGACATCGGTTGAGGGTTGAGGTGGGGCCAGACTTGGGTTGTGAGGAGGTGAGATCCTGTTTGCTGCTCATTCCTTTTGAGGAGTTTCTCGCCTTCGGTGGGACGTTTATCTGGGTAACGAGCAAGGATGTTAGTTGTGCTCTTGGATCAGGCCCGTTGGCAGTGGGTTTGATGCCAGGGGGACAGAGCTGACACTAGAGGACTTGAACCCAGGTGTTTGCAGGGAGGTGAGCAGCTGGATGTGGAATCGTGTGGTTCCTGCTAACCCCGCTCAGCAGGTGCTGAGCCCCGGGGGAGCTGCGGGGTGAGCAGCAGTCAGTTTTGGGGTGCAGGGAAAATACAGGGGCCACCTTGGGAGGAGATCCTCAAGTCTGGGAGGTTGCTCTGCCGTGGCCAGACCCTTTGCAGGCTGAGGGGGGGGTTCTCCCCACCACAGAGCCCCCGGGCGGAGGGGCTGCTGTGGAGCCCAGTTCTTCCACATTCTGGGTAACGCTCAAGCTGCCAGATAAGCAGGAGCACCGCTGCCTGCTGATAACATTGTTTGGAAAGTATAGAGCAGCTCTTGCTTTGCAAAGAAGGGGTTTAGTTACCTGCCGGGAGGGGGCTCAGGGCTGCTGCTTCCCGGTGGAGGAATGTTTTCGGAGAGCCCTGTCCCGCTTGTGGTGCCCGAGAGGCAGCTGGAATCTGAAGCATCCCTATCTTCAGCATTTCTTGCTGGCTTATGCAGTGCCCTGACCTCACGTATCTGCCAAACCCCCGAGCTAGCTGTGTGTATTGGGATTTTCACGCGTGCCTCTCCTCACGCACCGCACAGGGCCCTGAGGAGTCCGGCGTGGGGCTCAGAGCTGGAAGAGCCGGGGAGAGGCTGTGTCCGTACCCCTGCCCGGGCGCTTCCCGGCTCTGCTCCTCACCGCTGCTGGGGCTGAGGCCAGGCGCCGACCCGGGCAGCGGAGGGTCTGTCCCGAGAGCCCCTCACGTGCTGGCCTCTCTGCGATTCAGTCGGGGGGGCTTCAGGGGATGCAATCTGCACGTCGGAGAGATCGTACAGGATGACGATTAGAGACCTTTAATATATTTTAGAGTGGGAAGTATGATGTCTGAAAGTATTTCTGAGGCTGGCCTCCTGCAAGGGGGACTGTTGGGGATGCTGCTGCTGCTTAGCAGTTCCCACTTTGTGGGAATTGCTTTTGGGTTTCTACAGCTTAGCAGCACTGGAACTGCCTGGTTTGGCACTTCTCTCCAGTGCAGAGTTTGTTGGGAAGCAATAGGAGAAACAACTCGTGTTTTTCTTGGTAGCAACCAAGTGTTAGGGATGTGCTTTGTCCAGCATTAGCAATGGACTGAAATATTATTGTATTTATTACTTGAATCATGCAAAAAGTCCTTAAAGTGAGGTTGCCTCTCCCGAAACCCGCCTCTTCTGATACTCCGTCACACGTGGCTGCCTTTTTTTGCTGTGGAGAAGCCTTGGCTTTTGCATCTGGAGGCAGCCCCATCCCGCAGGCGCTGGGCACGGCGAGCACGGCACGCACGGCACGGCGCTGCCAGGGCCAGCACCGTCCCAGCGCCGAGCTCCGAACCTCCGCTCCGTCTTCCCAGAGCTGACCGTCCCGAGGGCTTTCCCTGGCCCCGGCGGCGAGGGCGAGCTGAGCGCAGCTCTGCCGAGCCCTGGCCCAGCCCTGCACCCCGGCCGATGAGCGGCGGGTGGCTCTGGAGGTACCCACACAAGAGCCACGCTGCGCTGAGCCGTGCGGGGCAGCTCCGTCAACCCACTCGGGGGCCTGCAAGGTCGTTGTGCCCCACAAAAATCTTGATTATTATTATTTTTTCCACTTTTGGGGGGTTCAGGTAGTGCGGAGTGGAGGAGCGATGCTGTCAGCCGAGGGCTGGCACGCGGGGAAAACTGAAGCTGTCTGAGCGGAGCAGCCTGCGGATTCAGGGCTCTGCCACGCACGCGAATGGGATAAACATGTTCATGGGCAAGCTGCTGCGCTCCCCCCCATTTATTTATTCCTGGAGCAGGAACATATGCACAAACCCATTCCTCAACGTGCGTATCCGTAAGACAAAAATAGCTCTCACTTCAGATCCGTGAGCTTTGGCACAGTCCCATGTCAAAATTAGAAGAAAATAGATTTTATAGTAAATTTTGCAGAGCAATATAACCCATTTTTTTCTCCATGCATTCAAAAATTCTCTGTAAAGGTAGTCCCTAATTGCCATGGCTGTCAGTTAAAGCAGCTGTATTTAAGTTGTAGCCATGACTGGGTGGATATGATGCTTCTGAATGTAAGCTCTGCCTGCAGGTATTTAAAAACCCCAGTACCTGCAAGCGCTGTTCATTAATCTTCAGTACAAGAAGTAATAAGTTGTGTAAATTGAAGATCAGTGGTTTTTTAGGCACAGTTAACTTCTCAAGACCATCAAACACAAGCTGTGCCGGGACTTACGAACATGAAGAGGGCAGGAAAAGCAGGCGTTTGGTTTTTAGTCTGGCTTCGAGTAATTTTTTTTTAATGTTTTCTCTGGTGTTGGATGTTTTCTGGCATGGTTGTGTGCAATTTCTCATGACCGTCTTAGAGAATAAGCCTAAAAAGGACTGCAGAATTTTCTCCACAAGTTTAAATGCAAATTAATTATTCTTATAAAGGGTTTTCAGTGTCTCTTCTTCCTTCTCTTGCTTTCTTAGGAATGGCCGAGACTTAAAACAATTACCCAAAAGTCTGTTTCAGGTTAAGATTTTCAGAATAGCCTAAACTTAGGCTTCGTGTCAGGTATCTAACTAGTGGCAAGGGTTTTAAAACTACAAAGCGTTGAGCCCCTCTTGACACTGAATTTTGGGTGCAGGAACATGAACTGAAAAATCTTATTCCCAAGCACATTATTATATTCTATTTAACATTATATTTAGCCTCTTAGGATTATTCAGGAGTGTCTGTGGTCAGGTCGGTTCCACTCAGTGCGTGTGACCAGGGGCCCCAATGCTTTAGAAATTATCGGTTGGTATTGCTCTCTATCTTAAGTCCTCTAAATATGTTGAAAAAATGGTTTTTAACGTAAAAGCCTAAATGCATGGCCTGATTTTCAAGAAGGCTGTCCATTCAAACTGTCTCCAAATTTCAGAGCGGATTTCTGAAAATTGTGTATTCCTTCTGTAGACTTACATCTTTGTTCAGGCAGGTTATATTTAATTACCCGGGAGGGGAATGGCTGGCAGGGCTCGGAGTGGCTGTGAGCCCCTCGTGGGCTCCGGGAGCTTGCGGCATTGTTTACCCGTGTATTGCAGAGCGCACGCTTTTTATTTTGGTAATGCAGTGCTGGAGATCCGTTACAAATAATCACATGTTTGATGCTACTCCCTTCCAGACTGAAGCAAAAAGAGAGACTTCGCAGAGTGTTTTGCCGGTATCTGGTTCTGCATGGAGCCGAGGGATGTACGAGCCTTTGTTGTTGCTTTCTGCATCAGTGAAACAGGGAGCTTCAAAGTGTATTTTTAGATATATTCCCCCCCACCCCATAGGAAGCTGAGGAATCAGGTTTTTTTCCTGACAGGTGGCTAATGAAAGCAGTCTTAAAGGGAATCCAAAGATAGCAATGTATCTTACCTAGCTTCTATTCACAAATCTATTATTTGTAACCAAATAATAACTTGGGGGGGGGGGGATTTGGGTTTTTTTTGCTAAGAGCCGAGTGGAATCACCAAGAAGCCTCGTGCCTTTTATTAAGCGTGCATCAAAAACTAGCTCATAGTGGTCTGATTAGAGCCAGGTACAAGCCGTGGTATCTGTTACAGATGGCTTTGAGCCATTCCTTTAAGTCATCTATTGACCCATTGGACCCCAGCAATCAATTAACTATTTATGAAAGCATATACGGTATCATTTATTGTCTTCTGTAACTGTTTGACGAGTGTTTCTTTCCAGAATTGAAAATTTTATTTCTTACAGGATAATTCTAAAATTTAGACCTGGGACTCTCACGGTTTAGTGCCAAGCTGGGTTTCTGCTTTAAAATGAGATTCTGTGAGTGAAAGGAGACTTTTCAAATTAGGTAACGGGAAACATGTATTACAGGTGTATTTTTAAGTGGCTGTGTGAGATACTGCTATTTAAAATTGGATTTACACAGCGTAACGCTAATAGAAAAATACAACGCATTAGTCGCACATTAGCGTGTACTGCTTGAAATGGTAACTTGCAAGTAATATTTGTCACTCTAAAATTCATGTGCTGCTTCTAGGATTTATCCAAGTGGCAAAACGGAAAACCAGAGGTTTTACGAGAAAACGGTTTTTCGGTTCAGGAACTGGAAAATAAAAGGGAGGATAGTTTTCATCCAAATTAAGCTGATTTTTACTACTCCCTCTCTGTTTTTTCACTACGAAGAAGCAAAAACCTGTGTTTAGTGGTGAATGTAATACGTTTTTCAGCCTGCAACAAAATTGTTGGTTCTGTTGTAGGCTTCCTTAAGAAGCTAAGGTCAGATGCAAGTATATATTTAAAAAATGCTGATTATGGTAGAGCCATGATACGGTTAATGTTCATTACTTCCCAGGCAGGTCCCTCTGTTCTTCTTTCCATGGCACTATTAAATATATACTGAGCCAGCGCTGGGACCACCTGGATCCCAGGCCCTGTTTAAATTATATATTTAGGCGTTTTATACCAGCGTAATAGTTGAAGAGGTGGTGTCGAGGGGGACCATCTCCGAAGTCCCGGCAGCCGGGACATCCCCTGCGACCCCAGGGAGGACCGAACCGTGCGCAGGTGTCTCGGCCAGCGGCGCTGGGGGATGAGCTGTGCACAGGATTAGTGCCAGCCTGGCTTTCGTCTGCGTTTTCTTCCCCAGCTGAAGATCTTTGGTGAATTCAGGACAAATGTGTAAATTGTTTTGAATTGACAAAACTGCATTTTTAAGTCAGCTACTCGCCTAGATTTATCCTCGATTGCCAGTAATTGCTATACAAGCTGCTCCCACTCTCTCCTGCCGATGTGCTTGAATCCTGACTTGGAAACTGGCATCAGAGATGCAAGTTTATTTGCTTTTTACAGTTGCAGCTCTTGGTCTCTGTGCTAGCGCTGCTAATTGAAATGGGGGGTGATGGACCAGCTGTCCAGCCATGAATGGCTCCTCAGTCCACCTCGCATACAATGCTCATTTCAACAGCTATCGGATAATAACATCTACTATTGGGAACCAGTAGTGGTTCCTTGAATTACTTTTTTCCATTTTTTTCCCATCTTCCTTCCCCTACCACAGCAGTTCTGTATCCTGGTTTTCCGGTCTTGTGTCAAACTGCAATATTTGCATTTTTTTATCCTTTGAATTCTGCTTGGCCCTCTTTGTCCATCCCTGTGTTGAATTCTCCAGTGGGTTTGTCTGGTCTGGTGCTTGCTTCATTCATCACTTCTGGCGTTTCCCGAGAGTGGTGGTCCCACACCTAGCATCCCTCTTTGTATCTCTCTGATCTTCCTCTTCCTCCTATTACACTCTTAAATTTATGTCCCTTTGCTTAATTTCATTCTATAAGTACCTTCTTCTTATTGTTTGTCATTCAGATATTTTGCATGGTGAGTGCAAGTATTTTGTTGGTAGAATACTCAGAATAACAAAGATGAGAAAATAAATAGAAGTCAGCAGCATGAGGATATTGTGTCTGCTAAGCTGAAAACAGAGTGCGTCAGTGCACAAACCCACGTGTCGGTGGTGGTAGGGAGAGAAGGTTTTGCCTAAAGTAAATGAGCTGCCAGCAACAGGGTTTCTTATACCTTCTTTAGAGCATCTGACCTGCATCGCTCCCAGATGTATCTGGGCATGGCCTATTGATCTTTTTCGCTATGATTTTTCCTATAAAACCTATTCTTCCCATTTTAAGAGGATATATAATATCATTATTGCAGTCTGAGTACAGCAAAAAAACCATTTCATTGCTGAGATCAGGGCTTTTTGTTCTTTTTTTGGAGGTGCCAAATCTGTTCATCCTCCCTGGAACTAGATAACAGCATCAGAAACACTGTGTAACACTTCTAGTGGGAATCCAGGGAAGACCTAAATCTGTAGTCTTTCAATTTAAAATAATGTTAAATAGTAGAACTGCAAAGAGAAGCTTTGGAAAATAGCCTGGTTTGGAGCACCTGCCATTTGTAAGTGCTAAGCAATTTTGGATAATGGCTAGTTAGAGACAGCAATAAAAGCATGGCAGATACTCTGCTGAACAGCAGTGAGCTTCTTGGTAAAGTCCTCGTTACTGGAATTGCATCGTTAGTGGTGGGATTTCTTAAAAAAAGAGAGAAAGCAAGGGGGAAGTTACTGCATGAAAGGGGTGCTAATGAGAGATTTTTTTTAAAAATCCAAACTGTTCAAAAGGGGTATTTGTAAAACACCTTTTCAAGGTTTTGCTGCCTGCAAAGTCAATTAGATTCACTTAATGGTTATGAAAATACATGTCTGGTGTGATTTCAGAGCCTGCAAATGTTCAGAGGATAACACCAAGCTGTGCTTCTCGGGCAGTGATTTTCATTTGGGAATAAGCCATCATCAGGTTTTATGGGGCTGCTTTTGAGCCATCAGTAGTCTGAAAAGCATCAAAGCATCTGCAAGGGTTCTTGAGAAGTGGGAACATTTTTCATGGATAACTCAAACAGCTAAAGAGGATTGCAGTGAAATTCTTAAAAAAACCCAAAAAAACCAACAACAAAACCAAACAAAACCAAAACCATAAAAAACCCCCCCCACATTCACTGAGACTGAACTCTGGGACGGTTTGGCTTAAAGATTTAGTGGAGCATTTGCTTTAACTTAATCATGTGCTTAAATCCCTTGTCTCTTGTTGGGAGTTTAGCGTATACTTAGGGGCATGCTTCAGGACGGGTCCAGGTGCTCTTTTGGTATTTACAGGGAACTCGTGACGTAAATGGGAAATGCAGTGATGGAGTAAACCATCACTTTTTTTGCTCTGTGTGCTATCAGCTGCCTGCAAGATTAACTTATGATGTTTTAGGGAAAACGGGTGCATCAGGAGTTGTTGTAGCAGCTGTGAACCTGCTCTTAGTTATATTCATTCTGCCCTGTCTTGGCATCGGGTATGGGGGTTTAGTGTTATTTAGTGTTGCCTTTGTAGTTGGGAAAAATCTAACAGATCCTCAAAATACTGCATTTCTACCCAGATTCTTGTGGATTTGCATCTCTCCTGGCTCTGGTTGCTGTCGGTGCTGTTATTTATAAGTTGATCCCATGTCCGCAGGTAGTTGATGAATGAGCGTGCCACAGGTTGATGGTACAGGGCACAAAAGTGTCTGCTTTCACAAGCCCTCAGCAGACTGCCCTTCATTTCCTACGTGTCTCCCCAGTGGAGTGAGACATGGCCCGTAACCTTCTCACTTCACTGGATTTATTTTGCAAATCTCTTCCAAATCCCTGGCTCTTGTGACTGGTATTGAGGCTGGGGCTCAAAGGAACCCCACTCATGGATGTAGGATGCAAGATGTTGATAGATGGTCATCACAGGAGATCTGGGAATAACTGGATTAGGGACTTTCTGGCCTGACTGGTCTGGCATGGTAGTCTGAACACATGGCAAAGGGTTTTTTTGCTTTTTTAATTTTAGAGATGTAGGGATTTACACATGTAACTTTCATTTTCTGCTAATGCATCATCTACAACAGGTCCATTGTCTGTGCCCAGCCTGACAGATGTTCGTGTATTTATGGATGTAGAATTTTCTTTTGCTGCCACATTAAATAAATGTGCTAATTTCAGTGTGGAGTAGTGAAGTTCAGTAGAATTACACCTGAGATGCATTGGCTTGATATACTGGAAGAGAGATGCAGAAACATGTTGTTTTTAACAGCGAGGTGTGTTTCTGCACGGTGGCAGTGCTCTGACTTTACACGAAGCATTGCTACCAGTTTGCTGAGAGTTAAAAATTGGAGCAATATGTGGTGATGGAGGCTCGCGCTGCTTGGGAGGCCTTGGTGGGGTCTGCAGCGTGCTGGGTGGAAGGAGACGATACCGAGGCTTTGTAGAGGATTTTCCTTTTCATTACTTAGGTGACAGAAGGAAGTGAAGTCTTGACCAGCGTTCACCCTCCTTGCTGTGTAGGGCTCCAGCAGCGTCGGTGGGACACACCGGAGCAACCTTACACCCAGGCTTAGCTTGGCTGAGTTAAGTATAAATATAACAGTCCTTCAGGGATTAAATATTCACAGTAAATCTAGAAAAGTAAGAGGGCTGCAGGCACAAAAGGTGTTGATTTACAGTGGGAGCCTGCGGTGGGATTGCCATGGGGAGGTGGTACCTGAAGGGCAGTAGGTTGCCTTCACGGGCTTCTCCTGCTGGGAAAAAGCCTGTGTTTATTTTCAAGGAGAGAGTGCCCATTTCAGTAACGTCCCTGGGAGTCCTGGCTGACACAACAGCCTGGCTGGCTCGGGAGGGCTGAGGACCCCCAGACACCATCTCAGGAGGAGCTCAGCATCTCCTGCAGCCAGGCTTTACAAGCGCAGCAGGATGGGAACGCAGCCGTACCCCTCTCTGCTCTTTCTACCTGACCACCGGCATCACCACCCACCGTGTCGGTTGGTTGAGGGTTGGGTTGGAGGTGTGGGAAGGTGCAAACACCAGGAGGTGCCTGCAGCTGTCAGTGGGTCGGGTTCAGCCCCACAGCAGCATGGCGGAATGCATCAGGGTCTGGTCTGGTGTGGTGGGGTGAGCGCCTCTTTCCCTGCTCTTCCTGAAGAGGGTAGACTGGTTGGTATGTTATAGAAGAGTCATTGCTGGAGGAAGGCCTTTGGTGTTTAAAAGGTGATGGTGTTAAAAGCACTTAGGGAATACTAGGAAGGTTTGCTTCCAGAGTGGTTTGCTAGTCGTTTGTTCACTTATTTATATGGGTCAGGAGTTGCATTTGCTACAAACTGAGGCGTCAGTCATGTTGCTACCTATAGCCTTGAATGTCAGGAAGGCATGGAAGATCCCCTTTACATGGGAAAGGCCTTGTTTCTTGGCATGCTGCGTTGTGGTGGACATTGCTTTTTTTGTTGTTTTTTATAACCTTCCGTGCCAGGGTGAGCATCTCCCCAGAGACACTGTGATGGGCAGAGAGGCTGTCGGTTTGCTTGGTTGACCCAAGCCTGATTCTCCTTAACAGCTTTATTATCATTTCAATTGCCCTGCTATTTAGTCACCTACTCCTTACCCGGAGGTTAGGGGAATAGGTTTGACCCATTGGCTGGGGGGCTCATACTAACTAGTCAGACCAGATTGGTCCCGGTGAGAAGCGCCCGAAGAAGCACCCTTGGTGAGCGGCTGGGGAGGACTGAGGTAGTGAGCTATGCTTCAGTGCCACCCTCACTCCTCGCCTCTTGAGCTCTTCCCAGTCCATTGCAATGGATTTTGGGGGCTCATCTTGGTGTGGCAGACGGTGACTATTCATGTGCTGTGATATGATGGAGGTGAGTTGGTCCCAACTGATTATAACTGGTATCCTTGTTGGATGCCTGAGCTCTGAGAAAGGTGTGTTTGTGTAAGGGCAGCATCATTTCAAGCTGCTGTGCTAGAAATAGGAAGAAATACTTATTGCTTGCCATAGGCTCAAGGAGATCAAGCCATGTACCAACTGACTTCAGCCTGTAGTTTGTACCAAATCTGTGCCCTGAACCTTTTCTTTTTTCCCCCATCTCCCTCTACATTGAGTAATGAATTCTTCACTGTGGTTTCAGAGAAAATATAACTCCTCATGACTGCTGTTTCATTCCTGTAGGTTATTAATACCATGGAAAGTTAGAGGTCGGGAAGGTTTGATTCATTGTGTAAGCAACAAGGTAGGATTCTTGTGAAACTCAAGTCATCTGCAGAAAGAAAGGTTTTGAGTGCAGCAGAGTTGTATTTATTGGTAGTTTTAGGAGAGTATCGTGGTAGCTGCTTTGCCATGCAGCATTTTGTGAAATGCAGTACCTGCCCATCAATTCCTGGTATGCCCCAGGAAGGAAAGCAGAGGAGCTGCCCTAGGGTCTGAGAGTTTTCTAGTCAGTGTTTCTGTATCATAAATATTGCTAACTGCTACTCATTATTGCTCATCGACTGCTGTGGTAGTGAAGTCCTCATTCAGAGGCTTTTGAGGGCAGCAGGAATGTGCTAAGGGGGGAAAACCCCCATATTCAGAACCACTGAAACATGCTGTACAGCATGTTTTTGCTGAATATATGCAGCCTTTACGTGACTTACGGTTGAATGTTGTGCCATTGCCCTTTTCTGTCACTTCTCTGCCTTACAGATGTAGATTTGGGGGTGTCTGCAGAATTAGTCAGCACGTGCACCAGCACCTGGGGAGCCCCATCCCGTGTGTGGGGATTATATGCTATAAAATGCAGTCGGTTACCTGCTGGCGGTGACCTATTCCCAGCTTTGCTGTCCTTGGTGCCCCTGAAAGTAATGTAAGCAATGTAGTCCTGTTTTGGGGTGTGTTTTGGGATTTTTTTTTTTATCTGTCAGTTTTTAAATATGCAAATGTTTTTAGTCCCTCCCTTTTCGCTATAGTGGGTGATCTGGCTGTAAGGTAGGGGAAGCACTTCTCAGCCTTGTTTTTGACTCCGATTTAAAGAGCTTGCACACATAGAAGGGTTATTCCGTCCTAATGCGTCATTATGCCACACCCTAAGTTTGAACCTTCGTCTTGGGTGCAATTCGTCTTGCCTACCTTGCTCCTGGCTAAAAGTAGTTGTTTGCAGGGAGCTGGGTAGGCTCTTGCAATGGTCATTTGCAGAAGAGGGGCTCTCCCAGAGGGTCACTCACCTTAAAGGTTGTTGACCTCGGTTAGAGCAGCATAAAACTCCTTGGAAGTCCTTGTAGAGCTCAGAATTGCATTTATTGTTTAACCTTAAGTAAATGTAGTGTTAGTTTCTCTCTTTGCTGTGAAGCATTTGGTGCGATACCTGTGTAGATTCAGGCACTTCTATTGAGCTAAAGGGAGTCTTGGCTAAATTTAGATCAGATGACTAATGATGGATGGCGAAAATAAGATCGATTCTATCCATTTTCCCCATATGATTTATGGCTCAGCCAACTGCTAAGCTAAAACGAAGTCATTTGATGATTATTGCTCAGTGCCTTTTTACAGTAATGCATATGAAGTAAAAGTCAGCCAGAAAACAATGAATTCTAAAACATCCAATAATTGTAGATTTTCCAGTTTTTTTCAGTATTTGGAAGTGGAAAGTGCTGTAATGTAAGTTCAGTACCTGTCTGAAAGCAATAAAGCCATATAGCGAAAAATTGATGTAGAAGATGGAGACAGAGCCTTAGAATGTCCTTTTAAGGAGCTGGCTTAAAACACAATGAGCAACACATTTTATCTTGTAAACTAATTTAATTAACGAGGAGCTAATTGTAACATCAGTCTTTTGGAGCAGTTGCTGGGAGGACGCAGGCTAGCAAAGCTGGCAGAAGAGCCTGATTCCTTTTTTCCTTTAAACTTCTAACTAAAAACCAGTCTAAATTCTAAAGCATTGGTTTACTTAAGGTCTGACTCTGCAGTTGATAGGCTTAGTGCGGATTTTGGATGCATAGGGAACATCTACTCTGAAAGTACTTTAAATACTTTTTTCTGGCTTTGTCCATTTGTGCAGACCAGTCCATTCTGCTGAGCCAGCTCCATTGAGCTGGGGCTCGCCATCCAGTTAGCCCTGAGGACAATGGCGGGCCAAAATAGCATATTCTAGTCTTTATCCGCTCCTTTAAGCTATTTAATTCTTTGCTTATCGATAACAATTGCTCACATGCAAAAACCACAGACAATGCCTGGTTTCTCAAACTGTGCTTTCTCTTGATGACCCAGCAGGTAGACCCCAATTGCTAAATCGGTGATTTGTCTCTTCTTTCTCTGTAGCGTGTCCTTCTTTTCAATAGCAGAGAGCAGAGCGACGGACCAGGCTAAACATGCCCTGATAACCAGCGTACTTCTAATCCCACATAACTGCTTCTGCAGCTTTTTCTTGAACAGTTGTTATAGGTTGGCTTTATTACAGTCTGTGCTTTTCAAGGTGCATCACGGCCAGCAAAAAGAGCCAGATAGAAGATTTTTGAAGTTCTGCTGTTGCACTTCTTAATATAGCACCCCCTGAGCTGTGCTGGAAGGGCTGTCTTTACCCTGTCTGCGGCATCGCCTGGATTTCTAGCCATCTCATCAAAAGCCTGTTCCTGAGATGTGCCGAGCGCTTCCCAGGGCTTTGCTGAGCTCCCCCGGTGCTGTCACGCACGGAGGCACTCTGGGCCCCGTGGGACTGAAGCCTGTTTGAAAAATCAACCTGTCAAGTGCTGACATGGGCTATGGCCACTAACAGCTTGCGTTGATCCAGGCGTTTGGGCTGGGTTCTCCTGAAGCTTTACAGGAGTAAGGTGCATGCATAGGAGCTGTCACAGAGGTGTTTCAGAGGAACAGGGTGAGGTTTAAAGCAAAGGTTTTAAGAAGATTAGAAATGCCTGCGGGGTTACATCCCCAGCAGTGACAGCAGGAGATGCTGTTTAGGACCAAACCTGGCCACTTTCTGAAGTCTGTTTGCTGCAGAATGTGTTTTTCTCTTCTCCAGTCAAAATATTAGAGTGAAAGTAAACTATAGCTAGCTGTCAACATCTTAGGGGTTTTCCAGGGGCTTTGACACCCCAAAATGGCATACCTGTGATGAAGTAACTGGATGCTCTTGAGGATGGACCAGCTCCATCAGGAAGCATGGAGCAGGCACTGATGAAAGTCAGTTCTTGTACTGTTACTCTAAATTGCAACCCCACCACCCTTTCCATCCCCAGGTGAAGGTAAAGCCGGGCTGCAGGAAAACCTCCCGGTGGGACCAGCACCTGTGCAGCGTGTGCTGCTGCTCCAGCTTTATCAGCAGCGGCACGTTATGGCGTATACTAGTATGAATCCAAATACGCTTTTGGATTTGCACAGATGTTGAGGCCAGCTGTTGCCTGCAGTCCAAAACCCCTTCACCTCCCACATCTCACTTTATGCTTGGGTTTATCAGCTGCAGACACCACCTCTGAGTTCCTGTCTCCTGGGGCGGTTTGAGACCCGTTGCTGTTGTGGGTCGTGGTCACGGTGTTTCTGGTAATGAACATGCGTGGAACCGTGCTGTGGCCGCGTTGCAGGTGGGATGCTGGATGTCACTGTCATCCCTCCGATCTCCTGCTGATTGCAGCTCTGGAGGCTTTGCCCGAGCTTAGAGATGGTTGCAAGTAGCTTCAGCCCTCGGTAACAACAACAACAACAAAGGTGAAAGATAGCAAGGATGGAAAAGAAGGTAGATGGAGAAGTAGCTGAGCTGGTTGCTCGGGACCAAGTCATCCATCTCTTTTCATGCTGTGTAGGTGATCTCATTGCCTGCTCTCCAGATGCCCCATGAATCAAGGGGTGTCACCCACCCTCGGCATATAGATGCGCTGCCCTGTGCTCTTTCAGCAGGGAATTATTTATAACAGGGCAATGAATCCTGCGATGGTAGGTTACCTGGAGTTATTTATGGGAAGGAAGGGGTCCCACAGCATTTCTAATTTCATGCATGAATAATTCTTGTGTGTCCCTGATGTTTTTTGCTCCCCCACGCCTGGGCCTTGTCTGGTGTAGAGGGATGCTCATGAGTGTCAGGAGTGTTGGAGTCAGGGTCTCTCACATCTCACCCAGTTTCCATGGCCATAAACTACTCAGAAATGCCATTATTTTGTAGGAGCCCTCCAGGAATGCCTTTTAACTGAAGTCAAGTGTAGAGTTATTGGCAGAAATTGTTGGAGCTGTTACGCAGCCCTGCTTGAAAGCGAAGGGGAACTAGAAGGGTGAAGGGGAGAGAAACTCAAGACCTGGGAAAGATGGAGGTAAGGAGGGATAACGTGCCTCAAACACAGAAACAAATCCCTCCCTGGTGCAGCTAGCTGAGCAGTTGCAGTCCGTAGCAGGTTGCCTGTCCTTGGTTAGTCCCTGCACCCCAACTGCCTGCATCTGTGGCCGGGCAGCAGCTGATGTGCCGCGTCTGTGCCCCAAACTCCTCGTGCCGGCAGCCCTCGCATCGCGGCAGCCACACACCCCCAGAAGAGCCTCCGTTCTCCCTTGACACTGATGTAACTCGGCTGGTCTGCCCCGCGTTTCGCCGAGGGTGGAGGGGAAGGAGGAGGGAGAGTTGCCTCAAGTGCTGAGTTCCTCTGCTCCCTCTTCAAAACCCAGATGGGATAAAAGGGCAGGGACTTAAACAGCATCAGCAATACACGGCCAGGGCACAGCCAGCTTTGGGCTGGGGACTCTATCGGCTTGCTGCCACACACGGCCTGTCTTGCTTAAAGCAATGTATATAAATAGCATTGGCAGGAGGAGAGGCGAGACACTGAGCTTTGGGGCTTTTTAGTCTGTTATCTATAAATAAGTAACAATTGCACAGCACTGTGTCCAGTGTAGGACACCCCCTGGTTCCCTCTCTACCGTGTTGCTCAGACCACCCCTGCTTGGCAGAAAGGGCTGCTGCTTTGGCCAAAATCACACCGAAAAATGGCACTGGATGCTGAACGAGTCACTCCAAGGGCAAATACGTAAAGCTTCATGATGCGACAGCGTGTTGCATTTCCTCTGTCCTGGTATTTTGGTGCGGTGGTGTTGCACCGGGCTGCGCCGCAGTATGTCAGTGGGTCGCAGGGAGGAGTTTGGGGGCATTCGATCTCTAGGATTAGCAAGCCTGTTGGTTTTGGCAAGCTTCTGTGTAGGTATATTAAGAGCAAGGGACACAGGCAATTGCAGGTCCTGTCCTATGGGAAGCACAGGGCTGATTTTAGGGGGTTTTTAATTTGTGGTTTGTTTTTTTGTTTTTTCTCCTTTTGCCCCTTCCTAGCAGCCTGGAGGAAAATCTAGGCTAGAGAGGGAGATTTTCCCTGTGCAGGATGCTGCTCCTCCCTGCAAAGCCCTGAAGACACATACTGAGCCTGTGGGCAGCCTCCATCCCCTCCCAGAGCTCACACCTGGCCTGGCCAGAGTTTCCTTCGATATCAGCTTCCTTTTCTCATGGTGGCCAGTCCTCGGATGCTTTCTGGTCTCTGCTGTAAGCACGCAGAGGAGCTGGCGTTCACCTGGCAGGTTCCCAGCAGTGGTGGTAGCTGCTGAGCGGCTCCGCTGGTCCCCTCGTCTGGATGATGCTCTGAGGACATCACCCGGGACAGCTTTGAGCCGGGAGCGCAGTTACTCGCGTTTGCGTCACTGTGACTTGCTGAAGCAGAACTGAAAATTACAGTTCGTGCTTGAAAGGACATTGCCTTGAAGTTGCATGTATGGCTGGAAATTATGTTCCTTGAATAACCCTCAAAGAGTTAATAAGAGCTTGGCTGCAGGAGATAGCAGTGCCACCCTTGAAGAAAGAGGGAAAAGACTGGCCTGCTTCTGGGTAAGGTTTCCATACTTGCCCTGTGCTGAGCTTCCAAGGAAAACTCCTTCCCGCAGGGGTGCAGCCCCCACCCATGCAAAATTAGTACCAGCAGTTGGTGGTGGCCACAGAAGCTGCTCTATCTTCTTTCCAGCCCTATGGAAAGCAGGGATGGGTTTCATCTGGCTCAGCCCCGAACCCCCTCGCCGCCCCGGTGCGTGGTTGCGGGCACAGGGGAGGACCCAAGTGTGAGTTCAGGACGTTTTGGGGCGGCAGAGCTTGCTCCTGTGGAAATACTAGAATTTACTAGAAAACAATGGATTTTAAAAGTACCTGGCAGACAGAGCTTTGCTTTGTTAGAGCAAAGCACACTGTTAAGTTCTGGGGTTTGGGGTGGTGGTCCTTGAGCGCTAAGGGACTTTGGGAAGCTGTGGGAGCCTGCTGTAGTCAATCATGCAGGACTCGTGCTGGTGGGGAAGGCTGATGTCTCATTTTCCCCCTCTTTTCTAGCAGTACTCTCTGCTATTGCTTTTGGCTCCAATCTTTCCACCCATCCACCCACTGGCCTTTTATTCACCGAAGGGTGTAGAAGAACTTGCAGCAAAAAATAAATGAATTTATTTTCTCCCACCATCCTCGTCGGCTGCGTGGGGGAGAGCTGTGTAGCTCATGACGGCGGAGGAGAGTGGGAGAGGAGGCTTGGAAGCGCAGCCGGGGGATCACATGGCATGTCCTGCCTGGGCAGGAGCGGTGGGCGCCTCGGGCGGCGGATGAACGGCCAGCGCAGTGCCGCTGCTCCGGGGAAGTCCTCAGGGCGTGGGGCACGCAGCGGTGCGTGGAGCCTGAGGGCAGCCTGCGCTGCGGGAGAGGGGTGGGCGGACTAGAAGAATGCTCTCCTTTGGTCCTCAAAAGCTGGGAAGCATCCTTGAATTTAGAGCAGAAAGACACTGCCATCATGTGTGCTTTCAGGCCCTGGGTGCTGTCAGCTGAGGAACCACGTCTGACCTTGCTGTGAAGCGTGAGCAACCCAAAGTCATCTTCCTTGTTACACGTCACAGCCGTTTTGTGCCTTTTTCATAGATGTGTGCATCCCGAGTTTTCGTTTTCATAAAATGGTTTGGGTTGGAAGAGACCTTTAAAGATCACCTAGTCCAAACCCCCTGCCACAGGCAGGAACCATCTTTCAATAGATCAGGTTGCTAAAAGCCCTGTCCGGCCTGACCTTGAGCACTTCCCACAGCAGATGGGGCACCCACAGCTTCTCTGGGAAACCTGTTCCAGTGTCTCAACTCCCTCATCATAAAAAATTTCTTCCTTTATTACGGCTTTTGCCTGTGAGTTCCTGAAGTCGAGACCCTGTGCGGTGAGGCAGCGGGCTGGAGGAGTGGAGAGAGCTAAGCACGGTGGTGGTGGTGGGCTTTCCATGGCTGCTTCTCCTCACCTTTTCCTGTTGGCAGCCTGGAGGGGCCGAGTCGGATCGGGAGGCAAGGGACAGTGCTGCAAAGAGGCTTGGTGTTGGGCTGGGAACCGCTAATGCCTCCAGTAGGTACCTCCAGAGTGGTGATCACAGGGCAGCTGGAGTTAAATGCAAGATGTCCATGAAGAACAGACCTTGGAGTAAGTTTTCTTGCAGAGTCAAAAACCTAGAGAGGAGTTTAGGGCAGGGTGAACTGGAAGGGCTTTGGATGTCTGTAGCGATGAATTGACAGGGGGACTCTGGAAGATGCAGGCAGCTGGGAGTGAATGCAGAGACAGAGACGCTGCCAAGAGATGAGTATCTGAAGGGCAGGGAGAGTTGTAGCCGTCAGGATTTGTGTTTATCTTTGCAGCAGTGATTATTTTCAGATAGCAGTGTGAGAGAAGAAAACATCAGCTCCCGCTATTAATAGCACTGCGAGCAATAAGGCTGTTGCTCATTACTGACAGGTGAGGTGAAGTTAATTTTATTTCATCCTAGGTATGAAAAAGTGCAAAACCAAGACAGGCTCTGAGTCAATCCCCTTGGTCCAGAAAAGATGGGAAAGAGAGCCCCCCAGCCCTGGGATGATTTTCCCAGGGTGCTTCCACTGCGCTCCAGAGTAAGTGCTGCTGGAAGGGTGGATACAGTGAGGAGCTGCAGCTGGCTGGGATTGCTGAAAACATATTGAGTTTAGGTAAAAAGCAAAATGAAGACCTTCAAAGCTCCTGCTCTGAAACTGGAGGGTTTGCCCAGAGGAGAGGTGGTCTCAGTGCAAGCTCAGCAGCATGTGGTGGGACCCCAAAACAGCTTTCGGTCGCAAATCCCCATCCAAATGGGAGTCAGCTCCCTGGAGGAGGGAATTGACCATCCCACAGATGAAAGCTACTCCTGGGCTTGTGGCTTTGGAAACATGAGGTGTTTTTAGCAGGCTGAAGGATCTGGCCACTGGTGATCCTCAGAGCAGCGTGGGGTGGGCAGCAGGGTAAAAGTCTTGGGGACTGATGGCACTGCTGTAAACGAGAGCTGAATACAGCTCACATTGTTTGAGCAGATGTGTCTTGTCTGCTGCTAATTATAAGCGTTGCGTGCACAACATGCTGGGAGATGTGCCAGATACTACTTCTTTTCACGTTGAACTCAAAATCATTATAATTAAGCTTTAAAGTTGTAAGTAAAAACTAACAAGGAGTGCAGGTTTGCCATCATGCTTCTTGCAACCAGGCTGGTCCCTGCTGGGATGGCTGGGTGTGAGGGTATGGCCTCCATCCTGGAGGACGGTCGGAGGGGGACAGGGGTGCGAAGGGCCTTGTGGGCTCTGCCATGGCAGGCATATCCAGATTTGCGTTCTATATAGGCAGAAGACCTAAAAATACTGGAAATGTGCTGTTTTACAAAGGTGGGAAGTGTGTTACTGGTTGAGCTTTAGCAGCCTCTCAGGCTTGGTGGGCACAGAGGAGAGGTGCTTGCAAAGAAGGGAGAATCAGGAATAAAAGCAGGAAGCAATCGGGGAAGTAATCGTGTAACCTCGAGCCAAGAGGAACCTAGGCTGGTATCTCTGGCTTGAGACAGACAAGCCAGTCTTGCTGAAGAAGCAGCTCCAGGAGGAGTCACCGCGCATAGGGCCGGGTGACAGGGACACAGTGGCTGTGCCACCGGCTGTGGCTCGGTGGGCACCGGTCGCTCGCTGCTCTGTGGCACTTTTTGGGGCTGCCTCAGGACCAGGTGGGTGCTGGGGGACAGCACCGAGTCCCCAGGGGAGCAGCCCCAGGAGTTGTTTCTCATCCCTGCTCCCCGGACATGGCGGGGACTCATGAGTCCCCTTTTTGGGCTATGCCACAGGAGCTGAAATTGGCGTCTGTGCACGTAGGGGTAAGGATCACGCGGCCCCCATTCCATGGTGTGCTTGTCGTGTGGCCAGAGGCGTGATGGATGGGCTGGGGGGTGCGCTGGGCAGAGCTGCCACGTGACGAGCAGTTTAAAAACAAGGCTGCGGAGCAGAGAGCGGTGAGCTCGCGGCCCTGCGATTTGTATTCAGAGGGAAGGCAGGAAGGCTGCTGGGTTTCAGCGCTTGTAGGTCTTTGTCTGGGGTTGTGTCTGAATAAATTACATCTTGAGATCCAGGTGAATGCAGGGGAACAAGCCGCACTGTCAACGCGGCAGCGGAGGAGAGACATCTTAACTGCTCGTGATAAATGGGTCAAGATGCGTCCCGGTGATTTAAAAATTAGCTGGTGACCTAGATAGCGACAGCGTAATGACTTGCTCGCAGTGGGAACAAAAGTGAGTGTTGCTGGAGCTGCACGTCTCTCCGGCGGCAGGGACGAGCCCAAAGTGCTGGGTTGAAGCTGGGCTGGTTCCCCACGGTTTGTTTGTACCCGGCTTTTCCTCGGCAGCTGGGCTGCACCGTGGGGAAGCGCGGAAGACCTTGGCCATCTCTTTCTGACGGCTTTGCTGAGTTGCAAGGTGCGTTTGTCCCACAGGAAGCAGCCGGGGAGGCACTTCCCGCCGCTCCGTGCTTTGCTCTCCTCCAGTAATGAAGGGCTCTGAGTTGCCTTACTCATTTCCCCATTCATTATTTCAGTTTGAAACAGAAAAAACATTTTCAGTTCATTTTGCAGGGGGAGCGGTGCCGTGTGCCCCTGAGCACCTACCCAGGCTGTTTAACGCCGGTCCTTACGGAGATGTGCCATGCGTTTGGGTCGGGGCAGTTGGCAGGGCTGATGCTAAAGATGGAGCTGCTGCCCAAGTCAGGTTTCCTTCTGCCTGGCGCTGGGGAAGGAGAAGGCCGCCCGCTGCCTGCGGCAGGTTGCAGCACCCCAGGGGTTTCTCCCGTGATGGGATCCTCTTCCTCTGGGAGAAGCCGTGTTCGTCCTGAGCGCTGAAAGTCCTTCTTGGCAAGAGACCTGTCAGTGCCCCTCGTTAGCTGCCGTAATTGAATAGTGGCTTTCTTGGGTGTTAATTAAGCAATATCCAAGCTCAGGTTGCAGTTGTCCTGTGCTGACAACATTGGTCTTTTCAGTTCCATTCAAGACACTTTTTCTTCACCAGGATCTTCTGTGAAGATCTTTAGTTAAGACCTGAGTAATTCATTACTTGAATTTCATCTGGGTTTTTTGTGGGTTTTGGGTTGTGGTTTTGTTTTTTTTTTTTTTTCTTAAGTCCCCTTGCTGGTCCAGCCAAGCGATGCTGTAATACTCCAGTTACAGCAGTTTCTAATTGCGTCAGCTTGAATGTTTGTTGGCCATTATGAGCAGTGGGAGAGGATGATATCAGTACCTCTCTCCAGCAAGGTCCAGTTTTATTTGAGCTTCATAACGGGGGCTGTGGTCAGAGCGCTTGGGACCCCGAGGTGCTTGCCCCAACCCCAACTGGGTGCCCTTCAGGCTGCTGGGCTTTGATTATATGGGTTTTGCTTTGGCCTCTTGAAGGCAGCATCTGCCCTACCAAGCCTTCAGCCCCATTGCAGAGCAGCAGTGCTGACCCCCGCACCCCCCAGAACAGCAGCCTGTTCATTAAGCTGCGTCCTCGTTCCTGGAGCAGCATTGCCAGCTGACTGGTGCCGGGGCGCAGTTAAGGGTGGGCTGGTTTTGCTCGCTGAAACTCTACATGGCTTTGGCCCGAGTTGCTTGAGCACCATGTTTCCAGCTCACGAGATGCTCTCGCCTGGCACATGCCAGCAGGGGAGGAGCAGCAGCTCCAAGCAAGGGGGGTCTGGCCATGAGCACCCCAAACTGCAGGGGAAAAAGGGGTGGGTGAGCCTGATCTTGGCTGTGCACAGGAGATGCTCTTTCTGGGGGCTGTATGTGGCATTTTCCCCTGTTTGTGCTTTGCTGGCTTTCGTGATCCTAGTTTCTCGTCTCGCTGCCCAGTTTGGATTTTCCATTTGAAACTGTCTTAGGCAAGTCCGGCACTGAGCCCCTGAAGTCCGCAAGAGGAGGATGCACTCACGTATCCAGACGTGCATGGGAGGAGGTCAGAAACAAGCCGGGCCTCGTGGGTTGGAGAAGGGGCTGGCAGGAGGATGCTGCAGGGAGGCCAGGTCCTCGTGCTGCTCCTGCGCGCGCAGAGCAGTGCTCACGGCTCTCCCGGTCCCTCGGGGTGCAGCAGCCAGCCCTGTTTGTCTGGCAAGGCTGCAGTCATGGCTGTGAACAAACTTTGGGTGCTGGCTGAGGCAAAGTGTCCCTGGGGAAGAGGGATGGTCTTCCTCTGCTCCTGGGGGCTTGCAGCAATTTCTCTGCACTGGATTGCCTTTTCCCTGCTGTCTCTTTTCCAGAGTGTTTTCCATGCTCCTTGGCGTGCTGTTTGCAGTGGTGGGAAGGTGCTGAGATTTGAGGGGAAACAGCCGTGCCAGTGCCTGGGTGGCATTGCTCTTGCATTGCACCCAAAAAGCAGTATCCTTATGAGTGCCAACAAGAGGTTGGGACCATGGCAGGGTGTCTGGCCCACGGCAGGCACAGGTTTCCCAGACCTAGGGAGGTTCTACCACCTCCCCGTGTCCCAGCCCTGCCTGCTGTGCCCCGGCACAGGGGCTCCCATTCTGCTCTGAGCTGGCTCCCTGCCTCTCACCACAGCAGCAGGGAAAGGGGCTCAGCCTTTCCCTCCCCTCACTGGCACCTCCGTCAGATCCTGCCCTCCCCAGTCACCAAGGATGCTTTGTGCACCAGCCTGTGCTGCTCCCCTGTGGACTCCCTGCCTGCGCGTGGCCAGCCCTGCTCGCTTTGGAGACCGCAGGTCTGCCCAGAGCACATCCGCAGCTCTCGGCTGATGAGCCTGAGGATGCTCTGCCGGCACTGCAGACGAGCTGTTCGCCTGGAGACGAGAGCCTCTGGAAAAAGTGGCTCCTAGTAGAGGAGGAGTTTGGCAGCAAAGCATACAAGGGGCTGCCTGCGCCACTGCTGGGTCTCGGTGGGATGCAGCAAGCAGCCAGAGATGGGTTGTGCTGTGCTGGGAGGGATCCGGGACTCACTGCAGTGAAGTTACTGGTGGGACAGGAGAGCGTGACTGTGTGCGGGTCAGAAGTTACCCATCGTGTGCCACCATGCGCTAAGGATCCTTACCCATCTGTGATGGCAGCCAAATGTACTTTATAATGCTTGGTCCCTAGGAATCTCACATTTTGGTTCGTAGCGACTTTCCTGTGCGTTTTCCTCTGGAAAACAACATTCCCTTCACAGTGTCAAGGGAAAAGGAAGCGTGGTCTTTATTTATGGAGGTCCTTAGTCCCCACGTGTGACAGAGGTGATTTCTGACCCCAAGCCCGGCTCCCATCGACGTGTTCGTAAGCAGGTGCCTTGCCCATTTTGCCCGTCCGAGGTTGCCAGTAGCTACATGTGCTGCTTTATCTCCTGCAGGCTCCTGCTTCTGGGTCGCCGTCCTGGACGGCAACGTGGTGGGGATCGTGGCAGCACGGGGCAACGAGGAGGACAACACAGTGGAGCTGCGCCGCATGTCTGTCGACTCCAACTACCGCGGCAAAGGAATCGCCAAGGCCCTGGGCCGCAAAGTGCTGGAGTTTGCCATGCTCAACAACTACTCCTCCGTCGTGCTGGGAACCACGGCCGTGAAGATGGCAGCCCACAAGCTCTACGAGTCCTTGGGGTTCAAGCACGTGGGTGTCGTCGAACATTACGCCCTGCCAGGGATGACACGCTCCTTACTGGAGAGAATGTTTTTCCAGCTCCGCTACCACCGCTACCGCCTGCAGCTGCGGGAAGAATAAAAAAACCCAACCAACCAAACGAAAAAAAAAAATTTCTCCTCCTCCCCCTTCAAAAATAATAAATTGCCCTTCTATTTCTCGTCACTGTTGATTTGCCAATTTTGGGTTGAGTTTTTGTTCCCTCACGGCATCTCTTGGTTTGCTCCGTGCAGCTCGACGGTCCGGCCGAGCAGCGCTCCTTCCTCGCATGCTGTAGGTGGTGGCGCTGGGAGTCCTGCGACCTGGCGGGGCGGAGCGGGGCGGAGCGGCGGCCTCTCCTTCCCAGGTACCTCCGTAAAGCACAGAAACTTTAACTGCAAAATAGTACCACTGCTCTGGTGTACATAGTCTTCTCCTTTTCCAAATGTAAGATAACATAGTGATGCATTCATAATAGTGCAGAAATATTACTTGAATGCAGTTTTCAGTATTTCATGCACCAGTAAGTAGAATATGCATTTGTCTTACCGTTATTTACTGGTTAATAGTTTTCAAAAAAAAAGGTGGGGGGCAAAATCCCCCCTGCCCCAACCCGCTTGCTACAATGCATGAAGAGGAAAGCGCGTGCACGCACTCAAACACATCGCACTGCCACCACGGCACTGGTGTTGCACTTTTTTTGGATGTGCCTCATTCTGCCAAATGTCTGAGAGACCCTGGGTGCATCCGGTAACCACGACTCCGCTCCATTCCCCCCTCCTTCCTAAGCCAGCACAGACTTGGACCGGCTGAACTCTGAGCCCCATTGTACCATAGTGTGAAGTTAAGATCAAACCTAAATATCTCTTGCGCTGTTCTGTAGCCACGCGTAACCTGCAGTCCTGGGCCAGACTCCGCATGTGCGTTGGACTTTCTCTTTGCTGCCTTTTGGGGTTTTTTGTTTGTTTGTTTTTATTTTATTTTTAAGGGGTGTTTTTTTATTTTTATTGTTGTTATTATTTTTAGTTTGGGCTTTTGCTGAATGGTGTCATTGAGGCATAATGGAGGCTGCAGTTCCTATGGCAACACATTTGCACATTAATGTGCGCACCAAATCTAACCACTTCAGAGAAGCAACGTGTGACAGATAATAGCATTTTGGGGAGCGCTGGGGGGCGGGGGGGAGCATACTTATTATCTTAACCAGCTGCTTGTTTGATAAATGTAGATGGCCTCACTGCAGCCTTCCATCAAAGGTAATTAACTGCTTTAATGATGTCAGATTTGTGAATTGTACAATGCAAAAAGCAATGCAAAGCAGATTCGGCATGTGTCTGTACCCGGTATGTATGTACAGTGCCTGCCAACTAAAGAATAACCAAGACTACAGCTTCTTCTAGCCTGAGATATCAACTTTTATAACTTATTTAAACAAATAGCAACTTTGCATGAATTACGTCTTGGGGGAAAAAAAGATCAGTAGGTTTTAATTTTTAAAACGTGGTATCAGAAGTATAAAGAAAACATTTCTGGCTGCACTTAATTTGGGGTGGGTGGAGGGGTTCAGCTCCGTTAATACATTTAAAGGGAAAACACCTTTAATTTAGTTCCTGGGGAAAAAAAAAGTTACTATTTTATGAAGTATTATGCGTGCGTGAGGGGAAAAAAACCTATCATGATGAACTTGATGAAAGGGTTGAGCGTGCGTTAACCACGCTCGCACTTGCAGACACAATGGAAGCATCAGTGGGAGAGCCCCAGAAGGGAGGCGGCGTGGGGCACGTGGAGAGGAGGGGAGCCGTGGGGCGGACGGGGGCAGGCAGCATGGACCCACGCATGGGATGCTGCCTGCGTCCCACCGTACCCAGAGCTGCCCTTTCCTCTCCGGCCGAAAGCTTTCCCAGCACTGAGCCGGGCCGGCAGAGCTGCAGGGGCTCAGCAGGCAGGGGCTCGCCCCATCCCCGCCGGGGCCGTGGACCGGGTGCCGATGCCAGGGACGGAGGAGCCGTTTGGCACAGCCCCGGTAGCGCTCGGTGCTGGGCTCGGGCTCGGTCCAGCCTGTAAAGAGCCGGAGGGGCAGAGTCCCAGTGTGTGTCCCAGCAGTAAGGGGGGAAGGTGAGGATGGTGAAGGGCACTGTAGCAAGAGACCGTGAGTTTAATTAACAAAATTTCTGTATGGGGCACTATATTTTTAAAAGTCTTTCTATGCTGTACATTTCTCCTGAAGCTGAAATAATGTACTGTTGGTAGGGGTTTTTGTATAGTGTACAGAAATTGGCAGAATATTTTCTTGCTGCATTCAGTGATTTATTAACCGAAGTAAAATAGACAAATATAAAGTGTTAGCAAAAGTTGAAAGAAAAAAAAAAAACCACAAAACAGTTTGTGCCTTTTTTAGTTTATTTTTCTGTTGCTATATAATCACTGCACTAAAACCTTTCCAGAGAGGAAAAAAACCAAAACTAGTCTCTTAATAAGGGAGGAATACGTAAAGCCTAAATTGAGTGTTAATTTTTTTTATTGGGATATTTAATTAAAAGAATGTTGCTGGTTTTATTTGATACCTGTGCCTTTGTAATAAAACTCCACATCCTGTCAGAAAAGCCAAACCTGGAATAAATCCCACCGGATCCCACAGACACAGAAGTACCATCAGGTTACCAGTATTTTCTTTAAAAATGTGTAAACCTTAACTGGTGATATTACAGTATCTGATCGTAATACCTGTTGAGTTGCCTGGGAAAGAGGTGCTTTGGAAAGGTGCAGCTCTTGGGATGCTGTCTGCATTCCTCCCTGGGCACGCCGGCTGCCGGAGATGCGCCGATAAGGATTGAGTCGTTGCCACTTGGCCAGTAGCTGCTGAGCAAATTTCTTCCCTTAACGCTTCTGCCAGTTGCTTTGTGACCAGGCTCTTTGGAAAAAATCCAGCTGGTTGCTCCCAGCTCTCCAGCCGGGACAGCTCGTTTCTGAAGGAAAGGGCTGGCTGCCAAATAGGCCGGGTTTTGCTTTCCTCGGAAGATGGAGAGGGCTGGTGGGTGAAGCACCGCTGATCCCAGCCCGGGATTTTATTAGGGAGCCCACGTGGCTGCCATGGTTGCATCCCTGGTAGCAGCAGCAGGATGGGGGTACAGGACCTCCGGCGTTGCTGCTGCTTTCCCACCCAGAGCTGCTCTGAATAGGATTAGATAAGGTTGGGCTTAAAAGTGATGCTGTCGTTTCGTCTGCGTGCATGGGAAGTTTCCCTGAATGTGATAGCTCGGGCTAAGCTCTGGAGCCAGAAAGCCTCTGCCTGCTGCTCTGCGTGGCCCCTGGGCTCCGGACCATGCTGGGCTCACCCGCTGCCCTCCCCAGGGTCCAGCCTGCCTTGCCCTCGCTGCCTGGGCCAGCATGCTGGTAGACCGTGGTGCAGTTCATGGGGTGATGTGTTGAGGCTGAACTGCCTTTGGTGATCCATCCACTGTGCCTCTTTTGGGGTGCACTGGTTTAAACAGCCTTGCATGGAAAAGTAAGATGCCACAGCTCATCACTTGTGCCCCCAGTACTGATTTTGCAGCCACCCTTGGGGAGCTTCTTGCTTCTCCTACACCAGATAGCTGTGGTCAGCACAGGCGTGCATTGGGACCATCACCATCCCCCTTTCTCTGGGCTTGAGCATCACCTCCTGACTGCTCCCATCCCAGTTCAGCATCTGAGTGGTGCAGAGCAGCACAAGACGGTTGTGGGTTTGGTCCTGAGCAGAAGAACTTGTGGTTTGGACCTACTGCCAGAAACCCATTGAGAGCCTATTGCCAGTTGTCAAGTCTAATTCCAACAGAGACTCCCATCAGTGTGAGATGGTGGGGGATGCTCCTAATTTATTTTGGTGGTTTCTCCTTCCAAGGACACTTCTAGCCGGAGCGTGGGGAAGAGTGGAGCATCTCTTGGGTCTTAGCCTCAGGTAGTAAACGTGATGGCTAGGAAGACTGCTTCAGATTTAGGTGGAGGATGTGTTGGAGATGTGAAGGAACTTCCCCCAGCTGTGCCAGGTGCCTGCTTTTACTTTGCTGTGCACGTGGGTTGTCACAGCCCACTGCCCTTGGACTCTGTGCTGTGCGGTGGCACTGGGATGTGGTTTCCTCACCTGGCAGCTCTCTCCTTAAAAGCATCGTGGCTTTTTCTGCCAGTCCCTGTGCAGCAGGCACCGCTCAAGTGTCCTCTGCTTGGAGGAGACTGGGGCAGAGCACTTGCTCAATGGGGAAGGCACCTTAGAGAGTCAGGGTGTAACATCCATGTAGAGGTCTCTCTTAAAATAAAGAAAGAAAAAAAAAGAAAAAAAGGGGGGGGTGGAACTTTGCATTGCTGTGGCTGAGGTCCACAGCCTCAGGGCTGCCCCAGCCCTCCGGCACAGCCTGGGCAATTCCCTGTGGAGTGAGCGGGAATGCCCTGCGTGTCCTGAGCAAACCGGCATTTCAAGCGCACGTAATATTTGGCAATAAGCTCTGTGGGAAGCTTGGTCCCTGAATGGTCCCAGGCCAGTAACGCTGAGCAATCAAAGCAACAAGGAAAGTGGTTTCTAATCTTACTTGAAACCCTTGAACTGGTATTTGTCGTAAAATCACGCTGTGTTTTCCCTCCATGAAGCAAGACAGCACCTGCAAGATGCTTGGAAATGGCAGCCGTAACTCATCTCTGCTGGGAGATGCCCTTTGCAGCGCTTCTTGCCACAGAAAAGTTTGGGGCATTGCCATCGGCTGAAAGCTGTTCTTTTCCCCTACCTCGCTGCTACCGTGCGGTATGTGGGACGGTGTTTCTGAGCAAGCCTTTCCCTCTCCCTGAGCGTGCTGCAGGCCGTACCCATGCACAGACTGAGTCTCGGGAGCTGGGCTCTCACCTGCACGGTCCATCCACGCCCGGCTCAGCAGTGCGTACGGCTGGGGGAGCAGCCGAGGAGGTCGGGGCTGCTGCGGGTCGCTGCCCGCTCGGGGAGGAGATGCATGGCTGTGGGGTACCTTGGCTGCGGGGCTTTTCAGGCCGGCTATGGTGGAAGGAGATGGCTGGCGGCGTAGTCAACCCTGTCAGGGAGAAGCGGGCTTGTTTTAAAAGATGTTTGTCGGAAGGAAGATGAATTTAATGGTATTATAAGGAGACTGTAAGGATGGTCTGTGACCGGCGGGTCTGAGGTGTGGTAGCGCTGCGGGGTCGAGCTGGTTGGCTGCTGCAGGCAATGTGCAATGGGGCTGGCGTGGGGCGCAGAAGCAGGACCAGCATTTACAGTGCTGCAGAGGTAGTTGCACGCCCAAAGCCAGCATCACAGCCCTCAGGGCACAAGCCATTCCTCTTCCGCTATGTGCAGGATGGATGCACCTAAATCCTTAAAATCCCACAGGCCAGCTCTACATCTTGACTCGTTGCAGCATCGCCCTTCAGCGAATGCAGGGGGTAAATGACCCTTGGGACATCTGTCTCCGAGGCTGGGACCTGGACAGTCGTTTCCCCTGTGTTGTCCTGTTGTCCCCATGTGAAATGGGGTGATAGTTTATGTCGTGACATCTGAATTTAATAGTCCCTGTGTAGAAGCAGGACTGAGGGTCGGCAGGTGGCTGCTGGGGTTCGGATGTGCCTGCTGGGTTCCCAGTGCCGCACGCCTCAGCGGGAGCAGCAAGTGCTCAGTGCCTGGGGGGGTCAGGCCCCTTCCTTGTGGTGGCAAACTGCACCTCGGCGCCAGGGAGAGCAGGGTGAGGCCGTGGAAGGCGAGAACAGAAAGTCCCGTGGTCAGAATTCCCAAGGGAACTGTGGTTTTACAAAACCTCGTCATGATCCTTGCTGCTGCCCGTTGCTCACTGAACCATATCTGTCCGTGGTGCAGGTCTGCTGCCTTTTAATTTGCCAGATTTGCTGGCCGAGGTGCAAATGGATAGAGGCTGACTGCAGGGATTTCCGAATTGCCAAACACACAAGGGCAGGAACCAGCTCTGGTTACCTCTGAATTAACAATCTCATTTTCAATGTGCTGGGAGCCTGTGTTTCATTAGCGCTAGTATGATGCTGTTGGTATGCACTCTATTTAAACCTTAATAAAGGCATTTTAATTCCATGCTAACTGGAGTCTTGCAGTGGAATATACTGTACCACGTAAAGAAAATGAAGGGATGCAAACTGTTAAATAAGCTTTAACATGAAAAAGGATAATTGTCTCTTTTTTTTTGCCCTCAAAATAGATCCACACAGAATCTTGAGAAAAAAAATGGTGTGCTCTTGCATCCCTCAGTAATAAAGACTATGCACAGAGATTATGCTTATAAACTGAAAAACTGCTACCTGAATGGTCATTTGGAGTACCTTTCATTGAAAATAAGATAATAACTTGGATAACAGAGGGTTTAGTTAAAACACAGTATCATTTAAAACAACAAGCTCTAAGTCAGCATTTGGAATTTGATCACTCTTTAAAATCGCTGTTCAGTGCTGTCTTTGTATTACGTGATGGTCAGCTGCCGGAGAGAATATGCTTTTAACATCTAAATAGTCGAAGATGGACTTATTGAGACCAAGAGCATAACAAATACATAACGCAACTGTAAATTTATTTACAATTAACGTGTTTGAATGCAGAAGCAGCTACTGCTATGTCAGCGTAATGAACATATAGCTAACGTTGTTTTCAATTTCTTTTCCTCCAAAGCTTAGTCCTTTTGACTTGTAATATGTATATTTGCTTTTTTAAAGATATAATTAGGTTTAACAAAGCATCCATTGCTTTGTGAGTTGTACTTATGATTGTGCTGGGCCGTTAGCTTTAAGCAGTTTGTGTGCTTGTGTTATTTTATTAAAGCAAAAGTCTTGAGACAAATGCGGTAAAGGTAAAGGAAAAAAAAAAATTTTTTTTTTGGTAGTGTTAAGCAGATGTGTGGTATGCATTTGGAAAACGTCCAATATCAGTTGGAAAAAAAAAAAAAAAATTGGGGCTAAATTGCTTACCAGAACTGCTCATGTCTAAGGCAGTGGCTTTTTAGTTCATGGGTTACAGGCTAAACTCATGCCTAAATAGAAACTCGGATTCCCCCAAACAGCCTCTTACTCTGCATCTCTTCACCATTGTACAAGACCAATGTGAAATTAGTCTTGTGTTTTCTATGTTCAGCATAGTATGTACTGTACTTTGTAACGGGAAGTGGCTACAAGTCCTCAAAGAAATATGAACATATTTTAAAACAGCAATAATTACCACTGTAAAGCAAATGAGCACGTGGGGGAGAGCACAGGGAGATAGTTAATGAAGGTGATACCGTTAGGAACACACTGGCGTCAGTGCTGCTATTGCACCCGGGGAGCAGGATTAAGTACGAGGAAAGGCCATCGGTCTCTGGGACTGGACTTCACCGTGGCAGAGAACTTGCCCATGTAGGATCCCTCCACCTGAATCGTTCTTCAGCGTTGTAAGTCCTTACGCAGCGCAGGTTTTTCACCGTAGTTTTAAGGGTGAGTTATTGCAAATACCGTTCCTGGTGGGAGAGGCAGACACAAGGAAGAGCTGTCAGTCACACAGAGGAAGGTAAATGCTCGTTGCCGCAGTCTCGTACCCCAGTGTACTCTGCTGCTGCGCTACTGGGGCTCAGCAATAGCAGAAAATAGAATAAAGTAATACAATTTTCCGATGGAGGGAAGCAGCAGTCAGCTCTGTTGGAAAGCCCTTTGGATACTGTCAAGGCATATCGATACAAACCAGTTCCTCTATAGCGTGGCAGGATGTGTTAAGACGTGTGCGAGTTAGCCCTTGGTGTGCTTTAGGCATTTGAGCTACAGCCTACACAGCATTATCCCGATGCGGCGTGGTCTCTCCATCTTCCATCGGCGAGGCCCCGGGAGCCAGCCAGCTCTCGAGGGACAGCAGGGTGTCCTCGGGCAGGGTCGGGCGAGGTGCTCTGGATGAATGACTTGTAGGTACTTAAGTTCTGTTCCTGATGGCCGCTGTAACTGTGAAAATTAACCAGACCTGCTGTGATAAATTTGGTTATATAAGGTTTATTTGGTTAATTTTTTATAAGTGAAAACTGAAAAGATGAAAGAGAATTGTAATATGAAAGCAACTGCTGTAAATAATGTACGAATGAATAAAATCTAAAACTTATGTCAGTTTTTTCCTAACCTGTATTGCTGTCGAGTTACTGACACCGCAGTGCCGACGGTGCCTCCATCATTTCCAGCTCCCAATCCAGTGTGGGCAAACACCACTTGTTCCTGTTTTCATTGATAAATAGGAATGTCTTTATGTGTGTGTCATGCATGTCCTTCGACTGTATCTCCATGCTGTTCCAGCTCACTGACTAGTGCTGACGCGCTCGGAAGTGTCAATGTTCTTGGAGCTGCGTCCAGTAAATGGGGAGCTACCCCTGGACATTGCATTGCTGGTGCTGCCCCATGGTGGGACCCTGCCAGCCTCGGCCACCAGGCACAGGTCTGCCTGAGGCCACGTGCCTCCATTTGCCGGTTGAGCACTTACACCCAAAATCCCACCTGAGATAGCCCTGAGAAATGTCCCATTGGAGCAGAGGACCAAACAAAACCACACGGTGTCTTTTTTCTACCACCAAGGACATGGAGTGATAGAATGAGTGGTATCGGTGAGGACGTTTTTGTGGTGGAGGCACATCTGTACATCTGTTCCCCGAGCCACACAAGCCCCTTTCTCTTCCCTACGCCTCTGCATTTCCTTAGGTTAAAAATCAGCCCAAATGGGCCGCTCCCCGCTGTTTGTGTGTTAGACCTGCACGGGGGTGTTCTGTCCACCTCTCGAGCATCTCTGTGAGGCAGGGAAGCACTGACCTCCAGTGTGGGGGGGGAGATGGGGCTCCAGCCTCCAGCCTTCAGTCCAATAAGGGACAGCTGGAATAAACTGATTGCTGCTGAAGTGGCCTCTGGGGCTGTTTATTCCTGAAAAGTGGTTGCTGGTGGCAGTTATAAATGCTGCCAGGAGAGCCCTGCCAGCCAGCAGCTCGGGGACAGCCTGGCAAACTGGCTCTGGAGGTCACCCAGGCAGCAGCCCCAGCAAGGGCACTGGGTGCTGTCACCTTCCCAGTGGTGCGGGTTGAGGCTTTGGGACATGCCGGGTTATCTGGCTGAGCAGCCAGGCAGCGACGTGGAGCGTAAGGTTAATGCCTTTGCAGTATGGATCCAGCCCCTATCACTTGTCTGCTTTATCCAGATGTGCAGACACCGGACAGCAGTATCTCACTCCGAGGAGGAGTACATAATACACCTCTGGGACTGATAGTGGTGTGTTGTGGGATTTGGGGGGTCCTGGGGGGAAACAGCTGTGAGTTCACTCACATGCAGAAGCTTTATTTTATACCAAAACTACCAAAAAACCCCCACCCCAAAACTGCTTTAGTGAAATAACAGGAAAGTGGCAACAAAAGCTGTGTTAGTTTTAGAAGGTGTGCCTTAAAGCACCTCGATTAACTGGTAATTGGGTTCTGACTCTCCACTTACAGGCCACATGTACCTGTCCTGGCCTCCTTTCCTTCCCCTTCCCAGTGGCTTGCTTTGGATAAAAAATTAAAATTCTTCGGACAAGGACTTTGCCCCATGCCCTGCGTCCCCAGGTGTGTGCCTCACCTCTAGAAGAGACAGGACCTCGTGATCCCTACCCCCTTTGCAGGCTCCCCAGCACACCCACTAGCTATCTACACCTTAATGCCTCCTACAAAGCCAAAGCAAAGCCACCGCAAGCTGTCCCCCCCGCCGTAACCATGGCCTCCCCTCAGCAGCTTGGTGCTCTCACAAGAAAAGTAAGGAGGCTGAGGCTGGAGCCGGGCAGGGAAGCCCCTGGGTCTAACACAGTTGAGCACATAAAGCCCACAAAACTGCTTTTAACTTGGCCAAACAGCCACCAAAATGTTCCATCTATCTATCTATCCACCTATCTACCTTCCATCCGTCCATCCATGCTGGCCCACCTTTTGCCAAGAGACAGAGCTGTTAAGTCCTCACCCGTAGGTTCCCCACCCATGGGTTCCCAACCATGCTCCACCACAACGCCCACTGCCCGCCCAGGCAGCTCCTTACCGCTGGCTGTGTTCTGTCTGTCAGGTAGGCCGAACAAATGGTGCTATTGCAAGCTCTGGGGTTCCTCCAGTCATCCCCATGTCCCCACAGCTGCAGGGGTTGGGGTCATTTCATATCTAGGCTTCACCAGGAGCCATAAACTGGACCTCCTTATGCTTATCTCAGCAGCAAGGGCTGATCGGCAGCAAGGAGGATTATGTGACCCCATGCCTTATGGGTGTGTTTTAGTACAGGCTTAGGTGTATTCTGAGTACCTCAAGTAGGGTGTATTTGGGATACGATGCAGTTGTAGCAGTGAATGTGGTAGGGGTGCCTCACCGCGGTGGGACGCGTGGTCTGGTCACGTGGCAGGACATCCAGCCTCGCTGCTCCAGGCTGTGTTTCTACCTCCAGTCAGCAGCTCCCCTTTACAAGCCATCCCACCGCCACCTGCCAGCCTCACAGAAAGCCCTCACATGTCTACTTGGCTTCAGCCAAGGGAGCTACTGCTAAATCCAGCAAGAGCCAGCGTCTTCTTGGAGTGGTCCTGAGGGCGTGCAGGATTCAACCTGACGTTTCCTTCACCCGAGCTTGCTGCTACATTGCTATCTCTACTCCCTTAAGCATCGCCCTGGTTCACAACACACGCCCCCGCCTCCGGCCTCTGTTACACGAATGTAAGTACCACAATTACCAGCTCTTCCATTTTAATAAATAGGAAAAACTCATGTATTCCAGTGAGGGTGAATGTGTCCTGTCCCAGAGATTATTTTTTATTGTGGTTATTTACAACACTACTGGCCAAAGAACCAAAGCAAAACAGCTTCTTTTCACTGCCCCATCATCTCAAGATATGGCCGCACTCCTCTGGGAAGCAAAGAGCTCGGAGAAAGCTTCCTGCTGAAACGGACTCCTCATCAAGCAGGCTAAAGCACCGCAGGATGTTTGCTTGGCTCCCTGAAGTCCTCACAGCCCACAGTCTGGCATAGCACTTACATGTCATTGCCAGGATACATTCAGGCCCTGGCAGTTCTTGCCACCACAGTTTTCCAGGTTGATCTTCCTACGAGGTGAAATCTGTAGAGCTATCAGCTCTGACACTTAACAGCAATGCCATATAAAATGCTGGAATGTCAACTGTTGGTATGGGAGGAAGATGGAGCTTGAAGGCTTCGTGTTTATGGTCACGTGTGCTAATACCATATCTTATAAAATTTGTCAAATTTGCCAAGAAATTAACCTATTAATTTCTTTGAGGTATGTTTTTGTTCTTTTCTGTGCTTGACTGCATTTGCAAAGTCAATAAAGTAAATTCAATACCTGAGGTCAGTTATAACAGAAGAGGAATGAGCACTGGGGAGAGATGAATCTTCTCACATGGATGTCAAAGGCAGGGTCAGATGAATCATGCTCTAGAAGTGCTCATTTCTCTCCATTAACAACCAGTCCAAGGTGAGTCGAGACCAGCCCAGGTGTCTATCCTATAAACACCTAAGGTGAGATCAATCCTAACATGATGTCTGCAGAAAAGCTTAATTGTACCTTAGAACTCGGGGAAGCTGAAGGACAAACAGTATCATTTTTTTCGGCAAATATTCATTGGGGCTTTAAGGGTAACTGATTGTGTTCAGTCACCAAAACTTAAAACCTTAACAGTGAACTATGCTCCTAGAAATAATCTGAAATGGTTGTTAAAGAATCAAAGGTTTGGTGCTGTAGTAAAGACAAATTACTTGCAAAAACTCAGTTGGTCTACAGCCTGGTCCAACTCCTACTGCGTTGGTTACCTGCATTGTGGTTTCACCTACTGGAGAGAAGTGTGAAACTCAGTTGCTCACCAGTAATGTTTGTATTACAATCTAATTACTTAGAATTTTTTTTTTTTTTAACAAACAGGAAAGAACTGATAGAGTAGGAAAAGAATAAACAGCTGCTTTGTGTTTCTCTGCAGAGAGGTAGGTGGGATGGAAGAAAGGAAGACTACAGCAAACTGAATTACCTTTGACTCCTCTTTATTTGTTATATGTTATCACTCATGTTTTACCTTGCAGCAACCCTAAATAATAGCCATTAAAAAAATCAGGATCATTCTTTCAACTCAGTTATTTAGGGACAACTTTGGTTTACATCTGATGATGGGCTTATTTGTAAGAACAGAAGCTCCTACAGCCTTCTAAGCTGAAGAGACCTTGTTTCTCAAGTACAGGAGAGAATGGTCGGTATGACGAGATGGGCTTCCAAGATAAATCTTTTGTGGTCTCTTCTTTGTGGAAAGGTAAAGAAAACCAAGAAAAAAGTAGATACTTAGTCATACAGGTTGTGACTTCTTTAGGAACATTTTAAGGAAAAGAAGAAAAAGCTAGAAGCCAGTGGACAATTAAAAAACCTTTAAGTAATTGTGCACTAGGAAGACATTTTGGCAGAGCATCAAGGGAAAGAGGAAGAAGGTTCAGTACTGAACCAGGACCCACCAAGTGGGGCCTGGGGAAGGCTGTTCTCACTAGCAGCACGAAACAGTGTTTGGGGGAGGGATGAGCAAATGGTTACAAATGCTTGTTCTTGGCCTTTGCCTAGTGTGTAAGGTGAAGAACCTTCTGGTGTCCCATCAGTGATGAGCTTCTCCTCCTGCTCTTAAAGGCTGGGAGGTCTCAGAGCTACTGCAGTCCAGTTAGAAGGGGAAGGTCAAGCCTTAAAAAAACAAGATCACACTAGAAAATGAACTTAGGATTGGATGTTCTCCTCAGATATGGATTTTCTCTTTTTTTTCATGGATATAGAAGAGCTGAGCAATCCAAGAGGTGCTTGCAGGGTAGTTAGTCCTGTTTGGACTGCTTTGGTCTGACAAAAGCCCCCTGCCTTGAAAAATGACCTCATGTTGCATGTAAAAACTGCACAAATAGCTAAATTTTTGCTCCAGCTGAGAAGGTGGGTGAGAGGAACCAAAACCAGGGGACTTTGTGCCAAGCCTCTTAAAGCTGAATGCATGGCATATGCTGGGGGAGCAGGGTTACGTTTGCCACTGTGGATGCCCTAAGTCAAATGTTCTCCAGCTAACACTGTAAGTAAATCCCATCATGAATATACATAGAGGCAAATGCATGATAGAGAAGCAGTTCTTACTTTCATTTTAGTGCAGTATATCCAGCAAAATGTCATGTAAAATAACTTTGAGGTTAACCACAGGGGGGAAAAAAAGCATTAAATTTTATGCAACTCTGCGGTTCTGCTTCACGTTGCAAAGATTAGCTATCTGTTCAAAATATTCTCTAATGTAAGAATGAGGCCTAAAACAGGCTTTTCATAATTATTAGACTGTGTATGTATGTCAATTAATCTAACAATCCATAAAAATATGTGTATTTCTATAACAAAGCTACCATTTTTCCCTTACAAATGTATAGATGTATATTATACATCCACCTCTCCCATTGAGTCCACTGTAAGAAAGAACCCAACTGGAGATACTCCTTTTGCATTGTGAAGTGTGGGGAATGGGGTTCAAACGGCAGGGAAAATTACACTGACCTACGACTACCTCCATTCCCATTAAGTTTTGTAGGTGTTAGACATAGAAGAAAAAAATTAGCTCTGTTCATCAGATTCTATTTCAGCTAATGTTAAGCAGGATGGCAGTGTCCTGGGAAGGGTGGGGAGCTGACACAAGGGTGAGCAAATGAAAAAATGAAAAGCCTTGCCAAAAAAAAAAAAGAAAAAGAAAAAGAAAAAAAAGTCACACTGGAAACTAATTTCTACAAATGCAATAGTATGAAAACTTTCCAGTAGGTGTTGTGCTACTTTGGTTCCCAGGCAGCAAAAACTTGCATGGCTGGCACTTGGGCACATTAAACTGCAGCAAAAATGTCCTTGATATGCTATTACATTTTCACAAGGCTGAGGTGTTTCTCAGTGATGCTAGATCTGAGCTTTTTATCGTTGCAATATTAGTTTCCTAAATGTCAGATCATACCTATGATTATCACACACAAAATCCTTCCATCTGGCCATTGGGAAGAGGATTGCAATTCCCCTTTGTGCTTCAGGTCTATGCAGTGTTCAAAACCAGTATTTGAGAATTTGGGCATCCTGGCAAGATTCCCTCACTGTGACTTGCAGAAATACTGCATTCAGTGGAGGCAGACGCTGGGTTTTCACTCTCATTCAAACACAAACACAGCAGATTTTGATATGAATAGTAATGCTGTCTAGAAATACAAAGGACATGATTCAGCTGGGTAAACATAAGGATCTAGTATCATTTGAGACACCCTATGTTTAGACAACCTGAAGTGAGCCCAACCAGACTGTGTGCATTGCTTTGGGGGAGCTAATAAGCTGGAGAGGCAAGCAATATTGTTGTCTTCTGCCTTACTCTTATGCTGAGTCATTTAGGTTTATTACATGCTATGTTTGCATAGCAAATGTGAACAAGTCACACAGATAGCTTGAGCACTTGCAAGTTATGTAGTCTAAAAAATAAATATCCTTTCCCACTAAGGGATTGTTTGTCCTCCTAGACTCTGAATATGGCCGAGAAGCACAGCTCAACCACATGATTATCTATCTACTATTTCTACAGTAGCCTTTTAATTAATACCAGTGTCATGACATCTCTGGTCCTAGGAATGTGCACTGCCTATGCATAATTAAAGATAGATTTCAATAGGACTAATAGTGAAATGAGCAGGGTACATGATAAAACTGTTCCTTTGTCATTCACTTAAGCAAAATCAATCAAAACACTTCAATATGCTAATAAACTGCAAAATTATTCATTGAGATGGTTTGTTCCTTCATCATGTCATAGTGTCAAAGAATTTGTCACCAGTGCTTCCGCACAGATTTTCAGTATTTTTTGCATATGTAACGACGTCTTAAGAGAAAACAGCACAGAAGCTCAGGCCCTACAAAAGGCCATGTCAGATGTGTGAGGGCTGTGAATTTAACATACTTTGAGCATGCTAATATAGAATAATATATCTAAGTCTGTCTTATTTTCTTTCCTGTACTCTAAAACTCATTCTTACGTTTTTTTCTTCATTCATACAACTCTATTTTTAGAAGTTGTATGATTAAACTGAAGAAATATTTTTTCATTCATGTGCAATAGCCTAATACTCCTTGTATGTAAACAACAACATTAATTGCAGGCTATAAAGCTCATTCTGTAAGCATTTGAGTGACTGGCCAGAGGCTGCAGAGCTATTGCTTGCGGTGTTATATATTATTGTATAAAATCTGTGTTAGGTGAAGAATGAGGTCAAGGTAAGGGACAACATTCAAGAATGTTTCTTTGTTCCCCTTCCACTAAATTAGAGAATGTTACACACATCTGTTTACATTCACTTTACCGCTAATGAGTTTAACAAAGGCTGCGTGATTTACATGTTGTAGAGCTGAAAAAGACAGGTTCAAGCCACTTTCACTCTAGTACATCTGGTGCTGAACCAGATGCTCTAAACCAGAGTGCCTGTAGCTGCAATGCAGCCTTGAGAATGCAGTTCCCCAGCACACGGTGAGGTTAATTCTGCCAATTGCATGCATTTTAAGAGATGGGCCAGAGCATCTTTGCCCCTCTTCCCTCCTTTCCTTCAGGAACACCCATGGAGTGGGGCTTTAAAGGGATTCCTCTGGGTCTGTGAATCCGATGCAGGTGGTACAGCAGGGAGGTAACATGGCGCAGAGCTTCCTACAGGACATTCACTGGAGTACTTACCTTCACAAATGGCTTTTGCAGCCCGCGCTGTGCTCCCTGCTGGTGCGACACCACTGAGCTACTGAAACTGTACTAAGAATGAATTCTTGTTATGAGCATGGAGGCACTTGCTGAAATTCAGTATAGTAACTTTTTGGTTAGTTTACTGGGACATGAAATTCTTGGAAGTGAGATACCTATCTTAGTGTTATTTTTCTGGTAAAATGTTTTCATTAAAGAAAGCCATTTAGTTCCTACTTAATTATTATTTCTGGAAGTGCTACCAGGGTTAGACATTTAACTTGTAAATGCCAAGCGTTCTGTCAATCCTGCTCAGTCTAATAAAACCTATTTATTATGTCTATCTACAAAGCATCCCAATTATTACAAGTCCAAGGCTTCAAATGGGTCAGTTTGGTTTCCAGCCCTCACTTTTAGTTTACAAACAGATGAAGAATCTGTTTGGCTCTGGCACTGGAGTCCTTTGGGGTGACCAGTGGGGTCACGTACAGTGCAGGTGACTCCAAAACAGTCTCTAGAGACGAGGCATGTCAGAGTCTAAGGAATGTAAGACCATTTCCCATAAAATCAATTTGATACAGCCTGCCTTGGTAATAGCTTCATGCCTGTGTCCTGACTACCATCGTTGCCAGAGGCCGCACTTTCATAGTCCAGCACCATACCCTGGTGGAACAAGAACACCACTCGATCGTTCCACAAGGAATTGAACTGAAAACCTCGGTTCTCTGTAAGCAAAAAAATCAAGAGCTATCCCAACGTACACTGTGAGGAGGAATGCCTCGGCCTTTAAGCAATAAGGTGTCTGGAAGAGTAGTGGTATACGGACCTGATGGCTCAGATTAAATTTCAGACAACCTCAGGCAAGAAATCATGATGCACTCCGAGATACACACTGGAAGGGCTGCTGTAAATTGTACATTGTGGTTCTTTAAACCTCTTGCTGATGCTAAAGCTACTAGGGAGGCTTGAGACTTTGGATTCCTGCACTGATGTCCAAGTTCAAAATTTTCAGTACCAAAGGGTTCAAAACCTTGCTGTTAGTTGCTTAATTGTGGGAAACAGAAAGACATAGGCTTCTTTATAGCATCTTCATGCTTTCTGAGTTGAGTCTTTTCCATGCAGGTTTCCTTTAGCCTCTGTTTTACCTGCTGGATTCTCTCATATCACTAGTCTTTGGGGAAGGGAACCCACATTTTTCAATTGTACATCAAGAAGGGTTTTCAAAACTGACTTTTAGTCCAATAGCTTTATGAACCAGGCAACAGGATGGTTTACTTCCCCATTTCTTCAAGGCAGGGAAAGGAAATATCTGGAGATTAAACACTTAGTCGACAATGTCAGGTTCATGTAGGCAGTAAAAGGATTTCAATTCTACAGTTTCCCCACTGTTACTAATGTGTTTAGCTGCATCACAAACAGGACAATACTTTAAGTTGGCAGATTTGGAAAGCAAGTAAAAAAGAGACTTTTCTGTTTCTGGGGAAAGAATGTCCTTGGGCTAAGAAATAAAAATTGTCATTGGCAACTGTTAGGTACCAAAGTATCAATGAGCAAAAAAGAGCAGGAGGTGGAGCAGGGCAGGGAGTGAGTAACACCTACTGCCAAGATAATTTATTGAAAGAACCGAAATACAAGGAAACTAGAAATGAGTTTTAAGGCCAAGAGATCACACAAAAATAGCCAAAATGCTCACTTTTGAGTCAGAAGGCGATGGAGGGGAAGCAGGGACAAGAAAGTGCACCCCTGTCGCTGTACCATTAGTGTGGAGCATGAAGAAGGACATGGAAGATGTAAAATGCAGGAGTGATATTAAAGAGAAAAAGTCTTCCCACTCAAGGGCAAAAGGCATGCATTTCACTGGGTTGAACCTATGGGCAATTACACAACAGAGAGTTAATTCTGCTTTGTTCTGATTTACATACAATGACATGTTTAAAATGGTGAAGCATTCCCTGGCTTGGAGGCTGGAACCAGAGTCTAGGCTCTTCTGTGGGATATGGTAACTCAGAGGCTAGACAGTCCTGCTCTTTTCTCTCTCTTTTTTTTTTTTTAAGCTCTCTGGCAGAGCGAATATTGATTAGTTCATATACAGTGGCCAGCCCCAAGAGGAAGCACAGAAAGCTCTTCAGCAGAACATCCTGTAATCTGGTGGTTCATGCATTCCCGTGGATGATGGATGTTGAAAGCCTTTCAGGGAGAAAGATTTCCTACACTTTTATAGGTAAAAGGACAGGAGCAGCAGCAACATCCATGCTCTGGCTGCTTTTTGAACGAAGGAACTGCCTCCTCAGTGTTAGAACGAAAAGCCATGAATACCAGTCGTAAGGAGGTGAATCCCAGAAGAAGGCACTTAAAGCCCAGAGGAGCAGAATCAATCACACTGCCCTGCGCACGGTTTTTTTGTGCAGGCTACTTAGGTATTCAGAGGGCTGGCAAACATGGGATAGGTCTTAAGCATTTTATGGAGTTCTAAGTGTATATCTGATCCTAAAAATGCTATGTGACACTAACAGTCTGCCAGCTCCTGCTACTCCTGCCAGGCTGAGTAACGCTGAGTAATCCTGATATTAACAGCTGATGAAAAGAGAGGTCAGTAGTTCATTTGAGCCAAGCTGGACTTCTAGATAAGCAAAGATAAATTGCCCAGCTCAGTAGGTCATTTACAAACTGGAACAGCTCCCTGCGTGGCAAGGATGGAGACACCAAATGCATGAGCAGGAATTGGAGTGCTGGGTCTGGGTCTGGCGTGGGGGGGAAACACAAATGCAGTTTATGGCCAAGTAGAAGCGTAAGGTGCACTGTGTAGAGGAAGCAAAAGCTAATACATTTCAGATTGTGCCTGTCAGGTCCTGATGGCTTTCAAAGGATCCATCCTCATGCTCACCTTTGAATGTCACAGGTGTGTAGTTTTGCTATTTCCATGCTCCCAAATGAAGTGACAGCAATAGTTCTGAATAGAGTCTTCAGACAGAAAAAGTTCAGTGTTTCTGGCTGAAAAGAGGAAAAAAAAATCAACATGTAGATGCCTCAGAGTGATGTTATGAGTTCTACTAGATGCACCACATGCAGTATTTGGTACTGTGAGCCTTTATGCCCATTTTGTGATTTGAGCTTGTAGGTTGCAGGGGCATGTTTTTCTGAAAATTGAAGCAGGGAAAAAAAAAATAGCTGAAGTCATAATCGTGCACTTTAAACATATTAGGATACATGGAAATAATATTTTAAGAACTTTAGATGTTGCCCAACATTGAAAGAAACCCAGCAATTTCTAATAGAAGTCTGATGATCACAAACTTTACTCCCCGCCCGGTCTTAAGAAGCTGTCTGCAAATCAACCTGGGAATAGTGTTTTATATCTTTATGACTTACTGATCTTGTAACTTCTTTCTAGGGAAAAGACCCTAATTTGTAAAATTGCTGTGTTTAAACAATCATATAGTTTATGATGTTACATATAGAAGGAGTGACACTGGGTAAAGGAATGTGTCAAAACCTCGACCAGCTGAACAGTCACATACAAAGATACAGATAAAAGTTACCGGTGCGGGTGTCTCTGGGAGTTTCACCCCACCCAGCTGAAGATGTCTCCTTGAGACTTGTGGAGGGGACTCCCACCACCAGCCCTGAGACAGTGACCACCCATCCTCTCCAAGAGCTTTCTAATCAAGACGTGCCCCATTTCCAGGATCCCAATAAAGCTTGCCTAGCAACACGCTGCTGCAGTCGTTCCTGTAACAACTTATCCATAAGGAATTGGCAATGAACAGTCAGTGGCAAGGAGGGACATGTGCAGGGAGAAAGGGAAACAGCAAAGACAGGCCTGGAGAGCTTGAACACTACTATTTTTTGCTTGATCAAAAGAACAAGATCCTTTAAAGATCAATGATGGGTCAGAAGAAAACCCTTAACCATTTTTTTTCAGTATGAAGAAAAACCCATCTGCACTAATTGAGACAGACTCCATCAGAAAACTCCAGTTTCTCCATCCCAGTAAAACTCCTGTGATTAAAAAATATAATTATGGATATTTTTATATATTTTTATACTCTTTCCCTGATGCAAATTAGAACCTGACCCTGTCATCCAGGTAGGTTGCAGAGCTGAACTGGGTGGGTTTCTAGCTGGGAATAACTCAGCAGGAAAGCAGGGTGCTTCAGGTCTGCTACTGGCGGCTACTTAGACTCACCGAATAATTGAGGTTGGGAAGGATCTCTGACGGTCATCTGCTCCAATCCCCAGCTCAAAGCAAGGCCAGCTTCAAAGATGAGTATGGCAGGAAGCTTTGTTTCTTTTTACTTAGTACAGAGCCTGTCCAGAACTAGTAATGTACATTGTACTGGAAGCACCGTAATTTTGCATTAGAGATGTAAACGCAGGGTCTGATTTGCTGGTGCCATTGAAGAGCCAAGGGCACTTTTTCTGATGCTATGTGTACTGTTCTCAAGGCCTTAACCTCAGAAGCCAGAACTAGAGTTGGAAAGGATCCCAATGGCCTACTCAGTCATTGTCCCTGTCCCAAAGCAGGATCAACTAAGCATGTTCTTACAGATATCTGTCTATCCTGGCCTAGAAATTCAAAGTAATAAAGATTCCAAAAGCCGTATTCAAGTCCATTCGAATGCTTAATTATCACTAGCATTCTTTAGAAAGGCTTGCTTAACATCTTCCCTAGTTATATCTTGCTGAAATTTAAGCCCCTGACTTCTCATTCTATCTCCAGGGGACCTATAGAGCAGTTTATTACCATCTTTATGACAGCCCATTGCATACTGGATGACTGCTTTCAGATCTCTCCTCAGTCTTCTCAAGGTTAAATGACTTAAATTCTTTCAGTCTTTCCTCACAGGTCTGTCTATAGTTCTGATCATTCTTGTTGCTCTCCTATGGATTCCTGTTGCTCCACATCTTTTCTGAAATGTAGTTCTGAAAATTGGGCAGAGCATTCAATTGAGCCCTTGTTGGGGCAGAAGCAAGTGGAGGGATTGATCATATCATTCTTCATCCCTATGCAAACACCTACAAATTCCCAGGTCTTTTCCTGAAATTGATACCTAACTAGCTGCTCCCTACATTTTGGGAAATATGTTGCCTACATTTGGGTAGCTAACTCTTTTTGCTTCTGTGTGAAGCTTTGCACTCATCCTCACTGAATCACTTCTTTTTTATTCATTTTATACTATTATTCCACTGTGTTAAAATCCTTTTGAATTACAAACCTATTGGCCATAAGGATTTAATGCAAGCTTTAAATTCTACAAACGCAATATAAACAAGACTCAGAAGCTTCCCAGAAAAGAAGGAGATGACTCACTATCAGAAAATATTTGTTTTGCTTTGCAATTATAAATGTCTGAACAATGAATGGCCCAAACTGGAGGAGTAAGATGAATTAAAGTGGTGACTACCTACCTGATTGATTACCAGGGAATGGAAGGTGTTAAGGGACATGGAGAATGCCAGGAAAAGGTTAAGGTTTAGGTCATGCATGAAAAGAAGTGAAAGAACTAAAAAAAATTCAGCTCCAAAAGAAAAATAAAATGTATCACAAGCCATAGTATCAGAAGCAGCACAACACGGCCAGAGAATTTGACTGAAGCACAACATTTACAACACTTTTTTAACCTCATCTGTGACCCACAGAGGCCCCAAGGGAAGATGTTGACTTCTCCCAGCTCAAGTGTTACAAAAGCTCATTATATTTAAAGGAAAACCTCCCTGGGAAGCTTATTTAATTTAACATCATAGTTCAAGTGAATGGACAGGAAGATAAACAGAGATGGGGATTGCTGGCAGGCAAGTAGGGTGGCCCAGCTTTCAAACTGCTGCAGAATTTATTCATTGTAAAGAAATGAAGTCCTTATAGGTGTCCTTCACATGCAGTTTGGAGTCAATCATCAATCTGAGCTGGCTTTGGGGCACAGCTTAGAGTTAAAAAGAGAAGGAAAGAAAAATTTCTGGCAGAAGTCCTGAGGACACTTGTCTTCTTCACCTAACCAGATACCAACAAGACATTTAGGATAAATCAGCAATGAACCAGTTTCTGGACTCAGCTGGATGGACTAATGGATCAGTGCAAAGAGGCCAAGGTAATCCAGGCAGATGTTTAATTTTCCCTCAGCCAATTCGGTCCAGAAATGCAGTGTAACAGGCAGCAGCCACTTGTGGGGAGGATGGAGGTTGATTCTCAGGAGCCTGTAAGTATAGTTCTCTGCTTAACACACAAATTGGAAAATGGGATCGTAATCTGATGCATGACACTTTTGAATAATTAGAAGTGAGAAATTCAGTGTGCACAGCAGATGAATCTGCCAAAAAATGAAGGGGGAAAAAAAGATATAATTTCTACAGTCAATTTTTGATACCGTGGAAAAATGGATCATGAAATGAACAACTACAGTAAAAATATAGTTAGCCAGAAAATAGTCTCCAAAATGCCATAAATGCATAAATGCCATGCCGAATGGTAGAGGGAAGCAAGCTGAGGGCACAAAGCTTAGAGGTAAGCAACTTTTTTTTTTAACTTGTGGACAATTAATAGTGAGAGTTTTACTACCAATAATAACAGTATCTATGAAGTGCAGGGGAAAGGTTGGCAATGGATTAAATTATCAGTGTAGACAGCAAAAGCTGAGGAAGAATCTAAAAATTATCCAACTAATTAGCCTTGAGTGGAGAAGGTGACATGGAAAAATCCACCAAAAATGTGTAAACATTGGCTGGAAGTTGGACCTCCAGAATGCAAAACACAAGCAGAGAGGATAATGAATTGCCTGGACTTACAGTGGATAGTAAAGACACACTTGATAACATGAGAGGGTCTTATAAAAAGGGGTGGTAGAAGTGCACTTCAAAGATGTCTCAAGAGAACCAGCTGACTGTAGGCTGCCGTTTTCAGTAGAGATGAGCAGATCAGACTGAGGAAGTTTCCCAGAAAGGCAAAGATAGGACATGATTGAAACTTATTTTAAATCCCAAAGACACCCTGCCTACTAAAACTATTGCAGAACAGCAGAAATAAGAACTGATTCCTTTCCACTCCCTGAATGTTTCTGACAACCTGCTAATACCAAAAGGAAGTACGCCAGCCAAAAGTGAGCCCGTGAGCCAGAGAATATAGTAAATGCTGGCACAGAATGAGGCAACACAGGTGGGAAGGAGGAATGAAATCCCAAAACATTTCTGGGGCTTCTTCTGGTACGGCACTGCATACTTTAATGTGGTACAGCAGAATATTTGAAGGGAATTTCTGGTTTGTCTTTCAACCAGATGAATGCTGTTATCCAACTGAAGAATGACATAAGATTATAGGAAAATTCAGGTCAGATGGGACCTCAGGAGGTCTCTAGTCTGATGTCCTGCTCAAAGTAGGATGAGCTATGAGGTCAAGACCAGGTTACTCAGGGATTTATCCAGTCTGGTCTTCTAATGGTGAAGCGAGAAGAGATGTTTCAGGCCATTGAGGAAATATATCAGGAAGGCATAACACAACTTTCAACCCATTCTTTGGCTTCCTTTTCAAATCAGATTAAACAAGAAAATGAGACATCAGGTTCTATGGACTCCCAAAAATGAAATGAGTTAACTTTTAAGGGCTTTTTCTTAATCATTACCAAGAACAAATGACATCCTGGATGCTCTAGCAGATTCATTCTCTTAATCTACTCTCAGTTTTCAAAAACGGAGAGGCTTTTTTTTCCCCTCACATTTAAAATGTCTTGCTCACATAAAATCTGAGACCAGTGTTTGAACTATGGTTATTATCAAGTTGGACCAACATTCAAGATCAGAGTCCCACTGTTCCACAGTGGTATGTGAACACTGAAAGATTCAAGTCCTGAGCAGATATGTATTGGTCATGCCATGTCCATGCAAATGCCAGTAAATAGCTGTGCTGTTCCATTTCTCACAGGCACTGAGTTAAAGTCTTTTCAAATAGCGTTCCTTCCCCACTACTCCACATGGCAAATGAAAAGATTTACAGATGATCTAAGCGAAGATTCAGGCCACCAAAGACACAACTGAAATTAAACCCAAAGACACAAATCAGTTCAAAAGGGGTTATTACTGTGTTCAGAGAATCAATTCATGAAATTTCTGCCCGCAAAAGATAACTGAAGCTAAGAAGAGCCAGCCATTCCCCTCTTCCCATCTATTCTGTGATCTCCTACACTCATTGATCAGTACTTTTGTAAGGTTCTGCACTTCAAACAGAAGCTTTGTTTCTTACTCTCCCAGTACCTCTTCATAGGCTGTGAGAAACACAGAATCATTTTAGAGATCAAATTGAGAGTTTTAAGGATTGAAAAGGGCTCTTATGATTGCTCCTGCTCCAGCTTACCCGTGTTTTACAGTCCCTTTCATGCAGAACCAAAATAACCTGAAAAGGTGGTCATTTATTATAATAAGGGTGTTGAGTTCTCTGGTGTGAAATTATTGTGCCACCCAAAAGGAATTCCTAACAGTCATCAAATACAGAATATTTTCACCTGTATTTATTTGGGAGGAAATCTGTGGTCAGGACTGGCCTTGCTTCCGTATAATGGCTCTTTAGATTCAGGCATGCTGCAGGGTAGCTTGCTCAGGGTTTGGAAAAACTGCACTGCCTTGATTTTACAGTTACACATAGATCAGCACCCAACCATGGTAAAACTGATGCCTTGTCCAGAGGACCTTGTTGGGAAGTGAATTGCAAACACTACCCTATCTCAGGCAGCTTGTTCAAGGAAATTACTGCCATGCTAAAGAGACATATGCTTCTTCAATTCCACAATTTGAAAAATATAACTGTTTCCAAAACCTATATTGCCATACAGGATGGAAGGCAGTGGGAATGGATTGCAAAGTAAAAGAAATTGTCCCAAAGACTCAGCACTCTTCTCAATATCTAGGATCTTAATGAGTTAAAAACCGAGGAACTTGAAGCCAAAGCACTTCAGTGAGGTCTGAGAAATCTGATAATCCACAAAATCTATACCTTAACACAGTAGCACAGGACAGATAGTGAAGACTAGATACTCACCTGGCTATCCAAGGAGAACAGAACCAAAGGATCGGAGAACATGTCGGAGTATTTGTAATTCATAGTACAGCAGACACTGGTTGCATGTACATCAAAGAGCTCTGGTCTCCACCCAGCTGTGTTAAATCTAGCTGAATCTATATATGCTAATTCACTCACAGGCTGCAATTAGAAGGAAACACTGTTTCTTTACTGGAGAGTGTGGAGCACTGGAATGATAAAGTTCATGGTATGCATCCTGCAAGTTGTGGGGACACAAACTGCACCAAGTCTTGAGATCTTGGTCATCAACAATCCTCCAAAATTATGCCAGTTTGCCTTTTGCCCTCACACCAGTGTATGCAGAATGAGCCCTCGGACATGTGTGATAAAGGGGTGCCCTTATTGCTGGGTTCTCTTCCTTTTGTTAGCTTACTCTTTGAAATTTAAAACCAGGAAGAAAAGTTGTAAAAGCAGAAGGGGCAAACCTGGTGCCCAGAGGAGCTCACAGTCCCTTTCTGGGACACAAGGAGAACAAAATACTAACTTTGCCCACTCTATGACAACCTATACAAAGTGCATGCGTCTGGGGAGCTGTGACTGACAGTCTTTTGTGAAGGGCTGTGTTTGAAAATTTGTTCTGTATGGTGGCCTCTGCATTTCTGTAGCTTCATATTTGAACAGACGTCAATTCACAGGACAGGATCAAGGTTCTTTATGTTCTTAAGTGTGTGGTTTTTGTTACGCTGAAGGGTATGCCTCATATTGTTCAGGACTTGAAAAACTACACTATCTATCTAGTTTAAAAGTACTCATCCTAAGAAACATACACAAGGTGGAAATCAGCTGGGAAACATACAAAAAATGTTGACTTCCTTCGTATAGCAGTAAGGTTAGAAATGTAGTCTTAGAGAAGCAAGGCTTAATTAGTACATGCCTCCTGAAAACAGTAGGTCTTCAAGAGGAGTGAAACAGATGAGAGAATAGAACATTTCACACGTATTCAATGCCATTGCAAACACAGAAAGCTTGAAAATGGCAAAAAGCAGAAGAAAATTCGTGCAACCTCTTCTCTGTTGGAAAGGTAGAATCAGACCCTCTGCTCGCACAACCTGGTGCAGTATCACAGCCATGCAGGCTGGACTCTCCCCCAGCCAAAGAGCTGACCCCCAATTAATATGTAGAAGGTTTTGACACTGCTTACATGACCACTGCTGATTTTATAACTGTAATAACCAATTTTTAGAAATGACTGACTCACTTCAGCTGACATGTTATGTATGATTAATATGCAACATAATAAAACAATATTTAATAGTTTAATGCCTTTAAGCACAATGCAAAATTGTTTAATATGATACAAATTAAAACTGCTGCAAAATCTCAAAATCTCTGTAACTATACACTTTTAAAATTTAAATTATATTACTTTGATCATTTCAGGACTAATGCTGAAAGATACTGAACACCTCTTAAAAGTTTTGTACTTGACTTCAACTTCTAAATAATTTGTAGACTTTGAGGACAGTTTCATATTCCACAAGCACAGAGGCAGACTTTAGCACCCAGTGATGTTTTGAAACAAACTAATTTAAAGAATAAACTCTACAGAAAACCAAAATACAATAACAAATTCAAATATTAAAGTAGAAGCCTGAATCCTAACAAGTATAAGGCTGAATCTTAAAATTTATCTAAACAATATTTAGCATTACATCAATAATAAAAATAATAGAGTACGCAAGACTATAATACTTCCTCTAAAGTATGCTAAGGCTACAGTGTACAGAGTTTGAAATTAATTGAATTGACAACAATCTGGTTATTTTTAATGCATTTGGGCATCCAGTTTTGTTTATCTGTTTTGCTCCAAAATTCTAAATATAAATTAAAGTGGACACTCTTCATTTCCAAATAACTCTTTTTCTAAGTCTGTGGAACATGACATTTAATACATGATGCAAACCAAGCAGCTGCCTTCTACTCACAAATTATAAAATAAGCTGAACACAACAGTTAAGCACTTGCTGATACAGTTCAAATAGTGTCTTTCTAATGCCAGCTTGGAAGTATTTTTACACAAGCACTTCACAAAATATTTAACATTAAAGTCCAAACATCTGTCTAACTCAAATATATTTGTCATGTTCCCAAAGGGTTAATATGGTCTTGCTTCATTTCTTACATGTAGTAATTTAGCTCTGAACAAAAGCAGCTCCCTGCTGGTTACCTTGGCTAAAGGAAACACAATGAACTGGTAAAAACCAGTTTTATCTCACTGCTGTTGCCTAGGGCTACAGACAAAATGAAGTAAAAAAATTCACATGCAGAGTATTAGGTGCTTATGAAAGATCCAGCAGCGCTGTTGCCTAGTGATTCAGCGAGGAATCAGCATAGGCCAATGAGGTGTACGGGTACTGAATAACATCCCCGATGACTGCTTTACATCTCCTGCAATTCTGTCATACACCCCCATGATTTCCCAGTGGTAAGAATCACTTTCAAGGGAACCTGTCAGAAAAAAAAATATGAAAATTTAAACAAACAAACACATCACATATAGCAAGATTACTATTTTTGCTTTTCCCTTTGGATGTTGATACTGCTCTAGATCACATGCCTATCCAATATGAAATGTTCTTCATATCTCTTAATACTTAATTATCACTACAATTTTGGTTAAAATACCTTCACAATTAAGACTAACCTTCAGTTTTGTAATTGCAAATACATGTTACTAAATTGCAAGGAATATGCTAAAACAAAATTCATCCTATTACACTTTTCAAAAGAGCCACAAAATCAGAGTGTTTATAATCAGCAACTTTGTCAGTAATGTATAAAGATACTACTTTTTTTTTTCACCATCCACTTTTACAGTTCTGGGGTATTTTTGTTGTTGCTTTGGTTTTATTTCAGTTTGTTTTGCAGTTACTGGTGCTCTGTTACACAGTAGTTTTTCTGACATGAAAGCTGCCTCATTAACAAGGACTATATTTTGGAAAAGAAGCTACTTCAAAGATAAAGCATCCTTTTCCTCAAAGAAAAAAAAGAAATCTATATGTGTGCTCTACTTTAGTGACATTTTTCCTCCATATTAAAAAATAATATTCATATTAACAGAGCACATAATACATATTTAGTTGAAGCAAGTGTGCTGAAGGAGAGCAGGAGCATTTCATAAAAATCTTTTCATCTTCAACATCTCTAATCCTAAAAGACATATTCTTACTGTATAGAAGGGTAAACAACATGAACAAAAATACAGATCTTTTTTTAAAAGATCACTCTCAATTTCTTCTCTGAGATCAAGCTGTTGGCACTTTACGTTTTCTATCTGGGCTCTGCCATCGATCCATTCGTGATGCTTCAGCGGAAGATGAAGTATCTTCATGATGCATGTAGTCTAATGTGCAGTAGGAGTAAAAGTATGTCATGACTCCTACAGTAATTTGCTCAGGAAAAGGAGACCAAACTAAAGGTAATAAAACATGTATCTCCAAATACTTCTACTGACTATTAAAAAGTCCTAATATTTGAAAACCCCAGACAACTACCTATTGTCCAAGAATGTGTTTCTTTTCACCTATTAAAATGTAGTTGTCGTTTAACAGAGAATTGCTATTCTCATAGGAACGACATATTGAATCCATTTGCTAATGCATTGAGATGAATTTGCCAGTGTGTCATAGCAGACACCTTAGACATAGGTGAAAGAAACTGTGTTCTAAGACAGTGTGTCCCATTTTGTCTATAGGGCATTTGTCTATAGGACATATCTTTGCTCAGGAACTTGCGGGGCTCATTGACAGAGCTTTAAACTAGACTCGAAGGGGGAGGGGGATAATATCAGGCTTGCTCGAGGGAAGCTGAGGGACGACGTGCCACGGTTAGAGGGAGTGGGTGCCAGCGAGGGCACTCGGCCTGTGTCTCTCAGATGTGCGGGGTACGCTGGGGCACAGCCGAAGTCGAACAGAGTTGAGCTAGGGGATACTGAGGCAATAGGAGCCAAGAGGGAAATGCCAGTGAAACGCCTCAAAGCACACAAGGAGTGTTCTATGAAGGAGACACGGACGACAGCCCAGCTGAAGTGCCTCTACACCAATGCACGCAGCATGGGCAACAAGCAGGAGGAGTTGGAAGCCATTGTACATCAGGAAAACTATGATATGGTTGCCATCACGGAAACGTGGTGGGATGACTCGCACAACTGGAGTGTGGCGATGGATGGCTATAAACTCTTCAGGAGGGATAGGCAAGGCAGAAGAGGTGGTGGGGTAGCCCTATACGTCAGGGAGCGTCTGGATAGTTTAGAGCTCGATGATGGTGATGATAGGGTGGAGTGTCTATGGGTAAGAATCAGGGGGAAGGCCAACAAGGCAGATATTGTGGTGGGAGTCTGTTACAGACCACCCAGCCAGGATGAGGAGACTGACGAACTATTCTATAAGCAGCTGGGAGAAGCCTCACGATCGCTAACCCTTGTTCTTCTGGGGGATTTCAACCTGCCGGATGTCTGCTGGAAATACAATACAGCAGAGAGGAAACAGTCTAGGAGGTTCCTGGAGTGCGGGGCAGATAACTTCCTGACACAGCTGGTGAGTGAGCCAACTAGGGAAGGTGCCCCGCTGGACCTCTTGTTCACAAACAGAGAAGGACTTGTGAGCCATGTGATGGTTGGAGGCCGTCTTGGGCAGAGTGATCACGAAATGATAGTTTTTGATACGTGGAGAAGCGGCGAGGAGTGTCAGCAAAACTGCCACCTTAGACTTCCGGAGGGCAGACTTCGGCCTGTTTAGGAGACTGGTTGACAGAGTCCCCTGGGAGGCAGCCCTAATGGGCAAAGGACTCCAGGAAGGCTGGACATTCTTTAAGGAGGAAGTCCTAAAGGCACAAGAGCGGGCTGTCCCCAGGTGTCGAAAGACGAGCTGGTGGGGAAGAAGACCGGCCTGGCTGAATAGAGAGCTCTGGCTCGAACTCAGGAAAAAGAGGAGAGTCTACGACCTCTGGAAGAAGGGGCAGGCAACTCAGGAGGACTACAAAGGTGTAGCGAGGCTGTGCAGGGAGAAAATAGAAGGGCCAAAGCTGAGCTAGAGCTCAATCTGGCTGCTGCTATAAAAGACAACAAAAAACACTTCTTCAAATACATTAGCAGCAAAAGGAGAGCTAAGGAGAATCTCCAGCCCCTAGTAGACAGGCGAGGGAACACAGTGACCAAGGATGAGGAAAAGGCTGAGGTACTTAATGCCTTCTTTGCCTCAGTCTTTAATAGCAGGGCCAATTGTTCTCTGGGTACCCTGCCCCCCCGAGTTGGAAGACAGGGATGGGGACCAGAATGGAGCCCCCATAATCCAGGGGGAAATGGTTAGCGACCTGCTGCACCACTTAGACATTCACAAGTCTATGGGGCCTGATGAGATCCACCCGAGAGTACTGAAGGAACTGGCAGATGTGCTCACCAAGCCCCTTTCCATCATTTACCAGCAGTCCTGGCTAACTGGGGAGGTCCCTGCTGACTGGAGATTTGCTAATGTGACACCTGTCTTCAAGAAGGGCCGGAAGGAGGATCTGGGGAACTACAGGCCTGTCAGCCTGACCTCGGTACCGGGGAAGCTGATGGAGCAGATCATCCTGAGTGCTATCACACGGCATGTAGAGAATAACCAACAGATCAAGCCCAGCCAGCATGGGTTCAGGAAAGGCAGGTCCTGCTTGACCAACCTGATCTCCTTCTATGACAAGGTGACCTGCCTAGTGGATGAGGGAAAGGCTGTGGATGTTGTCTATCTAGACTTCAGTAAAGCCTTTGACACGGTTTCCCACAGCATTCTCCTGGAGAAACTGGCTGCTCATGCCTTGGACGGGTGTACTCTTCACTGGGTAAAGAACTGGCTGGATGTCCGGGCCCAAAGAGTGGTGGTGAATGGAGTTTACTCCAGTTGGCGGCTGGTCACAAGCGGTGTTCCCCAGGGCTCTGTGTTGGGGCCAGTTCTGTTTAATATCTTTATCAATGATCTGGATGAAGGGATCGAGTGCACCCTCAGTAAGTTTGCAGATGACACCAAGTTGTGCGGGAGTGTTGATCTGCTTGAGGGTAGGAAGGCTCTGCAGAGGGACCTGGACAGGCTGGATCAATGGGCCGAGGTCAATTGTATGAGGTTTAACAAGGCCAAGTGCAAGGTCCTGCACTTGGGCCACAGCAACCCCATGCAACGTTACAGGCTTGGGGAAGAGTGGCTGGAAAGCTGCCAGGCAGAAAAGGACCTGGGCGTGTTGGTTGACATCCACCTGAATATGAGCCAGCAGTGTGCCCAGGTGGCCAAGAAAGCCAATGGCATCCTGGCTTGTATCAGAAATAGTGTGGCCAGCAGGACTAGGGAAGTGATCGTGCCCCTGTACTCGGCACTGGTGAGGCTGCACCTCGAATGCTGTGTTCAGTTTTGGGCCCCTCACTACAAGAAAGACACTGAGGTGCTGGAGCGTGTCCAGAGAAGGGCAGCGAAGCTGGTGAAGGGTCTAGAGCAGAAGTCTTATGAGGAGCGGCTGAGGGAACTGGGGTTGTTCAGCCTGGAGAAGAGGAGGCTGAGGGGAGACCTTATCTCTCTCTACAACTACCTGAAAGGAGGTTGTAGAGAGGTGGGGGTCGGTCTCTTTTCCCAGGTAACAAGTGATAGGACAAGAGGAAATGGCCTCAAGTTGCACCAGGGGAGGTTTAGATTGGATATGAGGAAATTTTACTTCACTGAAAGGGTTATCAAGCATTGGAACAGGCTGCCCAGGGAAGTGGTTGAGTCACCATCCCTGGAGGTATTTAAAAGACATTTGAATGAGGTGCTTAGGGACATGGTGTAGTGGTGGACTTGGTAGTGTTAGGTTTACGGTTGGACTTGATGATCTTAAAGGTCTTTTCCAACCTATACAATTCTGTGATTCTGTGAAAACCTTCTGCCAGTTAGCGGATAGTCTGAAATATATAACACTAAAATGATATTCTGCCCATGTAACTACGAACACTCTCAATAACCATGAAAACATTCGTCTTTCTTAGAAACCTATTAAATTGTTCATATTTTATTTCACGGCAATGACTTCCCCAGGCAAAGTACGAACAATGTTGTTTATGACAAAGAAGTCGCCAAAACTATCGAGTCTCCTAAAACTATCCAGGAAGGACTATAGTGTTGCTATTCACTTTATATACCATCAATAATACCATATTTGATTATTTTAATGAACCTTACAGCAGCATGAGTGCCAGGTGTCTAATACTGTCATTAAAAATATTTAGATGTAGTACACCTTGAAAAACAGTCTTGCTTTTTTTTCCAAGGAATTTGTAACAAAAGAAGCTAGGCAAGCACAGGTGTACAATGTAAGCAACCTATAGAAATGCAGTTTATAAAGCTTGGAAGTGTCAGTGCAAGAAATCTATAATCCCAGTATGGCCAAAAGGTCTCACTTGACCAAATCTGGTAAACAGGAGTGCAAGTTCTTACAAGGGTTAAGTGAACAGCGAGGCTGGGGGGGGAGGTCCAGCGTGGGAAGGAGAAAGAATAATTTAGATCTCAGATACCCCTCATTCTCTTCTCTCAGCTTTTGTGGGAAAGATGGGCTCCTTAAGGACCCAGAAATATGTAACTGCAAGACCTCCAGAGAAAGCCTCACAAAGTGGCTGAGATGCTGAAATAGATATAGAAGATCTGGAGGAAGAAATACAAGCTAGAACTGATCTAGTAGTTCTCTCTTTCAACCGTTTCCATTAGTACAAGTCTGTATGTTGTAACTATTTCTGAAATAAATAAACTTTTTCTGTCTCGAAATCTTATTCAGTAATACTGCTGAATGAGTGATCTGTCAACACCAATGGAGTACTTCATTTCTCAGAAAACTGGAAACCCTCGGACTGTTGCCCACTCAATCAGTTTAGTGGTTCCCAGGAGCTACAGTCCTTTATTAAGCAATGAATGCTGAGCAGTAGGCTAGGGTGAAGGATACCAGGCTTGTAGAGAGAAAAATATTTTATAAAATAATTACAATTAGGTCCAATACATCAATAGGTACAATAGCTGTGTAGCTATCCACTCCGTTTTTACAGATGTTCATAGAATCATAGAATGCTTTGGATTGGAAGGGACCTTTACAGGTCATCTAGTCCAACACCCCTGCAAGAGCAGGGACATCTTCAACTAGACCAGGTTGCTCAGAGCCCCATCCAACCTGACCTGAATGTTTCCAGGGATGGGGCCTCCACTACCTCTCTGGGCAACCTGTTCCAGTGCCTCACCACCCTCATTGTAAAAAATTTCTTTCTTAAATCCAGTCTAAATCTGCCCTCCCTTAGTTTAAAACCATTGCTTCTTGTCCTGTCACAACAGGCCTTGCTAAAAAGTCTGTCCCCATCTTTCCTATAGGCCCCCTTTAAGTACTGGAAGGCTGCTATAAGGTCTCCCCAGCGCCTTCTCTTCTCCAGGCTGAACAACCCCAACTCTCTCAGCCTGTCCTCGTAGGAGAGGTGCTCCAGCCCTCGGATCATTTTTGTGGCCCTCCTCTGGACCCGCTCCAACAGCTCCATGTCCTTGTTGTGCTGAGGGCTCCAGAGCTGGATGCAGTACTCCAGGTGGGGTCTCACCAGAGTGGAGTAGAGGGGCAGAATCACCTCCCTCAACCTGCTGGCCACACTTCTTTTGATGTGGCCCAGGATACGGTTGGCCTTCTGGGCTGTTAGCGCACTTTGTTGGCTCATGTCCAGCTTTTTGTCCATCAGTACCCCCAAGTCCTTTTCCGCAGGGCTGCTCTGGATCACATCATCCCCCAGCCTATATTGAAACTGAGGATCGCCCCAACCCTGGTGCAGGACCCTGCACTTGGCCTTGTTGAACCTCATGAGGTTCACACAGGCCCACTTCTCCAGCTTGTCCGGGTCCCTCTGGATGACATCCCGTCCTTCTGGTGTGTCAGCCGCACCACTCAGCTTGGTGTCATCTGCAAACTTGCTGAGGGTGCACTCGATCTCGCTGTCAGTGTCATTGATGAAAACATTGAACAGCACTGGTCCCAGTACAGACCCCTGAGGGACACCACTCATCACTGATCTCCATCTGGACATTGAGCCGTTGACCACTATCCTCTGGATGCGTCCATCCAACCAATTCCTTATCCACTGAACAGTCCACCCATCAAATCCTTATCTCTCCAACTTAGAGAGAAGGATGTTGTGGGGGACCATGCCAAAGGCTTTACAGAAGTCCAGATAGATGACATCCATTGCTTTTCTCTTGTCCACTGATGTGGTAACTAACTCCATCGTAGAAAGCCACTAGGTTGGTCAGGCAGGACATGTCAGGCATGGACATGTCAGGCAGGACAGGTCAGGCATGTTGTTCTGGTAGATGATCTCCTATACTTTAAACAATGACCAATGATTTCGTCTGCTTTATATCTTAGGCATCCACACAGAAATGTTAAAAAGACCAATTTTCTAAGTGAAAATTACTGAAGAAAGATCTTTTGCAATAATTTTTCAGCAGTAATGAATGCCTGGCACATTTAGAAAGCCTATTAAAGGCACATATTTCTCACTCCACCACACCCAACAGAACTTTTGTGGCAATGAACGAAATAGATTTTGAAATTACCATACTGCATTGCTAAGACAAAGAGTAGACGACAATCACACTTTCCAAAATGGAGGTTGAGTTTCTTTCAGTTATTTTCCTTTAGAATTGTTATAGTAATTTTAAAAAGCAATTACCTGCAAATATGAAAATGAAACTATTGAAGTGAAAGGCAAAATAGTTGTCTCTAGATTCTTAATATCATGATGATAACATACAAAGCTATGCCTGAGACAGTAATGGAAATTCAGAATTGTCCCTACCTTTAGTGGCACTTCCAAGGCTGCGGTTTGCTGCAGGGACTCCATTGTTCTTTTTACCAGTGCTGTAACGTACATTTGAAAACCTACAGCTTTATTTTCCATGTTAGAATTGTTATATCAAAAAAAAATCACATGCTTTATATTCTGTTATTATATATACCTGCATTTCTACATTTTAAAAAAGTATCCGTTTACAATTTTTTCAGATTTTTTTTTAAAGTTAAATTTTATCTCTAGTGGAAGATTCAATTCCTTATTTTAAACTGAATTTTAGGGTGAAATTTGGAGAATTATTTAACTTATATATCCTATAAATAGAGAAGTACAGCACTAATGTGTTTTATATAGAGGTACAGCATGTCTGAGTGCTGTATTTCACAGCTTTCAAGTTCAGTACTCTTACCTATATGTTTGGTGACATTTTATATACTTTAATTTTCTTGTGCAGCCATGAAACTCAATCTAAAAAAAAGCTAGGAAAAAAAATACTAGAAGTCTGAACTGTCTAAAATATCTTATTCTTCAAGTAAAAAGATCAGGGCCAAATTTAAAAAAAAATCTTCCCTGTGGGAATATGTGGAGCTTCCCTGTGGAGCTATCAAGAATCTAAACAGTTAAACTTCAGCATGGTTATGTGCCTTAACAACTCATCATGTCACAAGACTATGCTCACTATTACTGTGAAAATGCATCTATAATTATTCCAAATCAATCATTTGGGACCAGATTTGTCATCCTTGGTCATGCCAATTAGTGTTTTGCTTGACAAAGATTGCTGCTGCAACACAATATGGTTCTAATAAAAATCAAAGAGAGATTTAATGAATAAATGGCTTTTAAAAAGAAGTAACTTTTGGCTAGTGAAAGTGAAATAGGAATACCAGGCAGCCCCAGAACAAAAGTTATTGAGTTTGCTCCATTGCTCTGACAGGATGGCTGACTAAATAATATATGTTGTCATGTGCCTTACAGAATTGAGAAATATCAGGGTATGCAATATGTGGTGATAACTGCTAGACCAAAACCCACATGATTACTTAGAAGCTTTCTTTGAAGTTGTCCCTTGATGCACATCACGGTTCTTTTGCAGCTGACGTTAGACGCAAAGGAGCGACAAGAATTCTAAGAAGCTGCATATGGTTGTTGTCCTGGCTGCTGCCGAAACCTTTTCTAATGATTCCAGCAATTAAGAGTAGTATGTAATATTTTGTGTCACATCTGTGACACTGAGGCTGGCTTGATAATAATGACGAGGATAACTAGCTTCTGAAACAGAAATGCAGTGCTCAGACTGTGGTGGCTCACTCAGACTTGAATGCTAATGAGCTGTCAATAAGATGTTCCATGAAGTCCGAATTATGCAGTAACTCAAAAGATCAGTGGCTGATGTGCCAAGGCTGAGGAAACCAAGACATTTGTTGACACATCTATGTACAGCTACACCTATATATTTGCTTCATGTTAGATTTGAGGTAGTTTATGGTCCAATGTAGGACGTTGATTCATTTTTGGAGAGCAGAAACAAACATGACAACCACAGATTGTGAAAGGGGAAGTGCTGGCCTAAATAATTATCCATTTAAAATCTAGTCCAAGTCAACATGACTATTAATAGAGAAGTGTTGGACTGCCTCCATCTTGAGAAGCCCACTCTGAATTTGAACAAGCTGCCAGCTCGGGGAGGTCAGCAATGCAGCAGACTTCGGGGCACTCGGACCAGGTGGCATGCCTTCAGAAGGCTAAGTGGATTGCCAGTCAGTCCCTGGGTAAACATTTTTTCGGTCGGTAAGTTCCCTACCAGGCTACGATTGCACACAGCTTTTGTGAGAGCATAACATCTGGATTCTGCACTTCTCATGCAGAATCACTCAGCTCTGTATGTTCCACCAAAGCACTTATGAACAACCTAAGCGCACACTCAACTCTGTGCAACTTAACATTTTTTGAGCTGTTAGACAAATAAACAGCAATAAAGCATCAGGGCAACGGGGGGAATAGGTCTTTTTGACAAAAAGAGCTCCAATGGACAACCAAAGAGGGAGCAGCACTGATTCATGGGTTGAAAGATGTGAGTGGTATGATAAAGGGTGCTGTCTGCATACGCACTGAGTTAGACCAGTTTTCCCCTAGTTCTCTAGACCTCTGAATTTGACTAGTTCTCTCCCATATAACTGTTATCCCCAAAAGGGGATTCATGATGGCAGTGATGATTGCCACACCCTTCTCTGTTGGTTCACACAGTTTTCACTTTAAGGCATCTGGCACGATCAGAATTCTGCTGCATCCTTAAATGCTCTTAATTTTAGAAAGCACGGATTAAAGTGGCCACATCAGTGAACAAACCTAATGGTTCCTCATCCACTTTGACAACCCATTAAAAACCTCTCCATGGGTTTGCTCCATTTTCTTCATTGTTTTTTTCTGTGTCAGTTCGGCTCCCTTTCTCTTTCTCATGTCACACTGACTTCTCCATCTCTTCCCATAGTGGCATAGTAACACCATTCATTTCAAGCAATGTGAAGTTGTTTTGCCTGCATTTCATAGAATAGAATCATAGAATCATTGAATCATAGAATGGTTTGGGCTGCAAGGGACCTTAAAGATAATCTAGTTCCAACCCGCACGGGCAGGGACACCTTCCACTAGACCAGGTTGCTCAAAGCCCCATCCAGCCTGGCCTTGAACACTTCCAGGGAGGGGGCATCCACAGCTTCTCTGGGCAACTTTTTCCAGTGCCTCACGACCCTCACAGTTTCAGCCTTTTGAAATGATACCTTTGAAAGTATCCAAAAGATTTGCCTACATCTACTTTACAACAGATTTTGAATTAAATAATAAATATATAATGGTAACAGAAATATCAAGAAAAAGCAGCTGGATTACCATTCCTGTTCAGTAGTCTGCCAAGACAGTAAACAGTGAAGAAGGAAGCATTTAAACTAAATGCCAATCTTTGCACAAAAATAAATAGGTACACTGGCTGAATATATTTAGGCTCGAAGTTCTAGATTTTGGAGAGATGAAATTCTGGAACAGTCTCCCAGTGGGAGTAATTTTTCATATGGAGATGATCATTTATAAAAGAGACCATATGGCATGGTGGTATATAATCGCAGGAGAGGTCCCCGTTAGTCCTATGTATATAATATCTGATTCTCCCGCTACTCTCTCAAATCTCTTTGAAAACTCTCCTCTTTCTCAAGGCTCAAAATAAACAATCCAGGCATACAAAACTGTATTTTCTTTATCATCTCATATAGAGTGTGGTCACTAACAAAAGTGACCACAATGTTTAAACAGGTCTGTCTCCACAACTCTTAATTTTTTGTTTCTTTTCTAAGATTTAGATTGGAGGCTTTTGGGGTAATGATTATTTCTGTTCAGCCAAGAATCTAGTACATCTAGGGCACAAAAATTATTAATTTTAAAATGTTCCTTTGCAGCCAGCCATATACTGCAATGGCATCTGTAAAATGCTGTTCTCCCAACATTTGCAACTTATCTCTCAAAACCCATAGTCAGCAATTATGGGATTTGTTGATTATGCTCATCATGGAATGTTTTGTGAGTGCTAAATATGTCATGTTAAAATATTATGTATTAAAAAAAATTGGTGACAGCAAAGTGAAGAGATCATAGCGGAACTGAAATTTTAACATATATTCTAACATATATTGGATTTTCTTGATACTGGCCAAAATAAATATGCTCATTGAAAGTGTTGTGAATAGGAGCAAATACAAGACATGCATGCCTGCTGTGGAACAAAAGCTTATTGGTCTCTATCAAACGGAAGACATTTTTCAAGCTCATTCACCTATGAAATTATGACTCCAGAAACATGTCAAAGCTCGCCAGACATATGATCTATGGAATAAGGGTTTTTGCAAATTGAAAGCTATCTATCTGGAGGCATCTTTAGTTTATGCACCAGTGTTTTTCAAGTTAGAAAAAGGCAGCTCAGAGAACAGAAAATGTCACTACCTTGTGATGACCAGTTCATTCTTTTGTTCTTCTGCTACTTGAGCATGTGCACTTCTTGAACATGTGCACTTCTTTATGCAGCTGCCTCAGTACCCATTAAGTGGAAATTGTAGCAGAATAAAATGAAATTTCATGGAATTTGTACATCAGCCAAAAATTTGTATTGACAGATTTTTAAAAAATCTATGATATTGTTCTTTAGGTAGTAATCATCTTCACTGATCTTAATATCAAAATAGATAGGCTTAGTTTATTCTGATTTTTTTCTTAGACTGGTCCTTTTGGTGTTCTTACATTTAAAGTAAGTATTTCAGCTGAAATACTTTATACCCAGTAAAATATCAGAAAAATTGTTTAAAACTGTATGTTTTACATATACCAAATATAGGAATGGATGCAGAAATTAAATTCTTTAATTCTGTCAATAATGTATGATTATAAATCAGTTCTAAAAAAACCCACCTTTAAAAATTGCCGTAATGCACTGTGATATTGAACAGTCCAACACAAAGTACTGGAATACACATATTTCTACAAAAATATCTTATTTCAAGTAGCAAGTGTCCTTCATTTAATTATGCTTCTCACTAATGGATGCAATTAAGCAAGCATAGTGACAAGAAACAATCCACAGCAATCACCAGTGGCAAAGTTCACCTTTCAAATCCAGCAGGTATATATGGAATACACATCAGAAGCCAGATCTTACAGTTGTAACTACAGGTATCCCAGTACTGTAAAAAAAAATTACTCTGCATTTCTTCACCCCAAAGTGTATTCCCCCGTTTAGCAGTAATATTCAGAATAATCCAAGGGCAAAGAGGCATTTCAAACAGAGCATGGAGAGGTAGTCTCAGAAACAGTCTCCCAAAATGAAAAATTGGGTTCTGTAATTCCTGAATACTCTTCTAGAGTCCCTAGACAGACTCACAGTTTGATTTGGGGACAGTCTGTCTACCTGATTACACAGACTTCAGAACTCCGAGATGCTGAGCCCTCTCAGATCCAAGAGCCCAGTTTTTGGCATTCGCAAAATATCATCTGCCTTTCTGCTTCCTGGGCTGCTGGAGAACTCAGGATGTGATGAAGCCAGACAGGCAAGCTGGCTAAAAAACAGGCATATTATTGACAGTAAAGCTGACAGTCTTCTGCCAAAACCAAACCAATTTCTGCCAAATGTTTTGATTGGATCATTCCAGGCCCCCTCCAATAGAAAATGAGGATTTTTTAAAAGCTCTTTCACTGTCTTGTTTTTGCCCTAAACAGACAATTGTGGCAAATAATATGTCATATCTTTGTTGAAAATTACACAATTCAGAGTAGTACATGCTTTATTTTATTTCAAAATGTCAAAGGTTGGACACTCAAAACCTTGTTATAAATAAATGATGTTTTGCCTTGTCCATTCAGAGTGAACTGTATGCATACTATAAAACTGTGGGTGATGGATTCTGTTTGAAGAAGGTATTCTTCTGAAATCCAGGTAACACCTCACTTAAGTTACATGCAGTATTTTGTGCAAAAGTAGATACTAGAAAAAAGAACACCTTACTGCTTGTCTCTTGCTTATCAAATTCAAAAGATTCAAAATCATCTGTTGGGCATAGATTCTTAGGTGCACTATAAATTGGATTTCTGTATACTGAAAAGTACTGAAAATTCTTATTGTGGCCTATGAAGTCCTAAACAGGAACAGAGAAAGCACTAGCATTATGATTGCCTTGTTGCAATTCTCAACCTCCACTCAGGAGAGTCTTAGAAGCAAATAGACATTTTGATGTTGTAAAACAATACAAAAGAGACACTTCCATAAGGGAAATGATGCTGAGAAGGCTTATGTTCTGCACTACGATCTAATTGAAATAATAGTATTTACCTTTATCTTCTTGATTTATAAATCTTAAAACTATTTTAAGATTTCATATCCATTCTGCAAATAAGAAATCTGACACACATATATTTGTTGTTGCTTTCCTGAAAAAAGTAGATCAGAAGCATGACTGGAATCAGAATGCAAACACGCTGAATAGTAGGCCAGTGCTTCTTGGATCACACTAAATGCAGGAGACTAACACAGCACTGAACTGTAGTCTATTAAAGCCATCAAGCACTGCTTTTTAGCTTTAAGACCACGTCTTTCCCTTTACCGAGCTTTGTGACTGTACAACTGAGATTTCTCTCTGGATCATTAAGCTGCAGGCTGGAATCTGCAAGTCAGCAGATTCTGTAATTTAGAGTTTCTGAATGGACAAAAGCTCATTAGATATGTAAAGACAAAGCTGACAGCTAAAGAATATCAGCAAATAAAAGTAAGAAGAGTAAGGACTTTAAAAAGGAGAGAGAAAGAACTTTGGGTAAAGGGATGAAAACCATGTTTGGACTTTCAAAGCACTGAAGTGAATTAGGAGCAAACATCCTACTGACACTCCTTTGGTTTAAAACTCACATACCTAATTTGTTACCTCAGTTAGCAGCTCCTGAAATAATTGGAAAAGATTAGGAGAAAAAAGTCTTCCTATTTAGTTTCATCTGAAAGGAATCTAGGTCAACTGCTCTCAGACTGCTCCGTGACGTGAACCAAAACTGTTCACACCATGGACTGGGGACAATAGGGAGATCTGCTTCATCATCATACTCCTGACTGGAAGTTACATGCTGATGCAGACACACCCTCTGCCTAGTCAGATCAAGCAAAATCCTCATTAATGACACTGAAGAAAGAGCCAGCTTCAGTCACTTTTAAGCCAACTTGGATTAGTTCTCTTACCAGTAGCAGAACTATTGGCAAAACACAGAATCACAGAATGGCTGAGGTTGGAAGGGACCTCTGGAGGTCACCTGGTCCAACCCCGCTGCTCAGACAGGGCCATCTAGAACCAGTTGCCCAGGACCGTGTCCAGAAGGCTTTTAAATATCTCCAAGGACGGAGACTCCACAGCCTCTCTGGGCAACCTGTGCCAGTGCTCAGTCACCCGCACAGTAAAACAGTGTTTCCTGATGTTCAGAGGGACCCTCCTGTGTTTCAGTTTGTGCCATTGCCTCGGGCTCTGTCACTGGGTGCCACTGGAAAGATCCTGGCTCTGTCTTCTATGCTCCTTCCCTTCAGGTATGTATATACATTGATAAGATCCCCCCTGAGCCTTCTGTTCTCCAGGCTGAACAGCCCCAGCTCTCTCAGCCTTTCCTCATAGCAGAAATGCTCCAGTCCCTTCAACATCTTTGTGGCCCTTCGCTGGACTCCCTCCAGTATGTCCACGTCTCTCTTGTACTGGGGAGCCCAGAACTGGATGCAGTACTCCAGGTGTGGCCTCACCAGTGCTGAATAAAGGGGAAGGAAATGAATGAATGAAGAAATGAAGAAGGAAATTAATGTCTTAGGTTGGTCTTTAGTGTTAAGGAAAAGACATTTTTTCACTCTTCTGTTCTGAGGTAAGTGAGTATATCTGAAAGTTACTGTATTGCAGAATTTTGGTTTTTTCTTTGCCTCTTAGTGAAAAGTAGAGACAAACCTAAAAATCAATCTTCAATCAGCAGAATGAAACAAACTTCCATCTTGAACACTCAAGCTGGCAGCCTATGTTACGTGCAATGACAATTTCCAAGGTGTATCAGACTTCTAGACTGCTCAGGTCCATTTCCTAAAGGTCATCTTAGCAACTTCAATTATGTGGTGATAGCTTTGAAGCAGAACAAGGAATTTACAGGTATGTTTGTTCTGCACACTGCAGCTAGACGTGGAGATATGCGAAAAGTTGCACTGTAGCGTGTAGAGCAGACACATCTTGAGTATTTGAACAGGACTTTTTTTGTGTTTTCAGAAAAAAGCCTCTAGTCATCATGCTTAGTGGGATAATTTATTACTATTATTCATACGATGGCTAGAGGTTTTTTCCGTTATACTGAAAAAGTATTGATTTTTCTGAATTAACTACAAATTCATACTAGTAACGGAGATCAGAATTTGATCCAATGAGGACAGAATCTGTGATTTTCTATATGTATAAGCAACCATGAATAATTTTTATCTTTTGGGTATAATATTAGTTTTATAGTTAATGCAAATTGATGTAAAATAAGATAATAAAAATCCTTCTATGCTGTCTTACAGATCTCATTCAATATACTATACTTTCTAACTCTGAAACTCCGGCATTTTTAGACATTAGCCTTTTCTGAGTAGATCCTGCAATCTCTGATAAATTGTATGGTGTTTTTTTAATTTAAACCAGATTTGAACTCCTCTATTTAGAGGTCAAATGTTAATATATTAACCTAATTCATTACAATGCCCCTAATATATTGAACTTAAATATTTCCCAGGTTCTTTGTTTTGATTAGATGGAGGTTTAATGTTCTCATTATGAACTAATACTCACAAGAGGGATCAGTGATGAAATGAGACTAATACGGCAAATTGTACTATTTAAATGAACGCAACACAGGAAGGTGAAATTAATTTTTTCTTAGATGCTTAGGTTATAATGGAAGATATTCTTGTATTGGTTCATTTAAAATATTTGTGACATTATGCTAATTGTTTTAGCCAAAGGTATTGTTGAGCTTCAAACTAGATCAAAGGTTGTGAATAAACGTTTGGTGCCTACAGGAATAAATCCACTACTTACTGGAGAAGAGATACGACAGCCTCCTATGTGCCCTCGTTTGCTAGCTAAATTTGTACCAGATGCTGAAACAAACTCTGGCTTAGGAAATAATGTCTGGAAGTAAGCCAGATGAGAGGATAAAAATGTAGGCAAAAAACTTTACTAACTCTTAACTTTGAAAGTTCCATCATAAAATTCTCTTAATATAAAAAAAGCAGTAAACTAACTTAGAAATTACAGTACATTACATTCTTACATTAAGAATTTCATACTTCTTTATGTAACAGGCCCCAATCATAAGTACTTAGGAAGTTACTTTCCAAACTGTTCTTTTTAAGCTGGTTTATTTCCTTCTAAAACCCTTTGAAACCCTGGGGAAAGTAGTATTATTTAGCTTTATAGGATTCACACATTGGATGAGGGAATCTTGATAGCAAAACTAAATACAAATAAGCATGTTGATGAACTCCAGATGAGGAGTATATCACGTTTTATGTACATAAAAGCCAGTGGTGGAAAACACATTCAGAAAAATCTGCTTAGTATACATTTTCTTAATCATGAGAATCAATGTGCTGCTTCTTGTTACATTAATTCTTTATCCTCTGAGAAATCACAGGTTATAGGGGGGAAAATGGGGGCGAGGGAGAAAGAGAAAGAGAGATTGTATTTACCTGAAAATTCCTGGATTTGAGAATCTTCTACTTCAAACAACAACTCGTCATGAATCTGGGCAATTAACCTGAAAGATTTCAGAGACTTTAGATAACATATGCAAGAAATTTCTAACAGTGCTTTCCATTCATATCATCAACCAATTGTCACATGCACAATGGATACGTTAAAGTGAAAATAAACATCCTAAGAACATTAAAAATTCATTAATGGAGTTAAAAGGATTGCCACTCCACATATTCTGAAAACATAAAGGCCACCATGGTCGTAAACCCAAACTGTGCTTGCTAGCTTATAAATGTCATTCAGGGATTTGATGATGTGACAAGGTATTACTTAAAACCAATGTAATTTGCAGAAAATTGCAAGAAATTATAGAGACAGGCTATGTTTTGTTAATATGGCTTGTTTTTCTCAAGTTGAGCTGGAATGTGGTTGCAAATGGGTGGTTTTACTAATGCAAGTTCAGTCAATAGTAAGAGTGCTTGGCTCACTGGTACACCAATATTAACTCCTAGTATAGGGTTGGCCAGTGACTTGAGTCCTTTCCAGGAAATAACCTTTTCACTTAAGTGCCAAGTAGGTGTCCTCATGCTGACAAACAAGTGGGTTGAAGAATGAAAATGTAGGCACAGATACACAACCTGATCTGTTACCTCTGCTATCAGGATAGTTGCCTTCATAAGAACATAGTGTACAGGTGAAAGCAGTAACATCCCATTCCAGTTGAAAGCCATGCAAGTACACGGACCTGAGCTCTTCAGTTAGAGCTATTTTGTAATGAATTTATACTGCTGCTTTCTTTTTCTCTTTGTCTGTATTAGTCCTACGCCAATAGCTCTCTTGCATATGGACTGTGACTTAATTGTTCAGTGCTTACAGGAATAGCACCCTAAATTGTTGGTTTGGGTGCAGAAGTACTTTCACAATGGAAATAATAAATGTATTTCATTGAATCAAGTCCACAGCAAAATAGATATAATCTAGCACATACATACAATCTTTCAGTGTAGTTCTCACTCAGGAAGGAAAAATACTGTATATCTGATTAGACTGTATTCCTACTAGGTTTATTTTATTACTTCTTTAATTATTGTAGCTGGGAGTCTAAGTCATGAAACTGTACCACCTATTTCCAAATTGCTTTGCAATTATGTATATAACATTTAAATTAATGCCCATCGTAGACTTTTATTCATACCTAGCAGTTATTCAAGTAAATAATTCTTTACAAATGGCTGAAACATCAATATGGTTACTACTTATAACTTTTCACAGCTTCCAAGAAAATATCCTAAGGTAGTTTCACACTGCCTTAAATTACAATGTGACATTGACTAACAGTGTGGTGAGCTCTAATAATAGATCTTAAATTATTAGTCACTTACAACACAGTCAGAAGCAGAGTGAAACAGATTAACATATTTCTAATAGAAAATTGGGACACAGGATACAAAAAGAAACAGATGAAAAGACCAGGATCATCTGTAGCAAGAGAATACAGCTATATGAAAAGCTAAAATTTCCAATGCAAGTAAATTAATTAAAGCAAGAGATTCCTCATAATCATTGAATGACATGTAAAAAGATATAAATCAGAAAGAACTGTGAATATTAAAAAAACCCTTTGTATATACTGTGAATCAATGGAATAAGTGAAAATAATTGCATTGATTAAACCAGTGCAATAAAAATGTGAGAGTGGTTATTATTTGTACCAGAGTAGTGTCTCATGCCTTCAAGAGCACTATATATTCTGAATATTTGGAAAGGAAAAGACCTTTCTTAGAAGAACTTACAATATACGTTAAAAATTTTATCATCAATTTATCAGGATTTAGGAATGGAGGAAAAAGAATTGGATTTTCAAAACCACTCAGCATTGGATCAACTGATCACCTCATCTCCATGCTAGAAGTAAAACTGAGTTCAGGAGGAGCACGGTTGGACCAGAGATCAGTGCTACCTTATGTGAGTCAGAAAACCTGTGGAAGCAATGTGAACTGAACTCAAAATTTCTGTCCAAACAGCACAATAGATTTGACAAAACTCTACATGCTCCAGTCCATCTACTGAAACCAGCACAGCTATTTTAGCTTGGTTCTCCATCTGGGCTAAAGGACCCTGTTTCTCAAGGCTTACCATCCTGAACAGCACACCCTATCAGCTCGGTCATATTGCCAGTTAACTGAGGAACTGCACAGAGTTGCAGAATTACATCTACACCATCTTAAACATCTAGTGACTAATTTGAAGTTCAGGACAATATTCTGTCTGCTAAAATACAGAACTAGAAGTTAGCATTGCTGGTTCTCTGTCTAGTTCTGCTACTTTCCTGCTAAGCAATGCACATTCAATTTGAAAATGGGAATAATATTTATCTCAGAGATGTGAGATCTAAGAAATAAGTATTTCTAATACACTTCTGTTTTTGAATTAAAGATATTACGTAAGTTTTAATTAACGCTAAACACTATTTCCTAGCTTGATGCTGAGAAGTGGAATAGTATACACTATTTCCTCCTTAATTTTCATCAAACGAGTTAGATTTTTTTTAAGATCTCTTATCTCTTTTTCTCATCCACCTCACATCAACTTAATGGGTTCTACTGTTGCAGGCTTATAGTACAAGGCCACCTGTATTTTTTCAGGGTTGTTAAAGTAATAGCATTCACATGAGATATGCTGTTCCAAAGAAGGAAGCATTCAATTTGACATCAATGCAGATGAAAGAAAAATCAAAGCAATTTATACATTCAAAATTCATAGCTTTCACCATTCCAGTGCATGCACACACCCACCCGTTGCACACCTCGAGTGAAACGAGTTTGAAAAAAACCCTATACTTTTGCTTAATAGCTTAACTGAATCATCTTCACTTTGAAGGAATATTGAAATAGCAAGCTCCTCTCATTATCTCTTGCTAAAAGGTATGGTCCAGATTAGAGACTGCAAAGCAGGCAGAGACTAGTATTTTTCTTGTTCTACAGACGGTAAGAATTACTTTGGTTTACAAGCTGATATTTTATTAACTATTTTCTTGACTGCCTGCATATTAGGCATCATTTTTGATGAGTACACACATGATTTCTTTTACTGAGAAACATGACCCACATCTGAGTATGACTGTGGTGTGGAATGGAGATACTGCTACAACCTGCACCTTCAAATGCAGAATTATTTCTGTGATTCCCAGTCTGAACGTGGCTTTTGACATCAGTTTAGTGTGCCCAGCACACAATATCCTTCTTAAACTATTATGCTGCACTATTGAATTTTAAAAAGAAAATCTTTTTTCTTCTCTTCAACACTGCATTCATCATTCTTCCAGTTTCCTATGAAACAACACAGAGACTAAACTTCTCAGGCCTTCAATGGATCCACCCAGTTATCATTACTATATCATAATCATATTATTGACTTATATATGCTGAAACAAATTAAACTATCATAAAGAGATTTTTTTTCATAGTATTCTATTTATGAGGCCATATTGCCTCCTTATAGTATATTTTTTCGTAGTACCAGGCCAGTTTGTCTAATACAAGAACAAATGAGGATTTTGTTTGTTACTGTAAAGCAGTATATTCCAGATCTGGACCTCTCTGGTCTGAAGTACAGAATTGCAAGTTTTTCCATGACTACTTCAAATGCGCTGCCTAGAAATAAGTAAGTACACTATTGAACTGACTTCATCAAAACAGCTATTACCTTATTGGCGAGCAACTGTATTTCTTTACCATTAAAGGAAACAACATTTTGTCTAAACTGCAGATGAGAGTGCTGTGGCAAGACATGCTGCAGACTCTATTATAGGAATATCCTGTAGAAGAGGCCAGTATAGGACAGGGAAAAAAAGACAAGATTGTCATAGTAGTCTTTCCTGGAAGCTGTTTTTTAGCAGCCATGTGCAGTTTTTCAGGCCATTACGATGTGCCAAGAGATGCTCACTAATCAAATTCATGCTCCTTCTATAGTCAAGGGACTAAGGTAGGCTCTGACTTAGATGTTCTGAAGGGACATCTGGAAAGCCCCAACTCTATGCATTGACTTTGTGGGGATACCACCTCCTAAAACAGCTACCTACGTTGGATAGCTGAAATTAGAGAATAGCCCTCTGTACATTTTTGTGATACATTTTTGTATCACCAGGGAAATTTTTACTGCTGTTAACAACCCATCCAAAGCATAACATGGTCTAGTTTTCCAGACTGGTCTGCATGAAGATAACACAAAATATAAACAACCGATGAATTCCTACAGACTAACTGTCGGTTAATTTACTCCATCATTTGGTAGGAGGGTGGACCCACCAATGTGGACCCACCATGTGCCCGTTCCAGACCCCTCAAAACTCACCTCAATCTCAATTGCTGTCTCTGTTCACTTCCCTCACCATAGCCCCTGACACTCCAATGGGAGGTCTAACTAAGCACAGGCAGCACGAAGGAAGGGAATGAGACAGGCTAAGCCATATGTGTTAGGTGCTAAGAATATTGCTTAAAGAATATCTGAGAGGAGCTCACATATTACATTGACCTGGCTGGTTTAAGAGTTTGAACAGAAAATAAATTAAAATAAGGTTTAAAATTGGGTAACTGGAAAAGCTTTAAATAAGAGGATCTGATTGTCATGTGTAATACAGTTGGACTCGATGATCTTAGGGGTCTTTTCCAACCTAATTGATTCTATGATTCTATAAGGAATTAAAGGCACCTTATTCTGAATAAGAACCAGGCTGAGAGCCCGGACTAAAATAGTTTAAGATACTTCCTGTTGGTTAGCTCTACATTTTCAGAAAAAAAATGTTGTGGCACCATCAGGTTGCCTGATTCTGAGCTAGAGTACTCAAAATGTGAAATTTCCATGAAAAATTACACATTTTATTTCTAATTTGAAGACATACTGAGACTTAAATCATAACTGAACAAGAGATTGCCTAAAGCCAAAGGATTCTCTTTGGAGAAGGAGCAAAAAAGTGGAGTTATTTGAAATCCATCATAGCTTATTTGTTTGAGTAAAAATACTAGTTAAACTTAAAAAAAAATCCTGCAGTGTATTACTTAAGAACATAAGACAATGTTAAGATTTAAGTTTTTATATAGGTACAATAAAAAATGTATAAACATTTAAAAAGTTACTAAAAGCACACTACTTCTAAGAGACTATTAATGATCACTTGGTAGCACAATAAACATTGAGAAATACTTTTAAAAATCAGTCATTTTCTATTCACACATGGTTTTCTTCTTATTTAAAAAAGCACTATGTCCCTGATCATTGAAATTAATACCATTTTCTGATACAACAGCATCAGGTTTTATATCCCAAATATTAATATCTTTGTCTGTCATCCTATGTTATCCTTTTTTTTGATGAATAAAATAATAATCCAACTAGTAACATCAAATTTTCATTTTCATTTTTAATTTGAAACCTCTAAATGCATAATGGGAGACTTTAAAATTGCAGATAGGACAGTACATGGTTAAAAGCTTTCTGTATAATGGTAAGTTTAAAAAAACTCCTAAAAGAGCATAAAAGCTGTTAAGTGGTTAGAAAAAAATGATAAACAGAATGAGATATTTTGAAATCAGATAAATGGGGGAATATGCAAAAAAATAACAAATGGAAAGATGTTTTATGTTCTGTAACTGAAAAACAAGAACTTAATGACTTGAAAATTTGAGAAAATCATATTTAATAAATTCATATTTAATAAAACAAAATATTGGTTTAAAAGGCATGTAATGAAACACATTGCCAGAAAAAGCCAGAATGGTTGCTCATGTAACAAACACTTGTATGGATTTCTAGAACATTTAGAAATGATGACATACAATGATTTTGGGGGAAGACTTTTAAATCTTCTGTTTCAGAACTTAGACTCGTCCCCACAATCAGAGCAAGATGAAAATCTGCAGACAGACAGGCTATCCTACTACAAATCTTACACCTTCCTCCTGAAGCATCTGCTACTGGCCACACTCAGCGATAATGGACCAGATGGATGTTGGATCCTATTCTTCTTAGAAATCTCTATGTTCCCTACACTAAAACCGTATTAATTTTTTTCTGATACTACTAATACTACCTGTTATTTAATTCCGTCACAGTTTCCCCACAAAAGTACACAGATTGCAGTGCAAAGAATGCCTATTAAATTGTCATGTAACTAACGAACAAGGTTACGATAATTTTGTAACATTTTGTAGATTTTTCAAGTTTCTTTTGAAGCTGCATCTATAAGGATTTCTAATGCAGTAGTATAAAAGCTATAGCTTAAGATATATCATGCCTGCATAGATGTTACCTGCATTAACTTTAAGCTATGTCTTTCACTGTTTCCATAATAAAGACCAAGATATTTTGACATTTTAACTATAAAAATTCAGCTAACTTGTGAAATTTGTTTTCTCAGCAGCTACATCATGAAGAGCAGGAAGCTGAACAGATGGTTAATTAAAGAGAATAGAATTTTCATATGTACCCAAAGTGTTTTAAAACATACCAATGTAGAAGGTGACCTACAAAAGGTTTTTATAAATGAAAATTATTTATTTGTGTTGAATGACCCACATAAAGGAACATTGAAAAACCTGCTACATCCTGAATGTCCTTGTTGGCTGTGATATTTAAGCATATTAAATATATTTAGCTCTTTCTATAAAGAATAAATCATTCTGACTTTTTCTGGCTCAATACGCGTGAAGTGTTCAGGTTTCAGGTCACAGTTCACCATCTTGTGGATACATGCAAAATACTGCTTTGAACGCTTGAGGAAATTAATGATTTTGCTAAGTCACAGCATGCCTAGAAATACAATGTTATGTGGCCTCTTTGGAAAGCAAAGAGAGAGCTACGTACTGGACTGGGACATAGCAATATGATCTAGCATGTTTCCTTCTGCTACTGAAACAAAAGCATATGCCTGTGAAACAAAAATCTTATTCTCCTCTCAAGCAGAATCCAAAGCTTTTATCTTTCCCTTGTGATTCTATTTCTCCAGTATTAGGCTAAGGATAAAAGTTGACAATCTTGATAGAGTTAATCCCTTAGAGCAGATCTGCAACCATATACTGGGAAATGTGGGCAGACTACCAGAGCAATAAACATTTGCTTGAAAATCCTGGATAACTGCTACAGAAGAAACATGAGTAAAAACAATTCTTTAATTCCTGAAGAAACAGATAAAAGGACTTAAGATTTACACCCAGAATTAAAGAAAATCATCACACATAGCAGCAGCTTACTGAAGGTATTTGGTTGAAGCTATGATGTAATCAAGAAGCTGGTTTTGTAATCAAGAAGTTATGTTCTTTTGTATGAATCTGAGAAATGATAAGCAGTCAATAAAGTACTAATGCTTGAATCCCTACACACCTCATAAAAATGCTTCTAGGTTCTTGTGTCTAACTAAAACTGAAGCCACTTTTATGATTTATCACAAAACTGAAGCCATCATTTGTGATTTATCACATGATTTGTATCTGAAAAAAATCCTGGTCACATAGCACAATGCTTGTTCCTGGGACAATTAGGGCTGTTTCTAACTAATTTAGCTATCTGTGTGGAAGCGAGCTGCATTTACAGTTCACCAACTTGGAAAATCGTTAGGTTGATTAAAGTGTTTGTTCCTTGAGGAAGACATACAAAACCTCCAACCTCCACTGCTATTGAAAAGCAGCTAGGACCAAGAAAATAAGATCGTGCCTTTTCCTTTTATTTGCTGGTGGCTCTTCCTTCTCAGATCATTCATTTATATCTGGCCTGTTGCTGAACCTGTCACTTTAACTAGGCTCTGGACATGCTGAGAAGTAAAGCCGTGTGTTTGTGGCACAGGTCCAGTGCTGAAGGAACAATAAATTGGTGAGAAAGCAGAATTGCTGGATTCACACCAAATTACTCAATAGTTCTGTAGACTTGTTAAATTTAATTTGCATGTTGTTGGAATATTATCATATTTAATGACTTTCTGAGAAGTCCATGTAGCACCAGGTAGACTTTCGGTAACAACAGTGCATCTTCAGCTTACAAAGTGATAATTTTTACAAGAATTGCTATAGGCAGTAATTCTTCCACAATTTGCCAGCATCCTTCTTTCGTACTAAGTTTCCATGTCTCTGCCACTGCAATGATGTTTTAAACACTGAAAATAACTACAACTGTCCATCTGAGTTCACTGAGTACCTTTCCACTTTCATCAATTCCATAAATCTTTCTTTAAATCTTTCCATAAATCTTCAGCTGCTACTGTATGCCTTGATCTCACTTCAGAAGCTTCTTTGCTATCATCTGCCTGCAGGAAATGTTGTGTGGAGGATCTGTGAATTGTATCAGACAGGTAAAAGCTGGCACTTGAATAATTTATGTCAGCAGCACATTTTCAGTAAGCAACTTGGCCATAAGCACCTTAACAAAGATTGAGGTAATATAGGAGAAGTCTGAAGAAATCATTTTGATTACTCGTCAGTGCCACACAAAATGCAGATATGTTAACACTGATGCCAGTAGCTAATCCATACTAATATCAGTTCCTTATCATATGTATTGCATTTAATGCTACTTTTCCCCATTTCTGTAAAATTATTTCCAAGTAACTGATTGACTTTTTATTGTCAACAGCATAAGTCGCTAGGCTGACATTTGAATTAAAAGATTAAGAAACACAAAGAGAAAACTAAGACAGAACAGCCATTGATCAGTCACAGTGGAATACACTGTTCCGTCAAGAGGGCCTCTCTGATGAAGCATCATGAAAATGTCACTTGATTACCTTTCTCTGACTTCCAAATGCAATATCATATGTGCAAACAATAACTGAAAATCTACTGACCACTAGTCCTACAAAAATGAAGCTTCATACTGTTGGGTCAGAGCTTGCTCACAGCTGAACAGCTTACAGCGTATGAAAAATGAATGCAGTGCTGTCAGTGGAGAAGACTGCAAACATACCTGCAAACTAACACTAAAAACCGTAAGACCTTATCTAGAATTTACTTTACTTTTTTTCATTATTTCCAAGGTAAGGAAGACAAAATGTTGAGTGTTAGCTACTACTTGGCTATGCCTTATAGGATACTGTCTCCCAGTGTAAATGTGGGGTTAATAATCATTTCTAAAGCATATATAAAGATATTTCTCTTTGATATCCTGTTCAAAGTGAAAACTCTGTTTCCAAAATTAGAAGTTCTAATAGGAAAAAAAAAATACTTACGAGGGGGTAGAGATTGAAAAAAAGATAGTAGTGTGCTGTCTTTGGAATGAATATGATTTGATGTGATGATTTGATTATATTTCTCACTTTGGAAGAGCTACTGTGCATTCCTACTGTTACAACAACAGCACCAATTATGTATACACTTCCTTTTAACAATATTTTTCAAAGTGCTTTACAATGGATGTTAGGATCGTTATCCTGACTTGACTGATAAGAAAATCAAGAAACAGACCACTGAAAAAATAACTATCTGAATGTCACCTGGCAGACAAGTGGAAACACGAATTTTCAAGTTTCAGTCCTGTACTCTTTTGGCAAGACTACAGTGACACTTTCAAATGCCACCGTCCAACCAGGTGAGTGTTCACAGAATTTATAAAGGCATCGATTGTGCTTCTCTGACAAGCCTGGCTTGTAAGTACCTACTAAATATTACAGCAAGGAGCCATTAGTGACTATTAAAAGGCTCTCCTTTAGCAAAGCCATCCAGTTGTTAATGGCTGGCAGGAGTTCAAAATTCCAGTTTAAAACAGTCTGTCTCTTTTAGATGCCCTTGCAGTCTTGGTCTTTCCCAGCCGTGACAATTATGATAGGAATAAGAAGGATAGGCAGTGATACTTTTCTGATGTCTGGTGTAGCCATTCCCCTATGCTTTCACAACACAAGAAAATTCAGCATGTAAAACTTCAATACTTCCCCATGTCTGTTATCTCCTCAGCCATTTGGTGACACTACTTCTTTAAAATAAATAGTTTTGAGAAAGGACAACCCAAGTAAAATTTTCTATTGAGAGAAGAAAACATTCACAAGCTTTATCACACATGGCATTAGTTGCACAAAGCTTTGGCTTTCTCAGAATTACAACAAACAGCTCGTTACTGAACCTAAAGATCTGTGTGCTAGGCAGGAACTGCAGAAGGGAGTATGTTCTTTGCCCTCTCACCGCCTTCACTTGCCTCCTCCATTAAGGACTGTTGGCTGCTTGTCCCAGAAGGCAGCTGCTCTATCACTAATCTAACTCAAAGTTACACCTGCTACAGAAATTTCAACCAGGCCACAGCTGCCAGATTCTGGTCTCTTTGTACAAATCAGGCAGCAGAAACAACTGCAATCAGTGCAGAGAATCTGCCCCAAAATGTACAATGCAATATGTTATAGTACATCATCCAACATTTAATACGTAAATGTATCACTGAATGCATGCACTATCTCCACCAAAGAACCATTTCTCATTTCAGATTTGTATTAGTAGGCCACTTTTTTTTTTTTTTTTGGTAATAGTTCATCGGTATTTTGCTCAAAATGTTGCAAGAACACTTAAGAGTGTTACTCAGACCAAGTTTTATTTTTGGCAGAGGAGTGACTCTACCTTTGAATTCAACACATGCAATTTATATTTGTAATTAGAAATTACATTTTGAAACATTGATCAAATAAGACAATACTTCTGTGTGTAAATGATACATACACAAACACACAGAGAGTATAAGGTTAGATATTACACATAATTGAAAAGTATGTTTGGAAGGCCAAACCCTGTTACTTTGTACTGACCTAAACTCCCACTGAAGTCCTTAATACATGATTGCTACAGCTAAGTTTTTATGATTTCCCCTTCTGGATGACAACAGAAACACTGATGTTCTGCACTACCTGCTATCTCTGCTTTTATCTGAACTTCTACTGCAAAAATTCATGTTCTACTGGATTGTTTACTACAGCATTACAAAAGATGAGAATCCATTTGTTTGGGTTTTTTTCTGCATGTTTGCCTTCAAAGTATCTTTCTATTGCAGCAAATAATAATGCTTACTGACTCTCTGCACCAACCCCTCCATCCTTTATTACAGGAAATGTAGACTTCATTATTTCTGCTGGTGGTGTAAAAATCTTGAGGACATTCTGTGATCTCCTACCCAACTGTGAGCAGTCACAACAGAAGAGAATGATGATGACCTAGCTTTTCTTTAGCAAAGGAAAGCCATCTATACAAGAATAAAAAATGTTCATTTATTTTGCTTGAGCACTGGTTTCCTGATTCCTGTTTTTTCCCCAGCCCATTGAATGTTCAATTCCCATTGTACAATACACTGAAAATACAGGAAGGATATGATCAGTGGGCTTGATTTCAAAGATGCGGAACTACCACTGAACTAGATCTGACTGAGTTTAAATGGCCCCAGGGCACTTCATCGCCTCGGGATGGATTTACAGATCCAACCATTTAAGCACAAAGATATAACTGTGAATGTATAAAACCATCCCACAAGTCCTTGCTTGTTAAAAGATTCAGAAGCATACATGAGATTTCTACAGCTGCTTAAAATGCCAGAAATGCATTAATTTCAACTAATTTTGTTTTAAAATCAAACAGTTTTGCAGTCATTCATTACTAACCTGGCTGTTAAAGTTGGAGAAATGACAACAGAGGTAAAAATCTCCACCATAGCCATTTTACAAAGATCAGCTGCAGATCCTACAAAAGAAAGTGATCTGCTTTTAATTTAAAGCATGCAAAAGGAAAATGTTCTTCTTGGAACTATGGGATAGGAATGAAAAACATCTGAAGATTCTGAATTATAAGAATTTGCAAAACTAGCAGATTCAATTCATGTAATATGTGAAACAGATCATAAGACTAATAAACAACAAACTAAATAATTATATGTTAATTAAAAACAGAAAATAAGAATATGAAATTATGTGTTATTAAAGGTGAATTTGTCAGTCATAGCAATGAGTTGAAAAATTGCTTTGTATAAAAAATGTCTGAAATTATCTAACTCTAAATTGGAATTAAAATTTACCCCAAAATCAATTAAAATTTAATGTTACAAAAGGTTAGAACATGGTTTCAGCACTACATTTCCATTTGGAAACTTAATTTTATGCTTTTTCATATTTCCATGTGTATGTAATGTATATTCATTACATTATAGTGTTAAGAGCAGTGGTGCATAAAACAGTGTCATGTTACATAATAGATTACGCATTTCTGGTGATCAAGAAGCAGATGATTCTCCAGGGCTGCAGTTTGGTGAAGGGGGCTGTTCTGAACCATGCAACAGGGGTTTAATATATTTTACATAAAGATTTGTTAATAAAATACAGAAACAATCCTTTAAGTAAGGACTGGAAGCCGTAATTCTCCTTGTCCCATCAGATATCCTAAAAGTACTAGACTGTAGACATCCTCCTTTTTGCACCCCCTAACTCAATGAATTTTGAATTCTTCCTTCCAAATGGTTCAACTTCCAGAGCAGGGATAGAGAACAGCCAAGGACGTAAATGGTAAGGGTACTCTGCTGGGAGATAATCATAGGATCACAGAATCACAGAATATCTCAAGTTGGAAGGGACCCATAAGGATCAAGTCCAACTCCCTGCTTCTCACAGGACTACCTACAACTAAACCATATGACTAAGAGAGTCGTCCAGACACTCCTTGAACTCTGACAGGCTTGGTGCCATGACCAGTTCCCTGGGGAGCCTGTTCCAGCGACCAACCACCCTCTCAGTGAAGAACCTTTTCCTGATGTCCAATCCGAACTTCCCCTGACGCAGCTTCATTCCATTTCCTCGTGTCCTGTTGCTGGCCACCAGAGAGAGGAGATGCACCTCCCGCTCTGCTGCCTCCCTTGAAGGTGTCCACTGTGATGAGGTCACCCCTCAGCCCTCCCTTCTCCGAGCTGAACAAACCAAGTGACCTCAGCCGTTCCTCCTAAGTCTTGCCCTCAAGACCTTTCACCATCTTGGTCACCCTCTTCTGGACACACTACCATAGTTTGATGTCCTTCTTATACCAAAACTGTCCTTTCTTACCCAAAACTGCACACAGTACCCGAGGTGGGGCACACAAGTGCAGTGTCGAGTGGGACAAGCACCTTCCTTGACTGGCTAGTTATGCTGTGCTTGATGCACCCCAGGACACGGCTGACCCTTCTGGCTAAGAGAGAATATCTAAGAGTTCGAGGAGATAGACCTAACAACTCTTCTTTCTTCATGGTTTTCTATGACAAACTGCCTCCTCTGAATCCCATACTGAGATTCTGTTTTACTCATTAACTATATCAAGTGCAGATCCACAGCTGGTTATTGAGATGGCTATGTCTAATTGCTAATTTAGCCTCAAATACCTATCTTGTTTTCTTGTTCAAATGATTTGTCAAACTGATTCAATACAACACAAAAAGGGACACTTTGATATAAAAAGAAGGAAAGGATGTTTCAGCAAAGGTCAGGTAAATATCTTCTTAGTGATTGTGAGAATAAAATTATATAATTGAGCATTTAGTCCATCACCATACGTATGTTCTATATGTATTCTTCATGAAACAACATAAAGTAATATAATACAAAAGAATTCTCAAAATAATTTTTTTTCCTGAGATATGATTTTGAGAGATACGCTATTTTAAATAGTTTTAAAGAAAATAATTATATCCTTCTGGTTGATTTTGCTACAATCATAAATAAATAATAAAAAACAAAATAAATGGTTTGCTCTATGCGGTTAGGTAGAGCTGAATTATAACTGAAGAATATTATGCCATACATTGGTAAAGACTATTGAACTGGGAAATATCCAAAAAGAGAAAAAACACTATGAAAGAACTGTGGGAAATCCAGTTGTAGTACATTAAGGCTGCAACTCTATGTTCCTCTCAATATTGTCATGCATCAGAAGTCTTCTGCTATCAGTTGCTGCTACCATAACCAAAATGCAAACTGCTTAAATTAATTAGACTATTAGATACAATTATAAAACACATAAATGCCGTTTAGTACACTAACTGTGATAAAATGCTTTAGCATAATTTAGAAAGTTTTTACTTTGATAAGTACTTTAAGACTTAGAAAGTCTTAAAATATTATCTCATAGCTGAAATCCTGAAATTAAAAAATCGTTGTAGCCTAGAATTAAATTTTTTCTAAAATTTCGGAATATGTAATATTTTAGAGTTTTTAATCCTTGCTTCATCACACCTTCTAATATTACATGTTTTGAATAACATTTACACTATTTTTCATCAGATTTGTCCTCCAGTATTATTTGAACCGACTATGAAATATGATAATTTTATTCTTGTAGGTACATATAAGTGACTGTTTCGTAGGCAGTCCTGTGATAGCTTTGCCTCAGTTCCAAGCTCTCTGGACAGATGGACATAAGCAAGTGCTGCTCAGAAGGCCGTGTAGCTTTATTAATGCTACACTGTACACGCAGCAGGACTCACTGTATTAGCTCAAGCATTGTGCCTTCAACTGGAGAGGGCTGCTGGCCAGCTGGATGGAAACCCAGGTAAACTGAACACAAGTCTCTGGAGAAGGTTGTACAGGCATGCCCAGTGTTACAAATGTCCAAGCTTTGCTGCAGATTTTATAAGGATATTTTAAAATTCTACATTTGGGAGCTTAATACAGCAAGGCAGCCATCACTTGAGCACAACTATTATTCAAGCAAGAGGGTATTAGAATTCTAGATCTGCACCTATCCTTGCAAAGACAGTACTTAAATTCAGTTAGTAATTATACGGAGTGTCAAACACGACATAAATACTTAAGTCACTTTTAAAATGAAACATTAAAATGAATAATATTTGGAGAGGAAAAGAAAAAACACATGATCCTTTCAAAAGGAAAATTCAAATCACTTTATAAAAAGCACACCATCACCAAGTCTAAAAAGCACTTTTTACTTGCCTGTAAATTGTGCGCTTCCAATATAACTTAATGAAAACCCTGTCAGCATCATCCAATTAAAACATAATTCTTCCAAGGGGTAGCTTGGTAGAATGCTGATTTTTGGTAGAATGCTGGGTAGAATGGTAGAATGGTAGAAGGCTACCATCAGTAGCATTGGTAGCATTCTACCAATCAGCTTGGTAGAATGCTGATTTTTACATTTCCAACCTATATGGCAAATTTGCAATGTTTTTCTGTGAAAAAACACCTTTTTTCTTGCCCTCCACAGAATTAAGTTTGAATGTTCCTTACAAAGAATGAGTTGGGTTCCAAACCAAATAACAGCAATGCATGATTGCTGTAATGTTGTATATTTCTTAAACTAAAGCTCTCTGGCAAAATAAAAGCTAGAATCTGTAAGCAGCATAATCACAGAAACCCTCTTGGAGTAACAAACTATCAAAACCAGAAAGGAAAATGTTTTAAGACAACAATACATCTGAAGCACTGAATTCTAGATATTCTCTCTATACATAGCTGTATCTATATTTAACCACCACAGAGCACTATAGTGTATTAGAACATTGATACTGTTATTATTATTATTATTATACTGTTTACTGGCAACTTCCAAGGTAGATAGAATACATCATTTAAACTTCTCTTTTATAGTAAAACTCATGCCTCAGTAGTCGACTCTAGTAGACTACTAGAATAGTCATTCTTTGGAGATTATTGGAGTTGTTGTCCACTAAAGCCAAGCACAGATAAAGAGATAGGTAGGTAAGTAGGAAGGTAGGTAGGCAGTTTTTTACCTTGAACAACAAAATTGACAGCCTGCCTCTCTGCTTGAGTGCGTAGTTTGTAATCCTGTGCATTGATATTAGCCAGTGGTCTTTTACGTCCCATTATGGAAACCACATAACCTTGTAGGATTTAAATAGAAATTAGTATTCTCAGAGTGATTATAATTAAATTTCAAAAATTCTTTTTGAAGATAATATAGCTTTTTGTAATTATGTGCTGCCTGAGTCAATTCAATATTTTGCCCTCTGAAAATAGTCAAAGCTTCTCTTATTGAAACCTTAAATGCTTATTGTATTTTTGGTCTAAGAATTATTTCATTCAGAGAATTGGTACATGCTATACCAGGAAAACTTCTGTTCATTAAAGCTGTATTTCCATTAGGAATGTCTACTGATATACCAGCAAACTCTCTCTGTGGGAGATGAAACTATAAATACCTAGCAGAATTAGCTATCTATTAGCAGCCATAATCAGAGCTTTCCATGCAATGAATAGTTTACTTGGGAATAGCAAAGAAAAATCAATTTGTAGAGTAATTAAACCATTAATGAATATTTCCCAAAATTATCAAATAGTTTTGTGGAAAAAACCCAAAGTTATAACTTCTTTCCATTTTCTTTATGTGGTCTTTTTGTGTCCCTTTCACAGCCAAACTTCCTTAACTCTAGTGTGGTGGGGGTTTTTAGTTTAAAAGAAACACATGAAAACACAGTTAAAGCTTTATGTTAGGCCTAATGATGTATTTTGCCAAAACAACTATTTTGGAGGGCAAGTGAGAGGAGTTGAGAAAGGAAAAGAGATGTGTGGATCCTCTTGTCAAAATAACACACACAAAACCTTACCTCAGCTTATCTTCAAAACTAAACTTCTTTTCTTATTTTAAGAAAAATGAAAAATCATCCATGTTAAAAATATATCTTTACAAAATCTTTCGTTACACTTCTGATCACCTTGACTATCCATGAATTGTCATTAGATACCATGGAAGTTCAGACTGCCACAGAGTTTCATCTCCTCTTTGGCAACCACGATATGCAACCACGTGCGGTAAGGAGACCTCTTCAAACACAAAGTTGTGACCTTACTATGGACAACACATACCCAGACTTATCTGCTGAGGATGAAGATGGTTCTGATGAATTAATAGAGCTTTCTGCAAATTAGTATATTTCCAGGAGCGCTGATACTGAAAGTACCAGTTTTGGAACAAGGAGCCGAATTATCTGGAGGTTAGGATATTCTTTGGCAAATCAGTCTTCCCAATCTAAGATTTTCCATGAAGAACAGTACCTAAAGATGGAATTCTTGAAACATTGGATTCTCAGGGAAAAATAGATTTACTGTAATATCCTTATTCCTGTGTGACGTGTCTCCACAGCAGAACCACCCTTGCAATACTCATAGCTGATTAGCATCCCCAAACAAATACCATCTTTCATATAATAGTGGCAGAGTATGCTTCTGTGGTCAAAGATTAATCCGCAAATACATATTTGAATGGGGTCTTAATGTAGTCTTTTTAATATGTTGACAATTTCATCAAAAAACAACAATAGTATAATAACGCATATACTAATACACTAACAAAAATATCTTCATTGCAAATTAATATTATTTATATGCTTATCATGTCTACATGGAGTATCAGACATTCATAACACCTAAATAATATTAGACAGGTGGGTGCTGTTCACCTTTGAACTGTAGATAAGTAAAGTTACCTTATAATGAGCTCACTAGGTTGGAATGTTTTTGTTGGAAAGTTGGAATCTGAGATGGATTAACAGGAAAAATATTCAATAATGTTGACCTGCTGCAGATTTTTTTGAGCTTGTACAACCAAAACAGATTGTTCTTCTACTATTAGTGGGTAAAACAATGGTTGGTAGATGGGAGTGAGAGGAGGAGTAAGTACTAATTAGACAAGTGTGTTTTGATGACAATCAAGGACTTTAGTTATTACACTCTTGTCTACTAAACTCACAAACCTGATTTTTATCATAGAAGTCTGATTATTGAAATTCATTCTCCTTTGAGAAAAGAATGTTATGTTATTTTAAATAGACCAAAGAAATATATAGTAAATGTGTAATATTTTGCTAGATATATTATGTTGGGCTTAATTATAGCTAAAAATAGACTTTCCGTTAACTTCACTTTTATTTAGTAATATTAATGAATGAATGAACACAATTGTGTGACACAATGATGGTTCATGCTTCCAGTAGATTTTTAAGCCCTACAAAGTAGGAATACTATAATTTTCATGACTAGAAGTCAGTTATATGATTCTATCATGACACTCACCCATACAATGATGGGTAATATTATATTGCAAATTTACTATTTATTGCTACAAAATGTCTTGGTACAGTATACTGTACTAAGAAACAAAAGAAATCCATTTTGACAGTTCTGCTAATAAGCTTTTAAAAGAAAATATTTCAAGCAGCTATATTTTCTCTCCTCAAATTACTGCACTCCTAGGATTCACTAAATATAAATGAATATGTAGACTAACAACAAATTTGATGCAAGAAGATTTTGCAGCTGCTGGCTCCAAGAAGCACTCTGTACACACCTGTCATCACAGATACCACCTGAACTTCAAAAACATAAATTCTGACTGATGCAAAGAAAAAATACATTAAAAAAACTGGCTCTGTAAATTGGCTCTTTGACTAAATGGCTGAACTTCCACGGTCCAGCAGCCATGTAGCATATTTATTAAGTAAAAGATTCCTTGGGCTTTTTTGTGTTGGAGTACATTATGTGTCAAAATGATGCAGTGTAACTTGACATTAACTAGGGTTCACTCTGAGAACAGACGTCTTATTCTGTTAGCATCTTTCTGAGAAAAGGCAGACAGGTTTAGCCAGTTCCTCTTAGGGTTAAAAGAGAAAAAAACTTGATTCACCAAGAAATGATATTCCACCTTTTTTCTTGTCCTATAACTATCTGAATTTTGGTCAAGCTGAATCTTTGTCTTCACCACTGTCACGCAGTGCTGATCAGTAAACGAAAATATGCTTACAGACTTTGGATTACCTTTATTTCGACATTGTTCAATGGTTTTCTTTGTAAATTCATGCACTTTCTTGTATTTTTGCATAAAACTCTCTATAAATTGACTGGCTTGAAGAGGAGCAATTCCCAGGCAGTCAGCAAGACGTTCTTTACCTGGTGGTAAAGAACTTATCTTTATTATGCAATAAAGCAGAACAGAAATCCACTACATCCCATAGCACTGTTACATTCGGTTAGTGGAATTAGTTAAACTTTACTTATTCTATGAAAGAGGATGGATCTGATATACTACAGTCATATTTCAACAAAGCAAATGTTTACCTTTGAGCTTGAGTGTTTTACCAAAGTTACTGGATTAAGAATATACTTAAGAAGTATATAATTAAGAAATTCCTACTTATAATTATACCTATAATGTGGTTGAAATCTCTTTTGCTCACGGAGTAACTTTGCTGCTCTAAGTATCATTTTACTAGTTCAGTGTTTAGATCTGCAAACTTTGAGAAGCAGATAAAGAACTTGAAATCAATTTTAAATAAACACAAATGTGAATGAAGAGCTAAAAAAGGATGGAGATGTGGATGGTTAAGTTTAGCTAGAAGTTTTTGATTTGGTGTAGAAGTCACAGAAAAACTTAACTGCTGAAGCAATCAGACCAAGTAGCCTGACTTTAGAAAGGCAGTTAGGAGTCCGAGTCCCATGGATTTCAAACAGTCTTAGGGTCCTCAATGTCTGTAAAAATCTGAGTCCAAGTTGTGAGATAAAAAGGTTGGAAAAAGAAAAAACTGAAGTGAAAAGTGTTTCAACAGAGAGAGAAAGGAATAATAGCTTTTGGATAGGATATAGATGTACAATATATATTATGTTGAATCTAAAAGCATTTATAAGATAAGGTAGAAAAAAGCTGAAGACAGTTTTCCAGAGTGTGAAAATATAAACTAAGAGCTACAGTTTAAACACATTTATAAACCAAACAGTTCCAGTAAAAATAAAACATACATCAACATTAGTCATATGAGGTTTGAAAGACAGATATATTTATGTCAGCTACACAGCAACACAAAACCAGCACTGTGTCTGCAAATAACATAAGCTGAGAGGCAACGTCTCAAGGCACCAAAGGCATAGAATAGTTATTGTCACAGTAATACTGTCAAGAAAAATTATCTAGCATTTTTTAAAGAGAGAAGATTTCAGCCATCTAAATGCCATCACTGTCAGTCTGATGTGCATTTCAGAACAATTCTGTAGCATTTTGTTCTCAGTCATGCCAGGATCTGCACTGAGCTGCAGGAACACCAGTCTGGACAAGGTTCTAGAAAAAGAAATTTACAAGACATCCAGGATGACTCTTGCTGAGCTATTGTAGGTCTGTACTTTTATTTGACATCTAATTAATTTGGGTTTTCTTCCTGGGTCAGCAAATGACAAGTCTATCTGCTAAAGCACAGATAGACTGTTAACAGCTAGGAGATTGCTGTGGCTTCCTTAGAGAACTGTAACATGTAAGTTTGTGCATGTTATCCATCTAAAGAACTATTGATATACAGAACAAAGTATTGCATAAAATAGTAGGAAAATTAAGCCACAATATCAGTAAGGAATCTGAAAAGTTTCAGGGAAATGCAGTTCCTGGGAAGCAAAAAGAGGGGAATGTACAGCCATGTAATTGTGCTAGATCATGTTCCACAATGCAGGAGCATAGGCCACGTGAAGCGATGCTCAGGCGTGGACTAAAGCTTCCCTGAGCACTCTCCTTGAGTTATCTGTGCCAGGGGAATTGTTAGCAGCAGACTATGAGTTTTAGTGTTCTCCATCCTGTAGTATCATCTTTCAAAACTGAAAATATCATTAGTTTCTCTGCTTTTCATTTAAACACCTTGACATCCCTCTGTGTCAGTTCAGGCCTTGAACATACTGCCATTGAATGGAATGAATTCCTTATTTTATAGATGTTTAAGTTGTCTGTGCTTTAGTTTTACAAGATGACTGAGGCAGAAGCAGGCGAATTTAATTTCTCCAAACCAAGCAAAAGACAGTAATACTGTCATCCCTCTCAATATTTGGTGTATTTATTAAAGTACCAACTCCTAGACATAATGAGACTCTTCTTTCTTTATTATACTATTTTCTGTCCTCCAGGATTATAGAAAAGACCTTGAAAATATGAACCAAGTGTAACCTAAAGCTAAGAAAACAAAAATAAAAAAAAGAAAAAAATCTTTACTATATGAAAGATTTTCATTAACTCTTGTAAGTATAACACAGGTAAGCTCCTCAGGGAATGCTTCTGTATTTTTCAATCCCAAAAGAAGTGAAATAAATAAGTATTATTCACACTGTTCAGTTGTATCAAAATCTCTGCTTAATGAAAAGTTAGCCATGTTTTGACGGGAGACAAACTGTGGGTGGAATTCAGTCCATCAATTTCAGGTATCTAACAATTATTTTTTGTCAGTCCAGTTTCCATCTAAATAGTTTAATGATATCATTCCATGTTATGTCTTAATTAGGATCTGATCACACTGCTAATGAACTGAAGCACCTTATTATCTTTCAGGTGCTTCAACTGCCCTCATTTGAGAGAGAGGGAGATGAAGCACAAACAAGTAAATGGAGGTACTTAAATCAAGGACTGCTGCACTGAAATGTTTAGTGCCTGGTACAAAGCAAGTGAGGGAGTGCCAATACTGTCTAATCTTAATCTAATCTAATCTAAATTAATCTAATCATATAAATTCTCTATAGCGTGAGTAGACAGACATAGGCTCTATTGAGGGAGGTTCTAGCCCCAGTAACTGAGGCATTTCCTTTTCTCCAGACTATATACAGAACTACAGGGCATTCAACCGGTGGTGATTCAGTCTGATTAAGTCAGGTAGTCCACCCAGAGTGAAGGGAACAGGTAGGAGATGTGTAGCATCTGCATGGACCAAGGGGCAGGGGTGCTAATGCTTGCATTTTGTAAAATAATCTAGTGATGAAAACATTCAGGCTGGAAATGGGAGATTTGATTCCAGTCTCAGCATGGGAAGATCTGAATTTACATTGCAGGGAGCTAGTGCTGGGCTTTTTAAATATAGATTTTAAACACTGATGTTTAAAATGCAATACAGCTTAATGTAAAAATGCATGTGTGTATATATATATATATTATTCTATGTGTGTATATAATCTATACACACCCCTATACATAAAATAGATATTCTGGAGAGCTGAAATTGAAGTGTTTTTCTCCCCTTCCCAGTTGGATGCCCTAAACAATAAATTGAATGCCCTTGGCCAGCTCTGCCTTTGGTTCAAGGACTATTGATGACTCACTGCAAAAGATGGTTTAGAAAGCATTCTCACTCAGGAACCCAAGATGTAGTTTTAAGTTCTTCGAAGTTAAATAAAGCCTGCAACCTAGGGCTCTCATTTCCTAAATGAGTTTTCCAAGTACTCATCTTCTGTAGAGCGTTTGGATTTTTCCAGAAGACCTACATAAAGTTTAGTTAGCTGTTCACTAAAACAAATTCACAAGAGCTTGTAGGCTGATGAAACATATGCTTCTGTCTTCCCAGAAAAGGTAATTCTAAGCATGTATGAAGCATTAAGGAGAGTTGGGCATCACTTAAGAAATGGTAGGCAGTTTTGGAAAGAATGCAGAATGTCTTGACTTATCTAGCACCTGGGCAGGACTTAGGCAGAATGGGTAACAGTGTGGACTTTTGCAGGTTTTCTGCAGTTGTGAAGAAATGGCAGCAAACATTAAGATCTAAAGTAAGGAAACACTTTTATACTGTGAAGGTGACTGAGCACTGGCACAGGTTGCCCAGGGAGGTCGCGGAGTCTCCATCCTTGAAGACATTCAAACACTGTCTGGACATGGTCCTGGGCAACCGGCTCTAGATGTCCCTGCTTGAGCAGGGGGGCTGGATCTGATGAGCTCCAGAGGTCCCTTCCAACCTCAGCCATTCTTTGATTCTATAAATGCGTTTTGAGACAATATTGGAGTTCTTTTAATTTCATTGCAGTTATTCTCTTCTCTGTCTATATACTGACAGAATGCAAAGTCCACTCAGAATTAAACTCATTTTAGGTAAAGACAAATGCTTCAGTTCAGCAGCAAGTAAATACAAAATCAGAGTAATCTTTGTATATGTCAATGTGGCTATATTGATTTGATAATCATGTAATAATCCTTGATAAAAATAAAAATGTAATACTCTGACAAACTTGTATTCACCTTTAGAAATTCAGCCTACTTATATAAATTATGTATAAAGTACGAATCTACTGTAGCTGGGTTTTTTTCTAAAAATGCCTACCTGCTCCATAAACCACTGAGTAAACTATACGCTTTGCTTGCTCTCTATCAGCATGTTTCACTTGTTCACTTGGAATCCCCTTCCTAAACAAACAAAAATTATACATTTTCAGTTAAAACTAATTTAAGTTGTTATCCCCACAGAAAATATATTTAAAGTCAATAACCATTTAATAACTACAGACTTGTAAGATATGAACAAAAGCACTTAAGGGCTTGTGTCTTTGGCCAGGAATGCACAACTTCTTTACAAATTTTGGTGGTGATAGTCCATCGTAAATGAAACTATTTTAATCTTCATCTTCTCCTTTGCTTTTCTTTTTAATCAAATTCTTGGCTAGGAAAAGTCCTACTACTATATTATTAGTTCTTTAGATGAAAGAGGATTCAATACTGACCCATAAGAAAAATTAAATCTTTCCAGCATTTCTTCAAGACACGATGTATATAGAGACTCAAGTCTGACCTAAAGCTTATTTAAACAAAGGTTATATCAGGGCTTCACTAATAGGAATATCCAACCTCTTATCAAGAATAATGACTGATAAAAGCATGCACTGAATCTCTCCATATGTCTTACAGAGCTCCACAATAGAAATGCTTCATAAAACAGCAGCACCGGCTGTTTCTTAACTAGAGGGTGTAGCTAGTTTACTCCCAGCAAAGTATCATCCTTCCCGGTTCCCATTCACTCACCAACTGATGTAAATAGTCCTATGAAAGGGCTAATGGATTTAGCAGTTTGCAAATAAAAAGCTAGGACTCTGCAATGTCAAGTACATACCACCTATGCTTTTCCTTATCCAAACGTAGCTTCAGAAAGAATGCTGACATAATTGACAATTGACAACACTGAAGAATATTGATAATTTCATTTAAAAGGAAGTGCACTGAGGAAATCCTGATCATCTACTCACACTCTGAAAACAAATACCTACACAAATTGTATTTGGAACATAGAGATGAACTGCTATCAGAGATACTTGATGACATATGCACAATTTGTGAATAAGTCTCCTCATGAGTCTGTTCATGATGATTTGGTTGCATTTTTAAAAGCAAAGTTTGCTATGCTTTGTTACGAAAGTTTTTTGCCATGAAAGATGCTTTGTTGTGAAAGTTTTGGCTGATGAGCTTTGAGAAAATGGCATATTTCTTTGTATCTTCCTGAAGAAGAGTCTTTCACCATTACTATGATATTCAAACACCTAGAAAATCAGCAGAGCCAGAAATTTTGCTTGCTTGGCCATACACTGATTTTAGCCAAGCCTATGCACAGTGCTGGTATAATTAGGCACTCTGAATGATAAACAGGTAGACCTTGAGTGCAATCAGATTTAAGCAAGTCCTTATGGCAGTACAGATTTTTTGAAGAGGAAAAGTAAAAATGAATATGATTTCAAACCTTCACTGGGCAAATAGTCTTCGGTTTCATAGAAGCTCACATTGTTCCTTTTAATGCTACTAATTGCTTAAAGATAAAATGGACTTTTCACTGCTCATTTTAGGCTGAGAAACATGAAGAACTGGATAATCTAATACACAGTGTTTTCTATCTGTAATGAAGGCTATTCCCACTTAAGTCAATCATTCTGGTAGCTGAAGACTCTTAGAATTTGCCTTCTTATTTATGCCAGGTCAAAAGTTCATGGCTCTTTTGAATAAAGTAGATTGAGATTCCCAAATGTACCTGAATAAGAGGACAAAGAGGCAATTGGAGCTAATAAGTGCAGAATTAGGAAACTAGACATCATTAAGGATTTCCTGAAGCAACCTCTGGCAGAAAGTCTGCAGGAATTTCCTGAAGAACCTGGCAGAAAGCTACATATACACTTGAGAAAGCATCTATCCAGATCCAGGAGGGAAAATAGAATCTGATAAGAGAGTAGATCTTACCTGAGGACCTTTCTGAGATGAAGAACCAAGACTGAAGAATGCTGGAACTAGGGAAACAATACAAAATGTAATATTGCTTTCCTAATACTGTATAATTTGAACTAGAGGCCTGGAGAAGGCAAGAGATACAGGAACAAGAAGTACAGCAATAGAGTACAAGAAGTACAGCAATAGAGTTTACTTGCAGATTTACTGAAGTCTGAGGCTAGAGACAACTGAGAGCCAAGGAGTCAGCAGGGGGTGAGTATGTTAGCTGCTCACTTCTCTGGAAAAGAAGGGCTATAATAGAAAGAACACAGTGGGTAAGAAGTCATGGATATCTGTAGAGGAACATACATACTTATCAGGTCATGGTACTGAAGAAGAAACAATACGAGAGTCTTGCTGGGAGGGACTGGTGGTTCTAGAGCAGCTTTAACAGTGAAAGAAGACACTAGAACTTGATTATGTGCACAGTGAGACCCACTGCTAGGATTTTAAGGATGATTTTGCATTATCCAAGCTTCAACTTGAAAGGGCTGACTGGGAAAAACAGAAATAGACCTACTGCTGTAATCATGATAGGCAGTGTCAGGATGAGGATCCTGTGTTTCCATTGTAAGCAATCACAATAAAACCTTGCCTAACACAGTTATTGATGCAGATGTACACGCATCTTGTGATCATGGCAATTGCAACAGTCACTTAGCATTTCCCGATCTTTGGTTAGTCATGATATACATGAGAAGCAATTAAAATTTCAGAGCTTTATGTCAAATATTTCTTTTAATATAATACTAAAACCAAAATAGTCAGTCTACACCTCCTAGTGTGTCAGAGTGGGAAATGTGAGCACTTGGCAGAGAGGCATTACATCTAGCACTCTGTATATTTGTAAATTTATGTACCACATTCAAGAATCCAGAATAATAAAGTATGAAATTGCCATATAAATCACAAGTGCTTGAGCAAACAGAAGTCATTAATCAAAACGATTCCTTTTTTTTCTAATAATGAAAATGTTTTTTTCTGTTTGTATTGACAATGATTGGTTTCTACCTAGGATGCTTGATTCCTTCTGTAATAGGGTGGCATTCCTGCAGTTTGAGGTGAAGACTATTTATTCCTTTGAATAACAAAAGGGGGGGGAGGGGGGAAATTTCTCAGAAAGGCAGCAGCCATGTTAGAAATCCCCAGTAGGCTTTCTTCTTCAGCCTGTTTCCTCTACAAACAAATTTATATTTGTGATAATTAATCTGTTTTAATGGGTACTGTGAGAACCTACTTAAAGTTAAAACTTTTATTTTGGCTTTGGACTCATCATGAAATACCATGATATTGAAAAGAAAACATTGTTATCTTCTTACTTGTGTAAGAAATTTTTAAGCTACAATTACTAAGCAAGCTATCTAACACATGAAAATACTCAGCACTGAATTTTGGTATGATGTAAAATAGATCTATAGTGGAGATGCATTGTTTTCTAATAAACTTGAATCTGAAAAAGGAAGCTGAATGGGCATAAAAAAGCCTTAGCTGCTGGGCCCAGTCAGTGACATGGAGGCAAACTTCAGCTCACCCAGTACTGTATGTACATCGGGAGGAACAGGAAGAACGTTGATGCAAGGTAATAGAAATTGATGCAGAAAAAAAAGCTCAAGAGAAGAAAGGATTTGCTGCAGGTTTTGTTGCGGAAATAGCACAATTTCTGAAGTCCTGCAGGAAATATATATGCAGTTATTAGTTCTAGCATGAAACATATTTTTCCATTTAATGACATCCTTCTCATTACTCTCTCTCTCAAATACGCTATTTGTTCAAGTTCATAATCAATATTATCATCATCTTTAAATTCCTCCTGACTTGCCATCTCCAAATGTGCAACATTTCACCTCCAACATTCCTGTCCTTGCCTGCATACTTGTCTCAGTCTATTTCCAAATCTCTGATTTGTTTGTCCTTTACCTTTCTTCATTTCGTACTGCTCTGCAAGTACTTTGCTTTATAGTACTTTACTTGATACACATCTATTAGGTAGAATAAAGAATGGACTTCAGTGCTGGAAGACATGTTCAGGTTAACAGATCTCATTATTCTTGGAAGGAGTTAGCAGAGCTAAACAATGTGGAAAGGTTTGTGAGGACAGCAAAACAACTTACAGCTGAAAATTGTAGAAAATCTGACAAACATAGTGAGAGTAGAGATATACAAACTCTTTAAAAAGGTGGTTCTACTAAGAACTGGGCTGCGTGCCTAAAAAGGAACAGCTGCCTAATTCTTAGAGTGAAAAAAATGGAGAAAAATTTTCTAGCAAAACTAGACATTTAAAACTATCTTTAAAACTAAAAGAAAAACTATCCTTTATTCTTGGAATAAAGGATAACATTAAATTATTAGTAAGAAACATACAGTACAGATATAAAACTTAAAAACAGGCATATTACTTTTTCAGAGATAATATCTTGAATATTTTCTATAATTTCTCCAAAATTCACTATACATTTTCAGATATTAATGGGGTCTAATGGACATCTCAAAGAGCTTCTGCTGAATTAAGTCTTAAGTCTTTAAAACATATGAATACCAAGTTTCTTTATACCCAAGAAAAATATGGCAATCATATTTGTAATTTAAGAAAAGCTTAACTACAAACTAGAATAACACATTTAATACAGAGTAGAGATCTGGATGGATTTATTTTTAACCTGTACAGAATGTTAAAAAGAAAGAATTAACACAATCTTTAGTATACAGAAATGAGCACACACAGCATAAAGTATATGAACACAAAAAACCCAAAGAGGCTACAGGGCATAAAGTTTGAGCAATGCCAAAATAAAACTTTGAGAACAGGTAGAAATGGAAGGAAATCAGTCTTAAAAGAATGCGATAAGACATTTCAGCATTTCTGGGAAATGTTGTATGGTGATGGGAGTCAGCTATTTATATACAGGAAAAGGTAGAACAAACTTCTCAAACACAGTATCTGGCAGACATGCCTTGATCTGCATTACATTCCAACCAAGCTAAGCTCAGTCATAATAGCCACAAAGCTCTTGGCTGCTCTCCTGCATCTGCCAATTAATCCAAGTCCTAGCTGTGAGCTGTTGATGTGGGAAACAAGATGGAGTGCCATTAAATTCATTTTACACATGGTCATTAATGTCCAATAAATGAGTGAATATATGAGTGAATACACATTCGTTCATCTGACTGCTTTTACAGCTTTTTAAAATTTCATCAGTGAACTGTATAAATCTCTCATTTTTAATCACCTGTTGCTATTTAATAGCAGATGAGTGTTGTATATTTTGGAACTTTGTGCCTGGAACTTTGTGTTGGCATATGAAACTAGTACAGACAGTTTATGTAATTAGTGACAACTGCAAGCTTTAGAAAAGCTCAGTTTTACAGTGGTATTGCCACTGGATAGATCATGTAGAAGGTAAATTCTGAAAAATTACGTTTTCAATTACATTGGCTTTATTATACCTAAGGCAAGCAGAATACATACCACAATGTACGTGAGCATCCTAAACATATGGAAAAGATTGGCTACACATAACCTAGTCTGCTCACTGTTAATGCAACGTGCAAGAATAAGCAATTTTTTTGAAAGCTGCTATTCCATGACTAATGGAAAATGCTGACTTATGAGACAACTTATGAATCAGGCATACATTGTCTCAGACATTTTTAAGGTAACACGTGGAAGCGATCTTGGAACAACTTTTGCCTGGCTAATCTCTGTTACAAAATACAGAAAAGGAAGAGGTTGGGAAACAGTTTCCCTGAAGCCACTGCCATATCAAAATAGATCACGACTTTTGCCTCACGTGTCAATCAAGAGCCAGGCGTAAGGTACATGCAGTTAGCCCATCTAGATACTTTTATCATACACAGTTTTAATGTATGGTTTGATACAGAATGCCCAGTGAAAACCACATATATAATCACATATATATGCCTTCTATAACTACGAAGCATTTGCACAACTATGTTCTAAACAAAAAGTAGTTAGATTGTCTTCCTCATAAGAAGAGCATAGAGACATCAGGATGAAAAATGAAATTTGTCTAGACTGCCCAGAAGAGTGGAAGTAAAGTTAAGATACTTTTCTAAAAAAAGGAAAGAAGCATCTACAAAGACTGAAATGCTGACTACAATCTTGTCAGAAGGGAAACAGCAGGTGAAATAGCCAACAGAAAGATAGACCTTTCTGATGTAACCTAAGTATATATTAACTCATTTTTTCTTTTATTTCTTTATCTGTGTCACTTCTAAACACTTCTCATGTCTCATTCAGATGTTATGTCAAATGCTTGTATTCACATTTTTATCATAACCTGGTTTGCGTAAGTGAGATATAAGGTTACAGAATAACAGAAAGAAACTCCTCACCCAAGGATATGCACCAATAAATGAATCAACAAACTAGGGCACTGGGATATCTTAAGTAGTACACCACATTCCTCACATCTCCTCCTCCTCATCTAAAGGGTAATACACAGGGTCCCCATTTCACGTATATTTATCCCCACCTTGGCATCGGGAGAGCCAGAGCTGCCTTCCAGTGGCCACTGCATATGTTGGAGAATCTCTGGCATGGATCTCCCATGTAAATATAGGGGTCATGTACTTACTTATACACAGAGGAGAGAGGGTCACAACCGCCCACTCAGGGAGTTTAAATTTGTGTTTTATTTAGTTCAGAGGTTTTTATAAAAGCTTTTAGTTGTGTTCAACTTCTTTGAATGAGACTACAGCACTGTCAGCTTGATGTCATCCTTCATATACCACAGCCAGCTCTGCAACATTTTTGTCATTGTGTCTCTTTTCCCTCTTTGTATGCCACCCTACCAAACTGCACTTTAATTTGTTTTATGTCTATTTAGCACAAGGAAAAGCTTTATAACTCCTATAGAACTCTTTTGCAAGACTCCAGAAGCACTTTAGGATTTTAAAAGTCTTTCCAGTGGTTAATCATCAAATAATTTATTTTGTCTGAGTAGCTTCTATAGTCCATTGCATGAAGATTTATTTCATTGTATTTTACAGAAGATAAAGACATGTCTTTGCAGTTTGCTCTGTGGGCCAGAAGTCTTCTGTTGCAACATTTTAAAGTAGCAGGGAACCAGGTAAAGAAATTGCAACAAGGTTATATCATAAATTATAGCTATCATCAGTAACAATTTGTTGAAAGATTCATTTGGGAGTAAAGTGATCCATCATCTTTATTAAGATATTTACCTGCATGTTGACGTCCCAGATATTGGATATTGAAGAGATAAATTAGACAGCACTTATTTTCAGTGCTCTTGACAAAAAAGGTCACTTAGAGATTTTTCTTTAAAAATGCACAATTCTGGACATCTGTCAGTTAGAACAGAAAGTCCCTGACATTGATGAAGGTGCTTGAAAGTGTGTGAAAGAGCACGTCCTACCCTGCAACCTTCACCTTTTCTCTCCTTCACTCCTGCAGGAACAAAAAAAAGGGCTTTCTTCCCACATCTGTAGTCTCTCTTACATAGTGAATTACACAGACAAGTGATATTTATTTCTGAGTCATGTGATTGCTGAAGGAATTAACTAACTAGAGGGCATTCTTATTTTAGGGTCTTCAGGTCTACGAGCACAGAATAAAAGGAAGTCAGGGTAACTAACTCCTAGCTTCAGGTGCCAGTGTGAACATCAACAATGACGGGCACCATCACTGAAAGAAGAAGTAAACGCAAACAGATTAAGGGGTCTATACAAATTGGGATGACATAAAATTTGTCAGAGGCCATTTGTATAAAACAATAATGTCAGGGATCAAATGCAAAGTAATGCTTTTGGAGTTCTTTCTTCACTTATCACATCCACTTTTCAAGCTTTTCTGTAAGAGGCTTCAAATAGTGAAGAAGGAACAGAAGCCATTTTGGGAGATGATACAGGTAGCTGTAGCAGAGTATCAAATAATTACCTATCTTGGACCTGTCAGAAGTCTCATAACTTTATAAAGAAATAGATGGAGCTTCAGAGCAGCCTTTAGACAAATACCAGAGAAGTGAAACAGAAGGAAATAGAGTTCTTAATATATCATCAAAAGATGATGTAACTGCCATCTCAGATATTACATGGAACAAAACATGGAGCTATAATGTTGTTACAACAATCTACAGTTTGCTCAGGAAAAACAAACAGGGGAAGAAGGCAGGAGATGTCACACTACATCAAACTGCATCTACATAGTTCAGAAAAAAATAAGAAGCAGACAAATATCTTGGTAGGGCATTCAAAAGAGGAAGAAATCAGTCATGCTATATATGAGGGTCTTGAACAAATGGGTTCTGCAGAGACGGATGAGACACTTCATATCCCATCTCTTTCAATCTTCACTAAAAACACCTCTTGCAGCTTAAATTTCTATTATGCCTATGATCACACTGAATTAAAAGCAAAAGTAAAAGTGAAGAATGAATTGCCTTTGCATTCTTTATTTCATCAAGATTTAGCTTGACACTAAAGTTAATTGAGTTAAATGAAATAAACGGAAACATTTTATTAAGCTCTAGACTGTGCTCATAAAATGTGGCATTTTATCAAAGTCCCTCTAGAAGGAGACGACTATTTGGAGACAGCTTTTCATCCACAAGAAAGCCTCTCCATGAAATTAGCAAAGCCAAATGTTATCAGACACCACGAAACAACCGAGGACTGTCCAACCTCCTCAGAACTTGCTTTTTCACTAGTTTGTGTGTTAGTTGTGGTGGTGACAATTCTAAAACTTTATTTTTCATTTATTCTAGAATGCAAAGAAAGCATTTAATGTGCAATAATAATAAGCTTCCAATGTGACATAAAATTAAGCTGTCTGGTTAAACTTGTAGTTAACAACCTAGTTTATTTAAAGCTATTGTTTAGCTCTTCTAAAAACAAAAGCCATTATGGTTCCTGAAGACTTTGTTCCCTCTGCCTTACTATCTGCTAGTCTAAACAAATGTCACAGCTGCACTTCTCCAAGGGACAGTAAACTACAAGGTGAAATTTCCATAAGCTGCCATACAGACAGTCTGTCAGAGTGCAAAGCAAGACAAGTGTTAAATTTCATTAATATCAACTATTGCAAGTGAGCTTTCAAAACAGATAGAAATGGCTTTGCTGCAAAAGTAAAACTGTTAAAATATTCCACACCACCACCCAACAGGCGTTGAACTCAGAGCTTAAAATGTTTTAAAACTCTGATTCTGAGAAGGCAAACTGAACATCCTCCCTTTTACTAAATTTCAGCATTTAGAGTTGTTATTTTTTTGGGGGGAAGGATGGGACAAGGGAGTAGAAAGGAGTAGGTGGAGAAAGCGATAGCTAATTAAACTACTACATGAATGCTCTTTGAAAAAACACTACAATAATTAAACACCACAAGCCAAAACCTAGATCTGTCTTCTATCTCTCAACAGAAAAAGTTGAAAAAAAAAAATTATATATATATAAAAAAATAAAAATAAATAAACCCTCATTTGTGGAGGCAGAGCTAGCTACCAAAGGTATTCCAAAGGCAAAACAAAACAAAACTTATTACAGCTATCATGCACATTATATTTGCAGATGCCACAATTTTCAAGTGTTTCCTGTCAGACTCTTTTGAGGACTACCTTTCAGTACAATTCTTTTATTATGCAAAAATGTAACAGTTACTACAATCATTCATTAAGAAACAGACATATTTCACAAGTGATGTTTATTGAGAGAAGGATGAAAATCCCAATCTAGAATTAGTGCTTTTTGCCTAATACAAACAAGCTGATTTAAATAATGATGCTTCTTCAGAAAAATGATTTAATCTGTTAGCCTTACAGAAATTTAAGTAGAAGTAATGAACTATACCATTAATTACATACAAGGCTAAATACTCCTAGGCCGAAACTGGAGTCATAATCTGAAGATACAATTACAGCTGATTTCACAATGTTTTCAATCAGATATAAGAGACTGCCTAATCCCAAAGTGAGTATAATAATAGGACAGAAAAGAAACACAGAAATGCAATATACAGAGATCTTAGAGATGTCTTCCAAGCTATTTCACAGCAAACTCTTCTCCAGCACAGCAGAGGAACAAAATTAGATAGCACCCCGACACCATTTCCCCCCTCCAGACTATAGTAATTGAGAACCCATCCCTACATGCTGCACAGCTTGAGAAATAAACCTTTTCACAGCGTCTAAAGAGTAATAGAGACTATTGCTTTCTGCAGGCTATTTTATTTGCAAATAAGAATTATTAAAGTATAGCATAACTGTATAAAGTAGGGGATGAGGAATTAGAAACAGAGAAAAGATGTAATAATTGATCGTGGAACAACTAGAAAACAGTGTGGTTTGGCTGTGGAAAAACAAATGCAATTTCTGGATGTCAAGTGAGTTATTTCCAATGACAGGACAATATTAGTACTGCTGTACAATACACTGGTGAGATTCAGTATATCAGTCTTCACTGGCAAGTGCTCAAGCTGCATCACCCAAGTCACAGACGGCAAAGGCAGAGACTGGGAGAGTGAAGAATTGCCCACTGTAGGAGAAGATCAGGTTCAAGACCATCTAAGGAACCTGAAGGTGCACAAGCCCATGGGACCTGATGACATGCATCCGCGGGTCCTGAGGGAACTGGTAGATAAAGTTACTAGGCCACTGTCCAGCATATTTTAGAAGTCGTGGTAGTCTGGTGAAGTTCCCACTGACTTGAAAAGGGGAAACATAACCCCCATTTTTAAAAAGGGAAAAAAGGAGGACACAGGGAACTACAGGCCAGTCAGTCTCACCTCTGTGCCCGGCAAGATCATGGAGCAGATCCTCCTGGAAACCATGCTAAGGCACACGGAAAATAAGGAGGTGATTGGTGACAGCCAACATGGCTTCCCCATGGGCAAATCGTGCCTGACAAATTTGGTGGCCTTCTACAATGGGGTTACAGCACTGGTAGGTAAGGGAAGAGCAACTGACATCATCTACCTGGACTTGTGCAAAGCATTTCACACTGTCTGGCACGACATCCTTGTCTCGAAATTGGAGAGACATGGATTTGATGGATGGACCACTCGGTGGATAAGGAATTGGCTGGATGGCCACACTCAAAGAGTTGCGGTCAATTGCTTGATGTCCAAGTGGACACCAGTGACAAGTGTCGTTCCTCAGGGGTCAGTATTGGGACTGGCACCGTTTAACATCTTTGTCGGTGACATGGACAGTGGGACTGAGTGCACCCTCAGCAAGTTTGCCGATGACACCAAGCTGTGTGGTGTGGTCAACACGCTGGAGGGAAGGGATGCCATCGAGAGGGACCTGGACAGGCTTGAGAGGTGGGCCTGTGCGACCCTCATGAAGCTCAGCAAGGCCAAGTGCGAGGTCCTGCATGTGGGCTGGGACAATCCACAGCACAAATACAGGCTGGGTGGAGAATGGATTGAGAGCAGCCCTGAGGAGAAGCACTTGGGCGTGTTGGCTGATGAGAAGCTCAAAATGGCCCGGCAATGTGCACTTGCAGCCCACAAAGCCAACCTTATCCTGGACTGCATCAAAACAAGCGTGACCAGGAGGGCGAGGGAGGTGATTCTCCCCCTCTACTCCGCTCTCGTGAGACCCCACCTGGAGTACTGCGTCCAGCTCTGGAGCCCTCAGCACATCAAGGACATGGACCTGTTGGAGCGAGTCCAGAGGAGAGCCACAAAAATGATCAGAGGGATGGAACACCTCTCCTATAAAGACAGGCTGAGACAGTTGGGGTTGTTCAGCCTGGAGAAGAGAAGGCTCTGGGGACACTTTATAGCAGCCTTCCAGTACCTGAAGGAGGCCTACAAGAAAGCTGGAAAGGGGCTTTTTAGAAGGGCATGTAATGATAGGACAAGAGGTAATGGCTTTAAACTAAAAGAGGGTAGATTTAGATTAGATATTAGGAAGAAATTCTTCACTATGAGGGTGGTGAGGCACTGGAACAGGTTGCCCAGAGAAGTTGTGGATGCCCCATCCCTGGAAGTGTTCAAGGCCAGGCTGGATGGGCTTTGAGCAACCTGGTCTAGTGGAAGGTGTCCCTACCCATGGCAGGGGTGTTGGAACTAGATGATCTTTAAGGTCACTTCCAACCCAAACCATCCTACGATTCTATTATTCTGTTATTTTATCTGTGGCAGTCAACATAATTTGGTTGCTATGTTCACGAAACATGAATTTGGTGGTGGTTGGCTACCAGAATATTGACTAGAGAAAAAAAATCAACCATGTGAAAGGAGACACTGACTGTGTCAATATTAAGAAATTAAACCTGCCCATAAACATTCTGCAGCACTGGGGCTAACCGGAAAACACCACCACATATCCATACTAAAACTCTCTTACAATCCAAACATGGTGCTGCATCCAGCAGCCTGGTAGAAATAATCCCTGGCCCATGCTAACTCAGGAACTGTGCCTAGGAACTGTTTGGTCCAGAGCCACAACCATGATAGGGACCAATTTACCAACCGAGATTTTGAGTACCAGCAACCAGGAACATCCCTGGCACTAAATTTATTAGAATAAAGGTAGCCTCCAAGTCATTATTTCTTTGTTTCATTCATCATTCTGCTAGCCCATTATCATGGCTGTTCCAAAATTAAGTTATGTTTCTGGACCACAATACAAATGTCACTGACACTGTGCTCTGGTGCAGAGATTTCAGAGCTAGCTAAAAAAAGCTAGCTTTGGTTACTAAAGCAGTTTAGTGAAACAGTCAGTCAGTGCCACAGAGGCTCATCTTCCTTGCCAAGAAGAAATACAGATTAATGTACATGGAATTCCATGGAGTCATAACTAGCTGCTGCTAATACTAGTTCATTAAAGTATTTTGATGACAAATACCCTAAGAAAGCTTGTCTTGTTTCCTTAAAGAATGAAGGTTGAGAACACAGTTGATTGCCTTCCTGAAGTATTTATACAAAGCAAACACTGCAGGCCGAGGAGAGCTAATAAAGCTAATGGGCAACATTGGCAAGAATAATTTGGGTATATAAACTGTAGGAATAAATATAAGGTAGAAAGTTAAAGGATTTTTCTAGCCAGAAGAGGAATGGGGAATTCAACTGCTCTTCAATAGCATTATGTAGGTTAAAACTAGTTCTAAGTTGAGACCCTACCAATCTGTGAAATGGAGTTTGTGACATTGTCACCTGCAACAATTTTATGACCAAAAAGGTCCTTCTAGTCTTATACTCCTGTGTAAGACCAGGCATACTCTTACCAAGCATAAAGCACTAACCAGCAGTGTGAGAGATTCTGCCTTACTTTTTCTTAGAGCTTCTCTTCTGAATGCTTCTGTGTTTCTTAATAACTGCTGTCACCTTGTCAGCATCTTTTCCTACCACAAGAGACCACATTCTCACAGGAATTCAAGCTTATACTATAGTACCTCATAGGTTTAAAAAATTTCTCAAGAACAATCTTAAGAAATCTGCAGTGATACAGCTGCAGGAGCTGCAAGTGGTACAGGCTCACTCACAACTATTTTACCAAATAAGTTATTATTAAACCAGATTCATAATGAGTAGTATCTCCACAATTAGACCTTCTGCCATGGAATACCTGTCCTGAATGTGACTTGATTTGGAAGAGCATGCCTTCCCATTCAAATTGAAATTGTGTCTCTCTCTGAACTGCATATATGAAACAAATTCTTGATTCCTCACTTTTTATCAGTAATACTCTGAATAAAGAAGAAAGATACAAGATACAAAATGAGAGATATTTTAGATATTGATCAGAATAGAAATGATACATAAACAATGAGATGATGGATAAGTACTAATAATTATTCAGTTAAAAAAACTGCAAAAATTATTTCTTCAGAATCTATTTCACAAAAAAATAATATGCAGAAGCCTTGAAACTAATTAAAAATGATAACAATATTAAAAAACCAGGTAATCCAATGATAATGAAAGAAATGTTATGTTAACCTTTAGTGAGACTCCTAACAGGTAGCACTGAGTTTAGGATCTCCAGATTTACAGCGAATCAATACTGGCTGAGTCACATAGCCAAACTTCAGAGCTGAAAGATCACAACACAGTCATATATTTCTAAATGGAAACTCCAGCAGGGATACTCAGTTACACTTATTTAAGGGGACTGCCATATAATACAGATGAAAACTCTTCTCCACTCTCTTCAAAGGCAGGATTCTAGAAGTAACCCTAAGTGCTCCATGGTGAAGAGCAGGTATGCTTGTCATTTTTCTTAATACTGCAAAACATAGTTTCACGATCTTACATGTGCTCAATGGCATGGAGTGTCTCTTCTTCATTGCAACTCCATAAAACAAAGATTTCATTATTTTGCAATGTATGAAGTGAAATGACTTAACTCAAATTCATTTTAGACTTGACATTAAGCTCATAAAAACTGGAGAACGGAATCCAAGAGACTACATGTTCTAATATCTGATTAGAAGTATATGAAATAGCCTGGAGTATGTAAAAAATCTTGAGACAAAGATGGAGTTCTAAGAGTCCTAAGCTGGTATCTCTCATTATTTAAACAATGAACAAAACTGAGATATCTCTAACTGGGGGAAAGGGAGCTGTGTAACCCTGTGGCTGCATCTTGTAACCATACATCTGCTAATGGGGACAGGAGGAGAGCTAAAGCTCTTTCTGTCTCCTTGGTAGAAGTCCACCTGGATAAGCATGATTATTTCATTATTCCTTAATCACCTAACAAACACCCAGGTGGCATCTCTTGATTAACAATGACTCTTTCAAGAGCTTCTTGATAATATTTTCATAAAATTAATATAGAAGCACAAATATTCATATCTGTTCAAAAACCATTTAGCTACAGATGTGGTTTTTGCTTCTCAAAAATCTATATCTCATTCCTGATTTACTGGCCTTTGCTCTTGCTATTTAAGGGAGTAAGCAGCCTAACTGAATTCAGTGTCTGCTATACCATACATTTATATGAAGTAACTCAAAAAAGACAGTCATTTGCTGAGGATGAATCTTTAATCTATTTGATACAAAGAATGTATTTGAAACGAGGTTGTATAAAACAAGTATGGGCAAGTCTATATATATTTAGTCAGCCTACCACCAGGCATTTGTGCATCCTTGACCTTATCTTTTTCAAACAGACCCAGTATACTATCTTTTTGTATAATTCAGCCCATGAGGACTTATTTTGATTTATTTCAGGAATATCCAAAATACCTCTGCTTATTTCCTGTGTTCTTCAGAACTCAGCAGGATATCAACAGATAGAGCTATTGTCAGGAAGTATCTTGAATTGCCAAGTGGCTGGAAAAACAAGAGTCCCTATTTTGCCATAGCTCCTGCTGGACCAACTGCCAGTGTGCAACAGTTTGGCTCACCTTGCCATTATTAGATATAATCAGTTCCTTGAGTCCCCTGCTTGGCAGGTAGTAAAGATATAAAATTTCCCTACTTCCTGGAGGAAGACAGTCTGCGAAGAACAAAACAAATCTTTCTGCACTGTGGTCTTTTTATTCAAATCTGGTTGAACTTATCTTTAAAAAAAAAAAAAACAAAAAACTTTTGTCCTTCCGATACGGTAATCCCACATAGTTCTGTGCTTTGTTTCTCTCTAGGCTTTTTCTTGAGTAATTTCCAAAATTAGAATGTCTCTCTCTTACCAAAACGGTTCACAACAGATACTACCATGATCCCACATACACATCAGCTGAGGAAAGATGGACTTTTATGTTCAGTACATTTTATAAACAGCCTGCAGTTCCCAAGATTATTGGCAATCAAGTGTTCAAGTTCCTCTGATTCTGGCAAGGATAGCGTAAGCTAAAGACTCTTCCATGTCTTAAAGTGTCAGCCAACCAAGCCCACACTATAAAAATGGAAAGGAATGTTTTTCAAAATGATTAGTGGTAAAGAATTTATAAAGCCATTGGAATTTCACGATAGCTACACACTTACTTATTTTAGATATTAACTGCCATTGCTACAAAGAAATAATGAGATATGTCCTCTTATTCTGCATTTATTTTTTTTAATTCTCTGAAAGCCATGTAGACTCAGGTGAACAATTATTATGTCCAGTACTTACTAGATGGTAAATGCAATACCTGGAAGAAGGACATGTATTCATGCTGTTCTCCATCACCACACAAAAGAAAGCACTAATAGCATGAATACGAGGAAGCAGATGACAGATGAGAGAGAAAGGAATATTTTGTGGTTTGGATTTTACAAAACTTGGATCTCAAAGTGAAACAGGAGCAACTAGATCACTATCAAATTCTCCAGCCTTCTTTCAAGCGTAGTCTTGAGTGTAAGCATTGTACACAACTGTCACAAATTGTCCTTTCATTGGTATAATCAGAGTAAATATCACTCTTAAAGAGTATCCACTAATTACCTTGTTACTTTAATTAACCATCAGCAGTTAATGTGTACAAGTTAAATTATAGTTTAGAGGTAGAAATTAATAGTTTAAAAAGAATGCTTGTTTTCATACTGGAATGGTGGCAGTTACCAGATTATTCAGGTAATTATCTTTTAATACACAATACATCTGCATATTGAACAGTATTAGAGATATTCCTCTATTGAACAGTATTAGAGATATTCCTCTGCTACACAGTACTATCAGTATGAAAGATATTCCTCCACTACATAGTACTACGTAAGTATTTTTAATAGAGATTATTAAAATTTCTCTACTCTTATTCTTTAGCTGCAGAATATAAGGAAGACTGATTGCATATGGGCAAGCTTTTTGTGTGTTCTCCAATTCATATACTATGATTTCCAAACTGAAGAGAGTTACAGCGTACAAAAGCTGAAATACTAAGTCACAACTGTCCAACAGTCTTATCTATAAAGGGATTTTTCTGAGGCACAGACCAACATGGATTTCATTACACTGGATCTACACTGGCTCAACAGAACCTATGGCACAGAATATATGACAGAAAATGCCTAGGTAATCTATCACTGCATGAAAATGTTTGTGCACAGGGACAATTACCTTTCTGCTCTCACAGAAATGAAAATACACAGTTTATAGTAGTAATAGATTTATGCTCGCAATTAGATCATACTGCAAACAATTTCCTAAAGACCCTTCTGAATTTCTCCCCTTCTCAAATAGTAACTATCATCTACAGAAAAGGTATATTTACCTTGAAAAGACATCTAATAATGTCTCTAGGTTAAGTTTGCATTGATTTAATCTCAGAGAGATAATGTGGTAGAGAATGTTCTTTGTTTCATATGCTAATATTGTTCCTAGAGACTATAAATCACCTGGGTATTCCCATACCTAAATTTCTGGATATAGAAGTACTGGACTTTCACTTCAATCCATTTGTAACTAACCTACTTATAGGGTCTTTTCCTCTGAAACTTTTGGTTTATGAGGATATATAGTCTACATGTTTTAACATCTTAGTTCATAGTTATAATTTAGAAAGGGCAAAATGTTTTCATAAATCTTCTAGGACATTTATGACAGACACATCTAAATAGAAACTAAGAAGATTAAAGACTGCAAACATATCTGTAATACCTTGTTGGTGCTTGCCAATGTGTGCCTTAGGAATCACTCACTAGATAAAAGCACAATCCAGTAATAACTTTCTACAGATTCAAGCATAAAGCAGACACCTGAAGCTCAATCTACCCACTTAGTTTAAGTGCCTTGGCCACTGGGATGATGCTCACCTCAGAGCAGTAACCCTACATTTATTTTTTGGCAAGTTCTCCATTACACAGTCTCAGTGGAAGTCCATCTCTCACAAATCTATACTGGCAATTCCATAAGGAATTGTGAGACCTAGACAAAATTCAAGAAATGAATGTGGATGCCTATATCCAAAACTGAGAACTGACTCCTTTCACTCCACTAAGTGGCCCTTAATCCTGGATGTCCTGGCTACCTCAGGGAACTCCTCCCTCCTGACAATTCAATAGGCTCCCAAAATTCTATATTGTGCGCATGGCTCATCACAGACCCACTCTGAGCCCACCTGACCTCCTCTATTGATTCCTGTAGGACCCAATCTAGGAAATGTAATCTGATTACGTAATTATTCACACTCATAGCTTCTGCCTATCAGGTTTGGATTTGTTGGCTTTTTCTTAGTATAAGGTGGAGGAGGTACCACCCTGGAACAGTTGCCTGGCTACTAAGGGACAGCAACTCAGTTGTCTCTTCACCTGACCGGATTCACATCCACAACTTGCCTCCCAGTGACATGCAATTAAAGCATGCTCTAACTGCAAGGCCACAAGCTAGGTTTGGCATCCTCCAAGATCACATGGAAATGGGACTACTGTGAAAAAAAAAACAAAAAAAAACCCAAAAAACCCCAACGTCAAGCCACCCCAAAACAGAACAAAAAAAGCATAATTCATGACTTAAGAAGGAAAGCAAATATGAAAGTACTCACTATTCTATTTAGAGTACTCAGGTGAGAGTCATAGATCTTTGAATTTTGTCCCTGCAGCTACTACTAACAAACAGAATTAAACAATCACTAAGTAAAAAACAAATAATTCCCCTAATGGCACTGAAATAAAGAAAACCCTTTTCCAACTGAATGCTCTAAGCAATCTGCAATAAAATCATAGTGTCATAAAAATTTGGCTGTGAGAGAGACTGAAGTCACTTGAGCTATCCTTGGAAATATTTGTCTAATTGTCTCATTCCTTCCAGTGATGGAAATTCCACAGCCTTCATAGGTAACCCATCTCCATATTTATCTACCTTTAGTATTCAAAAGATTTAACTGAAGCATCTCTTACAATAGTGTAAGCCCATTCATTATGCTTAGTTCACTCTCTACCCAACTCTCTGCAATAACCTTTTATATATTTGAAGACTTTTATCATGTTTTTCCTAAATCATATCTTCTCTCAACTAAACAAATCCAATTACTTCAACTTTACAATATTTGCTGAACAGAATCTCAACTGCAACATACAAAGTCTAACCTTGCTTTGTATTGTCCTGGGAGAAGAGAGATATAGAGTTGAATACCCTAAGATTTAAGAAGTTGAACTGAGGTCTCCAAGCACCAAGCACCTAGCTCTTATATAAAAGCTGGGCACCACAACCACTTGAAAAGAGCGAATCCTGCTCACTTTTTTCAAAGACTACCTATCTAGCAGGTATCTTCAGGTATGGACTTTGGACCACTGGCTGTCGTCATTCTGTTCCAGCTTTCTAAGATGAGTTCAAATGCAAACTTCTGTGATTAGGATTTCTCATTAACTTATCTTAGATGGCTCTGCAGTCAGCATATAGCCTTTTTCATCCTTTGAGATGCATACTTTGGCACTGTACACAGAACTTGGCAACCCAACATTGGATTTTGTATTCTATTTCAGGTTCAGGAACCTAAAACATAGGAAGTAAATACAATTTGCAGATATCAGAGATGTCTGTATTAAACACTGGAACACTGTGACAACATCTTCAAGATTAAAATGACTAAGCTAGTTCCAGAGCCATAAATAATATAGTTGCATTTGTATGGCTAGGCTGCCCTCAGGACCCTTGATGGAGGGTATCACTATGCTCTGCTGGATGCAGCTGAACTCACCACTACTAGCGATCTCCAGTTCTCTAAGGCAGATTCTAAAGAAGCAGGGGAAAGGACTTATCCAAATATTTTAAGTATAGCTTAATGCTCGAGTCATAGGAACTCTGAAGCAGTACTATCCCAATTCAAAAAAGCACTCAGGCAGGAAAGTAGGCATCAGTCAGGTAGGATGACCTCTAGAGAGGTGTGCTGCTTACCGGGGGCTTGTATCAGGGATGTCACCGAGAGACTACCAAACCTCCACTGACTTATTATCTGCTGCTGTTGTTTCATGTGGGCACCAGTGATATAGCCAGAAGCAGTCTGAGGAGTATCAAGGAGTACAGAGCCCTGGGAGTGGCAGTAAAGCACTCTGTAGTGCAGGCAGTTTTTTCATCGATCCTCGCAGTCAAAGGGAAGGGCTTTGAAAGGGCCAGTCGAATCTGGTGAAGCGACAAATAGTTACAGGACTGGTGCCACAGCCAGGGGTTCAGCTACTTAGACCATGGAACTCGCTTTGAGAAATCTGGTCTACTGGGGGCTGATGGGGTCCATCTGTCAGAGAAGGGGAAGAGCATCTTCAGTCATAGACTTGCCAAGTTGGTGAAAAGGGCTTTAAACTGAAGTTTCCAGGGGAGAGGAACCTCAATCCATCCCACTCCTACCAGTTTGATGCCAGTGCCAGCAATAGATGCCTAGAGCCTGGAGAAGGATCACAGGTCAGCAGGAGAGCACCTGAAGAGCAGCACAAAGGAATTCCAGCCACTCGAGTCAGTAAGTCAGCTTCCTTGGGGACCCAACTTAAATGCCTCTATGCAAACACACATAGCATGGGGAATAAACAAGAGGAGTTAGAGACATGCGCACACCTGCAGGGCTATGATCTTATTGGCATCACGGAGATGTGGTGGGATGGCTCCTATAACTGGACTGTTGGAGTGGAAGGGTACAGGCTCTTTAGGAAGGGCAGGCAGGGGAGACAAGGAGGGGGTATTGCCCTCTATGTCAATGACCAGCTGGAGTGCATGGAGCTCCACCTGGGGATGGATGAGGAGCCGACCGAGAGCTTATGGGTCAGGATAAAGGGAGGGCAGGGACAGGTGACATTATAGTGGGGGTCCGCTACAGGCCACTCAACCAGGAAGACCAAGTGGATGAGGCCCTCTATAGACAGATAGGAGCAGCCTCACATTCACAAGCCCTGGTTCTCATGGGGGACTTCAACCACCTTGATATCTGTTGGAGGGACAACACAGCAGGGCATAAGCAATTCAGGAGGTTCCTGGAATGCGTTGATGATGACTTGCTTCTCCGAGTGATAGAGGAGCCAATGAGGAGAGGTGCTATGCTGGACCTTGTTCTCAGCAACAAGGAGGGGCTGGTGGGGAATGTGAAGTCTTGGCTGCAGTGACCATGAAATGGTGGAGTTCAAGATCCTTAGGACACTGACAAGGGCACACAGCAAGCTCACTACCCTGGACTTCAGGAGAGAAGACTTTGGCCTCTTCAGGGATCTGCTTGGTATAGTACCACAGGATAAAGCCCTGGAGGGAAGATGGGCCCAAGAAAGCTGGTTAATATTCAAGGATAACCTCTTACAAGCTCAGGAGCGATGCATCCCAACAAAGAGGAAGTCAGGCAAAAATGCCAGGAGGCCTGCATGGATGAACAAGGAGCTCCTGGACAAACTCAAACACAAAAAGGGAGCCTACAGAGGGTGGAAGCAAGGACAGGCAGCCTGTGAAGAATACAGAGAAATTGTCCAAGCAGCCAGGGATCAGCTTAGGAAAGCTAAAGCCCTGATATAATTAAATCTGGCCAAGGACATCAAGGACAGCAAGAGAAGCTTCTATAGGTATGTTGGTGATAAAAGAAAGACTACAGAAAATGTGGGCCCCCTCCAGAAAGAAACAGGAGACCTGGTTACCCGGGATATGGAGAAGGTACTCAACGACATTTTTGCCGCAGTCTTCAGCGGCAAGTGCTCAAGCTGCATCACCCAAGTCACAGACGGCAAAGGCAGAGACTGGGAGAGTGAAGAATTGCCCACTGTAGGAGAAGATCAGGTTCAAGACCATCTAAGGAACCTGAAGGTGCACAAGCCCATGGGACCTGATGACATGCATCCGCGGGTCCTGAGGGAACTGGTAGATAAAGTTACTAGGCCACTGTCCAGCATATTTTAGAAGTCGTGGTAGTCTGGTGAAGTTCCCACTGACTTGAAAAGGGGAAACATAACCCCCATTTTTAAAAAGGGAAAAAAGGAGGACACAGGGAACTACAGGCCAGTCAGTCTCACCTCTGTGCCCGGCAAGATCATGGAGCAGATCCTCCTGGAAACCATGCTAAGGCACACGGAAAATAAGGAGGTGATTGGTGACAGCCAACATGGCTTCCCCATGGGCAAATCGTGCCTGACAAATTTGGTGGCCTTCTACAATGGGGTTACAGCACTGGTAGGTAAGGGAAGAGCAACTGACATCATCTACCTGGACTTGTGCAAAGCATTTCACACTGTCTGGCACGACATCCTTGTCTCGAAATTGGAGAGACATGGATTTGATGGATGGACCACTCGGTGGATAAGGAATTGGCTGGATGGCCACACTCAAAGAGTTGCAGTCAATTGCTTGATGTCCAAGTGGACACCAGTGACAAGTGTCGTTCCTCAGGGGTCGGTATTGGGACTGGCACCGTTTAACATCTTTGTCGGTGACATGGACAGTGGGACTGAGTGCACCCTCAGCAAGTTTGCCGATGACACCAAGCTGTGTGATGTGGTCAACACGCTGGAGGGAAGGGATGCCATCGAGAGGGACCTGGACAGGCTTGAGAGGTGGGCCTGTGCGACCCTCATGAAGCTCAGCAAGGTCCTGCATGTGGGTTGGGACAATCCACAGCACAAATACAGGCTGGGTGGAGAATGGATTGAGAGCAGCCCTGAGGAGAAGCACTTGGGTGTGTTGGCTGATGAGAAGCTCAAAATGGCCCGGCAATGTGCAAGCCAGAAAGCTAACTGTATCCTGGGCCGTATCAACAGGTCGAGGGAGGTGATTCTCCCCCTCTACTCCGCTCTTGTGAGACCCCACCTGGAGTCCCTCAGCACAACAAGGACATGGACCTGTTGGAGCGAGTCCAGAGGAGGGCCACAAAAATGATCAGAGGGATGGAACACCTCTCCTATAAAGACAGGCTGAGACAGTTGGGGTTGTTCAGCCTGGAGAAGAGAAGGCTCTGGGGACACTTTATAGCAGCCTTCCAGTACCTGAAGGGGGCCTACAAGAAAGCTGGAAAGGGGCTTTTTAGAAGGGCATGTAATGATAGGACAAGAGGTAATGGCTTTAAACTGAAAGAGGGTAGATTTAGATACTAGGAAGAAATTCTTCACTATGAGGGTGATGAGGCAGTGGAACAGGTTGCCCAGAGAAGTTGTGGATACCCCATCCCTGGAAGCGTTCAAGGCCAGGTTGGATGGTCTAGTGGAAGGTGTCCCTGCCCATGGCAGGGGTGTTGGAACTAGATGATCTTTAAGGTCACTTCCAACCCAAACTATGCTATGATTCTATGAAATCACACATTTATAGTGTGCTTCAGTGCTTATCTAAATCAAGATACTTTTCCTGGATTTTGACCCAATATGGTCAATATGAGTGTATACTATCACAGAGGAACAACAGCCTACTGAGAAGGGTGATAAATGAACAGTTTGAAAGAGATTGGTAGTCACTGCACCTCTAATTAAGAAAGAAATTGCAGACTACCTAAAAGACTGTAAACTTATTTTTCAGCCTCTGTCTTTGAAAGTGATTTTAAGATATGCCCATCAACAGCATTTTAAATACAATTACTTATTTTTCATTTATTGTGTAAAAGCTAGATTTAAGAATTGAGAGCAATTTCATTCTGAGAGTTGTTGTCATTTGGGTGTCTTACAGCAGTTAGGTCTCTTGGCTGGTCAGACAGCTGCCAAGACAGCTCTCATCATCTTCAGCACTGGGATGATGATTTGGCTTTCAAAGGACTATAACTGTCATAGGACATCAAGACAATATAACACAAGGTGATCTTGCAGGTAGCTGGAATCCGTTATATCATGAATTTTCAAAAGTTGAAACTTTTGAAAACTTTTGAAAACTTTTGAAACTTTACTATGTGTTCAGTAGCAAGTAGATCATTAATGTAATGCACTCTTGGTGTTCTTGTAACAGCAGGTGTTGACCTGTCATTTAAGGCTTACTCTTCATAGGCCATAACACAGTACTCGCTGTAAGAGAATGTTGGTAATAGCATATGATCATCATTACAGACAGGATAGGATAAGAGTAGGAATAGTACTAAGCATATACAAATTAACATTAAAATCTATTTATATCATCCTAGTTTTAGCTGGGGTAACTATGTTAGATGACCAGAAAATATATTGGATGTACAAGGCAGAGATGAGCTTGGACTTTTCACTGACAAAAACAGCCAATATAAGCAAATCTATTGCAAAGTGGCCAACAGACACCATTTTTATTTTATTCCATGAATTCCATGGAATAACATTCCATAAACTTTATTCCCGTGTGAAAAAAAACACTTTAAAGATAAAACACATGAGACCAAGCATGACATTACCCAGAAACTCGCATTAAGTGACTAGTTAACACCAGGTTCTGAGAGTTGTATCTGAATAGCAATTTCAAGACAGTTCTGTCAAACAGAACACACAATACTTAAAAAACTGTCTACAGCAAACAGTTGAGCATAGTGCAGGGAAGCCCAGACTGGTGGAGACTCTATTACTTCTGAAATGAGCTATCTCTGTAAGCTAAACATAAGAGTACAAGATTACAGCCTAGTCTTGCAGAGATGATTGCCTCTCAGCTAGGATTATTGGGTTGGGTGTGGTGTTGCACATGACACTGAATTTTAGCGTGACAGTTAGTACCTCCATTCAGCCTTTTGCTGTAGTGTATAGAGATAGTTTGGGTTGACACATACTTAATGTATCTCTACACTGCACTGTTGACCAGTGTAGAGATTCCATACAAGTGACATTTAATAGAAACATGGATCCAACAGGTTTCCAAGAGAGACGCATCTCTAAGGTCCCAGAGATAGACTGAGTCACTTTCCGTTCAAATTATGAACAGAAAGCTTTTATACATAAGAGATCTTAATGCAATCAGAAACTCATACAGCTAACCTCTTTGCAGAAACTGCCCACCATGTGTATTTGTTGCCAAACGCTATAAAAAGCCTGTAAAGGTTTTTCAAAAGGTTGGATTTCAGATAGAAGGCTTTAGCCTGAAGGACAGCTAAGGAATAGAGGTACATTTCAGTGGAGAAGCCATGAAGCTTAGAAAAAAAGTTAATAAACTTGTATAAAACTTGGCTGGACTCTGGAGTGTGGCTCAGATTTTTGTCCAATAATATATTCTTTACTATTTATGATTTAATATTCATTAGTCTAAGGATTTTTAGATGCAGAAAGCCTGCTAAAAGATAGCAACTGACATGCATTCAGAAGCTGGAATGCTATCAGACACTGTCATTAACTTTTTTCTTCTGAGAGGGAGCTTCAGAAACTAATTCTTTATAGATCTCTTAGAGAAAAAACCTTTTTGTCAAGGTTTTCCAATTGTCCAAAATGTGTTAGAAAAAAATTTACAAATAGCAACAATGTGCAATTCCTTCAAACAGCATCAAACATTTGGTATGCCACTTGGTATATCACTTGCACAGATTTTAAAGGATTAAAACCCAGAGAAAATCAGGAGAAAAGAGGAGGTAAAAGGTTTGTTGTTTATTTTGCTCTTCCTTCTCATAATTCATTTTAATACCGACAGGGTGGAATCAACTACAATGAAGTCAGTGAACTAATTTTTTTCCCTAAAGATTTTGTTTATCAATAGTGGACTATGAGAGATTAGTAAGTATCTGGAATGGGAAAGTATCTGTGAAGCTTGTGATTTTATGTCTTCTCTTTGGCGCTAAATAAATTAAGGATAAAATTCCAAAACCCAAGGTGAATTCACTAGGAACTGATCCAATAGGAGGAACTGAATTTGTCAGAACAAATAGAGATGTCTACATGTGAGCTAGCCACCTCAGACCTACTTTGTTCTCAGTGGTGAGAAGTCAACACTTTTAATGTGTGATTGATCTTATTACACAAGGGGCATCATAATAGGTCAAATGAATCTCTCCAGGTATGTAACAGATGTCCAAGGTTAGTTAAGATTAAACACACCCTTCGTGTTTCTGTAAGTAATAACAGTCATATAATAGATTCAATTGAAAGTTACTTCCAAGCATTAGCTTTCCTGAAGCTTAAAAGAAGAGTCAGCAGAATCATTATGTAATGATTTTGTAGACACACCATGACACTTCTGTCTGATAAAAATATTTGCCTGTAATATTTCATTAAATTTAAAGTTACTGTGTAGCAACTATAAGAGGTTGACGGCTGCCAAGAGCTGTGAGGTTGCTGAATAGAATGGTATTTCTGGAGGCTTGCCCAGAGTTGAGACAAAATTTGACTCATCTTCATGCATACACTTGCAATATACCTCCAAACTAAAATAAGGATTTAACTCCATCACGAGGTTCTAGTGATATCATGTTAGAGCTAAGAATTGATTATAATATCAATAGAAGCTTCTAAGCAACTCTAAAGAGAAAGGTGATCTTTCGATAGCTATATTCGTTGGGATGTTTGTGACCTTGAGTTGTGTTCTCCCAGAATGCACATGCCTCAAGTGCTGATTCAGTTGTTGGTAGCAGGATAATTATAATTTGCGCTTCATTTTGTTTCTTTGTACTACTTCAGAGTATATTAGCAAATATTGCAGCAAGTAGGAAATACTGTGGTTGGGAAGGCTATGCCTGCAAAAATTTAGAAACTGTAGTACAGGAATTGAGCTAGATCAGGACTGATGAATTCATCATATCTATTTTTGCTTTCATTTTCAGCTAACAATCTTCCAACAAAAAAATGTAGATAAAAGATTAAAAGAGAGAGAGGAACAAAGAAAAAATATGAAAATTGCATGACATTTACATGACATCATTCTGTTCAATCTGCTTATATGTTACAGCATTTTATTCAATCTTTTTCTGACCTACCTGTTCAAACTGTAAGCTTCTTGACATATATCCTGTAACTTACTGAATGCTCATGCACTTTTGAGTACAAGGGGAGTCCCAGTCTCAAGTAAGATTTTTAGGCATCACCATGATACAAACAGTAGTTAAGAAATATTACTTAAAACTTCAAATAGCTAAGTAACTAATATTCCATCTTTTTTGATAGTTAATCTTTTGATCTGCATGCTGAAGAGATCAGTAAATAATAATCTGGGAATGGAGATAAGAAATTTTGGTTTTTAATTACTGAAGTACCACTTTTTCCAAGTATCACATCATCCATCAGAAGATGGAAGCACTAAACCCTATGAGTTCAAAGGAATCCCATGAGCTCTAGTCTCTCTGTTTCTTGTACATACGTAACTTGATTCCAATACTTCTACTGGATAACCAAGCAGGTTTCAAAAATGCTTGTACTTTTACTGAGAAAAGTTGTTCTGCAATTTTTCAGAGGGATAAGCTACTTAACTGCTGCTCTGGATTTTTAAAAAGAATTGGTGAACAATAATACAGTGAGAAAGTTATCAGTATGCACTGTTCACAATATATTATTGCACCAGCTTTAGTCACAAGGCTCATACTGGTCAGTTTGATTGCAACATTTTGACATATGGTAATAACCACAGTGGAGAAGAAAAGGCTCAAAGACAGAAACAAATTATAATTCAAAGTGTTAAAACAGTATTAACAATAGATACTGTAGCAAAATACTGTCTTTTGTTATCACTACGCAGTAATACAATAGTTTAAGTTATTCTTACTATTTTGTTTAATTACTACCTAAAAATGCAACATTTACTCTTACCACTGAGAAGCCAGTGTGGAAAAGATATCAGTGGTTTCAGGTTCTTGGAACAGTTTCAAAAGTTCTGGTTCAGATGACAGGTCAGCAAGGATCCTTAACTCAATATGGGAAAAATCTAGAAAACAGTGTTAAAATAAATCTATTGCTCTAAAATAAAAACATACCTGCATTTTAACAAATTAAACACAAATTAAAACACAAGCCTGGACTGTTCAGTCATTTCCTCACACTCAAAAAAACCCAGATGCCTGTAAAAAGCTCATCCTGAAGAAGTTCTATTCCAGGTACAGATCACAAGGTGTCTGATTCCTTCATTATCTTCAGGTGTCAATTAATCTTATTAGCTCTTTGTTTCTACTGACAAGGCTTACATATCATCCACTTCCAAAGCACAGTAAGGAGCACACATCATATAACATTATTAATTGATACTAAGGGATTTGAGAGCCTTGTAAAATCTAATGGCTTCCAAAGGAGAGGGGAAAAAGAGATGACAGAACTGTGAACATTAACATGTATGAGAATAGTAATACATACTATCTTACCTGCTGCTAAAAATGTATATCCTTTTTTTGAAACAAACAATGTTCTTGGGGAAATAGTTACTATTTCCTCTTCTTTTCCTAGAAAGGAGATAGACATTTAAGTCCCAAACCCCAGTCCAAAAATATTGTTTTGCAAACCACAGGAGGTTGTAAGTGACATACCAAAAACACACCACTAAACCCACACAAATGGCAATGTAAGCAACCTAGCAGACAACCAGCTGCCAGCATCGCAATTATTTTACTCTATCAGTCATATTCAACATGTTTCTCTCTGCCACCCTTGCAGTACCACTCACTTCTCCTCCTTTTTTAAAACAAAACCCTTCCCAAAACACTAGCTAAGAAATATCTACAATAACTAACATTCACAGATCACTTAATAAAGGAGACATTCAGGTAAGGAAGGGTCTATAGAGATGAACTAAAAAATATATTTTCTTATCTTTGAACATGCTGCAGCAATGTGTTAATAACCAAATTCTGAGTCACATGTGGTAGGGGAATGCAATACTGAGAACATACAGCTGATATAGGCATCCGAATTCTAATGACAGAAATCCTCTATAAAAACACAAAGCAATAACGTACATTGACAAGGTATTAGAAACTCAGTGCACCCTGGGGATACCACTTGTCTTGGTGTAGAAAGGGATGGTGGTTTGAAATACAACAGAATTCATCTGATCAGCACAAAAGTGGAAAAAAAAAGTGTGTCTTGATACAGGAATGAAAAACTTAGAAATATATTTTTGAGAAGCACATATTATAAGACCATTAACAAAATCAATTGAACTGTTTCCAGAAAGACCTATGCGCCACAGTTATGCACGGCAGCTCAGGTTTACACAGCCACTGCTCACACTTTTTTTTAATAACAACTTTTAAAAAATACTTATAAAAATGGATCAGGTAGATAAAACAGGAGTGTGTTGAAGACAATGTAAAACTTTGACAGCAGTTTTATTTTATGACCTGTATTATTTCAAACACAGGGAGTGAATAGCTGTGAAAAAGGCAAGCCTGCCCTTATCTGAGAACCAAGTGCAACAGATGAGCAGCATTTCCCAGCTATGGCTGTAGGCATTCAACAAGGAGAGTTTACGCTGGCAAATCGCTCTTATATTTGAGTCTACTATTGTGGGTTTCTCTCTTTATCAATTGGGTCATACTTTTCTAGACTTTACTTTGATTCTCTCAGGATCATCTGCCTTAAAGCTGCTTATGTTATCAAAACCAACATATCTGACTAACTACTGGTGTTTAGTTGTGAGTTTGATTAAAATGACCAAGCTTTAACATCTCCTCAGGAAAAGCCTTATGAGCTGAATGCACACAAAATCATCCCTAGGATATTTAATGGAGTTAAGATGCATAATTTCATCTGGAAAAAGGAACAGTGAGATAGTAGAGAGAAACAAAAAAATCTAAAAGTTTGTGACTATTTAGATCAGTGCTGAAACAGCAAATTTTTTGCAGGAACAACCAGCAAAAAGTAATGGGTTTAAATGACAACGTATAACTAAGCATCAATAATCTATTCTATTATTTAATGCTGGAGCTATAGGCCTGCTTTAAAACATAACATAACTCAGTAAAATAATAAAATTGCCTTTTCATGTTAATAAAAATATAGTTTACCTTTTATGTACTGTTTCTTTGTAATTCTAACTGGATGTTTAGAGATACCTTGAATGTTCTACAAATAAGAATTAAAAAATGCTCAGTAAGTTAAAGTTTATGAAAACATGTTTATGAACAGTTTATAAGCAGCATAAGAACATTAGTGATACTAATGCCAACAAGTTTCGCCCATATAATAAATAAGATTAACCACTTTGCCTTTCAAAGGAACCTTCACACTTCTGTTACTATAGATACTTTTGAATATTTGCTCTTCCTTGAAAATTGGAAGCTTGTAAGAACAATTTCTCACTGGCAGCCTTTCTAAATCCTAATCTCTGGATGCGCCACGGAACAGAATTAGTAACCCAATAAAAATAATGTTCTTCTTATTTTAACCTGTATTTTTTAGATATGGTGCATTACTTTCAAGAAAAGAATACACATGAACCTTGCCTTAAGCTAAGGGAACAGATTCTTCTTCAGCCCCTAGAAATTTTTCTAATATCTATTCCCACTTTTTTGAAATGCATGACAAAATAAAGAAGGAGCTCTTTATTAACTACAGCACATCAGTCAAGGTTAAAAGTGAGAACTAAGTTTATCAACAAACATGCAGGACTAGGAATAACAGAAGATTTTTTCTTTAAAGATCTGGGTTCATACACCACCAGTAAAGCATGAAAGATGACACATGATAGGTTCCTTCTGTTATGTTATGTCATTATGCCTCTTCATCTAGAAAGGTAACACATGACAAGAGACAATGTGTATCAAGCTCAATTTTCGTAATTCCACGCAATTAATTTGCAAGTGGTTCAGGAACTGGATGAACATACCAATATTATGTAATATTAATAATATGGGAATAGTGCTATATCATTTCCAAATCATAATTACCACTTTCCATGTAATTTTGAAATCAAAATTGTTATTTTAAACTTAAGAGGGATGTAACCAGACTGCAAAAGCTATTTAAATTTAAAGCAGAAGTAAAAGAACAAAACCCGCCAAACAGAACAGTATCATTTCTGGTCTTAGTATCACCCTTAAAGATCTACAATTAAATGTATTAAAGTTGAACACCCGCCACAGCACCATAGAGAGAGAGATAGGAAACTACTACATAATATACATAATATTTTCACAGCATGGGTAAACTAGGAACACTGCTCTCAATCCATCAATACGAAGTTTGACCCAGAAGAAACACTTGCCATCTTCAATATTTTATTCTTCAGTTTCTAGAAACATTTAAAAATACAGTTGTGGCAATCCTTATTGTAATGCTGTTAGCCATATTTTTAAATAAATGGTTATTTAATCTGTGCACAAAACTAACATTTCTTTTGATTTCTATTGATAACAACTTGGGGAGGATCAGTGCTTGTTTATATGAATAATATGCAGTTCAAGTGGCCATGGAAGCCAGTAGATCCTCGGAAGTTTAGAAAATTAAGTCCTTTATTATGTACCTGGACATGAATGTGGAAGTCTAATTTTACACATTTAAAAGAACAAAATCACAACACTTTAGTTCTGACTTGAATCATTTTAATGGTAGAGATCGTTGTATGGACCTTTCATTGGGCTCTGTACTGGTATTGACATGTACTTAATAAGATAATCTCCAGCACAGGTTAAAAAGTTGTTTATAGTTACTCTCACTGACTATTGTTCCTTAACTCGTTAGCTTCAAAATCCTGAACAAAGTGAAATAAATGCAAATTTCAAAATCTGTCTACAATGGTAAAAATAAATCACTATATTGCCATCTTGTTTTCACTGACAGCATATGCAGAAAGTCTGCTTTTAATGTAATTTTTGAAGTGTCACTAATAATTCTGAAAAAAACTAGTAAGTAATTGCAAGTGCAAAATGTGCTTTCACTTGTAAATTAGTTACCAACTCATAATTTGAACAAATCTTCAGAAAAGAAGTAACTCAAGAAACATGACAGTGGTAATGCTCATCTTTAAGCTATTGGAATAGCTTAATAGATTCCTCTCATCTAATTTTAGATATCTCTAGGCTAGCTGTTGGTCTAAACTAGCTGTCTAGAATCCCTCTATAGTCAGTAGCCAAAGACAAGGATTTCCAGTGGGTAGTTCAGTCTATCTGTATATGACACATACTTACAAGTTGACCTAAGATTCCCCTGGAGATTATGTTTTCTAAGATTTAGATTATCAAATTTGATGAGATAAATTTACTTTAGATATTTAAAAGGATGCAGAAATAAGGACACAATCTCAGAAGAGTCTTCCAAATTGAAAGCTTTCCTCTGCTTGAGTTGAAAATTAGGTGACAGTTTTATTGTATCAGAAGTGGAAGACTGGTGTGGCTTTGGTAGATACTATTAGCACCCTGGACTACATAACACAGCCTGTATTTTTTGCTTTTATGTATTTATTTCAAGTATATTTCTGCAAAACCTTCACAGATCCAATCTGAGATGTGACTGTTATCCCTTACTGTTAGAAAAGGGCATCCACATCTTGTTAGAAGTTATAGAGAAACAAAATTGCACTCTCTGAACAATTATGCTCCAACAGACAAGAAGGAATATACTTGAAAAAGTGTGATGGAAAAGCTGGTTGTGAAAGTTAACTATTAATACTTCTCTTCATTGTTTCAGAGGGGAAAAAAAAATCAAGCTATTCTAGTGGATGATTAATAAGAACAAGAAAACCCTAGCATTGATGAAAGAACTGAAAAAAAAAAAAAAAAAAAAAACCCACCACCATAATCCAAAACTCATTTCCAGAGGTTCCAATGGATAGAAGGATAGATGAAGCCAGCGTCCCAGTTTCAATTACGTTTGAAAGACTGTGATGATCAGGGGAGGTTCCTGAGTACTGGAAGAAAGCAAGTGTCACTCCTTTCTTTCAGGAGGGCAAGGAGGAGGATGCAGAAAACTACAGGCCAATCAGCGTCTCCTCAATTCCTGGGAAGGTGATGGAGCAAATAATCCTGGGAAAACATTTGCAAACATATTAAAGTCAAGAAGATGATCTGGGGTAGTCAGCATGGATTTACAAAGGGGAAATCGTGCTTAACCAACGATAGCCTTCTGCGATGAAGTGACTAGTTCAGTGGATGAAAGGAAAGCAGCAGATGTTGTTTACCTTGACTTCAGCAAGGCTTTCAAAACAATCTCTCATAAAAGCCTCATAGACAAGTTGATGAAGTACAAGCTAGATAAGTGGACAGTGAGGTGGACTGAAAACTGGCTGAACTGCTAGGTTCAAAGGGTTTTGATAAGTGGCACAAAGACCAGCTGGAGGCCAGGCGCTAGTGGAGTACCCCAGTGGCCAACACTGCTCAACACGTCCGTTAATGACCTGGATAACAGGACTGAGTGCAACCTCAGCAAGAGGGCAGACAATCCAAAACTGGGAGGAGTGGTTGATACATCAGGTGGCTGCTCTGAGATTCAGAGGGACCTCAAGAGTCTGGAGAAATGGGCTATCAGGATCTCATAGAGTTCACAGTCTGGAAAGCAGCTTTGCAGAAAAAGACTTGTGGATCCTGGTAAAAAACAAGTTGAACATGAACTAGCAAGGAGCCTTTGTACCTAGGAAGGACAACAGCATCCTGGGCTGCATCAGGAAGTGCATCACCACCAGGTCAAGAGAGGTGATCCTTCCCCTCTGCTCAGAATGCCTGATTGGAGGGTGTAAAGAAGATGGAGCCAGATTCTTCTCACTGGTGCCCAATGACAGGACAAGAGGCAGTGGTCACAAAAAAATTACAAGAAATTCCATCTGAACATAAGAAAAAACTTTTCTACTGTGACAGTGGTCAAATACTGGAACAGGTTGCACAGAGAGGTTGTGAAGCCTCCATCCTTGGAGATATTCAAACGCCGACTAGACATGGTCCCAAGAAACCTGCTCTAGTGGACCCTGTTCTGAGCAGGGGTGGGGTTGGACTAGACAATCTCTAGCGGTCCTGTCCAAACTCAACTACCTTGTGATTCTATGATTCTGTTTTTATAACATTATTGTAATTGATTAATCTATATATCCCAGTGCCAACACATTGCCTTCTCTCTATGTCACATGATTTCTGACTGAGACAGAATTGAAGCCTTCAATGATATGAGGCAGTGGAAAGTCATAGAAAGACTCTGGTTTCATTCCCAAGCAATTTTTTAAACATATATATATATAATTATATATATATAAAAATACATATATATATAAAGTACACTTGTAGCATAACATTAAAATTCAAAGATGAAAGAAGCAAATATTTTGCAGAAATTGTAGTCAGTTGGTGCATCATGTCTTAAAATGCAAGCTCTGAGAAAAAGAATTGTATTGTCTTGATTATGGAAAATGCATGCAAAAATGTACATCCAAGCTTCATAAATAATTTTGGTAAACCTGGAACACAATTAATAAGAACTACTTGAATATATAAACGGAAATTTCCTTTTTTTTTTTTTATGGTTTTCATAGAATCATAGAATTATTTAGGTTGGAAAAGACCCTTAAGATCATCAAGAACAACCATTAACCTAGCACTGCCAAGTCCACCACTAAACCATGTCCCTAAGCACCACATCTACACGTCCTTTAAATACCTCCAGGGATGGTGACTCCACCACTTCCCTGGGCAGCCTGTTCCAATGCTTGACAACCCTTTCGGTGAAGAAATTTTTCCTCATATCCAATCTAAACCTCCCCCAAATGGCGCAACTTGAGGCCATTTCCTCTCGTCCTATCACTTGTTACCTGGGAAAAGAGACCGACCCCCACCTCACTACAACCTCCTTTCAGGCAGTTGTCCAGAGCAGTAAGGTCTCCCCTTAGCCTCCTCTTCTCCAGGCTAAACAACCCCAGTTCCCTCAGCCGCTCCTCATCAGACTTCTGCTCCAGACCCTTCACCAGCTTCGCTGCCCTTCTCTGGACACGCTCCAGCACCTCAATGTCTTTCTTGTAGTGAGGGGCCCAAAACTGAACACAGCATTCGAGGTGCAGCCTCACCAGTGCCGAGTACAGGGGCACGATCACTTCCCTAGTCCTGCTGGCCACACTATCTCTGATACAAGCCAGGATGCTATTGGCCTTCTTGGCCACCTGGGCACACTGCTGGCTCATATTCAGCCACCTGTCGACCAACACCCCCAGGTCCTTTTCTGCCTGGCAGCTTTCCAGCCACTCTTCCCCAAGCCTGTAGCGTTGCATGGGGTTGTTGTGACCCAAGTGCAGGACCCGGCACTTGGCCTTGTTGAATCTCAGGTCATGACTGATAGAAAGCTGAAAAAACCCACACCCTTACAACGGTACTCTTTCGTTTTTCACCTTTTTGTTGTCAGTGAAACCCTCGCTCTTTTTTTCCCCACTACAAGCATTAGATCATTAAAGATTAAATTTTGTAATACAGTTATCAAACTTAAAAGAAAAAAGCACTGAATCTGATCTGCACTAAAGTCACTTTGGGTATAATAAATGCAGACTGGCTGTCTTTTTCCTGGGTGTTGAAAGCTGACATGGTTCTTTGGCAGTGGACCTGCCACACAGGGACCTAGCACTCCATCAATTCACCACCTCCTTTACAATTTCAGTTACTTGACACATTTTCCCAGCATCTAGATGGTTGTTGGATCACTGTTTTTTAGTTAAACTCCTCAGAAAACACCATGCTGGAAAAGCAGGGAGCTTAGGCATGGCAGAAAAAAAAAAATCTCACTAGGAACACTAGATTAAAACTACATGTTGAAACACAGACTGCTGATTTCTTTCCTTCTACCTCCATAATCTGAATTTTTGCCACTATAATCCATCCTGACTGATGATCCTGATGCATTCCTTACTTTGGTATTTTAGCACAGGTTAGAAATCTGTTTTCTTGGTTCTGAAAATACCTCTACTAAAAGTTGTTCTGCTTTTGTCTTTTGTTTCAGGTGAAGACAGTGTAGATTCTTGCCTACATAGTTAGCTTCTGTATACAGAGCCATTCAGAAACAATGACAGACTTCACTTTGGCAAGGCGACTCAGAATTGATGGACTCTTGATGTCTCTTTTACAGCCTCACAAACACAGCTTTCTCATAAAGCATTCAAGCCTTGCAAAAAGGATGCTCTAATCCATAAGGAAAGCCATTGTATCAAAGAAGAATAGAATTATCAATGAAAACAAAACTTAATCAAAATCCAACAAATAACATACAGTTCCCAGTTTGATGAGTTAATTCTCCATCAGTTACACTTTCTGTTGAACTTGCCATTTTGGTATCCAAAATTCTACATGTACATTTGCAATTGCTTTTTGATTCCTTCCTAGGTTAAAAAACTATGTTATTTTGGTTCTTTCAAAGGATTACAGAATACAGATATATATTGGATAAATTACCTTTGAAGTCAGTATAGTTAGACTTCACCTAATCACAGAGGCTGGTGGTGCATTTTAATTATTTCTTACTCTGTGTCAAGTAGGGTTGTTGATCATATTTCCTATGTTAAATTTCCCTTTCAGATATTTATATTGATTCAACTAACCCATACCTCTCTCTTCCTCTCCATATACATTTTCAGTAGCATAAATTGCTATTTTTTGAGCAAATAGCCCCAGTCAGCCCTGGTAACTCCCTAGAAATAGATGTCTATATATGTATACAAAGGCATTTATAGCCACGTGTATATTCTTTTTTACTAGAAAATGGCTCATTAATCTACTAACCGCTCAGATCTGCATGCATTTCTAAATATCTATGGAATATGTCTGTCTGAAAACCTACAAACTGCAGGCAGGGGAACAGAAGAAAACCGACAGTAAGTTACTGACATAAATGGGAATGCACGGAGGTGGCTGCAGACGATTCTACGGACGTTTGATTCTCATTAATTCCTGCACTGATCTAAGGACTTATTTAAAAATAAGAACAGAGACAAAACTTACTACTGAGATAAGAGTATCCATTCGTAAATGTATACAGCATGGATGTGTTGCAAGGGATGATTAAAACCAGCCAAGGAGTTAGACTGAACAGATATAAGGAAGCAGTTAGACCAGGTAAAATTATAATCCTTTGATGTGGCAACTAATCCACCTGCTGTTACAGTGAGGCATAGTGTCAAACATTAGAGCAAAATAAAGACAATAGAGGAATTAAATACTGTTTTACTGTGGCTACCAATGCCAGCAAATAGCAAAAACTAGTTGCATTTCTTATAAGCAGGAATATTTACTGGGACTGTGATCATCTCAGATTCAATTACTTTAATAGCTGTTGTTTCCAGGAAATCAATTATTTCCTACTACTTGAGAAAAACACAGATTTTCTCTTCTGTTTGAAAAAAGTTCAGACCAGCAAAATTCTAGTTTATCTCATGAAATGTAGCACTCCATCAAAAACTGAAGCATTATAAGTCCAAAAGTTTCTGGAGTTTCCCTTAGTATCTTCTTCTCCAGAAAGTTTATTAAAATAATTAGGCCACAACTGTTTTCTTTGAACAAGAACTCAGCTTTACACAATGAAACACAAAGTAAGCTTTAAAATTCATGGAATCTGTTTGATGACTAGCATTGTATTACTTTTGGAGCAGAAGTAATACTTTGGTCTGTAAGACCAGATTTCATTACAATGATAATAGATAGATAGATGACAATTCCTTTGAGCTTTATATTCTGTATCTCCAATTACTTTTTGCTTTTTATTCTTGTAGTGGATTTTTTCCCCCGATTATTTGCTTCTTCAAAATTTTCTCACTCCTTTTCCTTCTCTTTCAGTTGTCTCTTCTTGCTCTACATGGGACTGCCCCTATTGATAAATTGTGCTCTCATAGCTCAGTTAATCAATTTGAGAAGAAATGTAAGCACAAGTTCAGTGAGCTACTTCTTTAACTGTCAACAGTCTGCTGGCTCCTTTGTTAAAGGCCAAAGCTGCTGGAGAAATAGCGAGGAAAACTGCACACTACCCAAAGTAGTATTTTTGCAATGCAGAACAAGACTTCGAGTCCTGAGGGCACTCACAGTATCAAATTCACTCGTCTGGCACCTCCAAAGTTGGTGGCAACTCACTAATGAGAAATTAGACAACAGAAAAAAACAAAACAAAAGAACAAACCTTCATGATTTCTCTTTTGGAAAATTGCCATATTTAATTATTGTCCGTAGCAGCATTTATTTATTATTGTAAAGGAATAAACAGTTATTTTCTGTGACTTCTATATGAGACACAATTTCAAGACAGTCTGAAGATCTAATTTTTAAAATACAGCAT